>NC_091442.1:33362880-33980375 GCF_964237555.1 Oryctolagus cuniculus
TATTGTTTTTGATGAGAAGTCAGATGTGAGTCTAATTGGAGATACTCTGAAAGTAATCTGGCATTTCAAGCACATTTTAGAATCTTCTCTTTATGCGTTACTGTGGAATGTTTCACAAAACATAGTGAACATCTTCTATGGTCATATCTATTAGGAGTTCTATGTGCTTCCTGTACTTTGATGCCCCTTTCTCCAAATTGATAAAGTTTTCTGTAATTATTTCACTAAATAAGCCTTCTAATAGAATCTCTCTTTCCATACCCTCAGGAACTACTAAAACATATATGTTGAGTCTTTTGATACTGTTTCATAAATCTCCAACACTGTTTTTAAGTTTTCTGTTTTCTTTTCATTTTTTGTCTGACAAATTTCTAAAGGTTTGTCTTTTTGTTCAGATAATCTCTTCTGCCTCACCAAGCCTGTTATTAAGGCTTTCCACCACATTTTTCATTTTATCTATTGAATTCTTCATTTCTAATATTTATTTTGATTTCTCATTAAAATTTCAATTTCATGGGAATAATTTTAATTCATGTTATGTACGGTTTTGTTTGTGGATTTGCTTCTGATTCATTTTAAGCAATCCTATGATTTAATTTTTTGACTTCCATTTCTGGCATTTTCTCAATCTCTTCATCTTCACATCCTAAAATTGAAATAATGTTGTGTTCCTTTTGGGGGGTCATGGTGTCTTATTTTTATTTAATTTTTGCAAATTATTTTAGGCATTTGTAGAGATGATTTTTTTTATCTGAGAGCTTTTATCTTTGAGCTATGCCTCTGTGGCTTTGTGGAATGTCTGTATTTTCACTGACTACCAAGAGGTATGTGTGGGTGTGGCCAGGAAGCACTAGTCAATGCTCCAGGGAGGGCCAAGTATCCATGGTAACACCCAAGTTGGGTGTGGTAGATCTCAATACCCAGCTACACCTTGCACCTTCTCATGTAATCTCCAAGTCCCCATGGTCTCAGAACACAAGGCTCCAATAGTCATTGGGTTCAGAGATTTCTCTCTGCCTTGCCAGCCAGAGAGGCAGATGTTCCCCAAGACAGCTCTGCCTAGGTGTCTTGATCCTGCGAGGCTGTGGGCGTCTCATCTTCCTATGTGATTACCCAGCCAGATTTCAGCCAAGCTCAAAGTCAGTGGGGACTATGGATTGTTCCCTCTGCTAGAATCTCTGGATCACATGTGTACATAAGAGCCACTTGCCCAATGTTGCTCCCTGTCCACCACTGCAACCAGTACTGCCAAGAAGGCATTCTGTCATAGCCAGTTGCTGTGCGCATACAAAGGCTTCTGCAGCTGCCACACAAACCCAAAATGGCACCCACCCTTTTTCAGCCAGGCAGCAGGTGCTAGTACGGGGAAGTTGGGGCAAGATAAATATGCCCCCTCTACTTTCACTGGGTCTGTGGACAACTGCTAACCCCCAGGGCTCCAGTCTTGACTCACACCAGGCTCTCCCTCTGGCTATATCCCCCCAGGTTGCTGCAGTCTGATCTTATCTCCGTCTCCAAACTGCTGCATGCTCTGTCTCTTAGCTGCTGCAATTGTGTTTGTGTTTGATGTGAGTCAGCACCCTCCACGCAGGTCCACGGCATTCCTCTTCCTCTTGTAGGATTTCCAGTGCATTTTCTCTCCAATTCTCCCCTGGGAATGCACTTCCTACACTTTTTTTTTTTCACTGTTTATCCTTAGCCTAGTGCAGTATGTCATTCCGTAATCCACCATCTTGAACTCCGTCCAAATAGTCTCATTGTAAAGAGATGTTTTAAAATATAATATAAATGGTATGCTACTAATTTTTAAGTCATGTGTTTGTATTTTTTATACATTCATCTAAAAAGTAGCCTTTGAAATAAGAGCAGGCATTAAGCTGCCACTCAGGATGTCCACATCCCATATGGTAGTGCCTGAGTTTGAGTTAGCTTTGCTGTCCTTTCCATCTTTAGGTTAATAAGCACCCTGAAAGACTGCAGGATACAGCTCAAGGACTGGAGTCCCTGCCACCCATGTGGGAGACCTGGATTGAGTTCCAGGCTCCTACCTTCAGTCTGGCCCAGCCCTGGCTTTTGCAGGCATTTGGGGAATGAGCCAGAGAATGGGATTTCTGTCTCTGTCTGTCTGTCTGTCTGTCTCTCTCTCTCTCTCTCTCTCCCCCTCTCCCCTCTGCCTTTCAAATAAATAATATTTTAAAAATGTTTGCAAATCTCTGAAAGAATAGATGACCTTGATTTAAAAAGAAGTATATGAACTTGTGCTTAGGACCTGGACTTAGACCGTCAGAGCTAGAAAGGAGGGTTTTTAATTGTATGCATTGTTTTCCCTTTTGATTTTTGCTTCATGGAAGCATAATTTTCATCTAGATATTAAATAATTCAAATAAGCATTTAATATGAAATCTTAAAAGCCTAAGGAAGTTGAATAAAATTTTCATTCACTCCACTAATATATAAGTTCCCTGATTCATAAGCTCGCCATGGGGAAAATAATGTGGCTGGTATCGTCACTACTTCCAGCCTGTTATTGTCTGCTTCCACCTCCTTTACTCAGGGTGACACTTCTGATGTTTCTAGGTTAGAACAGAGATGAAGTGATGAGTCAAGGGCCATAAAGAATTTACTTGAAAAGCATTACTTTAATTGGGTTTTGGCAGATGAGTTTGACAGAAAAAAAAAGTGTATTCCTCTGTCTGGTTGCAGTGCCTTTGTGGGTTGGCAGGGTGTTGTGCCCTGTGTCACCACTGTTCTGAGGGCTAGTGATGCAGCTGCCACCATTTGTTACATTTCTAGTCTGTGTGGCAGAAGGGGAGAGCAAGTGACAAATCATGCACTGGCCCTTAAAATGTCACTAGGAGTGACCCATGCCCCTTCACCTGACAAGTCCTTGGCCAATACAAACCACATGACCGCACCTAACTACAAAGTGAGCAGAGCTATACAATACTCTTGTGTGTTCAGAAATGCTAAAAATGATAAATTGCACTGTGAAATATGTCAAGAGGAATTCCTTTTACTTTTCCAGCTAGTTCATGGCCACAAGATGTTTTAGTTGCATGTGTCATTCACACAATTAAAACATAACAGGGCTTGTGGTCCAGCTCCTCAAATTTCCCCCTTTTTTTGTTCTTGTTTTCTTCTCTTTCTCCTCTTTTCTCTGACTCCACTCTAAAAAACATACAAGTCATTAGAAAACCAAATTCAAACAAATAAAAGCAACCCTCTGAAATATTTTGTTCTTAAAAATATTGAAATACAGGGAAGTACTGAATTGTCTAATATTGCCAATATGGTGTTGAAAAACAGGTAGTGCTTTTTATCTTACTTACTTGAAAGGCCAACCAACTGACAGCATGCTCCTCTCTAATTCTGTCCCCCAAATGCCTACAACAAAGCTGGGGCTTTATCCAGGTATCCCATGTGGGCTGCAGGAACTCAATCATTTGAGTCATTCCTGTTGCCTCCTGGAGTGTTTGCAGTAGTAGGAACCTGGAGTCAGGAGCCATTACTGGAAATTAATTACAGACACTCAAAAGTGATACGCAGGCATCGTACCCTTCTCAAGGTTTTCTCTTGAGAAGGAAGATGTTGGATGGTTCTTACTGTGACAAAGAAGCAATAAGCCTTTCTGAAGTAGGACCAATGGCAATTCTTTTTGCCCTACACTACCAACAATATTTCTACCAGGGCCATTTCTTTTTCTTCAATCTGTTGCCTCCTGTCTAAACAAGCAGCTCTCTCAAGATGCAGCAGTTTGGCCCCATTCAAGCTGCTGTGACTAATGAGGAAACATAGGCTGGGATGTAGGGAATAGATAATGGATATTGGTTTTAGTTACCCCACCAGAAGCATTTTGAGTTCGTGCCATTGATGAAGAGCAGCGATCCAATGTTTATACCCTCATTCCATTAGGAAAGGAAAGGAGTAGAAAAAAAATGGAGAAATACAACATCCTAGTTGAGTGTGGTGTTTTTAAAAAAAATAGTCTTGCAATGATAAATGCCTTGTTACCATGCTATCCAGAGAAATGCTCCATAAAATATATCCTCTTTTGCTAGATGTTTTAATTGCCCGACAATATGAAGTCTTCTCCAACAGACCACAGGAAATTTTGTCATTTAGAAGAGAGTAGGGAAAATACAGTTGGCTCACTTGGGAAGAAATCTCTTGGAGCTGGTAATTATGTCACATCTGCTTGGAGAAACAAGTTGGCCTTTAAGAGAGTGAATGGGGTAACAATTTAATTAAAGGCGGGTTAGATTACATGCAAATTGCTTGCTATTATTATTGGAGGGAATCTGTCAAAATGGACAACTGGGAAAGCTTGTATTTTCATGTTTCTTGAGGGAATAGCTCTTGGCACAGCTGGAGCATTTCATGTGCTTTTCTGGACATAAGTTTTAGCACTGGTGTGTGGAAATCATTGCATAGGCTTTGTGTATTCCCCAGCTTCTCATTTCTTCTTGCTTTTTACTCTGTTACTGTTCATATAGAACTTGGTTTTAGTGCTACACTTGCCACCAACACAGTATTATCTGGTTCAGTTATTTCCTTTTGTTTTCATGAATTTTAGAAACTATTACTTACCCTTAAAAATTGATTTTTAAAAAAATATTGATCAGCATCTGGTCAATAATTCTAACACAGTGTCTTTAACTCCATGAACTTGAACCCAAACCTACTCAACTGCCTGTTCTAATAATCCCTGTTCCATATTGTCTGTGATAGTAGATGGTTTTATAAGCAATTCCTTCTTGCCCAATGTAAAATGATTTATAGCAATCTTTTTAATTGAACATGGAAATTCAGCATTTTAACATGCCAAAGAAGTAGCAAAGAATGTTCTATACTGAAGTTATAAACATTTTCATAAGCTAAAGCATGTCTCAGATAAAATCAAAGCTTTCATTAAGCTAAAATTAGAGATGTGATTTAAAGGACATGGGGTCTATTATAAATGAGCTTTCATGTGTTGGCTGGTCATTGTCAGAAAGAACTCAATCCATCTAACTGACCACGACTAATCTAAAAATACCTTCTGTAAGCCCATGTTAGTTATGAAAGAATGACCTGGTGACAGGTGTGGTGGCATGTGGATTAAACCACGGCTTGTCATGTCAGCATCTATATCAAGGATGCCAGCTTGAGTTTTAGCTATACTGCTTCTGATCCAATTTCTCTACCAATGCACCTGGGAAAGCAGTGAATGATGATCCAAGTACTTGAGTCCTCACCATTCTTGTGGGAAATCCAATGGGAGTTCCTGGATTTGGGCTTTGGCCTGGCCCATCCCTGGCTGTTGCAGTCATTTGTGGAGTAGACCAGTGAATGACAGATTGATCTCTCTCTCTTTCATCTTCCTTCTCTCATCCTCTAGCCTCTCTCCTATGTGTGTGTGTGTGACTCTACCTTTTGTATAAATTTTTAAAAAAGCAGAATGATGTGTTTACCTCAGGTTTTTCATTTTTATAGGATGCAATTGAAATTTTTAACAATATTTTAATATAACTATTATGTAAGTCTTTTAATATTTTCCTAGTAAAATACCTCTTAGTATCATAGGTGGCATGATTTGGATAATAAATTGCAAGGTCAGGTTTGTCATACACAGTAGAATTTTGTGAATTTCAATAGATTGGAAGCTACTGCCTGGCTATCAAGATTTGAGGAAGTAACTGAGAGGTAACAATTTATGAAGATCACAGTAACTAATAAATTACCAAACTTTTGGGACAGTATAAGTTTTAGGTGATATGTTTTCCCATGTGCCAGAGCCAACAAAAACCAGATCAAAATCCAGGTGGAATGGATATAATAGAAGTCAGGATCCATCAGCAGAAACAATACTGACCAACTTCAGGTGCAAGCCAAGGGGCCAGACTTAATGGATATCAGAAAACTAGCAGATTTAGAATGCAAGGCAACAAAAACTTGCCACAAAGTTGTAACCAGAACTGCTTGGGTGTTAGGCATTTATTTCTTAGGATCGGAGAGAATCTTTGCCAGAAAGTGGAATTAAAAAGTTAATGCAGAAAAAGGAGATAAGAAAGTATTTAAAAATATATTCATACAATCTGCTAATAAATACAAAAGGAATGGAATAAACAAAAGACATTATTAAATATTTGTTATTGAGTATTGGAAGTATGTATTCTTTTCTAATATCAGACTTTTGTAGTTCATTTATTTGTAATTTTGAAGTCTGCTTACTCCAACTACACTTTTGGAATATCTAACACTTTCACTCCAGCTACCACTGTATTCTCTATATCATTTGACCAATAGTTAATTTCAGAAAGAAAGAATTGTAATTATGTCCTATATCTTTTGATAGCTATTTACTGTGGTGTCCAGGATAATTAAATTTTAAAATTATTTAACTTAAAAATATCAAAAAAAATTTTTTTTAAATCATAGAATTAACCCTTCCCCAAAGAATCTCTGTACATAATTTGGAGATATGACAGAATGACTAGAACATTTGCATCCCAATTCCATTTTATAACTATCCTACCCATTAGTGGGGTAGAATAAATTTATGGAGACTACATTACTAATACAAGGATAATTTTGAGAGTGTTACAATAAAGCAACATGTGGATCTGAGTTCTAACAGCCATCTGAAATGGAATAAATATATTTGCAAACAGTGTTTGACTTCTCAAATTTTAAAGAAGTTCATAATTTCTGTATTTCAAATCTTAAGCACAGATAAAATACCAAGTAGTCACATTGAATGTTAGATTTGAAGTGACTCAAGGTCTGGTCCTTCCTCTTTCCTATCACAATATTATCCTTGCTTATTCCCAATCTGCTGTTTAAACTCTGCTATATGTATACTACAGAGGTGTGAGAGATGATCTTTGACCAAACCTTTTCTTACTTGCTCTTTGAACAAATGTGGGTTCAGTCTATATGCTTCAGCTCTGTGCTAGGGGTCAGCTCAGTCCAAGTTCTGTGAAAGGACTTTTATGTGCAATGCAAAGATTATTTAAAAATGAGTAATTACCATGTGCTAATTTGAAACATATAAAATGCTTTGTATTATATAGAGGAAAACTCAAGCAGTAACTCCAGCAATTGTTTAATAGTGTAACTAGGAAAACACTTTTTTTGTGAGGAGTATTTTATTGGTGACAATGTTAAGAATCACCAGGGGGCTGGCGCCATAGCTCACTAAGCTAATCCTCCGCCTGGCGGCACCAGCACACCGGGTTCTAGTCCCAGTTGGGTGCCGGATTCTGTCCCTGTTGCCCCTCTTCCAGGCCAGCTCTCTGCTGTGGCCAGGGAGTGCAGTGGAGGATGGCCCAAGTGCTTGGGCCCTGCACCCCATGGGAGACCAGGATAAGTACCTGGCTCCTGCCATCGGATCAGTGTGGTGCGCCAGCCGCAGCGCGCCAGCCGAGGCGGCCATTGGAGGGTGAACCAACGGCAAAGGAAGACCTTTCTCTCTGTCTCTCTCTCACTATCCACTCTGCCTGTCAAAAAAAAAAAAAAAAAAAAAAAAAAAAAAAAAAATCACCAGGGAAGGATTGTAATATAAAGAGAACCAACTTTCAGTTATAATCTTAAAAACATTTCTTCAATTAATGACTTCCTACTAATGCAGAAGCTGAGAGGCAGCAGTAATGGGTGATGGCTGAAGTTGTGGGATTTCTGCCAACCATGTGGGAGACTTGGATTGCCCTCCAAGTTTCTAACTCCATCCAGAATCAGTGCAAGCCATTATGGAATGGATAAGATTCCCTCTTTCCCCTCTCTCCCCTTTCTCTCTCAAGTAAGAAAAAAAGAAGATTCATGGAAAAATCAAGCAAAAGATAATTTGTATTTAAGAACAAACAAAAACCTTGACTGATATCCAATAATTTGGGTCTCTGTGCTATATACTTCAGAGAGATCACCCAAGCTGCCTGCCAGTCTCTGTCCAGACAATAGAAATGGTCTCTAAACACATGAGAGCACTGGAGCATCACTCCTGGTAAGACAACTGGGAAATGAAGTTATAATTTTGAGCTGAAGCAGGGAAGGTTATTGACCATATTTTCCAGGTGCTATGAAAATATATGCAAATTCACATGAGAAATCTCTACTGAGACCCAACCAATCTAAGCCAAAGGCAGCCGATGCTTCCATTTTGCTTTTATTCTAAAAGAAACCTAGCTAGGGGTGTTAATCAAACTATATTCTTCATTAGTCTTAAATACAGTGAAGAGAAAGTAGAGATGGTGAATAGATCAGTGAATGAACCCAAAGCTATTTTAGGTTTAGAATATGGCACTCGCTAGTAGAGACATTGGCATAGTAAAGTCATTAAAAATGAGAAGTCAGGGGCTTCATGGGCACTTGATGCAGTAGTTAAGATTCTGCTTGGATGCCCACATCCCAAATCACAGTGCCTGGATTTGAGCCCACACAGAGCTGTAGATTCCATCTTTCTGTCACTGGAGACCTTGGGAGGCAATAGGTGATGGCTCAAGTATTTGGGACCCTGCCCCTTACCTGGGAGACTTGGATGAAATTTAGGATTCCATGCTTCAACCTGGCCAGCCTTAGCTGTAGTGGGCATTTGATAAATGATCTGGTGGATGAATCTCTGTATCTCCCTCTATCGTATCTTTTAAATAAAGTTTAAAGGTAAATTATTTTGGCAATGTAATTGTTGAGGTGATTAACACCCAGGCTTCCTTCTGAAGACTCAGAAAGCATTGTTTTTCAAGTGTCAATTTAAAGGATTTAAATTGATAAAAATAATTTATATTTCAATTGATAAAATAGTAATCATCTATATTTATGGGCTACAATAGGATGTTTCAATGTATGTATACTCTGGAATGATATTTCAAGGCCATTCAAAGATCTGTGGGGGTACAAAGAAACATTGCCATCAGCTTTGTTTATTGTAGCTTTGCTTACTTTAGCTTTCTTTTCAGGCGCTATCTTAGGGAACCCTTATCCACCACAGTTCTAGCAATGATGATAATTGAAGATGAACAGCCAGGGGTAGGGCAATATAATGTGTCGACTGATCATCTGATTATTATATATATTGTAGAGAAAAAAGGGCAAGGAATCTGAGAATGCATTCTGGGAATGTAAAAGTAATCCTCTGTATAAAATATGACACCTAAAGACTTCTGCAGTGATAACTTTAAAGTGAATTAAATATCAAGTATAATCACAGCTTATTTATTCCACCAATCAAATGATTTCAGAACAGGGGACAGGTTGTTTTCACTTTAGAAATTTTCCACTAGCCAAATCTAATGCTCTATATTCATAATTAAAATAATTGCCTATGTTGTTCTTTTAGGTTAATTCTACATTTAAATGGAAATTTAAAATTTGCTTTTCTCACCAATGGAATGAATTGTTTAATTATTGCTCTGAAGAAGTAATTAAGCTTCAACTGGGCTTGAGAAGAAAAGATTTTTACAATGAACTTTGCTATTTTTTTCCAGATAGTATCTCCACTAATTTTTAAATTGATAATTACATATGGGATATAATCATGTATTTTGATATATGCACACATTGTCAGATGCTTGTATCAAAGTAATTAACATCCAACTCACATACTGATCATTTTTTGTAGTGAAAATAGTTAAATCTACATTTAGAAATTTTTTTAAAAATGTTACATTATTAGTATCTCTGGTCATTGTGCTGTGCAATAGGTCTTAGCAACTCATTCCTTTTGTTTAACTGAAACTTTTATCAAAATCCCCACCCCAGCCTCTGATAACAACCTTTTAGCCTCTACTTCAATAAGTTTGACTTTTCTAGATTCCACATAAAGTAAGGTCATGTGGTGTTTGTGTTTCTACACCTGACTTGTTTCATTTAACATAATGTCATTCAAGTTCATCCAGGTTGTCACAAGTGACAAAATTTATTTTGTTTTAAAGGAGGAACAGTAATTCGTTGTGTGTATGAGGAGTCTTTAAAAAGTCCTTGAGAAATTAGTATTATGAAATGACAATGCATGAATTTCAATATTTTTGTACCACAATAAACTATTAATTTCATTTTCCACAAAATTTGTGAGGTTCCCTTGTGTAGACCATATTTTTTTATCCATTCATCCATCAACCTAAGTTGATACCTTATCTTCTCTATCATAAATAATACTGAAATGAAAATGGAAGCACAGGTATCTGTACAATATACTGATTTTCAGTGCTTTGGATATATTCCCAGAAGTGGGGTTGGTGGATCATGTGGTAGTTCTACTTTTAATTTTTGAAGCACCTCCATATTGTTTTCAATAATGACAGTACTAACCTACATTTCTACCAACCATGTACAATGGATCCCTTTTCTTTGAATCTTGGCCAATGCTTGTTTTTTTGGTTTTTGTTTGATAGTATTGATTCTAACAAGTATGAGATAGACCTTATTGTTTTAATTTGCATTTCCCTGATGACTGGTGATATTGAACATTTTTTTTTCATAAACCTGGTGGGTCATTTGTATATCTTCTTTTGAGAAATGTCTATTTAGATTCTTTGCCTCTTTAGATTGTTTGTTTTTGTTGTTGAGCTGTTTGAGTTCTTTATATATTGTGGATATTAATCCCTTATCTGATTGTAATTTGAAAATATTTACTCTGTGTTGTCTTTTGGCACAGAATGTACATTTCCAGACTGTCTCCTAGACAGCCATTATTATAAATAGAAACAGGAAAGGGATTTGTGTTCCAAAACTTCAGTCTGTATGATTGAAAATTTGCCAAACTGGAAATGAAACATCTACAGCATTGGATTGGGATTTAGTGATCCATTTATTTTTGGCTTTAAAACAATGATGTACTTTTAATCAGAAATATGTAAAATGAACTGTACAATCATCACTATTAGTACATTTCTGATTTACTCAATTAGTATGAGAATCTATGGGCAAAATCTATGGAAATAAGTACAGTATTCCAAATAGGGCCATGATTTAAGCATATATACTATGTTTATAATTTTTTAATTTTTACTATATTTCATATTTTTGAAACTAGGATTATAAAATAGTTTGATCTTTATGTGTAAAATAGCAATTCAAACTTTGTAAATATAAACATCTCAAGTTCTCAAGTATTTTTAAGATTTATTAACTTATTTGAAAGGTGGGGGGACAGAGAAAGAAGGAAAGACACAGGGAGACAGATCTTCCATCCACTGTTCACTCCTCAAATGGCCACAATAACCATGTCTGTGCCACGCTGAAGCCAGGAGCCTGGAACTCCATCTGGGTCTTCCATATGGGTATCAACGCAGGTGCATTAGCAGGGAGCTGGATCAAAAATGGAGTAGCTGGAAGAACTTGAACCAGCACTCTGTTATGGGATGCCAGTGTCACAAGTAGCAGCTTAACTTGCTGAGCCACAAAGCTATCCCTCCAAAATATTTTTTAAATAAATAATCTTACTTTCTTGGATAATGGCTGAAGTACTTGAGCTCCTTCCATCCAGATGAGAGAACTGCACGGAGTCCCTGGTTCTTGGCTTTGGCCTACCTAGCCTGTCTATTATGGGCTATACTTGAGTGAACCAATAGATAAAATAGCTCCTTCTCTGCTTTATTGGTAAGTAAATGAATCTCTTATTAAAATATATATAAAACAATGTTATCTAATTTCATCATATATCCCTTATTATGTAATGGGTGAATATTATTACATTGTTTTGTCTTCACATGTAAAGTAGTTTCTTAATATGAATATCTAAGGCCAGTGTACCTCAAACTTTAGTATTCATACAAATCACCCAAGTGATTACTAAAGCTAATATTCTACAGCAGTACAGGGGTTGAGTTAAGATTCTGGGTTTCTAGCAAGTGCCCAGGTGATGCTGATGCTTCTGACCTGCTACAGACCATATTTTGAATGACAAGATCTGGATAAAAGATATACTCATTGACATTGATCAGCTTATGAAAGTCACAAAAAATATGGAGGATAATGTTAGAGACAAGGGACAGAGTGTTGCCATATATGAAGTGCTATAACCTTTGACTTAGCCCTAGAGGGACAGCTGCATACTTTCAGCAGTCCTGCCACTTGTTTACTGTTTCTGTTTGAAAGTAACTATAATAATAGACCCTCAATTAGAGAGCTGTTTTAGTAATAGCATCTGCTTTATTATAGCAGCAGTTTTATTAAACTAATAATTGTTAGCGTGAAGACACCATTATCGTAAATTACATTTATAATTATGGCACTAAATATACTCAGGTTGCATACAATTATTAGAAATTTCTACCCCTATCATTTACCTCTCCCACAGCTTTCCTCCTGTCAGAGACTCTGAATTTGTGTAAATGTATGCAAGCTTCTATATGTAGCTGTTTTCCTGTGTCCCATACAGTTACTCAAACTGATGTGTGTCTGTCCAGAAACTTGTGTTGCTAGCTCTGAGAGTAGTTAATTAGAACTTCTGTTCCAATCTCTATGCCTCATAGAGTGGGTGGGTTCAATGTTTAGTGCTTCAGTCAAAGCTAATTTGATATGTAGTTGTGTATGGCTTTGAGGGAAACACAATGTAAAAGAAAGTTCATACAAATATGTACACATTAAACAATGATGCATAACAAACACCCTAAAGCATGGTGGCTTTAACTAAGAAAGTTTATCATCACTCCAGTTGGGTCAGCTGGAGGACAGGTAAGCAGTGGGAAGGATGTCTGTCTAGGTTTGGCCCTGCCGAGCAGATTAGCAGAGGTTGCTCTGATCCACATGTATTTCATGTGCCTTCCCTGAGCCTGTGCTGTTTGTCTGGCAATAGTCCAAGCACAAGAGATCTGTGAATGATGACAGTGCTTTTCCAGCCACTACTTTAGCACCTCTGCTAATATTACATTGGCCAAAGCCAGTCACTTAGTTAAGCCCAAACTTTACTTATGATACGGCCAAATCAAGTCCAATATAAATAGAGCAGAAAAGGAGCACCTCCCACAGAAATCAAGAGAAAGAATGATAGATCAGATCATCAGTCTGAAACAATTAGAAGCAGTTTCCCTTTTATAAGTGTAAGCACAAGTACTGCAAGACATCTCAGTTGGGCCATAGCTATATTGAGACAAATTAGAAACATAATTGCTTGCTGTCTTTTAGACTCTTCGTTGGTTTTTTTATAGAAAGAAATTATGATCTTTCTATCGACTTATATATATATATATTTCATATACATGCTGCATACTACTAGTCACATGCATGGGTTTTAAATTCCCAAAAGTCTAGTGAATAAAGTCATTGGTAAGATAAATTAGTCAATCCATAGTCAAGGTGATAAAGCTATTCACTCAACAAGAAAACCATTCATCGGAGGTTTTCTATCTTCCCTTTTTTATGGCTGTGCAGATAAAAGACAACACTGCACAGGGCTTAGCAATTCTTACAATGTTTTCAGACAAATGAACAAGACCTCCAGTAGTAGGTAATAGGTCCTCTATACCAATTGTATGCCAGAGACAGAAGAGAGGGTGCTAGAGCTGGATTCTGGAAGGATGAGAAGAAAGCCATCAGGATCAAGAAGTTAGATATTCTTAATAGAGATGTCATCATGCTGCATTCAGAAAGACAGAAGCGATGGTGTAAAAGTGAGGTTTGTGTCTGCTGCCTTCTGCCTGACCTCCCACATTCTACACCTTGAGAGAGACTGTGTGGTAAGCATAGAGCCTAATCAAGATGCAAGCAAAAGAATTTACTTGGATGATAAAAGCTATAAAGCAAAAGTAGTTGATAAGAAATATATTATCTACATTTGAAGTTGGTACCAGTGACAAGTCAATGATATATCAGTATCATCAGTCAGAGCCAATGACTCCTGACAGCCATTACATGTTTGTCCTCCTATACGTGATATTGGCCTGATTTGGGATAGAGTGAAATGGAGAGAGTCTAATAATCTGTGCTGCAGACACATCACCTCTAGGGTGATGTATGAGGACGCTTTGGTCAATGGAATATGATGGAAGTGGTGTACCCAATCTCTACCCCAAGTCCAACCGCTGCTGATCAAATGCAGAGAATTCCAAGATGGACAGGAAAGCAGAAGGGAATGATGAAAGAGTCCAGGTTCATAGGACAGATAGCAAGAAAAAATACCCATATCCACCTCTACACCCATTTGTCAGCTTCCAAAATAGCTATAGAAAACAGACCTTCGGCCATTTATCCCCATAAGGTTATGGGTTTTTTTGGGAGGGGGGGAGCTGTTAGGTAGGAAGTTAAAAATTAGCCTATGTGTGTTAGAAGGGCTTAAGGAAACACATCTTACAGCAGTCCAGCATCTGCATTTTCAAAGTCCTGCCCAGACCCTGATAACCTTTAACCTTCCAGGTGGTACCAGCCCTTCCCCCAAGGAAAGCTCCTAGGAGAATTCTCTCCTCCAAACCAAATGGATTACCTGGCCTGATAACATGGGGCAATAAAACTTTCACAGGTGCCCTAAGGGAAGCCCCCTCTACTCTGCCCAGTGCCAGCAAATCTGGGGAGGAATTTGCTAATTTTCACCCAACAAACCCTTCTGCTAGGACTCCCCATCCTTTGTCCTGGAGGAGAGAGGGAGGTGGGTAAACAGACTCCCATAAAAACTGGGAATCTAAAAGGAAGACTGCTTTCTCAACCCTCTGCTCTCCCCTGGGCTGCCTGCCTGGCCTGCCTAGGTGAATTCTCTCCATTCAACCATGTAACCTCACTCTCCCCCAGTCTGAGAAACTGGGCATTCTCTCCTTATCCCTTCCATTCTGATGGATGCCCTATCCCAAATAAAACCTTACTTCACTTAAGAAAAAAAAAAGTCCAGGTTCCTGAATGTGTGGGAAAAAGAATGTCCTGTCTGAACACACTTGAATTATTATGTAATCTTAGAATTTAGCTTTTATTGGACCATTAAGTTTACGGGCTGTTTCTAAGCATTGTAAGCCTACATTGACTGACAGAACTGAAAATGTTGTGCTTAACTGACATCTTCACTCTCAGTCTCAGGAATACTATGTGTTTATGGGTGAAGAATTTTTTCATAGCTTGTGAAATAGGTGGGATGTATGATACAATTGGAAAAAGAAAACCCAGCTGGTGAGAAAATGGCAAATGGAGAATGAGAATCATGAGATGGTTTCTCCACTCTTTGCTAAAAAGGAAGTTGATGTTTTCTTCATAGTTTTTATTTATATGCTGTCAATTTCAGAGGGAGCTTTCATTAATTCATTCATTTTTTTCATAACACTTATTTAGCTAGCACTTCCTGGCCATCTACAATGACATACCAGGTAATATACCTGGGAAGGTTACAGAGTGAGCAAAAATATAAACAATCCTTACCTACTTGATACTTTACAGTTTGGAGAGTAACAATTACAATTGTGGTCGATATTACAAGGGAGAAATGTTAGTTTGTCTTAAATGGAGAAGATAAAATCTTAAGGAAGGAAAAGATCAAGAGACTGAGTTTATATTTAAAGAGTAGGGGCTGCCGCCTGTGATGCTGGGATCCCATATGGGCAATGGTTCATGTCCCAGCTGCTCCACTTCCCATCCAGCTCCTTGCCAATGGCTTGGGAAAAGCAGCAGAGGATGGTTCAAGTGCTTGCTTGGGCCCCTGCACCCACATGGGAGTCCTGGAAAAATCTCCTGGCTTCAGCCTAGCTGAGCTGCAGCTGTTGAGGCCATCTGGGGAGTGAACCAGCCGATGGAAGATCTCTCCCTTTCTCTCACTCTCTCACTCTTTCAAATAAATAAAATAAAAAAGATCGAACAAGACTTAGGATATGGATGAGGGAGTAGAACGGACAAAATATGAAACAAACACAAAATATTAACAATAAAGATCTCTTCAGCCTTTTCTCCAGTCCCTGTCCCCCAGTGGTGATTGAGGGTTGAGGAAGATGTGCTTAGGAATCTCAGTATTTCTTTTGTCAAAGATTTATTTGAAATGTGGAGTGAGTGACTGGGAGGGAGACACAGAGAAAGTGAGATCTTCCATCTACTCGTTTACTCCACAAATGACTCCAGGTGGGTCCCCACATCAGTGGTAATCCACATACTTAAGCCATCATCTGCTGCCTTCCCAGGTGTAGTAGCAGGAAGTTAGATTGGAAGCAGAGCAGCAAGGACATGAATCAACACTCTGATATGGGATACCTGCGTTACATACAGTAGCTTAAATGAATGCATCATGATGCCAGCCCTGGTACCTGAGTGTTTCTTTAGACTTGCTTCCAATTTGTATAATTGCCTGGTAATTTATTTAGTAGGTTAAACAAAGGCAACAATAGACTTTGTAGGAGCCAAATACACAATTCTATAACCAACAAAATAACATGCAAATATTTTGATTTTTCCCAAAAATCCATATAAAAATACTCTATACTCATTCAGCATACTAATTTTATGCAATCTTTGGATAACATTTATTGAATTCCAAATAGCACTTAGCTTTCAAATCTTTTTTTCTTTGCTACTTCTTGATCCACTTTGTCCAAGAGGATGTGATATTTGGCCAGAACTATTATTTTATGAATCTCTGTATTGTGAGACAGCCAGATTCCAGCTATTTAATATAGTTTCCATTTTAAAGCATGAATGCTTTGGGGGTCCATGTTATAGTCCAAAAACTAATGCATTTTCTTGGCAGGTATAGAGAAAAGCTACTAAGAAATAATACTTAAGTGACAGAGTGATATGAAAATTTCCTTTATGGATCATTACCACTTTGCCTGTAGAAAAAACCGATGGTGGTTCTTAACTTTCTAACTTACAGAGGCAACACTGTCAAAATTCTTGGTGAGATCAATAATGGGTGACGGTTTATTTTGAAGTCTCATTTAAGGAATATCAGGATATCCTATTGGTTAAAGTTAGCATCTTAATTGCAGTTTGTCATGATCCAAGTTAGTATTAAATGGTGGGACAAAGACTGGAATTTGAATAAATCATACATACTAAACTTCTATCTAACTCTTCTGACAGTTACCCATACCCAGCTGATTTCTTCTGTGATAACTTCTAAGATCTAAGTAACAATCTGTGCACCTTTACCTAATAGTATTTTATGAAGACACAATTTACTTTCAGTAAAATGCAAAGATGTTAAATGTGCACTGCAAAACATGTTGACAAATGCATGAATTCATTTAACAATTCATTTAACAATCCTCCAGATCAGGATGAGGAGCATCAAACCAAGAAGTCCTATGGTACCCTATGCCAACTGACCAACTTGTCACCAAAGGGACCCGCCATCTGAGTCTCATGACCACAAATAACTTCTATCATTGCCTGAATCTCTTGTCAGTGAAATCAAGCCATCTTTGGAGTCTGGCTGCTTTTACCTAGAATCTGCATTTTGAGGATTTCTGAAGTGTTAGGGACAACCTAGTGTCTCTGTAAATATTGCATTATATACAACCTCATCTATTTAAAAAGTGTCAGAATTAAAGTTATGGTAAAGTGTTACCCTAGAAAGAGACTGTTAAGTTAGCTACAAAATTAAGAGAACTTTATTGATGCAAGTTAAAAATAGAAATAAAGGCAGGCATTTCACTGAGAAGTTAAGACTCAGATTAAGATGCCTACGTTCCACATCAGAGTACCTGAGTTCCACTCCTGGTTCTGCGCCAGATTCCAGTTTCCTGCTAATGTGGATCTGTGGAGACAGCAGTGATGGCTGAAGTAGTTGGGTCACTATCACCCATGTGGGAAACCCGAATTGAACTCTCGGCTCCCAACTTTGGCCCAGCCAGAACCAGGAGATAGAATCACTCACTCACTTACTCAACATCTCTCTGTCTCTACCCCTCTCTCTCTCTTCTAAAAAGAAAAAAGAAAAAAGTAGATATCCCTAACTTTCTTATAGATAGATAAGCTCTTCTTAAGTGCTTCTCAAGTGCAAAAAGAAGACCCTAATTATAAATTATTATTATTCATTTATTAAGGTTGATCCTGTAAGGGCCAGTGCTAGGTAATTCTTCATTAACCTTGTCTCAATTACTTGTTCTTGAATTTCAAAAATTCATTTTCCCATAATTTTGTTTATTAATCCTGGTATTTTCATTTGTACAGATTAGTAAAGTATCAATCTATCTGTATAATTCCAGAGATTCACCTTACAACTTAGGGAGAAGAAAAAGATTCCGAGGGCCTATTATGAGCTAATTATCCAAGGTACTTTCTGCTACATTAACACATTAAATTCTTCCAATAAATTCTGTTACAGAATCCAATACATCCAGTGGATAATTAGTTCAAATACATAGGTGGTCAAACATGAACTGCATTCTAAAAGTTCACCCCTAATTCTCTTGTTTTACCCTTAAAACACATATAAGTAGATTATTTTTAGTCAATATTCCACATTTGTATACTATATTTCTTTTACATGTATAGTGAGCTATGTCTATCATGTATACTTTTCCATATTATACGCTATTCTATCAAGTCTAAAAACCAATTTTGTTAGATACCTCAATTTATGTAATAATACTAAAGGGAAAAATACCATTATTGTGGCACATGGCATTTGTTTTTGAGATGTTAAATATTCAAAGATCATAGCATTAATGAAACACAATAGTTTAGTACTAGAAACTGACTATCAAGAATATAGCCAAGGCCAGTGCCGCAGCTCAATAGGCTAATCCTCCGCCTGCGGTGCCGGCACACCGGGTTTTAGTCCCGGTAGGGGCACCAGATTCTGTTCCGGTTGCTCTTCTTCCAGTCCAGCTCTCTTCTGTGGCCCAGGAGTGCAGTGGAGGATAGCCCAAGTCTTTGGGCCCTGCACCTGCATGGAGACCAGGAGAAGCACCTGGCTCCTGGCTTCGGATCAGCATGGTGCGCCAGCCATAGCAGCCATTGAGGGGTGAATCAACGGAAAAGGAAGACCTTTCTCTCTGTCTCTCTCTCTCACTGTCCACTCTGCCTGTCAAAAAAAAAAAAAAAAAAAGAATATAGCCAAATATCAATAATTGGGGAAAGGAAGGAGCTGATGTTGTAGCACAGCAGGTTAAAGTGTGACCTGCAATGCTAGCATCCCATATTGGTGCACTGGTTCAACTCCTGGCTACTCCACCTCTGATCCATAAGTCTACTAATGCACCTGAAAAAGCAGCTGAAGATAGCCCAGGTGTTTGGGCATCTGCCACCCATATGGGAGACCAGGATGGAGTGCCTGGCTCCTGACTTCTGCCTGTCCCAGACCTGGTTGTTAAAGCCATTTGGGGAGTAAAACAGTAGATGGAAGACATTTCTGTCTCCCCTTTCTCTATCCCTCTGTCTTGCAAATAAATACTTTAAAAATAACTGGGGAAAGGAGAAGCCAGAGGCTTAAAATGTTAAAATATTCATTTGACACTATATAGTAATAGGTTTGGGAAAAAATTAAAAATTCTCCAAGACACAGCCACTAACAGCCAGTATGAAAACATTAAGGAAAGGAAATTATTTAGTTTCTATTTGGTTGAAACACAAAGTTCAAAAGTGCAAAATACCTACTTTTTCTTTAACATTAGATTTCTCCATTGTAGCCAATGTTGTTGGCACCCTGTCTAAATCTCTCAGCTGCTGTGGGCACTGGTACTGTAGCTTGCATCCAAAATATCTCTTGAAGATTGTCCTTGAGTGTTGGAAGTCACCTTCTCCAGAGATGGTAGAGAGCTCCCTACTACCTGTGTGTGTCCTAAAACTCATGAGCATAGACTTTATGAACTCATGGTACTAACCTAACCTGCTTGCACTAAGACTACTGATTCTGAGATGCAGCTTATGTTCCAGATCTTTGCTCAGGGTCAAGTTGAGACAACTGGCCATAAGAATCTATATCTTGGCCGGTGCTGCAGCTCACTAGGCTAATCCTCCACCTGCGGTGCTGGCACCCCGGGTTCTAGTCCCAGTTGGGGCGCCGGATTCTGTTCCGATTGCTCCTCTTCCAGTCCAGCTCTCTGCTATGGCCCAGGAGTGCAGTGGAGGATGGTCCAAGTGCTTGGGCCTCTGCACCTACATGGGAGACCAGGAGGAAGCACCTGGCTCCTGGCTTCGGATCGGCGTAGCGCGCCAGCCACAACACGCCGGCCGGCCGTAGCGGCCACTTGGGGGTTGAACCAATGGAAAAAGGAAGACCTTTCTCTCTGTCTCTAACTCTGCCCGTCAAAAAAAAAAAAATCTATATTTTACTTTCTTTCCTCCCATATGGGCTTCTCCTGAGAGCCTTTCCTTACTAAACCACTTTATAAAGATCCACATCTCAGATTCTGTTTCTAAGGAACACAATCTAAGACACCCATTTCATTAATGCTGCCATCCTCATCCTGGACTCTGGCTAGACTAACAGTTGTCTTCTTGATCCTCACCCGGAAAGACAAAAGCCATTCATGGGCCAATCGAATCCAAAGCCCATACTTGTTCGAACATCACATGCTCCATACTTCTTCTCCACTGAACACACATGTTCAAAGCAGAATGCAGTGTCCCTTGGGGACTAGAAAGGTTAAAGACAATGATTTTGCAATGCTGAAACAGCTAGTATCCTGTACACACAAAGCAGACACTGCCATTGTAAATCTAAATAAGTTCTAAACAGTGTTAAATATTAACTCCATGAAGTATAAGTTTTTAAAAACAAGTGCTCTAAGACACATAAGGGATTTCTTATCTGTACTCCAAACATAGCAAGATAATTAAGAATATGAAATAAGGGCTTATTTTCATGTGAGATTAATTTAGTAAGGAAAGAAAGTTAGCAGTGTCTCTGCTTCTCCAGTGAGGAAATCTCAATTTCAATCAAGATCAGTCATGCAGGCACTTTACTGGAATTGTCTGAAATGAGTTGCCCAACTGTCAATCAGAACATTGACCATATTGTGTGGTTCCTGGTGCTCAGTGCAATAGATCATTGAGAATGAGATCACTGTTGATTCTTACCCTCCTCTGCCAAAAGAGAGTGACCCAGTGTGATGTACTGATCCACTTAGATTGTATGGTACTTTCAAAGATCTATGAGCAAAGAAGTTAGGCTTAGTATCCCTCTTGCTTTCCATTTTTGTCACCTGTTAAATCAGCACTCCAAAGTTTACTGAGTGCCTATTTTGTGCCAGTCACTGGAGATATTGTGGGGAAGAGCATGGGTGAAACCTAGGAAGATTGGTCTTAGTGAGAATACAAAAGAAAATAATCACCTCCAGAGAAACAAAAATTAGACCAAGAGGAAATTTTGTGGGGTAGGCATTGTGGTACAATGAATTAAGATACTGCTTAGGATGCCCGCATTCCCAGTCGGACTCCTAGCTCCAGCCCTGGCTTCTCTGCATCTGATCAAGGTCTCTGAAAATTCACCTGAGAAGCAGAGGATAATGATTCAAGTGCTTAGATTCCTGCCATCCACTTAAGGTACTAGAATACAATTGGGGTACCAGGCTCTTAGCTACAGCCTGGCCCAGCCTGGGGGTTTTGCAGCAATAAAAACAATACACAGGTGTCTATTTCTTTGGGTTTCACTCTTGATATTTGCCGTCTTCAGATCAAAATATTTTTGGAAAATAATGCATCTATCTTGAGCATGTAGAAACTTTTCCCTTTATTGCTTAAACAAGTACAACATAGTGATGATTTCTAGAGTATTTACATTGTTTTAGACACTATAAGAAATCTAAAAATTTATACAAGATGATATGCTTAGATTATATGCAAACTTGATGCTATTTTGTATAAGGGACTTAAGCATCCTCAGAGTTATTTCTGTGAGGTTCCTGGAACCAGTTTCCATGGATATTGTTTATACAATAATATGTTCTGCAAAGGGTGCCATTAGACAATATTGCTATTGTGCAAACACCAGAGAGCACACTTACACAGACTACAACCCTTATGATTTCATGACCACCATCATACATGGTGTATAACAATCATGAACAGACAGATGGCATATGTAGATTTGATTGAAAGTGTCAGGGAAGCGTTGGGACACAGCAAATGGTTAGCCACAGAGATGGAATCAATGGAACATGATTTGGGTTATTAAAACTATGAGTTTAAATCTACAGAAGAGGGACAAATGGAAGCTACTCAGGACCTCAAGTTGGATTTCAGATCCACATGCAGTGGGAGGAAGAGAGCCGCTGTGTACCTGTGTAGTTGCATAAGAGTACATGGAACATGGAAACTTTGAACACCTGGGATGCTCAGTTTCACACAGAAGAAGCCACTGAAAAATTTGCTGCCCAGAGGCCTCGTGCAGAGCATAAAATATATGAAAATCAATAGAGTAGCATTAGTACTCAAGATTTCAGAATAGCTAATTAACTAGTTACTTGATTAATTGATTATAAAATATCAGAAAAGTTCCAATATACATATCATTGTTTGCTATAAAGGATGAAAAAGGAAAATAACAGCAATAAAGCAAAAATATACTTAAAATGAGAATTCCATTCATTTCAATGCCAGGTATTAAAGACTGTCATCCCAAAAGTGGAATATTGTTATAGCCATCTACTCTAATCACAATTACAATATTGTATAACCTAGTATTAGAGAAGACACTTGATCAGTAACTACTTAAATGTGACTATATGGCTTTAGCAATTCAGAATTTAATATATCATGAGAAAAATGAGCCTCTCTGGAATTTTTGGAGAGCATGAAGGAGAATTGTGGTTGTTTTTTATTTCCTTCTGCTGGCTAATAAGCCTGGGCCCATTTTTTTTTTCAATAACATTGTCTTGTTCACTAATTATGACACTTGTTTCCCTCTTTAAATATCAGTAGGAACAAGAGTGACATCATAAATGTGTCTTTGTGTTTTCAAGGTCATGTTTGGCCAAATATCAGTCAGGGTTTCCTTTTCCATCTTTAAGCAGGCAGAAATGATGCAATTAAATATTTATAAGTCCAATTGGGTACATTAATGAAGTAGAAGATGCAATTAAGAAGTAAAATCAAGTGTCATAATGCAGGATGTACTTAAATAATGCAAGACATTGGAATCTTTGACAGAAGAATGGTTGGAAGTGTGTGAATGACAGTTGAGTGTCCCACCGTTTGTTTTCAGCAAGAAAAAAATATTAAAAATGAAATTACAACTAGCAACATAACATTCCTTCAGTTGCATTTACAAAGCTTTCCAATATCCAGAAGGAGGTTGACAATGACATTTACATAAAGGAAAAGTCATGTTTATACCTCAGATTGTAAGGTGATAGGGAAATTTAAATTCACTCTAAAATATCTTATTCCATATGTAGATAGAACACTTGAAGTCAATTGCAGACTAATGATGGAAGAAGCTAGATCTTGGCAGAGAGTTATGGTATTCAATATGCCATAATGTTAATACTTAATATTATGAGAGTTATGGTATTCAATAATAATATTAAGTATTAACATTTTTGAGTTTTGCATTCATTTGGGTTTGAAATGTTCTAAATGTTTGTCTATATGGAAATACTGTAGTTAATTTGATATTGGTGTTGATAAGGCCAAGATTTCTTGCCACAATGTCTTGGCTTTCATGCCTGAAATGCTCACGGGCTTTTCAGCCAGACAAGGAAGCCTTAAGGGCTGATTCTGAGGTCAGAATGTTAAAGAGAATGTCATTCTATGCTCTGTGGACTGCTTCTCATTTTGGAACACTCTTTTAATTCTATATATTATTATTATCAGGCACTTGATCCTATTTATATGATCACTTTAACACATAAGCTGATCACTTGAACCTTAAGATGTCATTTTTACCACCAAGCCTAATGGGATTTGGAGTCCCATGACAAGTTTTTTTAATGTACACTTATAAGTAAGTCTGTAGGAATATATGCAGAACTACACAGCTTTACAGTTACAAATTTCCTCCTCCCTCTCTTATTCTATTCTATTTTTCTGAGATCTATTTTCAGTTGACTTTATATACATATGATTAACTCTATGGTAAGAGTTCAACAAATAGTATGAAGGAAAAAAAAAAAAACTGTTCCTCTACAGTCAAGACAAGGGAAGCTCAAGTCATCCCTTCTCAAAGTGTCAATTTCAATTCTACAGATTTATTTTTAGGTGCTGTACTAGTTCTCACAGATCAGGGAGAACATGTGATATTTGTCCCTTTGGGACTGGCTTATTTCAATAAGTATGATATTTTGTAGATTCATCCATTTTGTTGCAAATAACTGGATTTCATTTTTTACTGCTGTATAGTATTCCATAGTGTACATATCCCATAATTTCTTTATATAGTCTTTGGCTGTTGGGCATTTAGTTTGATTCCATGTCTTAGATATTGTTAATTAAGCTGAAATAAGCATGGAGGTGCAGATAGCTCTTTTGTTTACTGATTTCATTTCCTTTGAGTAAATTCCCAGGATTGGGATGGGTGAGTCATGTATAAGGTCTATATTCAGATTGTTGTATCTCAAACTGTCTTCCATAATGGATTTACCAGTTTACATTCCCACAAACAGTGGATTAGGGTAGATTTTCCCCCACATCTTTGCCAGCCTTTGTCATTTGTTGATTTCTGTATGAAACCTGTTCTAACTGGGATGAGGTGAAGACTCATTGTGGTTTTTGAATTGCAATTCCCTGTCAGCTACTGATCCTGAATATTTTTCATGAGGCTGTTGGCCATTTGGATTTCCACTTTTGAAAAATGTCTAAATCCTTTGCCCATCTCTTAACTGGGTTGATTTGTTGTAGAGTTTCTTGATCTCTTTGTAGAATCTGGATATTAATCCTTTATCTATTGCATAATTTGCAAAATTTTCTCCCATTCTGTCAGTTGCCTCTTCACTTTTCTGTTTCTTCTTTAGTACTGAAGCTTTTCAATTTGATGTAATCCCATTTTTTAATTTTGGCTTTGGCTGCCTGTGGCTCTGGGGTCTTTTCCAAGAACTCTTTGCCTGGGCCAATGTCTAGCAGAGTTTCCCTAGTATTTTCTAATAATTTTATAGTATCAGGTCATAGAGTTAGGTCTTTAATTCATTTTGAATGGATTTTTGTGTGAGGTGTAAGGTAAGGGTCCTGCTGCATACTTCTGCATGTGGAAATCCAGTTTTCTCGGCACCATTTGTTGAGACTGTCCTTGTTCTAGGGATTGGTTTTTGCTCTTTTGTCAAAGATAAGTTGGTTGTAGACATTTGGTTGATTTCTGGTGTTTCTATTCTGTTCCATTGGTCTATCCATCTGTTTTTGTACCAGTATCAGGCTTTTTTGATTATAACTGCCTTGTAGTATGTTAGAAATCTGGTATTGTGATATCTCTGGCTTTGTTTTGTTGTGTAAGATTGCTTTAGCTATTCGAGGTCTCCTGTGCCTCCATATGAATTTCAGCATCATTTTCTCTAGAGCTGAGAAGAATGTCTTTTTATTTTGATTGATATTGCATTGAATCTATAAATTGCTTTGAGAAGAGTGGGATGTTTTTATGATACTGATTCTACCAATTCATGAACATGGAATATTTTTCTATTTTTTTGTATCTTCTGCTTATTTCTTTAATGTTTTTGTAATTCTCATTGTGGAGATCTTTGACATCTTTGGTTAAATTTATTCCAAGGTATTCGATTTTTTTTGTAGCTATTTTGAATAGTATTGATTTTAGAAGCTCACCCTTGGCATTGTCTGCATATACATAGGCTGTTGTTTTTTGAGTACTGACTTTATATACTGCTACTTTACCAAACTCTTCTATGAGTTCCAATAGTCTTAGTGGAAACTTATGGATCCTCTCTATATAGAATCATGTCATCTGCAAAAAATGGGGTAGTTTGACTTTCTCCTTTCCAAATTGTATCCCTTTGATTTCTTTTTCTTGCCTAATGGCTCTGGATAAAACTTCCAGGACTGTATTGAATACCAATGGTGAGAGAAGGCATCCTTGTATGGTACCAGATCTCAGTGGGAATGCTTACAACTTTTCCCCCTTCAATATGACACTGGCCGTGAGTTTGTCATAAATTGCCATGATTGTGTTAAGGAATGTTCCTTTTATACCCAATTTTCTTAGAGTTTTCATCATGAATGGGTATTGTATTTTATCAAGTGCTTTCTCTGCATCTATTCAGAATATCAAATGGTTTTTGTTCTGCAATTAATGTGATGTATCACATTGTATCACGTATTATGGCAAATGTTGATCTATCCCTGTATACCAAGGAAAAATCCCACTTGTCTGGGTGGATGATATTTCTGATGTGTTGTTGGATTTGATTGGCTACAAATTTGTAGAGGATTTTTGCATCTTTGTTCATCAGGGATACTGGTTTATAATTCTCTTTCTCTGTTGCATCTTTTTCTGGTTTGGGAATTAAGGTGATGCTGTCTTCATAGAATTTGGGAGGATTCCCTCCCTTTCAATTATTTTGAATAACTTGAGAAGAAGTGGAGTCAGGTTGTCTTTAAATGTCTGGTAGAATCCAGCAGTGAACCCATCTGGTCCTGAACTTTTCTTTTAGGGGAGGGCCTTTATTTACTGATTCAGTTTCCATCTTAGTTATTGGTCTGTTAGGTCTTCTATGTCTTTATGTCTCAATTAGGTAGGTGATATGTGTCCAGGAATCTATACATTTCTTCTTGGTTTCCCAGTTTTTTGCATACAGTTCTTTGTAATAATTTCTGATGACTCTTTATTTCTGTGGTATCTGTTATATTTCCTTTTTCATCTCTAATTTTAACAATTTGTGTATTCTCTCCTCTTTTTGGTTAGTTGGGCCAATGGTGTATCAATTTTGTTTCTTTTTTCAAAAAACAAGCTCTTCACTTGGCTAATCTTTTGTATTGTTTTTTGAATTCAATTTTGGTGGTTTATTTAATTTTAATTATTTCTTCTACTAATTTTGGGTTTAGTTTGCTGTTGTTTTTCTAGATTCTTGAGATGCACTGATAGCTCATTTATTTGGTGCCTTTCCAATTTCTTGATGTAGGCACCAATTGCTATAGACTTTCCTCTTAACACTGCTCTTGCTGTATCCCATAAGTTTTGATATATTATATTATTTTCATTTGCTTCCAGAAATTTTTTGATTTCTCTATTTCTTCTATGACCAACTGTTATTTCCAAAGCATGTTTTTCAGTCTCCGTGTGTTTGCATATATTCTAGAGATTCTTGAGTTGTTGAATTCTAGCTTACTCCACTGTGGTCAGAGAAGATGCATGGTGTGATTTTGATTTTTTTTTTAATTTGCTGGGACTTGCTTTATAGCCTAGTATGTGGTCAATCCTAGAAAAATTCTCATGTACTGGTTAGAAGAATGTGTATTCTTCAACTGTAGGATGAAAAGTTCTGTAGATATTTGTTAGGTCCATTTGGTCTATAGTGTCAATTAAAGCTACTATTTCCTTGCTGATTTTCTGTCTGGTTGATCTGTCCATTGCTGAAAGTGGGGTATTGAAGTCTTCCATTACTATTATATTTGAGTTTATGCCTCCCTTTACATCCCTTAACATTTGTTTTAAAAAAAAAATAGGTTCCCTGTAATTAGGTGAATATATGTTTATGATAGTTTCATCTTCCTGTTTAATTGATCACTTAATCATTACCTAGTACCCTTCTTTATCTCTTTTTTACAATTTTTGTGATAAAGTCTATTTTGTCTTATTAGGATGGGTACACTAGCTCTTTTGGTTTCTGTCGGGATGGAATATCTTGCCATGCTTTAACTTTCAGTCTGCATGCATCTTTGTTGGTGAGATGTCTTTCTTGTAGACAGCAAATAGATGAGTTTTGTTTTTTAATCCATTCAGCCAGTCTGTGTCTTTTAACTGGATAGGTAAGGTCATTTACATTCAAGGTGACTATTGATAAGTAATGACTTTGCTCCACCATTTTTCAAAGTATATTCCTATTTTTTACTTTGAATTTACTTTGAACTTTTACTGGGAGTGTTCCTTCCTTTAGCTTCTTTCGTAGTGATGACCATGTTTCTGTGTTTCAGTGTACAGTACATCTTGAAGTATCTTTTGTAGGACTGGATGTGTGGTGACAAATTCTTTCAATTTCTGTTTGTTATGAAAGGTCATTATTTTCACCTTCATTCATAAATGAGAGCTTTGTAGGGTATAGTATTCTGGGCTAACAGTTTTTTTTCTCTTAAGACTTGGAATGTGTATCACCATTGTCTCCTAGCCTGTAGGGTTTATGATGAGAAGTCCACTTTGAGTCTAATTGGTGATCATATGAAAGTAATCTGGTGTTTCTCTCATGCACATTTTAGAATATTTTATTTGTTTTACTGTGGAGAGTTTGAATACAATGTGTTGTGATGAAGATCTTTTCTGATCATGTCTATTACGAGTTCTATGTGCTTCCTGTACTTGGATCCCCTTTGTTTCTCCAAATTAGGGATGTTTTCTTTTATTTCACAAAAAAAGGCCTTCTAATCCTTTCTGTCTTTCCATGCCTTCAGGAAATCTTAGAACCCACATGTTGGGTCATTTGATAGTATCCTGTAGATTCCCAATGGTATTTTTTAGTTTCCTGATTTTCTCTTCCTGTTTTTGGTTTGACTGTATATTTTCCTGTGCTTTGTCTTCTAATTCTGATATTCTTTCTTCTGCTTCAATGATTCTGTCACCAAAACTTTCCACTGCATTTTTTATTCTATTGAATTCTTTATTTCATTTCGATTTCTCTTTAAGATCTCAATTTCATGGGAGAAATATTCTTTCATGTCCTGTACCAATTTCAGTAGTTTGTGTATTCCTTTCTGATTAGTTCTATGTAATCTTATGGTCAATTTTTTTGAGTTGTATTTCTTGCATTTCTTCCATCTCATCACCTTCACAATCTAGTATTGAAGTGTGTGTTCTTTTTGGGGCATCATGTTGTCTTCTTTATTTCTTGAATTGGTGCATTTGTTTTTCAGCATTTGAGGAGATACTCATTGGTTTCTTCATTTTTTTTTTTTTTTTTTTTTTTGGTGTGGCAGCTTTTGTCTTTGTACTGACTCTGTATATGTGGAGTGTCTGCTTTCAGTGAATATCTAAAGGCAAATAGTGTGTGTTCCAGGGAGTTCTATTCAGTTCTCCAGGGTGAAGAGTGTGTCTAAAGTGACACACCCAGATTTAGTGAGGTAAATCTCTTTTTTTTTTTTTTAAGTCAGGAGATTTATTCTGCTCAGTTGAGCTCCTCTCTTCAAAGGAGACCAGTGCCTGAGTACTAGCCCCAGTGGGTATAATATTGGGTATAATATTCATCTGTTCTGCCCCCAAGGACTACACAAAAGAACTGTTCAGTCCTCAGTGTAAGTTCAGGTTCCCCAGCAATGTCACTCACGAGATAACTGGAAGCTCTGAGCATGTGGTGTCTCCCATTGTGACTTCCCAACATCCCAGCCACATATGAGTTCTCCCACACAACCTCAGTTATTTTCACAGTCTGAGCACAGAAGTCTCCCACAGTCAGGAGCTCCCAGCCCTGATAGTTCTCCCCACCAGAGTCAGGAGCCTTCACTCAGCTGGTTGCTGGGCATGGACACAAGCTGGTGCAGCTGTTGCATAAGGTCCACTGTGTCCCTCTAATTTGCATATTTTCCTCTGCCATTTTCTCCTTAACTCTTCCCGGAGACTGCACTATCTCCTCTTTTACTTAAACTGTCTTCTCCTGGTCTACAGCAGTAAGCTCCCTCCCTACTCTGCCATCTTGGAACTCCTCTGGGTACAAATCTTTAGCTAGCAAGTGTGTGCATTCCCGAGCTCAACAAATGGTGGCTATTGTTTTTATTAGATATGCCACTGTGTGTTCTTATTAATATTGGAAATTAAGGTTGGGCTTGGTATAGAAGTAATATTTTGTCTCCCAAACCATGTGTAACTAAATAAATAAGTTTAAATGTGATTTTACTTGTATAAAGTTTAAGAGCAAGTATGATTATTTTACAGGACCTGTGTCAAAACAGTGGTTCCCTCTAGAAGCATGGTATTGACAGAACAGGCAGAAGGATTTCTAAGGTGTTAGAAAAATTCTATTTCTTGATGTAGCCCATAGCAATTGAATTTTATGTAGATGAAAATTCATTGAACAGTACAATTAATATCTAGGTATGTATTATAATGTTATAACTCAATAAAAAGGAGAGCCATATAAATGATAATATTTCTCAAATTTATTTAAAAACATAAATAGTGCACACCTTTAGGAAATTAGAACTCATAAGAATACTCAGTATCCTGTCCCTACTTAATTATTTTGACATATAAATTATTCCAATCACAGATAAAAAATTTATGAAGGTGTTCATTGTTTTCTATAAATTGTATTGAGAACAATATAAAGTAAAATAATTAATGATGCATCAACTCCCAAATTATGTCATCATGTGGACATCAAAAATAATTGTTAAATAGGGCCATTTTAGAGAAATCCAGATAGTGTTTTATAAACTAACTGTACCTTGCCCTATGATTAGCAATTCAACTTCCAGCTTTCTCTCAATACAAATAAAGACATATGAGTCTACAAAAAGATTCATACAATTGTGATCATTGTTCATAATAGCTGAAAACTGTAAGTAATCCAAATGTCCATCAGTAGAAAAATAAATATGTGTATTCATATAATGCAATACTATATCAGCTATTACCACAATGTGAATAAAAAGGAATATGCTGAATGAAAGTAGGCAATAACAAAAGTTTATATACTATGATTCCATTTATATGAGTTTTCAGAAGAGGCAGAATTAGTCTATGGTGATAGAAGAGTGCTTACCACTAATGGGAATGTAGCAAATGGACTGATGATGGAAATAGTCTATATGTTACTTGCAGATTCTACAATAGCCATCTTGTGACCTTAAGGAGGTACTCAATAGAAAGTTAAAATTTTTTCAACTGATGAGCTGGGGAACCAATGCCAGTACCCATCAACTTCCATTCTTATGCAAAAGAGAGTAAATGCCTATTTTTTCAACCTACTAAAGCTAAAAACATCTTATAAAGAGAAGATTCAAAGAAGGGCTGCTGTAATATTTATTAGTGAGGAAAGGAGTTATTAAGGAGAGCTGCTAGAATTCCAGAAACGTTTTGACATTCAGCCTGGTGTTATAGAATTATAGGCCTGGAAGAGATATTAGCATTTATAGAGGATAACCTTAAGCCCAGAGAAATTCTGTGTCTAACCCTAGGACACACATGACCAAGGTTAGATCATATACATCTGATCGTCAGCTTCTTTAATGACAATGAGATGGTTCCCACAGAAATTGAAAGGGATATTGATATTCCCCATATAAAGCTTAAATAGCATAAAATATGAGATAGTAAAGATTGGGAAGCTGCTAATGATACTTCAACAATTCCAAAACAGCGAGAAGGATTTGGCACAGCAGTTAAGACACTGCTTGGGGCATCCACATCCCTCTTCCCCCTCGCCCCCTTGCCCCCTCTCCCTCTTTCCCTCTCTCCCCCTCTCCCCCCTCCCTCTCTGTCTTCCTTCTCCCTCCCCTCCTCTGTACCTCCCCATCTTTTGAATAAATAAGCAAGCAAGCAATGTTAGAACTGTTCTGTATAATATGATTTCACATTGTGGATGGCTAGATGGTTTATGCTTCCAGTTCCTTCAATATCAGATATATTTATCAGATCTCAAAATCATATTCTTGAGGATTTCATTTTCACTGATTTTTAACTTGTGCTTGTTGTGTAGCAACACAAAGTCAATGATGCATTTGATTTGTTTCTCATTAAAGGAGTAAGGTAAATCTATAGTAATTCTGTGAATTTATTTAATTATGTATCAGGTTATCATTTTCCAAAAGATTAGAAGATGCATTGAAATGCCCCTCTGTGTTCCTTGTGGCATTATCAACAGTTTTATATGTGTATGAGAAGAAGATAATGATACCTTTCCCCCATATTATTTTAGATATACTTTAATACTCCTCCTCAAAAAAAAGTATGAACAGCAACACTCCACTCCCCCACCCCGCCCCGCCAACTTCCAGTGTATTTCGGGGGAACATTAAGTATTTAAATAGCTCTGTTTCCTCTTTGAATAAGTTCTCAGAAGTTAGGAAGAATTCCATCTTTTCAGGGATTTCCACTTCTGTGGCATGGAACAAGAATTAGTTATGGATGATTTTTTGGCTAGTCTCTTACTTGGTTCCAAATGAGTGAGAACTGGATGGCAGTGGTGGTTGTTTTAATTAGTTTTATCAAGAGTTGGTATATAAGCATTATATTACAGTAATGTTACTCCAAATGAGGAAATAGAACAGTCTCCCTCATATCATTCTTTTCCAGTTATTCTATTTCCTTTTCCAGAAGTAATGTTTTTACATAGTTCAACCTAAAAAAGTGTATGAAATGCTAGCTGGTCAAAAGCCCCTTTTAGCCATGTTTCCCTTCTCCTTGTTTTCTTCCACTTAGACAATGCCCTTAATGTTGCATATATTCACACATTAAAATTCATTACTTTGAACTTATTAGATATAAAGTATATATTCTTCGCCCTATTTTAATAAATGTTGGCATACAATAGAGTATTCTAAACTCCTATTTTCACTTAATCATATCTTTCAGGTATTCTTGTTTACATTTATAAAGACCCATGGCAAGACTTTCCTTGTGTGCCGTTGCATAGGTGAACCATAATTTATTCAACCAGTCTTTCAGTAATAGAATTAGGAGTAATATCCAGTGTTTTACTATTACAGATAGGGCTATAGGGGAAAGCGGTTAGTTTATTGGCTAAAAATCCCATTAAGATGGCTCTGTTCTACAATGGATTTCTTGGCTTTGATGCCCAGCTCCTCCTCTGACTCCAACTTTCTGCTTATGCAGATCCTGAAAGGAAGTGATGATGACTCAATTGTATTCCTTCCTCTGCCCCACTTCTCCCTCTAAAAATAGTGCTGCAATGATTAGCCTTATATACATAACTAAATGTATTTATATAATTATTATATATAATTATGCATCTGTGGGGTTGTTTGGATAGCCTTCATTCTCATAAAAAATAGGATGTTACATGTTTTTGCAATTTAGTAGATATGGTCTACTTGCTTTCCTTAGAGTGATTCTAGGGTAACAAAAGATGTTTCCAGAAACATAGATGCCCCCTGTGTACCCCTCAAAAACTCATCCCCATCAGGCTAGCACAGTTCCAATAGAGATAAGCACTATACTGAATTTTTTTATTTTTTTATTTATGAATCTGTTATTTTAGCAACTCTAAATTGTGTATATTCCTAAATTGCATATTTTAAACATATGTCAATGGAACCACACATATAAATTCTTCTGTAATACATCCTAGAACAATAGGTGTTTTTTTCATTTTCATTTATGTAGTGAGCATTACAAGAATACTCTGCAGTTCACTTACCTATTCTAGTAATAGAAGTGTTCATACTACATTTTTGGTATTTCAAACAATGTCACTGTGAACATTTTGGTCAATGTTCTCCAATACACATGATTTCAAGAGGTTTGTAACTCTTGGAAAATAACTAGCAGTGGAATTTTTGCATTGATTGCTTTGGATATTTTCAATATTTTGTTAACTTTTCCAAACAACTAAATACTAATATGTCTTCCCTCAGGAGTGGATAAGAGTTGTTGTTACTCTACATCTTTGCTAATACCTAGTAGTATCAAGCTTTTTAATACACCTAGAATGAAGTCATATTTCACGATGACTAAATGGTATATGTTCTGGGTTACTAAGATGGGTGAGCATTGTTTCATATATTTATTCAGGTTTTCACTTTAATGAAATCTCTTCAAGTGTTCTGCCCTCGTTTTCCTTCATTGAGTTCTTTGTATTTTTTATTAGTGACTCATAAAATGCCCCTAATAGCACGGTTTTGATGTATATATTTGTCAGTTATATTTTTAAACCTCTAAATTAGATGTATGCTTCCTAATTTGAAAGCTATCTTACTCTCTAAATATTTTTGACCATTTCTTCTTAAGGCTTTTTTTTTTTTGACAGAGTTAGAGAGACAGACAGAGAGAAAGGTCTTTCTTCTGTTGGTTCACCCCCCAAATAGCCACTACGGCCAGCGTGCTGTGCTGATCCAAAGCCAGGAGCCAGGTGCTTCCTCCTGGTCTCCCATGTAGGTGCAGAGCCCAAGTACTTGGGCCATCCTCCACTGCCTTCCTGGGCCACAGCAGAGAGCTGGACTGGAAGAGGAGCAACCAGGACTAGAACCCGGGGTGCCAGCACCGCAGGTGGAAGATTAGCCTAGTGAGCCGCGGCACCAGCCTAAAATAAATCTTAAAAAAAAAAAAATGATTGTAAGGTTAACCCTACACTTACATAAAAGAGTTCAACAAATTGTATAAATAAAAACAAAATAAAACAAAAACCACTGTTACTCAACAGAAGAGACTAGGGCTCTAAACAATCATTGAATCTCAATATATCCACTTCACTCCAATGCATTATTTTAATTTTTTTTTTTTTTTGACAGGCAGAGTGGACAGTGAGAGAGAGACAGAGAGAAAGGTCTTCCTTTTGCCGTTGGTTCACCCTCTAATGGCCGCTGCGGCCGGCACGCTGCAGCCGGTGCACCGTGCTGATCCAAAGGCAGGAGCCAGGTGCTTTTCCTGGTCTCCCATGGGGTGCAGGGCCCAAGCACTTGGGCCATCCTCCACTGCACTCCTGGGCCACAGCAAAGAGCTGGCCTGGAAGAAGGGGCAACCGGGACAGAATCCGGCGCCCTGACCGGGACTAGAACCTGGTGTGCCGGTGCCACTAGGCGGAGGATTAGCCTGTTGAGCCGCGGCGCCGGCCAATGCATTATATTTTATGTAGTCTATTAGTTACTCGCGACCAGGGAAAACATGATATCAGTCTTTTTTGGCTTATTTTACTAAGTATAATGGTTTCCTGCTACATCCATTTTGTTACAAAAGAAGGGATTTCATTTTTACAGCTGAGTATACTCCACAGTGTATATATACCATAATTTCTTTATTTAGTCAATAGCTGATGGACATCTGGGTTGATTCCATATCTTAGCTATTGTGAATTATGCTGCAGTGAACATGGGAATACCTATACCTCTTTCATATGCTGATTTGGGGGGGTTGGTATGTTCCCAGGAGTGGAATGGCAGGGTCATATTCAGATATCTATATTCAGATTTCTGAGGTATCTCCATACTGTCTTCTGCAGTGGCTGACCATTTACATTCCCAACAACAATGGATTAGGGTATTTTTCCCCAAATCCGCACCAGCATTTGTTGTTGATTTCTGTATGAGAGCCATTCCAACTGGAGTGAGGTAAAACCTCACTGTGGTTTGGAATTGCGTTTTGCTGATGGCTAGTGGTTGTGAGCATTTCCTCATGTGTCTGGCCATATGAATTTAGTGTCTGGTAATAACAATAGATAGAAGTAAAAAGGAAAGAACATTCCAACATGGGAAGCAATCCACACAGCAGACCCAAATGCCCTAAACAGCGCTCTGACCTCAGAATCAGCCCTTAAGCCATTTGGATCTGGTTGAAAAGCCCATGAAAGCATATCAAGCATGGAAAGCCAAAACACTGTGGCAAAAAATGTTCTACATGAGGGATCTCTGGGAGTGAAATCCCAGTGGAAAGAAGGGGCCATCAAAGAAGGATATACTTTTCTCTGAAGGGAGGAGAGAATTTCCACTTTGCTTATGGCCCTGTCTAAATACTGATTGAATCTGTGGGCTCAAAGTCTTCCATAGCCTAGGCAGCTCATGTCTAGGGTCTCAGGCCATCACTAACATCATAAATAAGCTTTAATTGTTAAATCAACAACAGGAGTCACTGTTCACTTACTCCCCATGTAGGACCTCTGACCTTAATGAATTGTACTATGAGAATTAACTATAAAACTTGTTTTCATACAGTACTTTATATTTTGTGTATGTGGGTGGGTGCAAATTGTTAAAATCTTTACTTAGTATAGAGTTGGTATTTTGTGTATAAAGTTAATTTAAAAAAAGTCTTAAGAATGGGATGGGAGAAGAGGTAGGAGGTGAGATGCAAGTTGGGGTGGAAGGGCAGCTATGGGGGGAAGAATCACTATATTCCTAAAGCTGTACCTATGAAAATTGTATTCGTTAAATAAAAGCTTTCTTAAAAAAAGAAAAATACCCATTCAAGTCCTTTGTCTATTTCTTAACTAGATTGTTTGTTGTTGAATTTCTTGAGCTCTTTATCGACTCTGGAAATTAACCATTATCAGGTATATAGTTCTCATACATTTTCTCCTATTAGTTACCTCTTCACTTTGCTGTTTCCTTTGCAGTGGAGAATCTGCTCAAATTTTTTTTTTAACGTTTATTTAATGAATATAAATTTCCAAAGTACAGCTTATGGATTACAATGGCTTCCCCCCCATAATGTCCTTCCCACCCACAACCCTCCCCTTTTCCACTCTCTCCACTTCCATTCACATCAAGATTCATTTTCAATTTTCTTTATATACAGAAGATCAGTTTAGCATACATTAAGTAAAGATTTCAACAGTTTGCTCCTACACAGAAACAAAGTGAAAAATACTGTTTGAGTACTCGTTATAGCATTAAATCTCAATGTACAGCATATTAAGGACACAGAACCTACATGAGGAGTATGTGCACAGTGACTCCTGATGTTGACTTAACAAATTGACACTCTTGTTTATGGCCTCAGTAATCACCCTAGGCTCTTGTCATGAGCTGCCAAGGCTATGGAAGCCCCCTGAGTTCACCGACTCTGATCATATTTAGACAAGGTCATAGTCGAAGTGGAAGTTCTCTCCTCCCTTCAGAGAAAGGTACCTCCTTCTTTGAAGACCTGTTTTTTCCACTGGGATCTCACTCACAGAGATCTTTCATTTAGTTTAGTTTTTTGTTTTTTTTTTTGTTTGTTTGTTTGTTTTTTTGTTTTTGCCAGAGTGTCTTGGCTTTCCATGCCTGAAATACTCTCATGGGCTTTTCAGCTGGATCCGAATGCCTTTAGGGCTGAGAATCTGCTCAAATTGATGTAATCCCATTTGTCAATTTCGGTTCTGATTGCCGGTGTTTCTGGGGTCTTTTCCAAGAAGTCTTTGCCCATGCCAATGTCTTGTAGAGTTTCCCCAATGTTTGCTAATGATTTGATGGTATCAGGCTGTAGATTTAGGTCTTTGAGCCATATAGAGTGGATTTTTATGTAAGATGTAAGGTAGGGGTCTAGTTTCATTCTTTGGCATGTAGAGATCCAGATTTCCCAGTACCACTTGATAAAGAGATTGTATTTGCTCCAGTGATTAATTTTAGTCCCTTTGTACAAAAGAAATTGGTTGTAGATGTGTGGATTGATTTCTGGAGTTTCTATTCTGTTCCAGTGGTCAATATGTCTTTTTTGTGCCACTACGAGGCCATTTTTATTATAACTGCCTTGTAGTATGTCTTGAATTCTGGTATTTTGATGCCTCCAGCTTTGTTTTTGTTGTATAAGATTGCTTTGGTTACTTGGGGTTCTTATGTTTCCATATGAATTTTAGCATCATTTTTATACATCTGCAAGAATGTCATTGATATTTTGATTGGTATCATATTGAATCTGTAAATTGTTTTCAGAAGAATGGGCATTTTGGTGTCCATCCTTTTAATCTATGAACATGAAAGATTTTTCCATTTCTTTATGTCTATTACTTTCTTTAATGTTTTATAATTTTCATCATAGACATCTTTAGGATCCTTGGTTAAACTTATCCCAAGGTATTTTTTGTAGCTTTTGTGAATGGGATTGATCTTAGAAGTTCTTTCTCAGCCATGGCATTTTCCATGTATACAAAGCCTATTGACTTTCATGTGTTAATTTTATATCCTGCTACTTAACAAACTCTTATGAGTTCCAATATTCTACCAGACATTTCAAGAACAACTAATTCTATGTCTTAGTTATTGTGAATTGAGCTACAATAAACATGGGGGTGCAGATAGCTCTTTTTTTTTGCTGATGTCATTTCCCTTGAGTAAATTCCCAGGAGTGCGTTGGCTGGGTCATGTGGTAGGAATATATTCAGAATTCGGCCGTATCTCCAAACTGTATTCCAAAGTGATTTTGCCAGTATACCTTCCCAAAAGCAGTAGGTTAGGATAACTTTTTCCCCACCTCCTCACCAGCATTTGTTGTTTGATGGTTCCTGTATGAAACCATCCTGAGGTGAGGTGAAGCCTCATTGTTTTGATTTTTTTCCCTGATGGCTAGTGATTCTGAGCATCTTTTCATGTGTCTGTTGGTCTTTTGGATTTCCTATTTTGAAAAATGCCTGTTTAATTCCTTTGCCAATCTCTTAACTCAGTTGTCTGTTTTGTTGTTGTACAGATTCTTTATCTTTGTAGATTCTGGTTATTAATCCTTTATCTGTTGCATAGTTTGCAAATTATGTCTCCCATTCTGTCAGTTGCCTCTTCACTTTTCTGACTGTTTCTTCTTTAGTACTGAAGCTTTTCAATTTGATGTAATCCCATTTGTTAATTTTGGCATTGGCTGCCTGTGGCTCTGGGGTCTTTTCCAAGGACTCTTTGCCTGGGCCAATGTCTAGCAGGGTTTTCCCAATGCTCTCTAATAATTTGATGGCATCAGGTCACAGATTTAGGTCTTTAATCTATTTTGAATGGATTTTGTGTGTGTGTGTGTGAGGTGTAAGTATGGGTCCTGCTGCATACTTCTGCATGTGGAAATCCAGTTTTCTCAGCACCATTTGTTGAAACTGTCCTTGTTCTAGGGATTGGTTTTAGCTCATTGGTCAAAATAATTGATTATGATGCTTGGATTGATTTCTGGCATTTCTATTCTGTTCCATTTGTCTATCCATCTGTTTTTGTACCAGTACCAGGCTGTTTGATTATAACTGCCTTAGAGTATGTCTTGAAATCTGGTATTGATGCCTCTGGCTTTGTTTTTGTTGCATAAGATTGTTTTAGCTATTTGAGGTCTCCTGTGCCTCCATATGAATGTTAGCATTTTTTCTAGATCTGAAAAGAATGTCTTCAGTATTTTGATTGGTACTGCGTTTAAGCTGTAAATTGCTCTCTGAAGAATGTACTCTATGGAATACTACACATGGGTAAAAATGAAATCCAGTCATTTGAAACAAAATGGATGAATTCAGAAAACATCCTAGTTAGTGAAATAAGACAGTCCCAAAGGGATAAATATCATATGTTCTCCCTGATCTGTGATAACTAATAGAATAACTAAAAGGAAACCTGTAGAAGTGAAATTGACACATTGAGAAGCAATGACTTTAAGAGCCCTTGTCTTGACTGTTGAGGAATAGTGTTTTTTGTTTGTTTTGTTATTCCTTAATACCATTTTTTAACTCTTTACCTAACATAGAATTAATTGTGTGTATAAAGTCGGTTGAAAATAGATCCCAGTAAAAAATAATGGTGAGAATAAGAGAGGAAAAAGGAAGTTTGTAACTGTACAGCTGTATAGTTCTGCATACATTCCTAGGGACTTTCTCCTAAGGGTACAGCTAAAAGCCTGCATGGGACTCCAAATCCTCTTAAGCTGGATGGTAATAATGCCATCTTAAGTGTTAAAGTGATCATATTAAGTGTTAAATTGATCATATTGATAGGATTATTAAAAGAATCATATAAGATGATAGATCAAGTGTCTAGTAATAACACTAGATAGAATTTAAAAGGAGGGAATGTTCCAACATGGGAAGCAGTTCACGCCGCAGACTCATAGAATGACAATCACTCTAAATAGCACTCTGACCTCAGAATCAGCCCTTAAAGCATTCTGGTCTGGCTGAAGAGCCCATGAGAGTATTTCAGGCATGGAAAGCCAAGACACTATGGCAAAAACAGTTCTACATGAAGTATCTCTGTGAGTGAGACCCCAGTGGAAAGAAGGGGCCATCGAAGAAGGATGTGTTTTCTTCTGAAAGTAGGCGAGAACTTCTACTTTGCCTATGGCCTTGCCTGAATACTAACAGACTGTAAACTCAAAAGGCTTCCATAGGTCAAGAGCCTCAGTTGATCACTGACATCATACATAAGAGTGTTAATTGTTAAATTAACAACAGGAGTCACTGTGCTCTTTCTTCCCATGTAGGACTTCTGTCCTCAATGAGGTATACTATGACAAACTTTGCACCAAAAAGGAAACCTGTTAAAGTGAAATGAACACTATGAGAAGCAGTGACTTTATCAGCCCTTGCCTGACTGTTGATGAACAACTTAATATGTTATCCCTCTTAGTATTTTTGTTTGTTTGTTCTACTTCATACTTTTGGTTGAATACTGTAATCAATGCACAATTATTCTTAAGTGCTGAAACTTAACTGAAAAGTGATCGCTGTTAAATATAAGAGTGGGAATAAGAGAGGGAGGAGATGTTCAATTCGGGACATGCTCAAGCTGACGTACCTCAAACGGTAGAGTTAGAAACATACCAGGGGATTCCAATTCAATCCCATCAAGTTTCATGGCTCTGGTGGCATGTACCAATGCCATCTCACTAGTCCCAGTGATCAATTTCTGTTCACAATTGATCATAATGATAGGACTAAGAACCAAAGGGATCACATAAACAAGAATAGTGTCTGCAAATACTAACTGATAGGATAAAAATGGGAGAGAACGATCCAACATGGGAAGTGAGATACACAGCAGACCCATACAATGGCAGATGTCCTAAACAGCACTCTGGCCTCAGAATCAGCCCTTAAGGAATGCGGATCCAGCTGAAAAGCCCATGAGAGTATTTCAGGCATGGAAAGCCAAGACACTCTGGCAAAGAAAACTAAACTAAACTAAATGAAAGATCTCTGTGAGTGAGATCCCAGTGGAAAGAACAGGTCATCAAAGATGGAGGTACCTTTCTCTGAAGGGAGGAGAGAACTTCCACTTCGACTATGACCTTGTCTAAATATGATCAGAGTCGGTGAACTCAGGGGGCTTCCATAGCCTTGGCAGCTCATGACAAGAGCCTAGGGTGATTACTGAGGCCATAAACAAGAGTGTCAATTTGTTAAGTCAACATCAGGAGTCACTGTGCATTTACTCCTCATGTAGGGTCTCTGTCCTTAGTGTGCTGTACATTGAGATTTAATGCTATAACAGTACTCAAACAGTATTTTTCACTTTGTTTCTGTGTAGGAGCAAACTGTTGAAATCTTTACTTAATGTATGCTAAACTGATCTTCTGTATATAAAGAAAATTGAAAATTAATCTTGATGTGAATGGAAGTGGAGAGAGTGGAAAAGGGGAGGGTTGCGGGTGGGAGGGACATTATGGGGGGGAAGCCATTGTAATCCATAAGCTGTACTTTGGAAATTTATATTCATTAAATAAAAGTTTAAAAAAAAGGAAAAAAAAGAAATGTGATAGTAATATATGTGTGTGTATACATATATGTTTATATATATGTGTGTGTATATAAATCTTGTACCTAAAATATTTAGTGCTTGTAAATTAACCCAACGTTATATCTTCTGTGTTGTTTTATAATCTATTTCTAATATGGAATTCTACAAATTCTTATTAAATTCCAACAATGTTTCTTCCATCTTAAATCCTCCCTTCCTTAGATGTTTGAATGTTAGCTCTGATTCCTTCAGAAAGTAAGAGTGTCAAAACAAGTATCTCATTGAGATTTTGTAAATCCTTCTGGATACTGTGGTATTACATCATCGAAAACTGGTTTCGATTCATCCAAGATTTCAGAATTCTTATTTCTAAAGCATAAATCATTTTAATTACTTCTGTTTTGATTTCTCTTGATTAAATTTTAAAAACTAGAATTCAGGAATAATAAATAAAGCAGTATAAAAATAGTATTGAGCTTAATGCTGGAATCTAATCTGTTGAACTTTGATTATCCTAATACCCAAAGTTCAAGTAATACATATGTTGGGATACAAAGAGGCCAATTATTTTATTCAGAATATTATTTGCTGATCTAGTATGCTTCATAAATCAATTTTATGTTGCCTATATTTTGAGAATGTTCCAATTTAAATAAAACCAAATGAGCATTTAAATTTGAAATCTATTGAATTTTTCTGAGCAATTGGAACCACCAGATCCTTCATCAAGAAAGCTATTTTCAGTTACAAAGTACACAGGCACTGCATACGTAATCCTGCCCATTAAAAGCCGGGTCAGGTGCACATTTTCGTTGCTAGGCAGCTGTTCCTTCTAGACCTGTGGCTTATGCCACCTGCTTTTCATACGCTTTCCCAAACTTCCCAGGGAGTTGCTACAGAGACTCTCATATTCCTTTCTTTGTTTTTCATTTCCCCATCATATGCACAGCAGTTTTCAGCTTTTATCAATAATGCTGGAAACTAAATATAGTAGATTTGCATTAACTGATACTGAGGATTCACATTAAACAGACAGATGTAAAACTTAAATCACTTGTGGAATTTGGGAGAGTAGATGAGAGTATATTAAGATTAAAGGTCAATCTGTGTTAACACTTCTATATTCATGAAATCTGGTAAATGCATTTTGATGATATTGATTCTTCCAATCCATGAGCATGGAACAAGCAAAGATTACCTTTTCATGATCATGAGTGTTTGAAACAACTAAGAAGTAAACAAAGCAGTATTCACTAGAAGTCACCTGACTCATCATTAGATTAATCAGAATTGCTGAATGCTGTTTCATTCTCCAGTAACAAATATTATCCTGTTAGTAAGTGTGAAAAATAATGACCATCCCTGTTATTTGCATTGGAGGATTAGTATTCAGTGGACTCAAATTTAATTGTGATGATGAGAAAATAGTCAAGACAGTTAAAATATGCGCATATGTTATAAAATCAGGAGATATTTGCAAAAATTGTCACAAAATATGTTCTCAAAATTAACTTACTAGAAGTATGCCAGTATCTCACAAATTAACCAATACTTAGCAATATTTTACTTTGTATCATATTGATCTGATATGTTACTTTTTATGACAAATATTTCTTAAAAATCTTCATTCTTGATCTGAAAGTACAATGTTCCAATTCTGTAACTGGAAAATGAGACCATAAATGAAGACTATGTTAACCTTTCCATTACCTGTTTCATTTTTATAGCTGATTTAACCACTGCCCCAGAGAAAAGTCATCAAATATTTTCATCACACCTTTAATTTTTATTTTTAGTTCATTATAGCTAAGCAGAAATGAAATTTAGGATTAATAAATGACAATTTATTCAGTTACCTACACGGCAAAGGGAACTTCCTAAGAGTTCTAGAACCTGATATCATGAAGACTATGGAGCAAATGCTCTGGGAAAAAATTCAAAACATTTGTCTCTAATTTTGGAGACAGTTAAAAAAAAGATGTATAATATATTTTGCAGTCCATACATATTCATCCATATCATTTATTCAAGGCCTGAGTCAGTTAACCCAATGATTACATATCTGGTGACTATTGTATATGCGTCACTGCTACTGGGATCATACAATTCAATATATTTAATTAAACTATCTCCTTAAGAGGACACGGAAGAAATCACCTGAAATTATTTGCTGATGTGCTATTAAGTCCACCAGTACCCAAGACCATGCTTGACACAGAGTAGACTGTAAATCCCCACACCCTTGTTCCCTCTGTCCCTCTTTCTCCCTTTTATCCTATCTTCCTTCCATCCATCCTTCACTCCACCCATCCATCCATACATTATTTTTTGTACTTTGTGTCATTAATAAAACATAAAGACTGATGGAAATAAACAGAAAATTAGATCACTAAAGTTTAGCTGACAGGAGTTTCAGCTAATGTCCTTCCATATCTTGGCAACTCTCATGAGGGTGGAGGGTATGTCAGTCTTACTCTCCATTGACCTCCCAGCATTAGCTCTGTGGCTTGACAAAAGATGTAATCAATTAATAACTAATATCAAATGAATGCTTTAGTATCCTTTCTACATAAGACTATAGAGTCATTGAAACTTATAGGAATATTATCAACTTTTCAAGAAAATATTAACTGATGTACATTAACACTCAAGAAAACAAAAAGATGCACAACTCTTTATTTATCTGAAAAATTCTTTTATAAAGAAGTCCTCCTTTTCCTTTGCTGGCTGATGAATGAGCCATTACTTGATATTCCCTTGCTTTCTTAATAGCCATCTCATCTAGCAGGCACGGTGGAACGGCCCCTTTCTCTAGCTTTTTTTACTGTATGAAGTCGCTGGGAAACATCTCATTGATAATTCACTGTGCAGTCCACAGAGGCTCACAGGTGGAGGAAACCTAACCCAGTTGTAAATCACAACATGGAACACTTCCTGCATATTTGAGGAGACGGGAAAGAAAATACCTTGTCAGCCAGCAATCAGAAGCCCATTATCTCTCAGAAAGCCTGCCCTTAGTACCTGTCATCCTCAATGGGTCCTTTCATACCGATCTTCCTGTGAATTCATTCAGAGCAGCCAAACGACTCCTTCCCTCCTGTCTCTCATATTGCCACACATGTCTTAGTCTTCCTTTGAAATACTTCCAAACCACTGGAGCATACTCATCATAGACCCCTATTGATGAAATGCAGGATTGAGGTTGTGTCAGATATAACTAATGATTAGAATTATCCCTACTTTCTCCACATTGTTGACAGACAGCGAATAAAAGCAATGTTGTTACACATACAATTGATCTATTGAAGTTACAACTTGGTTTTGACTCATGAAAATATAACCTTTTCCAGGGATCTTCTAAGCCAATGATTTAGAGCTCTTATGCCCTATATTTATTTATTTTACCATTTCTTCCACTGCACATGCAATGGGGCGTATTATTATTATTGCCATGTCTAGCTCTGCACAGTGCATGTGTGGCATTCACACAAACACATACAGAATGCATACAGAATTCTCCATAGCATTTAAGAAAGAAAAGATACCCAAACTGTTTTATACATTCTCTTCTTTATGTTCTAATAGTGAGGATTAAGTCTTAACAAGCAAGTCTTTGGTGACTATGATGAAAGATTGGTTGAAAAATCATTGAAGAAAAATAAAATGGGGACATGTTGTCTGACAGTTCATTAGGGTATTTACTTTTATTTTGAATAATTAATATTCACATTTGGTTACTAGTTGTCTAACATACATAATTTGCTCCATGTCTCACTTAATATCTTAATAATCAAAGTATAAATCAACATTGACCTTCAAGCAATGTTTCAAATCTAGATGCTACAAAGAGTTCTGAGATGTGACTTTGCTTTCATCTTTCCCTACTTTTTGCATTTACATACAATTTTGAAACAGTGGGACAATTTGGATGAGATAAAGAGAAATGAGGTAGCTTCAGCTAGCTGTGAAACACACAGGCGACTTCATTCCCAGCTGTGAGAAATTTTCCTCCCAATTGGAGGTAGACTTTTTAATAGACTTAGACCATGTTCCGTGTAAGAGCCTAGGATGCTCCATCAATTCAGGTGCTCATTGATGTAACTCTTATAATGGCCTCAGAGGAATATCCTTTCTCCTCACATGCTGACTTCTCTCTGATAACCAGGTAAGCAGTTCAGAAGTGAATAGTCCCCAGCTCTTAAGTTTTCATGACCAGTTTTTTCATACACATGAAACTGACCATGTGACAGTCTCCTAGTGATTCTGGTACTCGTGTAGAAAGGGGGTTAAGCAGAAAGGGCAAAACTTCTTGAAATCCAGCAAATGAAATGCCAAAGCAGAGGCCAGTGGGAAGATAGACAATAGGCTGGTGGAACTGACAGCCACTTTTGACCTTTTGAATCAACAAGTGTGTTACCCCCACAATCTCCCCATCAACTGCAGAGCTCCCGTCAGAAATCTCACTGATATTGTGTTGATTCACTTAAGATTCCTCTTGCCTAAGAATATAGTCTGGGAGCCTTCTTTCCTTTATTTAATCCTCAGCACAGAACTGTCTGAAATCACATGCTAGAAGCTCTTTACTAAACATTGTTTAGAGCAAAGCAGGAGAAAAATACCACCCAGGAACGAATAGAAGGGCTTCAGTGATGTTTGTAAGATTATCTTTCCTTTGGACTTCATTGGGAAAATTTAATTTTCAGATTCTAGGGAAATATTGTTTCCCATATGCTTCATAGACTATTATTTGAGTCAGAGAAGACCTTTTGTGCAGAGAAAGAAACTAAGGCCTTGAAAAGTAAATTGATGTATGGCCGGCGCCACAGCTCACTAGGCTAATCCTCCACCTGCGGCACCAGCACCCCAGGTTCTAGTCCCGGTTGGGGCATCAAATTCTGTCCCGGCTGCTCCTCTTCCAGTCCAGCTCTCTGCTGTGGCCTGGGAGTGCAGTGGAGGATGGCCCAAGTGCTTGGGCCCTGCACCTGCATGGCAGACCAGGAGGAAGTACCTGGCTCCTGGCTTCAGATCAGTGCAGTGCACCAGCCGCAATGTGCCAGCCGTAGCGGCCAATTGGGGGGTGAACCAACGGCAAAAGGAAGACCTTTCTCTCTGTCTCTCTCTCACTAACTCTGCCTGATAACTTTTTTTTGTTTTTGTATTTTTTTTAATTGTTGTGCATAGGTTGTGGCAGATACACTGATTCATGTGGCATCAACTCTTCAATTGATAAATTACTCTATGGCAGACACCATATAGACACTGTGAATGCACAGGTAAGCAGAGCTAATTGAGCTCTGCCCTCCCTGGTAGTAAGACCTCTTGCCCTTTGCTAGTCGAGATACCTCTATATTATCTAGTAGTTTGTTAGAAATGCAGAATCTCCAGCCTCACTCTAGACCCACCAAATCAGAATATCCTTGTAAATGATGTATTCTCTGGTTTCATAAGTATATTCAAGTTGAAAAGATAGAGCAAAATTATATTAAAGGACATAGGAAGTATTGGGAGTTTAGTGAAGGCTAACATAAGACACCACATGGAAGCAGAGTGCCCAGGGCTCTTAGGGCCATATAGGGACATGGGATTTTTCTTTAAGTGGGAAGAGAGTTCTGGAAAATACCCAAGGTACAATCTGCCTCAAATGTAAAATATAAGTAGCACATCTTTAATTTAAGAAGACAGAAAGCAGATCGGTGATGGACTGGCAATAGCGCATAGGCTATAAAGGGACACAAGGAATTTCTGGAGGTGATAAAAATATTCTCTATCTTGACTGTGGTGGGATAATTCCAGTGTGTGCTTTTGTCCAAACTCATCTATTTTTGCACTTAGAATGAATGCTTTCTATCATATGCAAATTATTCCACAAAAAGTTAAAAGGAAAAAAGCATTAGGCACGTCATATCTAGGATTTAAATCAAGTTGTATAACAACAACAACAACAAAAAAAGCAGGTGAGAGTACAGCTATTGCAATGTATAACCATTAAAAGCAAACTTTTCTCCATAATAGGGGACAAGTAAAGATGTGTAGGATTGCATGCTCTGAAAGACCATTCCAGACCCCCCCAAAGCATGAGAACTTTCATAATAAAAGTGAAGAATTCACAGTAATACTTAAACAACAAAAAACCACAAAAGCAGGCTTCAGAAGATAGACTAAATGTCCTTATCCACTTCTACGACTACCTATGTTTGTAGCCTTGGACAAGCCCTAACCTTCTTGAGAATGCAAGTTTCTTCTCATTCTAGTAGCAATCAGAGCACCTGTTCCTATATTGCAATATAAGAGATGGGAAAATGCTTTGGAAATTAAGAGACATTATGTACATGTAAGAGCTGCTAAAGTTCTCTCCTTCTCCAAGTCACTTTCATAATAGTGATGTCAAGAGATTAGAAGGAGCTCTCTTATGATGCATTTGACGCCACCATAGCTCTCTGGCATGTGAAACTTCCCTGATGTTCATGCAGAATTGTGTTTATTACAGGATCTCATGTGTTCCTCAAGCAGGGTCAGAATCTGCATGTGTGACATATCCTAAGGAAGAGCCATTCTTAATAAAAAAAAAGTGTCTGGAGTATGTATAACAAATTGAAAGTCACAAAGTCGATTTGTTATATAATCACATTTATGTAGTCAATAAGGCAGAGCCTTTCTTAATAAGTGACACAAAAGTGAAAGATGAAAATGTCTGTTTTATGAAGAGTGTATATGTAACAAATTGAAAGTTACATGTTATGTTTCATTTTTAAATTTTAATCAATTTTAACAAATTCAATATGATTTGTAGATACAAGTCTAAGAACATAATGATATTCCCTTCCTCCCTCCCTCACATCCTCTTTCCTTCTCTCTTTATTTTTATTAGTTTTTGAGATAACATATTTTAAGTTTACATTGCAGTAAAAAGGCTTGGTACTTTACTGAATAAGAAATTTAGCAACGAAAAAACAAAAAGACCCTCGTTTAGTGGGAATGTAGACAATGGCTATAAATGATGATTGAATAGAAAAATGGTAATTTTACCCATATAGAGTTTTTGTCAATTAGTCATTCATAACTTCTTTCAATGAAATAGAACCAATGAAAATGTAACAGCTAAACAATTACTGTGTAGTTACAATATAATAATTCAGTTCATTTAAACTTTAAGCCAATCCCTCTCAACAGTTTATACACAGGAATAATTTTATGTAGATTGCAATGCAAATAATTATGTATTATATTTTTGTACTCTTAGTTACCACAGATCAAAGAAAACATGGAATTTTTCTTTTGGATACTGGCTTATTTCACTAAGTATAATGGCTTCCAGTTCTATCCATTTTGTTATGAAAGACAGTTTTATTCTTTTTTACAGCTGAGTAATGCTCCATTGTGTATATATAACACATTTTCTTTATCCAATCATCGATTGATGGATATATATAGTCTGATTGCATATTTTAGTTATTATGAATTGAGCTACAATAAACATGGGGGTATAGATAATTCTTTCATATATTGATTTTATTTCATTTGGGTAAGTTCCCAGCAGTGGGATGGCTGGGTAAGATGGTATATCTATTTTCAGCTTTCTGAGGCAATTCCATACTGTCTTCCACGATGGTTGTACTAGCTTGCATTCCCACCAACAGTGGATTAGAGAACATTTTCCCCCACATCCTCATCAGCATGTATTGTTTTTGATTTCTGTATGATATCTAACTGGGGTGACATGAAACATCATTGTGGTTTTTCTGTGCATTTCCCTGATGGAGAGTGATTCTGAACATTTTTTTCATATGTCTGTTAGCCATTTGAGTTTCATCTTTTGCAAAATGCTTGTTCAAGTCCTTTGGCCATTTCTTAAGAGGATTGATTGTTGCTGAATTTCTTGTTCTTTATTGATTCTGGATATTAATTCATTATCAGTTGCATAGTTTGCAAATATTTTCTTTCATCCTCTTGGTTGCCTCTTCACTTTTTTCTTTTGCATTGCAGAAGCTTCTTAGGTTGACGCTTCTACATTTGTATATTCAGTAACTTTTTCCTGAGCTATGAGAAAGGCATGGGCAGATATAAAAAGAATAAGACACACTCATTAATACCAAGGAGATGACAATCTAGAAGAATGAATAAGATGTCTAAAAATAACTTGAATGCAAAGCCATATGTGGAAAATAATATAGGGAAAAGTTTAGTGCAATGAAATTGGAAAAGGCAGCACATATTTTGTCTTGGAAATCTTCCCAAGAGAGGGTGCTATAAGTGAGTATTAAGGAGTGAGTAGGAATCTTCTGAGAACAAGAAGAGAGTGTCAGGTGGAAGATTACTTTGAACTATGTCATATAATCAGAAAATTTCTTAAAGGATGTACTGAGCAGTTTTGGGGAGAGCTGGTGTTTGACGCATGAGAGTGAGGTGGGAGACCAGCATGAGGAAGGTGAATTGAGGTCAGGACTATGGAAAGTTTTTCATGCCAGGCTTTCTTGCCTGAAAATGGAAAACCAGTGAAAGTTTCTGAGCAGGAATGTGGTAAGATGCAAACTTTGTCAATGAAACATGATTTGGCAGCTCTGTTGAGTATGCATTCATGTTGGGAGAAACCAGTGCTATGGAGGTCAACAAAAAAATACTATTACTGATGGGAGAGAAAAATCAGATTTCAGCTAGTGTTATAGCAGTTCGCAGGTTATGTACAGATATAACACTGGTGTTGAAAACTGGCTGGACTTTAAAAGCAGTTGGATATGGGAGTTGAGGGAGAAGAAATTATCAAAGATGATTTTCAGATTTCCAGCCAATATGAAAAGCCTTGGAAAAATGCAGTATGTGAAAGGTGGTAGATTTACTTTCAAAAGATGTTAGATTCATATGCTAGTGGGACAGTTAACATCATTTGGATAGTTCTTCTGTACTGTAAACATTACATATATTATCCTATTTAATTTTCAGATCATTTTTATAAGAAGAATTATTCTAAATTTAAGAGAAATATTGAAGGCTGAAGATATAAGCTAATTTACCTAAGGTAGCAGAATGCTGTTCAAGAAAATACCTTAATAGGATATTGTGTTCTCTGTCACCATTGCAAGAAATCTAGCAGAGTGGGCATGGCAAACTGAAATCAGAGAGTCAGGAATAATTAACAAAGTTGCTTTACCTGAAGTTACCAAGAAAATGAATTTCTTACATTGACATTTGCTATGCACCTATCAAATCTATTCAGTGCATCTGCGTAATCTTTCTAACTCTTAAAAAATAGTAATGATTTTCTGGTCCAGTGATCATTTCTAACTGATAACAAATCTCTGCAATGATTTTTCAGCAGTATGTTGCTAAAGTATGATACATTCACAAGTTAGTTTCTAAGCCCTATTTTAGGGATAGATCATGATTCAGAATTTGCTCGTGATACCAAGTATACCACTCTGATTCTACATGGAAACTCAGCTCAAGATCTCACTTAAGATCTGAGGGAGAGTTAAGGTAATGCAACCTGTTTCAAAGCACAGTCATCCCCTAAATAGACCATGCTACAAAAATATATTCAATGCATATCTGGAAACTTCAGATCTGTGGCTGAAATTATCGGTAGATGATATTACAGTAAACACCATCACCAGTGTTTTGTGCTGGCTGTTTTCTTTTTATTTATTTATGTATTTTTTTTGACAGGCAGAGTTAGACAGTGAGAGAGAGAGACAGAGAGGAGAAAGGTCTTCCTTCCATTGGTTCACCCCCCAAATGGCTGTTATGGCCGGCGTGCTGCGTCGATCCGAAGCCAGGAGCCAGGTACTTCCTCCTGGTCTCCCATGCAGGTGCAGAGCCCAAGCACTTGGACCATCCTCCACTGCCTTTCTGGGCCACAGCAGAGAGCTGGACTAGAAGGGGAGCAACCGGGACAGAACTGGTGCCCCAACAGGAACTACAACCTGGAGTGCCAGTGCTGCAGGCAGAGGACTAGCCTAAAGAGCCGTGGCGCCGGCCTGTTCTGGCTGTTTTCTTATTCAAGTTGTACGTTTGTAGGAAATGACTAGTATTATAAACTTTATTGACAAAATCACAGTTCTATTTTCCAAATAAGAGTATTTCTATGGCATAGAAATGAATTCTTTTTTAAATCCAGCTGTGCTTTTCTGCTTCTGCCCATGGCTTTTCTTTATCTCTCCTAGTCTGTCTCCAGATAACATATTTTGCTGTATGCATCTAAAGAGTTATAATTGCACTTCCTCCTTGGGAATCACAGCTTCACATTAATTAACAGTTACTAGTGAAATGGTCCACTGATAACACAAGTGCATACATTTCCAGAATAATAACATGAATTCTTCTCTGAAGAATCTAAAGCAGCAGGTTGTCACTTCACATAACTTTGTATTTCTCCAAACTTGTAATAAAACCAGCTCACTGTTTTCTTCAGACTGAAGCAGGAAACCGTTTTTCTCTGTTCCTTTTGTCTGCTTGTGGCTCACTCTTGTGATTCTAGAATCACTTGTTTTTAGATGAACAATTATGGTATCTTCAACCATGGACATGAACACAGGAATGATCTAATTATTCAACACAGATTTGGACCAGGCAACTATTCCTCCTAATAACTCAGGGTTAAACACAGTAAATTAGCCCTGCATGGGGACAAACATCAAATGCATTTGAAAACCGTGTACTTCTTGGTTTAAATGGTGTCACCTCCACTCATCTGGTACTCTAAGCTGGGAACTTAAATCACCCATTCCACCTCCCTCTTCCTCACTGGTCACATCCAACCCAGTCTATGTTCTGAAATAGTACCACTGGATCCATTCTGTTCTGTTGTGTTCTTGAACTCGTTCACTTTTCTTTTTTTCAACTGTTCTCTCTTCGTGTTCCTTGATATTTTTGCAGTAGCTTCCTAACAGTTCCTCACCATTCCCTGCCACTCCACGCTCCACCTGATAGTTGAGGGCAATATTTTTAGATTAACTGGTAAATCAAGCAAGCTCCAAATTCAAAACCTTGTAGTGGCTTTCATTGCTTGCAGTATAAAACCAAAATCCTCACCATGACCTTCAAGACTGGGCATGTTCTAGTCCCATTGGCTCTCCAGGCCATTTACTGCCATTCTCTTTTCTTCTGGGAGGAAGAGATTCCCCCGTGTGAGACTGCTTTTCTCCACTCATGTTCCTTCTCCTATTTATTTTTTTTCCCTCCGTATCTCTAATCAAGTGTCAGTCCTTCAGAGAAACCTTCCTGACAACTCCATACTCCTGTCCCTGGAATCTGTCTGTCTTCCTTCTTTCTTTCCTTCCTCCTTTCTATTCTCTGTCTACCTATCTGCATTTGTTCCTACTATCTCTCATTTTATTTTTATCTGTGTGTCTTATCTATTACCCCTCATTTAATATATATATATGTAGATGTAAATATGTTTCTGTGTAGATGTTCAATAAGACTGAACATCTGAACCTCAGAGCTATTGTTTCCACTTGTATTCTTTTATTTATTGTGTTCACAGTCTTCACCTCTAGGCTATAAAATCCATGAGAACAGTGGTCATATCTGACATTGCTTAGTTTTCTATGCTCAGCACCTAACTTATTGTCTGGCACAGATGAGCTTTTCAATAAGTATTACTAGAGTAAGTTAAAGTGTTTTGTCAATCTGTGGCTCAAAAGAAGTAACCTCTGGCAAAATATTAAGTGCTAAGAAAATAAGATATTTTAACATTTCTCAGCAAGTGTTTTTCAGTGAAGCAAGGCAAAAGGGAAGACATACTTTGTGAATACTAAAAGAAACCAAAAAGAGGAATGGGAGGCAAATGAAAAGCACATTAAAAAAAAAATCTTGCTCCTTGAGCCACTGTTATAGTTGAAACAGGTAAAGATGAATCCAAGGAAAATGTCTAGACCCAAGTCCTAGGGTTTGCTTTTGATTGTTCTCATTATTAATGAAGTAGAAGACCAGTTCAGGACCCACTGGAATGTCCAGATGGTTAAGTGATTGTACAATGTTTGATTCTGATTACTTAACAAGCCCTAATGCAGGCATTTCCCCCAACCCTTCTGTTCATTGCCTGCACCATCACAGGGCCTTGAGCCTATTTTTAGAATCAAACTTTAACTGCTGTGCTTTTTAATTTTTTTCCTATGGTTTCTTGTGCACTTTACATCAAGTTCACCTTGTATAATGAATTAAAAGAACAACTCCTAAGAGATAAGAGGTTGGCAAATTCTAGCTGATCAATCTCAATCTCCCCCCTCCTTCTCTCAAGAATGAAATTTCTATCAGGGGAAGATTCAAAGATTATCTATCAGTTTGGCAAGTCAGACTGTGTAACAGGAAATGACAAGTGGAGCGGATAAAGAAGAAATTAAAATATTGCATCTACTGAAGCCTAAAGCTAATTCTCTTTTGTTCCCATAACCTTTTCCACTGACTAACAGGAATAATCGAATTAGGTATAATTTCCTAAGATATTAGTGCATTTCACTACAAGCATTAATAAATTTTTCTTTTGCAGAATTGTGGGTTTTCAATTTAGTATAGCTAATTGGTAGGAATTTTACCATCAAGTGTGGTGAGCAACTCGGACTAGACTAAGTTACTGGAATTAAGACTTATTCTATGCATCTGCTCTCCCACAATATGGCGCTGAGAAGGGAGAAACAGCTTCTACACAGCTGCCTCCAGTTCAACCAATAAACTGTAGGACCTGCTCCTGATTGGAGGAGAGCGGCGCGCTCGGTGTGTGGGTAGCAGAGTTGGGATTGGTGGAAGAGGACTATAAAGGAGGAGAGAGACAACATGCACCAGGAACATCTAAGGGGAACACCTGAGGAACATCTGAGCAGCCCCCGAGAGAGCCGGCCGGCGGTGTGCCGCTCCCCCGCGGAAGTGGGGAAAGTGGCAGGGGGAACCGCCCTTCCACGGAGGTGGAAGGGTCGGTAGCCAACCCGGGAAGAACCAGCAGCAAACCCGGGAAGGGCCGAGCAGACGAAAGAACAACGCAGGGTCCTGTGTCGTTCCTACATGAAGAGGGGGAGCGACAATCAAGTTGTCTGTAATAATATACATGCATATATATTATATATACATATGTACATATACATATATACATATTATATATACACACACAAATGCATGCATATCTTCCTCCTGGAAGACAGCTACTGTAAGATCTTTGCACAGGGTGATAAGAGCCATACAGGTTGGTTTAATGATAGCATATATTGTCAGACTCTTGTTCTAATTTATAAGAAATGGTAATAAATAAATCTTTTTAAAAATTGGGGGTTGCATGGTGCTGTGGCATAGCTGGTAAAGCCTCTACCTACAATGCCAGAATCCCATGTGAGCGCTGGTTTGAGTCCTGGCTGCTCCACTTCTGATCCAGCCGTCTGCTATGACATGGGAAAGCAGTAGAAGATGGCCCAAGTCCTTGGGCCCCTGCACCCAAATGGGAGACCTGGAAGAAGGTTGGCTCCTGGCTTTGGGTCAGCTCAGCTCTGGATGTTGTATCATTTCGGGAGTGAGCCAAAGGATGGAAGACCCTCCCTCCCTCCCTCCCTCTCTGTCCCGACCTCTCTCTCCCTCCCGCCCTCTCTCTCTCTCTCCCTCCCGCCCGCCCTCTCTCCCTCTCTCCCTCCTGCCCGCCCGCCCTCCTGTCCTCTCTCTCTCTTTGTCTCTTTTCCTCTGCCTCTGTAACTCTGCCTTTCAAATAAATAAATAAATATTTTTGAAAAATGGTGACTGTGAACTTTGTGCACATTAATACTTATTCTCCTCCACTTCAGCCAAACTGTTTGCAGCTTTCTTTTCTCTTGGTCCTCCTTTCTTCTAAAGACAGCAAAAGTTTGTTTGGAGGGTGTGACCTCCCCCATCTTGTGCACCAGCTTCTGCCAGAACCTATACCTGTGTCTGAGGGCTTTCCTACTGGCTTATTCTTTGGAGTGGTGGAGCATGAGCCCTCCCAGAGCAGTCATCAAGCAGTGATGTCTGCTTTTTTGCTGGATACATACTCAGCTCTGTCATCCTCTAGGTTGCTACCGACAGCATCCCTGGAGCAGCCCCAGTGATGAGGCCCCAGGTGCCTGCGATGATGGCTTGCTTGACAACTTGCTCTCTGTCATTCTCTTCCTTTCACTTTCCCACTCTTCCAAAACAGGTTTGTCAGACTGCTCTGACCAGTTACTAAAATAGTGCATGCTTTCATGCCAGTTGGTATATAGCTGTGTCCCCAAATTCTCAGAGCCCACTGTACTGGTCAGCAGTTTCTTCCCATGAATCAACAGCTAAAAGCTAAATCTTACCACAACAGGGGACTTCCAAGACCTTCATCCAATGCTGTGGGCATCAGTTCTCCAGAATACTTTGAGAAAATGGTCTCTACATTATTAAATATTTTTAATATTTGTGTTTAACTTGTACCACAAGGCCCAGATGTAGAGTAGGACTCTTCCTTTAGTTATTGAGATGAACTTAGCGGTTACCTTATTCTACCTCAGTCTTTGTTACTTCTCTACATCGACAACCTTTAGTTGCTGCATGGCAGACCTTTCAGGATAAAAAGATAGGAAAAGAAAGAGTGGGAGAAAATATTTGTTACTTAACGATGACCTTCTTGGGAATTGTGTGAGCATTTCAATTTGAGCTGGCCCCAGACTGTTTCCTATGTAGTAGTCCTACCACACTTATGAACTGTGGAATGCTTTCTAGTGTACAATGGATTGGACACTGATTCTGTGCTTATGTTCTTGCCTCTGAGGCTGCTTTTCATAGATTCAAATAGTTCATGAGGAAAGAAATGTAAGATCAAAGGTCACTCACACAGTCCAATTTACCTCCATAACTGCATTGTGAAGAGGAGGACTGAAACATCGTAAGCTGAGATTTCTTGGAAGTGCTGTAGTCACATTCTGCATGATTTTATAACCCGCATGCATTTGATAGTTACTTGTGACACAACGATTACAAAATTCAAAGGGCACATTCTTATATGTGTGAAAAAGACAATTTCAGAGTTGCTTTTGGTTTCTGCTATTGTGAGGTAGTATTTAGATACAGCTTCTCACTATTTAGATTTGCTATTGAAGTTTTAGTGGAATGTCAAAGATTTCAGTTAGCATGTGAAAATACATGATGTCAACACAGCTCCAAGTTCAAGGTGGAAGAGTTTCTTGAAATAAATCAAGCATTTGGTGCCCAGAGATCTTGTTGTAAGATCCACCAACTTCTCAACTCTTGAAATTGCTTTCTTTTTAAGAAACAGATTCTTCTTATATAAGCATATGATTTTTATGCTATGTTCTTCTTTCTGACACTTGTGTATGTCTGTATATATAGATATGTGTGTATATATATAGATATAGTGCAAGGCTTTTTAATATTTTCTTTAATTGCTGACAGCATTTTGGGAGTGGAAATTTTTAGAGGACTAAAAGAATCGAGTAAAGAAAACTTAAACTCAAAATTATTTTCATAAAGTTATTTTAACCCTCCAAAAGCTATTGCACACTGTATACTCACTAAAATGGTTAAAATTACAAGATTAAATGTTGACAAGATTGTAGAGTAGCTAGCTAAAATACTCACACAGTAGTAGTAAGAAATAGCACATCTATTTTGGAAAACTCTTTGGAAGTTTCCAATGAAGACATACACACCTCTTCTATGAACCAACAATTCAACTCCTAGCTATTTACCCAGAAGAAATGAAATGCATATACACATGATGATTTGTAAAAGAATATTTACAGCCCTTTTTAAAAAGGTGTATTTACCTGAGTGGCAAAGAGAAAGAACAAGCGAGATAGAGACACGGTGACAGATGGGGCTGCTGGCCTCTGGTTCACTTCTTAAATGCCCACAGAGGCCAGGGTAAAGTCCAGAACTTGGAACTCATTAAAGGAATCCCGCCATTGGATCCATCACTCTTGACTCCCAGGATCCTTGTTAGCAGGAAGCTGGAATTGGAAGTCAGAGCTATGAATCAAACTTTGGCGTTCCAGTGTGGGATCTTAACTGACAGGATGACCACCCACAACTTCACAGTATCTTTATTCACAGTAGCCCCAAACTGGAGAAAACTAAAATATCAATCAACTAGGGAATGAATAAACAATTGTTGTATGTTCTTATAATGGAATACTGCACAGCTATAAATAGTAACGAATTGCTGATATGTTCAATGAAATGCTTGCATCTCAAAATCATAAGGCTAATAAAGAGAATTGAAGAGAGATAAAAGACACCATACTGTGCAACTCAATTTATACTAAGTTTAAGGACACGCAAAATAGTCCTTCAGTGATTAAAAGCTAGAATAGTAGCTGACTCTGGAGTATAAGGGGAATGATTGGAAAGTAACACAGGGAAACTATTCTGGAGAGGAAATTTTTCCATTTTAGTCTTGGCATTGATTACATGGTCTTATACAATTGCTAAATCAAACTAATCTGTATGCTTAAGATGCATGTTGTAACTAAAGTATACCTGAATTAAATGCTGTTAACATAGGCAGAAGCTGTTTCCCAGCTTCTGAGTTCCCACTTGACAATATTACCTGTCATTTTTCTATACTAGCTCAGAAGCTATATTCAAATTCAGAATATAACAGAATCTTAATTATTTGAAATTTCTGAGACATGTGCTTCCCCTTTAATATACCAAACCATAAAAAATTTGGTTTATTGGGGAAAACTTTTATTTTGGTAAAGTATCAAATCAATGGTCTTTTTGTGTGTCATTGACAAAATTTCTTCCCATAAAATAATAAAAAATTTCTTCCCACATACTTAATATCTTTTCACGGTAGCTATACAAATATTTTTTTAATTATTTTTCATTCCTTAGAAAGATTGTTACATATACAATGTCCCAAAATCCCTTTCTGTTATAAAATCTATTACAATCAAACATTTTTTTCAACTACTCTATGGCCACTTGTATGGATTTTAACCAGATCATATATGTGCAATTTGAGATGTTACTCAAAAATTTCCTTAAGCCACAGAATAATCTTATCATGGTAACTATAACATGGATGACACGGACATCTTTTCCATGTTTACTGAGTAAAAGAAACAAGATCAACTTGCCTCTCATCTGCATTCAGGTTTGTCACTGGAAAGAAATTCATGCTTGGTAGGGTTGAATAGCTCAAGGGGAGAATATGGTAACACATATGAGTATGGAAGAAGTAAGCAGAGTTCTAGAGACCAGGTAATGAGATAATGGCTAGGCTAGGAAGAGGTGACCTGGCATTGAGCGACTTTCCAGATAGAATGATGAAGACTGTTAGTGGCCAGGGATTTGCCTACTCATACATCTTTGGTAGTCAGCCTCCAGTGCATGCTTCATCATTTTATTGTGGTTGGTGGTCATATCTTCTAGCCTAAAGGAATAAAACTAGCTAAATATTTCCTATTGCAAAATTTAGTATTTTTTAATTAGGAAATAATGTAATTATGAACTGTGTGAATGGGATTTTCAACTTGAGCAGGGCCCTAATGTGTAATTGAAGGTGCTGATTTTTAGTCTGCTCTAAGACAGATGGAACATACTTCTGTTAGTGAAGTGCCTGCCCAGTCCCAAGCACTGGAGACTTTACATACAATGGGACTGACATCTCAAACAGAAGTCGAAGGCCTTGTTCTATTATGTCTTGATATGTCACATGGAAAGGACTATTATGTTTTAATTCTAAAGATTTTTCCTATTTTCTCCTCCTCATTCCCTTTCCTCGCTTAGATTCTATAAATTTCTTCAATTCTTTCATCTGCATGAAGATTAATTTTATTAACAGATACAATTAGTTTATAAATCTGCTTTCTACCCTAACCTGATCTGCAATATAATTACCTAGAAATCACTTTTAAAAAATCAAGTATACCTTTGTCTCTCTCACTGTCTAACTCTGCCTGTCAAAAAAAAAAAAAAAAAAAAAAAAAGGCCGGCGCTGCAGCTCACTTGGCTAATCCTGGCTCCTGGCTTCAGATGGGCGCAGCACGTCGGCCGTAGTGGCCATTTTGGGGGGTAAACCAACGGAAAAGGAAGACCTTTCTCTCTGTCTCTCTCTCACTGTCTACTCTGCCTGTGGCAAAAAAAAAAAAAAAATCAAGAATACAGTTAATAGTAGCTTTTTCTATAAAATTAATAGCTTTTGCTACAGTTAATATATACATGAAGTTTAAAGTCTAGTCCATGTGTATGCCATCGCCTGAACTTTTAGAGCTAGGTCAATTTTTCAAGATACATTTGTTTGAGAAGTAGAGTTACAGAGAGAGACAAAGAGAAAAGTCTTTCATCCTCTGGTTCATTCCCCACATGCCTCAGTGGCTGGAACAGTGCTGATGCAAAGCCAGGAGCTTCTTACAAGTCTTATGTGGGTACAGGAGCCCAAGGACTTAGGCCATCTTCCTCTGCTTTCTCAGGCCATTAGCAGGGAGCTGAATGGGAAGTGCAGCAGTTGGGACAGGAACCTGCACCCATATGGGATGCCAGAACTACAGGCAGAGGCTTAACCTACTACACCAGAGTGCCAGCCTCAATTTAATATTCTTGCAGCAAAAAATTCTCTCTGGCATGAGATGGAACCAAGTCTGGTGCAACCTGATTACCTTTTCTTTTTAGCAGATTTCCACTTATCTGAAGAAAGATAGTAGAGAGTTAAGGGTCTGCTTTAAGTTCCCTCTTAGCCTTTTTATCCACACTTCTTCAGAACTAGGTACACAGGGGTTACCTGTATGGGAGCCAGAAATTAAAACCTGCTCCTAAGACATCTGACCCACATCATGAGCCTTTTTCAGTGGTGGTTCTCAATCTTAGCATATTGGAATCACCTAGGGGTGTGGCTTAAAAATTCTAATGACCAGGCCTCACTCTAAAATTCTGTTGTACCTGGGCTGGATGCAGTCCAGGTCCTGACAATTTGAAAAACTGTCCTGCTAGTAGAGATCTGCTGCTGTACTATAAGCAGTGCACTGCTTTACCTGGCCACAGGTGAGGATGTGCTAGGGGAATTCGGGAAGGGGAAGAAGGTTTCCCCAGTAAGAGATATGCTTTGGCAAAAAAGATTAAATGCCCCTTGCTGGCTACATAATTAACAAATATACCAAGGCAATCCTACTTTCCCTGGCTGCAGGTTAACAGCTAATATTTATATGAAGCCAGCTGCATATCATAATGGTGTACAGTCTTTCTGCCAAACATATTGACTCATCTATGGACCCAAAATTGCTCCATTAAAAAGTGAATAGTGTTTGTAATAAGCATAATCCCAATTTAAATATAACCAACTGAAATTCTAAATGATTTGGCAATGTGACTTTAAGTGGGGGTATTCTTAACACTAGTAATACCTGAGTGAAGTCATTTCTAAAATATTCTAATCTCAAATTACTACCATTGGTAACATTTGAAGTGTTATACTCTTTGACAGCTAGAATAAATTCTAAACTGGAAGAAGTACAGAGTTGAGGTATGACTTTTTGATTAGGAAATACATGTTGCTGACTGATCTGTAGCCATTAACCATTAAATTCATTATCTCTGTCACTCGCATGAAAGTGTACCTGCTTGATTGATTGATGCCTTATGTATAAATTTATGACATTCCAATGTATAGACCCATGATAATGCCCTGTGTATATTTATTAATATATATTAATATATACAAATATTATGTGAAATCACAAGGTTAGGAAGGTAACCAATTTGTAAATAATTTTCAGTTGAAACAGTTGAAACAGTCCTTGTGTAAGCTAGTAAGTAAGACTTACATTCATTCAATAAACTAAAATGTTTTGTTCAGAATTAGAGGCAAGTAACTGATGTTTTTAAAATTGGTACATGTTGAGGTAGGGACTAATATATTGTTACCAAGTGTGAAAAACAAATCAATTGTATGAAAAGGTATCATTTGAAATATAATGTAGTTCCCTAGAACACGTGGAATATGGGTTCTTTATCTCTCTCCTTCCACCTCTCCATCTCCTATTGATGTATTTCATTGTCCAAGCTAAACAGGGAGTCACATGGTGATGGCTGGCTGATGCAGTTCAGAGATTTGTCTCCTGGGCTCAGAATAAGGACGAGATATAAAGTTTGTCTGAATGGCAAAAAGAAAGTATATAGCATATTTGCTCCACTGATAGCTTCTCTCTCCGTTTTTCACACTGTAACCGCAAAAAGAATGAGTATAGCCATGGGACTCATTTCTGACCAATGTGATATCATTGATAGTGGTGAGGTGTAACTTAAAGTAAGATTTTTTCAGTAGCTGGGACTTGTGTATATTTTCCCTTCTTCTCTCCTCTTTCCTGATGCCTATAATGCAAAGGAGAATAAGAATCACCAACTACCGTTTTGGACCATGAAGCAATCTTGGGGTGAGAAGTCATTGCTAAGGATGGTAGATCATACATTTACAAAGTTCTGGATCCCTAGTGACTGAAACCACCACACCAGCCCAAGATTTCTACTCCAGGCTTGCTCCTTTTTTTTTTTAACTTTTATTTAATGAATATAAATTTCCAAAGTATAGCTTATGGATTACAATGGCTCCCCCCCCCCATAACTTCCCTCCCACCCGCAACCCTCCCCTTTTCCACTCTCTCTCCCCTTCCATTCACATCAAGATTCATTTTCAATTTTCTTTATATACAGAAGATCAGTTTAGTATATATTAAGTAAAGATTTCAACAGTTTACACCCACATAGAAACACAAAGTGAAAAATTCTGTTTGAGTACTAGTTATAGCATTAAATCACAATGTACAGCACATTAAGGACAGAGATCCTACATGAGAAGTAAGTGCACAGTGACTCCTGTTGTTGACTTAACAAATTGACACTCTTGTTTATGGCATCAGTAATCTCCCTAGGTTCCAGTCATGAGTTGCCAAGGCTATGGACGCCTTTTGAGTTAACCGGCTCTTATATTTAGACAAGGTCATAGTCAAAGTGGAAGTTCTCTCCTCCCTTCAGAGAAAGGTACCTCCTTCTTTGATGACCTGTTCTTTCCACTGGATCTCACTTGCAGAGATCTTTCATTTAGGTCATTTTTTTTTTTTGCCAGAGTGTCTTGGCTTTCCATGCCAGGCTTGCTCCTTAAAGGAAAATTAATCCTTCTATATAACAGAAAACGAAGAATTCTAAAGTTTCATCTCATTACTTATTTGCATTTGCATAATTACAGTAGGATATCAGTATTTTTACGTCATCACTTTTCATTTTTAAAAAATGAGTTCTAAGTCTCCAACCTATTTGTAATTTCAGAATGTATCTGACTGCTTCACAATAGGTTACTATCTGCTTATAAACTGTACTTGTTTGAGATAAAGCTTCCATCTCATAGTAGATTGAGACAATGTTAAATATAAAATGTCAGCTTAGCATATCAAGTGAATGGACAGAGAAAGAATCTCAATTTGTACTCGTTCTTCAGTGTGTTGACCAAGTGCACACCTTAGGTAATAAACAGGAGAAACAGTTACTTTAATAACTTTATAGGGACACAGAACTGGGAAATGATGTCTGACTTATCATGGGTAAAGTGGCAGATATTTCCTAGGAAGCACATGAATATAAATAAGGTGATGAACATTGTTTAAATATCACCAAATAAATATAACGTCCTGTTGGGTACATTTTAAGGAGATAGATTTTCCATGGAACATATTTCAGCTGTGTTTTGTTTGGATGGTAATCATAGCACTGAATTTAATTAATAGACATTATTGAATTTCCATTGGAATATTTCTGGTGACAAAAAATTAATGCACAATGGCTTTGAAGCATGGTTGCTTACCTATAGTACCTACATGTGAGAAAATGCTTTAGATGCTCTTGATCATTTTCTAGCTTAAGCTGACTTGAGTATAAATTAATTCTGTTTTCTAAAAACTGCACACGCACCCATGAAATGCAGCGTTAATCTAAGAGCATTCTGTGATCCTGGCAGCATGAGAAAGCACTGATACTCTAATTCCATTACTACCATTTGTGATTCTTTGTCCCACTGTTGTTGCGCACTAGACACTTAATTCAGAATTACAGGATGGAGAGGAAAAATCACGGAATTTATAATTCTGGCTCTGAGCCAGTTAGCTAGATAACTGGATCAGACCACATTTAGATCTTCTTAAAGAGGGCACCATTAGCTTTTGGGACAGATGTCTGATATTGACCTGGGTATCAGCCTCATGAACACGAGAAAGGAGTAGCACTTTGAGTTAGCTGCAGTGCTAGGGATTGCCATGGCAGCATCTTGAGTGAGTGTTCCCAACCTTGAGCTCCGGGGAAGATGGGACAAGTATAGAAGCAAGTACTATAGCTTGGGGAAAGTATTGCATTAAAGCAAGCAGGGACCTCTACTAACACTGTGACTCTGATATTGGATGGTAGTGATTCAATTCCATTTCCTCCTGTTTTGAACTCTTTTTACTCAATTACATTAACAGTTTTGAGCCTGAATTATACGGATACCCAAAGTCTCCACTTCATTTTTCCTTGTAGACAGCCTGATGCCAAAGAATGTAATGTTCATAAGTTCAGTATTCTACAATAATAGCAAGAATGTGATGGAAGATCTCTTTAAATTATGGGAATATCATCCTTCCAAATTCCAAATATTTTGAGTGAATAGCATGATGCCCATAAAACTAACTTCACTGGTATACATCAGAAGCTACTTTATGGTACTTTATTTTAGAATAGGTTAGCAATAATAATTATTAGTATATGATATGTCCCTATACTTCGTAAAAGCAACTAGTGGTGAAATGTCCATTTGAAGTTGTTGAAAAATTTATAAGAGATTATTTGGAAGTTGTGATAAATTTAAAGCTATGGCTTTGAAGTAAATTTATACCTTAAAGGGAATTTATGATCAGTTAAGTTTTCAGATTTTATACCCAAATTGGAAATCTGATGAACTCAAATTCTGAAATGTAGTATTTTGAAAGAACATTCATGTACAATTACAATATTATCTTAACAACTAATTTTCTTTTAAAAGAGGAATGTCTTAAATTGTCAACTTTAAAACAGGAGATTCTTGAGGGTACTTCAAAAAGTTTGTGGGAAGTCAAATTTAAAAAGGCTATTTGTTTGCAAAAAAATAAACTTTTGAAATCTATGCATAATTTTTTCATAATATACATTTTAATGAATTTTTGGAAGATCCCTCAAATTCATGGATGTAAAAAAATTTACACCAAAATGAACTTATCTTTTTATTCTATTTTTCCACAAATTTTTGTAGTACTTTCATATACTTGGAAAATACTGTGTCAATGCATCTATAAAACACCATCTAAACTCCTATTGAACTTCAAACAGCCCAAACCAAATATATGCTGGATAAAGTATAATGTGGTTGTTGGAAGACTTTAAAATATGAAAAGTTCCCTTTATTCTTTGTATTTTACCTCTGAGAATTTTCTGGCCAAGGTTCTATTTGAACTGAGGTTAAAAAAAAAAAAAAGATTACTGTGTAGGCTTTTCTTAAGAGATGAATTTAATGAAAGGGCCTAGTTATTGCAACATATGCTGCCTTCATTTCAAATGATTTCCTTACAGCATGATGATTAAAGCCTAGGGAGAAAGAAATTTGTTCTTCTCCAAAGTGCTCAGAAGCACCCCACAGAATAAAACAAAGTTCTGAAGCCACATGTATAAACAAATAATTACCCCTTTTCACTTAAAAAAAGATTACAAATCCATTTTTGCTCCTTTACTTGAAAATATTTTCACAATTTTGAAATGCCAGTATATATCGTACAAAATGTTCTTGTTTATTTCTTCCCAGAAAGTGAACTGCTTTATTCTGACTTTTTATTGAAGAGACTAGGTTAGATTTCAAGGGTTCAATGAGTAGTATCTTAAATTGGATTCCGTAGAGACACAACCTGAAAGAGGGTTTTGGCTAAAATTATTTATCTGGAAGATGATCCCAATAAACAACACTAGAGAAGAAACAGAAAGAAAAGGCAGCCGAGTAACAAGCAAGTGACCACCACAGACAGCTGGAACCAACTCCCATTGGGCTATCCTGGACAAGAATATAAAACACAGACCTTAATCCCTGTTAACATCCTAATAACCTGTTAAAGGTCCCACCTCAAACACTAACACAGTGGCAGTCAATTTCAACATGAGTTTCCGAAGATTCAAACCATATTAAAATCATAGCAGAAAGGAAACAATTTAAAATGGTTTATGAACATTTGAAGTTTGAGGTGCTCATTAGTCATGTGTGCAGGCACAGTTATATACCTGCTGGTCCAGTTCAAAAATAAAAATGAAGGGCTCCTTAGCCAAGAAGGAGAAAGTGCTACTAATGATAGTAAAATATAATTTTTTCTTTTTCTATGATCTCTTTTGACATTTTACAGGTTTTTTATTTGCTATTAAATGTCAAACTAAGTCTAGAAAAATTAAAATCTTGAATTAGCATGAGTTTTACAACTCATCTTTATGTCGTGCAATGCCATTTTTAAAATATAAAACATTTAACTTGTATAAAACATCACCAAAATTATACAGTGTGTGTTTCATAGTTGTCCATGCCTAGGTATTTTGCTCTTACTGGCAGAGTGAACATGCTATGCAAAACTGACTCAGTTGTTTCTACTTCACTTATTAACAAATGCATATTCTTCCAGCATTTGCTACTTTCTGCTTAATGATAAATAGAGAAGAACTGGAAGGAAGGAGAACTATGGGTTGCCCTTTGTTCCTCATTTTTCCTATGTTATCATTTTTAATGTCATGGCTAACCAATATAGTAAATAAGATTAGCTTATTGATCATTTACATTTCTTAGAATGCCAGTGCCTTCTTTTGTCCTTTGAAACAAGTTTTGTTTATAACGGAAACTAGCGTGGCTTCTCAAAGCTGTCAGCACCTCTAATTGTAACACTCACCTTATACATTATTTGCATCCAGTTGAATTCTCAAGCATTGTAAATGCTATATGTGAATGAGGCAGCAGGGTACAATGAATGTGCATATTGCATCTACCTTCCTTGTCCTTGTGTGCAGTCCCCATTTTCCCATCAGACTTCATTGACAAAACACAAGCTTAAAGATAAAATGATTCAGAATTTCAGGACAGTGACTGCAGAACACAGGCCACACCTGGTCCCTTCAGAGAGCTGGCCCCTGTGTGACTGCATAGATCCTGCAGTCAAAGCCAACCCAACATTCATATGGAAATATGTAGGAAGCAGATGTTGGATTCTGGAGTTCTGGCCAAAAGTCATTGTTGGAAATGTAGACTTGGGAATTATTAGTACTTATGTATTAAGTGTTTTGGGTCAAAGACATGATGAGCCCACCTGTGGCAAGTGTGCAGATGGAGAAAATGACTCAGAAAAGAATCTGAGACACTGTGATCACATAAAAGGGGATGAACAAGCAGAGTCTACTAGGAAGCAATGGCCAGTTAATCAAAAACAGAATACAAATCCCAAAAACAACCCAAAGACATTAGTTAGTGCAGAGGGGCACTGTTGTCTACATTGCAGCCACTAAGCAGTCGAGCAAGGTGATAACAGATGTGTCATCACTGGATTTAGTAATATGGGGGTTACTGGTGACTGTGATGAAAAGTCTTTCTGTGGCAGTGGAAATAAAAGACTCATTGGGAACATTGAGGGAACAATGTATAGCAAGAAGAGAGACAGCAGTGTTGATGGTTCTAAAAGAAATTTTTCTAGGAAAAGGAACATAGAAATTGGACTGTTTGCTAAAGGCTGTGGTACTAAGGGAGTGATACGGGTGTCTACACTGGAAATACATTTTTAAAAATATTTATTTATTTGAAAGAGTTACACAGAGAGAGAGGCAGAGAGAGAGGGAGGGAGGTCTTCCATCCACTGGTTCACTCCCTAGTTGGCTGCAACCACCAGAGCTGCACCAATCCAAAGCCAGGAGCTTCCTCCAGGTCTTCCCACAGGGTGCAGGGGCCCAAGGACTTGTGCCATCTTATACTGCTTTCCCAGGCCATAGAAGAGAGCTGGATCAGAAGTGGAGCAGTTGGAACTTGAACTGGCACCCATGTGGGATGCCAGCACTGCAGGTGCTGGCTTTACCAGCTATGCCACAGTGTCGGCCCTTGGAAATACATTTTAATTCTTGTTGTATTCATTCTCTGAACTTGCTGTAAGTTGTATATAATCTTTCAAATATTCAGACATTTGGGCTGTCTCTAAACATTTTTTTGTATTTTAAAACAAAAATTCCATGAATGTTTAGATGTACATATATTTCTATTTTCCAAAGCAGTTTGCTAACTTACACTCCCATAAACAGGTACAAGAATCCACAATTATTCACAGTCTATTCATGAATGTGAGACCATGGCCAAATGATCCTCCTAACCAATCTGTAAAAATCCCTTAATTCTAAATGGCCTCAGTTTGGATTTCACTTTGATCTCTACTCGTCAAAATTTATTCTAAGTCCTCAAAGGCATGAAGAGCATATTTTCTCCCTTTTTGTTTGTTGTTTCTCTGAGCAGGACTCTGGAGTGTCAATGCTTGATTATAGTGAGGGTTTCCTTCATAGCTTTCAGGCCATGATCAAATGAAAACAAAACAAAAAGACAAGATTTCCATGCCTTTTTAAGCCTGTTATTTCACAATAATTGAGCATTTCCATTTCTGTAGTTAGTGGCTAATGGACATCATTTCATAGGCAAAGGGGAATAAGATAAATGTAGATCTTTTTAGAGTTTCCTCCAAGACTTTGGTTTTAAAGTCTGATTCATGTTTGAAGCATAAATTAGATCTCAGAAGATGCCAGCAATCACTTTACACAGCAAAAGAAAAGGAATCAAGACCAAAGAACAATCTCATTTAAAATGGTAAGGTTAAGAATTAGGTATCTTACAATCATGGACTTTTTAGAATCATTATTAAAATAACAAAATTCTTAAAATTTTTTTCCCACAAAACACTTGCTAATGGGAGATATCTTAATTTGAGTTTTCCAGAGCAGGTCCATTTTGAAGGCATTCTAGGAAATAGCATCAAGGAATGTGGGGAAGTGAGGTGGGGAGGGGGAAATAGTCAAGAATTTGTTACCCTAGGTTACTGCTGTGAGCCAACTGAATCACTCCCACTGGACACGCCAGGCAGAGTCAAACCAAGCCTCAGAATTTCCCCAGCTGAGCTTCAGGGAACTGGCATATGTACCCATCAACTTCCTTCAGTCATCATCTGAGAGCTATTTTGGGGGACTATCAAATCTGAGACACTTCTAGCCCACTAAGTACTCAGCAGGCTCCAGACAACGAAAAAATCACTCCAACCAAAAGGTACCGCACCGAGAGTAAGTCAAGTTTAACAGATAAAATAGCAAAAGGCAACATGACTTGGGAAACCAACAGAGGCTAGGAAGAAGAATAGCAGGAGATATAATAATACTGAAGATGATGTTTCTTTTGTATTTGTTTCTGATACTCTTCCAGATGGGGACATTGGGGAATCATGGATTTGATCCAACCCATTGACTAGTTTATGAAGACATGTAGGCATAGTGATACTTAATGATTTGCTCAAAGATGCTCAGACATAATAGAAAAATCAGGCATCTTGCATTAATATGTGAGTTTGATGAACATTAGTGTCTTTAAATATTAAGAGAAGAAATATCTGTCAAACATTCAAGTGGAGTATTTCGTAATGGAAACTTAGGTGATATTTAGCTCCAGCTACACTTGGAAATCTTAGGTGAAATAGCATCAAAATTCTAACCACTTTTTTTGCCATGAGGGACTGTTATTGTGCCCACAGAATATGTCTGTGGATATATGGATTCCATTTGACTCACATAAATTTGTCAAAGGGGAATCAGTGAAAATGATGGAAACTCTTTTGAACTAGACAAGAATCAAGCAGTGACACTATCTTATCAGTCAATGGAGGGGTGAAATCTCCTGCCCTAGGTTCTGAATAGGTTTGGTTCCCCCTAAGATGGAAAACTGCTGGCTAGTTTTCAATTCGCACGAAAGTGCTAACATAGTAATTCCGTTGATCTGACTTGTTGACCTGGTGTAATATCGTGTTCGAATTCAAAGTAGAATTCCAACCTGAAATCAGCATGAAATGGTTACCCTTTGGCCCAAAATCAAGTAGAGTTGGTATCTATGCCACCTTCAAAGATTGTGGTCTATGCTACTCATTTGTTCCTTAAATTTATTTATTTATTTAAAAAATTATTGGAGAGGAAGAGAGAATTTTCATCTAGTTGTTCACTCCACAAAGTGCCCCTGGCTGAGCCCAGGACCAGACCTGGATCCAGGAACTTGGTTGCAGGGACCCAATTCCTTGAACCCACACCTACTACTTCCTAGCAGGAATGTAAAATCAGGAGCCAGAGCCAGGAACCAAACCCAGGTACTTTCTCATGGGATGAGGGCATCCTAACCACTAGGGCAAATGGCCACTGCATCTCTTTATTTTATATCCAGCAATAAGCTTAGAGTTGTATATTAATCACCACTTGAAACTGGTTGACCAAATTGCATAAGAAATAAACCTCCTGGGGCTAGAATTGTGGCCAGCAGGTTAAGCTACACCTGCAATGCCAGCATCCTGTAACAGCCCTTGTTTACATCATGGCTACTCCACTTCAGAGTCAAAGCAGTAGGAAGATAGCCCAAGTGCTTAGGCCTGTGCTACCCAGAAATCTGGGTGGAGCACCAGGCTCCTGGCTTCAGCCTGGCCCAGCCCCACAGCTGTTGTGGGCATTTGGGGAGTGAACCAGAGGATCTCTCTGTCTCTCCCTCTCTTTGTAACTGCCTTTCAAATGAAAAGAAGTCTTTCACCGTCTGTCCATATGGGACACCAGCTTAATCTGCTACGCCATAACGTTGGCCCCCATAAAAAGAAATCTTTAAAAATAAAAAAAGGAGTGAAGGTTTCTGCTTCATGAATGACACCAAACCTTTTTGAAGTCATAAGAAGTACAAACTAATTTATAAAATGCAGTAAAAGTACTAACCTGTTTAAAAATCACATATATATTAAAGTACAATAAGGACTTTTTGAAATTGCTTAATGTATAATTTCTTTAATTTTGTAAATTACTTCCCATTTGATCAAGTTAATAATGGAAAACAATCTTCTACTTTTTATTAAAGGTAATAGTTTATCCTGTCCTCCTGAAGCACTTAACCTGATTTCATGTCTTATTAAAGGGATGCTATTTAGGAGTGCAGGGACTGTGCTGTGCCATTAAAGGCATTCTTGAGAACCCATCTTTGTTATTGATGAAATTCCTCCACTCTGAGATGAACAAACTGTAAAGTAATAAATAAGAGATCAAGGAGAAGAAAGAAACTCTCTCTGACCAGACATTCCTAAGTCTAAATATAGTTTAAGAATCTCTTATTTTTTGCAGAAGGTTTGGAAATGACATTTCATAGTGACATACTTCCAGACAGTATTTTCAGACAATGATTTAAATATATAATCTCCATGTTATTATACATATGTGCATAAAATGTGTATAGTTATGTGATATATTTATAATCACAAAGTACAAGCTCATTATAAAAATATTTGGGAAATATGTCTTATGAGGAAGCAGAATATAATTCATTGCTCATTTCTGACTTTTCTCTAAAGAGTATATATTTATTGAAAACCTAGGTGAATTTAAGTTTTGTATAAGACTGTTTCCTAATAGTCTTTGTTTTAATATTTTTAAAATTGTAGCTCTTGATTTAACGATCAGCCTTACGATTATGTATACAGTACAAAACTCTTTCTGATGGGTTTTTTGAGGCTGTGGAATGGTGACTGAGACCTGAAGTTGAGATGTGGGACAAACTCAGGGCACTGTAGGAAATAAAAGAGTAATATTGGAGAGTTGGCCTTAAGTCTTCAGAGCTAGGGGAGTAGAAAAGTCCAACAAAGGACCTGGGATGAAAGTAGGAGACATGGATGATAAATACTATTAAGAAATACCAACCATCAATTCATGTATAAGGATTACATGAGGGTGCTTCAAAAAGCTCATCAAAAGTGGAAGTAAAAGATATTTGATTTGAGGCAAAAAGAAAATTTGAAATCCCTGCTTGTGAGGGATCTTCAAAGGACTCATTATGAAAAAACTACACATGAATTTCAAAATTTTTCAACAAAATAAACACTTTAATTCCATTTTATACAAACTTTTTGAACTATACTTGTGTTATTTGTGGCCATATAAGAGATACTTCTCATAAGACCATTTCACATGTTCTTTAACTTTCTAACAAGAAATACTACATGACAAAAGAAAATGAAATAAAAAACATAAAACATTCCCCATGACATGTGTCCTAGTTTCATTTATAAGCTTTAGTACCTTAGGGGTCTTAGGAGAACTGACATTTAAAACAGTTTTAAAAATTTAAAAGGTTAATGCAAGACCAATGAACCATGAGAATCTCTCCTCTTAGTTAATTGTTAGATTATCAATTACTTTGAGTTTTTCCTCACTGTCTTCCTGTTTTTGGTTTTCAGTGTTAAAATGTGAAGGAGCCCATTACTGCTTCCTGCGTTTCATTGTCTTGTAAAAAAAGTAACTCTGCTTTTATATATATATACACCAGATTTTCATTAAAACTGGATCTGTGCATGTGGGTTGTGGAGCCTCTATTTTGTGAACATGTCTTTAAACTATTTGCTCCAGTAACTAATAAACCTGACCCCTCTAGCCCATAGGGATCTCTTCCATCCCTGTCCTAATAAAACTTACTAACAATTAACTCATAATTCTGACCTTTGCAAACCTTTGTAGTTTATTTTTGGTATACTCATTTCTTTTTCTTCACTGATTAATAGCTTAGTAAGGGCAAGGATCTTGCAAACTTACGTGTGTGTGTGTGTGTGTGTGTGTGTGTGTGTGTGTTCAAACACCTACCCAGCTTGGCACATATTAGATCTGCCATTAATATTTTTGTTGAACAAACCAACTTCCTTTGGATGAGCATGAGTTAGCCACTTCTGAATAATAAATTATTCTTCCCAGGGGACTTAAAGAGAGATTTCAGTGTGTGAAGGTTATAAATAATCAGATCTGAATAGCTCTTGTTCTGTAGAAGTGCAGTGAGTGAAGGGGACAAAGCTGTTTACCCATAAAAATGAGTTAATAAAAAATAAGCTCCCTTAAATGAGAAATGCAATGCAAAGGATAAGTGTTAATTGGCTGCAAGTACCATAACTAGAAGTTATGATGGAGAACACGTGTTAAGTTACCTATAAGTAAAATAAACAGACTGCAGATAGAAAGTGCTATTCAAAGAGTAGTTCCAACCAATATTGTTTAAAGGACTACCTAGAGTACAAAAATTTAATTAAATTCTTGAAAGAACAGCACTTGCTTGTTTCCCTGGTTATTTCTCCAAGTTTTTTAAACATGGCATATTTCCTCTTTGTACATTGCCTCTCAGGGTCATTAAAAAAGAAATCAACCATGACCTGGATTCTTGCTAAGGCTAAATAAATCACAGTGTTTCTTAGCTCTTTCTGATATAACTTGAAGCAATAATACAGACTCTTCTTAAAGCCTGTCATATATGATCAGAAGTGAGTAGATCAACAGTAATACTCGTCTTACACAGACCTGCAGATGTATAGCAATCAAATCTTGACAGCCTAAATATTGGCTTGATAGAAATTATTTAATAAATCTAAGTCTGAATTCCCAAGTATTATGGCAGATGGTAGAAAATTACTTATTTGTTTTCAGAGCACCTGTTTTTTATGCATACTTGCTGGAATTTAGTTTGTTGGAAGATCAATTGCATTATTGGGCCCAATTCTTTACTACCACCACCTGCCTGTATCCATGCCCTTAGAGAAGTAATTTTGTAATTGCCTTCTACTCTGGTTCAGCAACAATATGAATCACATCGCAAATGAAATGTTGGCAAATGTAACATACACAAAGAAATGAAAAGCACGTGTGGTTTTTCTCACAGTAGTCCTCTAAGGCTGCTGTAAAAAGAAAGTGCCCAGGCTAGCCAGGGGAGATATACCTGGTACAGAGCTGAGTACCCATAGTAGTCTTGGGCAGAGCCACCCTCTGTGACCCAACAGCAAGTCCACAGCAGGTTCAGTCAAGACCAACAGAACCCTGCAGCGAACCCACAGATGTGCAAGCCAAACAACTGTGGGTAGTTTGTTGAATAGCATTAATATGACAATCCTTATTTATATACTAAGATTTCTCAATATACAAATGTAACTTCTTCTTGTTAATGGTTAGTGTAGCAGCATAAAGACAATAAATGATAAATCCTTGAATATGTTCATAAACCTAGTCTTAGGGTGTGGTATCAACTTAAATTAAAAATGCAGTGATTCCCACCTATAGCTGCTGATTCTGGCTTCTTGACAGTGCAGACCCTGGGAGGCAGCAGGTAATAGCTTAAGTAGTTGAGTTTCTGCAACCACATGAGATACAGCCTACTGCAGTCCTGGCCATTGGAAACATTTGGACAATAAACCAGCAGATGGAATATATATAACTCTCTCTCTTTCCCCCTTCCTCCCACCCTTTTTGTCCATCTCACTTTTCCCCTAACAAATTAATTTTTAAAACATATAGTGGATTTTTTTTTAAAAAAATGCTAAGAAAGTTTGAACCATCAGTCTCTCATCCCCCCACAAAAAAAAAAAAAAAAAAAAAAAAAGATCCAGCAACTACATAAAAGTTCAGCTCACTGTTAAAAGCCCCATTTCTCCAAATTGTGCAATAAGCCCCCCATCTTGAGCCATGGAAGACAATTCCACTCCTGATTTAATTTTAGCCTTCATTATTATTCAGGTATGTGGAAACCCACAAATCAAGAGATGACTACCATTGAAAAGATAGCTGTTACTCACAGTTCCCAGGAGGAGAGAGCATAAGAAGAGACACCAGGCCACAGGAGAAACACCAGGGTCATTCAGGAGGCAAAGAGCCAGGGCAGCATGTGGACAAGATCCTTCATTATGGTTTCTGTAGGAAGGAGTGGCAGGATCAGGACTGTATTTGTCTGAATGATTTCAACAATCTGAGTGCTCTCTCTAGTTGGGTGCTGCACTACTGTGCATGATTAGGACAAGGGAGTGCTGGCCCTGAGTATGATAATCTGATTGATGAGGTAGCCAGGCATGTAGACTGTGGATTGGTTAGTTTGCATATGAAAGATAAAACAAGTTGTTTACTATCTCTAGGAATTAGTTGGCCCATGGAGAGGTGATTCCTCCAGTGTCAGCAAGATCTGGTCTGGGGCAACAGAAATACAGAAAATAAAAATAAAATTAAAGATATGATTAATATTAATAACCCCTCTCAAAAATATAGTCCTAAGGAAATGATACATTAGTGTTCTGAGAAGTTCAGGGCGTCTGAACTTTATAAAAATTATGTAAATTGGATGTAAATTAGCTCTGATAATGTTACAATAACCACAATATTCTCAAATATTTTTTGAAGAGTTTTTCAGTCTCATATGAGGTTTAAAGCATTAACTTCTCTAGAATTTTCTTTCCAATGATCAACAGTAATGTAGAATTTTCTTAGCCTAATGCTAAATATCCACTTTAAATATCTGAAAAATACATGGCATGCTTCTTAATTTGTGGATTTTTTTCAGGGGAAATAATCATAGAAAAATAGAAGACTGTAAAGTTCAGGTGCTTTAATAATTTATTGGGTATCTACTGTGTGTTAGGCACTAGCATAAATACTAGGAGATTTTAGTCAAATATCATGCTCTCAAGGGGCTCCTAGTTAAATGAGCACAAGTTATAGGAAAATGCATGATTGAAATTAGTCCCAGCTGCAGAGCAATCATTGTGGCAGATAGGGCTTTAAGAAAGAAGAGTGACACATGGCTCTTGGTAAGGTTTTAGACTGAGGGAACTGTATGTGCAAAGGCACAGGGGTAGGAATTAAAGTATCATAAAGAAACACTTCCCATATAACCAGGACATGGGGTGCTTGGGGAAAATTGGTGAGAAGTTAGAAAAAGCAGGAAGGAGGTTATAATCAAGGAAAATATTAAATGCTATGCTAAGGAGTTGGGGAATTACCCTACTGGCATTAAGGAATAATTTATGAGACTAAAGCAAGGAAATAACATGAAAAATCTATTTTCAAAGGTTTTTTTCTGGGTGTACTGCAGAGAACAGTGTATATTCTCCAAGGGTTGGGGTCCTATTTCTTTTTCCAGTCTGTACTCCAATTCCTGTTAAATGGCCTGGCACATAGGGTGTGTCTGTGTAGCTGAGACTGTTGTGCTAATTCACTGTTTCATGTGCTCCACATATACAGTGAGCAACCAGGAAGGAAAAGTATGAATGTATGCAGACAGCACTTTATGGGGTCTTCTAGAGTGACCGTCATCCAAGTTTGCTCAGGACTAAAGCATTTCCCTCAGAATGCAGGAGAGTCTGTTAGTCTGTTAGTGCCAATACTGGGTGAGTTGTCCCAGGAAAACCAGGATGGTTGGTCACCCTAGCTCTGCTATACCATAACACTTGCAAAGAACAGATCAGATACTGAGCGTTTCTCTGAACTCACACACTTGGATTAGAGAGACATGAAATCCAAACATGTGGCCTGAACTCTCATTCAGCTATAATGACAATGAATCCTCACTCACCATGTAGGTGCGAAAGCGTGTGTGCTGTAGTCCGGTGTTGTGCCAGAACTAGCTCACACCAGCTCTCAAGAACTGAGTTTTCTTGTTTCCTCCCAACTCTGCGTTTATTGAGTCATGACAATAGATTAAAATCAAATATATTGGGATGGTTTATAGAATAAAAATTGGCAAATGCTATAAATTCTCTGCTCTGCTTCTCTGCTCATCATTTACCAGCACATCACTGTTTTTAACATGTGAAATGGTTTAGAAGATATCGTATCGTGGGGAAAGCCCACTGAATTGTGTGCCCCCAATGAATCCCTTCACCTCGACAGTATACCTGTCCCCAGATTCTGTGAATATTGGCTGCTAATAAGTCATAGCCACTCCCTTCCTCTAAGAGTTGTTCTTAGCTGATGAGATTTTCTTTGGCTGGAAATACCTGGGAGGAATGCCCGACCTCCAGGAGTGGATTGTGGCCAAGGACTGGCTCATAGAAAGGAGTTGAAGGTCATCCTTTTGCTCCTAAGTGGGACAGCACAGTGGTGCCTTCCTCACTTCAGAACTCTTCTTGGGATCAGACTGGAACTCATCTCCAATGGAAACTGCACCCTTGCTTAGGTGCATCCCCTTCCGTATCATTCTTCCATTGTTCCCTTACATGTTTCTCCTAAGAGCCCCCCCCTCAATAAATCATTGGCTGCAGAAGGAGGTACCTTTCTCTGAAGGAAGGAGAGAACTTCCACTTCGATTATGGCCTTGTCTAAATAAGGTCGCAGTTTGAGAACTCAAGAGGCTTCCATAGCCTTGGCAGCGCATGACAAGAGCCTCAGGTGATCACTGACGTCATAAATAAGAGTGTCAATAGTTAAATCAACAACAGGAGTCATTGTGCACTTGCTCCCCATGTAGGACCTCTGTCCTTAATGTGTTGTACTGTAAGAATTAATGGTAAAACTAGTACTCAAACAGTACTTTATATTTTGTGTGTCAGTGTGGGTGCAAACTGTTGAAATCTTAGTATATACCAAGTTGATCTTCTGTATATAAAGATAATTGAAAATGAATTGATGAAGAATGGGATGGGAGAGGGAGTGGGAGATGGGATGGCTGCCGGTGGGCGGGAGGTTATGGGGGGAAAAGCCACTATAATCCAAAAGTTGTACTTTTGAAATTCATATTTATTAACTAAAAATTAAAAAAAATAAATCATTGGCTGAAGAATCCTCATCTTGGGCTCTGGTTCCAGGGAATCTGACCTAGTATACCCTGCCTGGGGGAATTTCTATGGAAATGAATATAAAATCTCTAGTATAGATCTTATGTACTAAGCAACAAACTATTGAGAGACCTTTATGATCTACATGCTTACTTTGAGCAAAGCACATCTGTTGGATTTTTGAGCTTTCTAGAATATCATTATGCAGTGTTCCCCATTCCCTTCTGCAAATCTAGCAGTTGTAACCTTGAAAGCACTTTCAAGGGGAGCTGTCAGTTTTGCACTTTGAACTTGGATATGCCTTTCTTACTAAGGGAGAGGAGGAGAAATGAACTTCTAGTATATTAGCATGACATTTAAGGTAGAGAAATTTAGGAGCAGTAGGCAATCATGTGGAACAGCCGTTTATGGCTGAATTATACTATTTGCAGCTACTTAACATGCTGAACCATTCCTCTGTGTCTGGAAAAATCATAAAAAGCGGCCCGTCAGCACTCTGAGTCACTGCTAAGAAGCTTCTGCATCCTCACACCTGCATCTAAATGAATGTTTCCGGGGCAAAAACTGAGGACCTCAGAGAAATGAAATGAAGCACTCTAGCAGAGAAAAACAATATTGGTTTCCTTCTGCATTTGTAAATTAACTGCAGGAAGAACACTTAGAGAAGAAGTTTAATTATTAATAGCAATCATTGTGACCAACTGTTTGACCTTATGTGTTTTCATGAAAATAAGAAGAGATTTTATAAGAAAGATGGTGATCAAGTGGTAAATGTGATATCCAAAGGGTAAAGGCACACCTGATAACAGGTTATGGTGCATTACCCCAAGTAAGAATCCTGCAAATATGTGGTGAATATATAAATCATAAAAATCATATCCATGAAATTTAGAGTCAGGACTAATGAATATCGTATCGTAGTTTCTTCTTTCTCTTGTTTTACTTAAGGCATAACTACATAGAATACAGTGAGTCAATTTGAACTATATATATAGATGAATTTCTATACTCATATTGAAATAAAGCATTTGTAGTATCCCCATAAGACTCCTCATGACCTCCCCAACATAAATGTACCCACCCTCCTGGTCTTCCCTCACCCAGGTTTTCAGGTTTCTGTAAAAAAAAAAATCGTTTCCCTGCACAGCAACAGGAGACCCTTTCAGGTTTTAAGAATCCATGGTGCACTAGGTTAATCCTCTACCTGTGGTGCCAGCATCCCATCTGGGCACCAGTTCTAGTACTTGCTGCTCCTCTTCCAGTCCAGCTCTCTGCTGTGGCCTGGGATAGCACTGGAGAATGGTCCAAGTGCTTGGGACCCTACACCCGCATGGGAGACCAGGAAGACACTCTTGGCTGCTGGCTTCAGATCGGTGCAGCTCTGGCCATTGCGGCCATTTGGAGAGTGAACCAACGAAAGGAAGACCTTTCTCTCTGTCTCTCTCTCACTATCTGTAACTCTACCTGTCAAAAAAATCAAAAATCAAAAAAAATATCTTTTAGCTCACCAAGATCACAAGAAACAATTAGCCTTTTGCTACTTTAATGCAGAAGGGTTCATCCCCACATTCCCCTCTTGGGTACTGACCTGATCTTCTTGTTCTCTCCCCAGATGCTTGTAAGTGCTGGGGCGGGGCTGGGATGGGGCTAAATTAGGAGCTGAGAGCTTAACCTGGGTCTCCTACATGGTAGCAGGGATCCAACTGCTTGAACTGTCACTGCTACCTCCCAGGGTTTTCCCAGGAGGCAGCTGAAGTGAGGAACTAGAGCTGGGGAATCAAACCCAGGAACTCCCATGTCCGGTGGGTGCATCTTAACTAACCACTAGGCCAAATAACCCCACCACCACCACCACTGCCACCAAAACTCCTTTTTACAAAGAGTCTCTTTCATAATTTCTTCAAAATTCATTTTGATGTTAGAGAATTTAAGAGCCCCATAAATGTACCCCATAATCTGTAAGTGTGATACTATCCTCTCTCCCTCCACACCTTTGTGTGTGTTCTCACAAACTTCAATTCCAAAATTCAGAAGTTCAATAAAAACACAACAGCCTGAGTTTTGAAGCTGGGCCCCTCTTATAAATACACTGTGAAATCTTTGAGGTGTATCTTAATGTGTGGAGGATAAACCTTCAGTGCAAGTTATATAACCATAACACTTTTATTAAATTTACAGACCTAAAAATATCCTTCAGTAAATACAAGTATTTGTACATACCAGATTTTATCAGAGGTGTTATTAAGTTTAGAAAATTGTGCCAAAATTTTAAGAACAAAAAATTATCTGTTCTCTTTGCTATTGTGTAGGACTAATGCCAGAGCTGGCAAATATAAAAGCCATATAGGAACTCAAAAGAGGGGATGTCGTAGAATCTACTTAGCTTTGAGCAGTACCCACAGAGAATTCACTCAGGACTTCTACTAATGAGTTGTGTTATTATTAATTTGTGGGAATTAAAACAATTATCAGATCATGCACTGTACCGTTCCTAATGTAGCCTGCCTAGGGATCCTTTTAAGAAGATGTGTGGCAGTTTGACTCTTTGCTTTCTTATGTAATAATACTATAATGGCCCAAGTGAGGAGAGTGTGACAAAAATATATACCAAATGTATCCAAAAGAGCCCTCCATGGCATTCTAAAGAACTAAAACAGGAGTGCAAATGTGAGACCAGAACCATTCCTTCTAAAGGACTTCGTGAGTCTGTCATTTTTCTTATCCTGTTTTTGTTTGTTTGTTTTAAAGTGATTATATTCATTCCTGCAAGGTTGCATGGGAAAGAAAAACCACAGTTGCACAGTTTTCATCATTGAGCTCCAGCCTACAACTATCTTGCTTAAGATTAACAATTTTTCAGATGAGTAGACTACTAACGCAGAATTGCTTACACTGAGATGTGTATGTATTTTGTGCATGGAATAATAAATAAGCCCCAAAAGACAAGTAGCATATGAAGCCGAGATTCCTAGTTTCCAGGTTTTTTCTGGCTGGGTGGCCAGAGTAGGTCATTAAATATTTCTGGATGTTTCCAGTCCTTCACTGTAAAATAGAATGATGAATAATGTGACTCCTCAGGCTACTTTCAACTTTGAAATCATGAGATATTTAACTTCCGCAGGCCCCACCAAAATCAAAAATTTCTGAAGCCAAGTCTTTAACAGTTGAGTATGTATTGGAAATGCTCCTCATTTGGGGGTAAAGAGCCATGACTCAGTTATTGTAAAAACTAATTCTTGGATGTATAAGATATGATTTAATACATGCTTGGTAGGTATGGATTTTGTGTAAGGATCTGCATGGAGAATTACAGGAAAGTTCAAGTACATAATTTTCAAGGAAAATGTAGCTTCTAGCGCAACGAGGAAGAGTCCTCCAGGGAAGGTGGGAAACAAAGGGTTACTAAAATTTGGGGAATAGTGGAATAGGCTGCCATAGGTATCTGCCACTATAACATGTGACACTTATAAATTGCCTTAGTTTTTGTTTCTAAAATAATTCTTTTGAAATTGTGTGTGGAACTCATCCTTGTTTTAGTACTTACATCAATGTTATAGACTAAATTGTGCCCTTTCCCAAATTAACATGTTGAAGCCCTCATGCCCAATGTAACTATATTTGGTTATAGGATCTTTAAGGAGGAAATTAATGTTGAATAGGGTCATGAGAGGAGGGTGCTAATCTAGTAGAACTTACAGGAAGAGCAAGAGACACCAGGAAGGAGTGGGTGCAGAGAAAAGGCCATGTGAGTTCACAGCAAGAGGGTGGCCATCTGCCATGCAAGAGAGAGGCCCAGGGGAATCCAATCCTGCCACCATCTTGATTGTGCACTTATAGCCACCAGAACTGTGAGAAAATAAATTTCTCTTGGTTAAGCCACCAAGTGTGGTATTTTATTATAGCAGCTCAAGTAAAGGAGCACAGCTGGACTCATGTTTTCTGCACAGTTGCCTTCCTGATATTTATAATCATGCCCATACCCTCTCCAGTCAAGAAACCAGACCAGGATCTAGAAAGAGAACACTTGTAACCGCCTTTTGTCTCCTAACATAAAAGCCCCAACACAGATAACTGCCAAACCAACCCACAATCAGCCAGTTTCTTGTGAATGATATCCGGCTTCATGAGAGGTCATTAAAGGAAACCCCAGCATTTCTAGGGCACACAGGGCAGGTTTCAGGGAGGATGTGGCACTAGAGCTTGTTCAGGTTCACTTCCATTACTACTTTTGCCTTCAGGATGACTTGTGTTCTCCTGTTGTCTTGTCGGGGCTGAGAGAATGAGTCAATGTGTGAAGACATTTTGAAAATCATTCCTTCCTTTTCTCCGCAAACACTAGGCTCTGTTTCAGATGCTTGAGTTCTATCAGTGACCAAAGCTAAACCCAAATCCTCTCTTTGTGGAATTCATTATCTTAGAGGGTGAGGAGGTAAAGAGAGCTTTTGGCTCTGAGGAATCCAGAGTGTTATGGAAAATTGTCTCAGGCTTTGTCCATTTGGGCTGCTGGAACAAAATACCATAGTCTGGGTAGCTTATTTACCACACAAGTCTGTTCCTTAGTTTTGTGGGGCTGGGAAGTGCAAGCTCCAGGCAGATCCTTCCTGCTTCATAGAAGTACAACCATCTTCCTTATTGTGTCTTCCCCCGATGGGAAGAGTAAGGGATCCCGTTGGGGTCTATTTTATAAGGGCACTGATCCATACATGAGGTGATGCTGATCACCTCACAAAGGCCCTCTATCCTAAGACCAATCATCATGGAGGGTTAAGAAATCAACATACAAATTTTGAGGAGACACATTCTGTCCTTCACAGTCCCACTAAAATTGATGATTTCAACAAAATAGCAAAAGTGGAGAGATGAAGCCTGACAAACTTCAGAAGAGGGGGCCAGTGTGCTTGTGATTCCGTCATCAGACATCAGAATGCCAGTTTCAGTCCCAGCTGCTCTGCCTCTGACCAGCTTCTACTAATGCACCTGGGAAGGCAGCAGAAAATGGCCCAAGTATCTAGAGCCTTGCTACCCATGTGGGAGACGAGGATGGAGTTCCTGGTTTTAGCCTGGGCCTGCCCTGGCCACTGTGACCATTTGAGGACTGAAGCGAGAGGTGAATAGAATCTCTCCCTCTTATTTTTCTCCCTCTCTCCTCTCTCCCCAGTCTCTCCCTTTCTCCCTCCTTCTCTCACCCCCCCCTTTCCCATCTCACCCTCCCCCTCTCACTCTGCTATTCTTTCAAATAAAGATCTTTAGGAAGAACCTGGATATGACAGAGCTGAAGTATCCTTGAAGAATTCTTTTCTTCTGTCCAAGAGTACCAAGTAAAACCCCAGGCCATTGTTCTTATCAGAGATTAATTCTACTTTATGTACTACACACTATCAAAATATAAAATATACAAGGAATATCAACTGTGTTATTTTTGTCTCCTTTTTGGGGATTATTTATATAATTCAATCCAGTACAAGATAAAATTGATAGTCTTTTTCTTTGCTCTCTGGACTTTTTCTTGTTACTATTTCTCTTGCAGATGTGACGAATTACCACAAACTTGGTGGCTTAAAACAACATGAATTTATTATTTTATAGTTTTATTGGTCAGAGGCCTGGCATGGATATTTCTGGGCAGAGTTCAAAGTGCCAGCAGGATGAATCCCTGCTGGATTCCCTGGGGGAAATTTGTTTCTTTGCCTTTTCCAGAATCTAAGGACTCCCTGCATTCCTTGGATCATGCCCTCCTGCCTGCCCCACCTTCACACCTTTCCAGTGTGACTTCCCTCTGGTCTCTCTTCTGATTCCCTCTTATACTGTTAAAGACCCTTGTGATTACTTTGGGCTCACCAGAACAATTCAACATAATCATCTTATTTTAAGGTCTAGTGAGTAGCATCTTTAACTCAACTGCAGCCTTCATACACCTTTGCCTGGCAACCCAACATATCCACAGGTTGCAATTATTAAGATATAAACACAATTGGGAGTCATTACCCTTCCTGCTACACTGATTTATTTAGTGTATTCTAAGCACCAAGGGGAAAAGATAAATAATAAACATAGGGATAGGCATTTGGTACAGTGGTTAAGCTGCCACTTGGGACATCCATATTTCATTTTGAGTGCCTGAGTTTGAATCCTGGCTCTGCTTCCAATTCTAGCTTCCTGAATGTGCACATTTGGAGGCTGCAAGTTATGGCTGAAGTACTTGGGTACCTGCCCTTGATATGGGAGAGCCCTGGGTTGTGTTCTGGGCTCCTAACTTCATGCTGGCCTAGCCCAGGTACTTCAGGCACTTGGGGAGTGAACCAGCAAAGAGGAGATATCTCTCTCCCCTTCCCTCCCCAATAAAATAATCATTAAATATTTTTATAAAAAATAAATATAGAAGAAACACTAAACATTTTTGTCTATCCTGCAACACTAGAGAACATAGAGAATCAAAGAACTTTAGTGGGGTCTTTTTTTCATCTTAATCATTTTGACAAAATATCAATTTTGAAGGTAAAGTAAGGGAAAACAGACTTTCAGGGATCAAATCCAGCTTCATTGCGGCTCTGGTATCCAGCTGTGGGTATGGGAGAAAGACGTGGATGGCTTGTGCTCACATCACAGGAGTACCCAGCAGAGGTTATCTTCTGAGCATTCACAGTAGTATGCACCACACACGCCATGTGGGCATTCCCTCCCCTGAAGGAGCTGTTCAGAAGCACTTCTCTTGGCTGTATTCTCTTAGACTGTACAACCTTCAGGGACAGATGTCAATATTATACACAGCTCTTTCTACAAAGAGGAATGTCAAAAAGTTCATGATGGCCGGTGCCGTAGCTCACTAGGCTAATCCTCTACCTGCAGTGTTGGTACCTGGGTTCTAGTCCTAGTTGGGGCTCCGGTTCTGTCCCGGTTGCTCCTCTTCCAGTCCAGCTCTCTGCTGTGGCCCAGGAAGGCAGTGGAGGATGGCCCAAGTGCTTGGGCCCTGCACCCACATGGGAGACCAGGAGAAGCACCTGGCTCCTGGCTTCAGATCAGCACGATACGCCGGCCTCAGCGGCCATTTGAGGGTGAACCAATGGAAGGAAGACCTTTCTCTCTGTCTCTCTCTCACTAACTCTGCCTGTCAAAAAAAAAATTTCATGAAATTGGAATTAATAAATTTATTTTGGAGAAATTTCTCTGTTAAATATTCTTAAAACTCATTTACGTGGATGTCAATATTTTTTGTACAGAAATGCATCATTTTCTGTTTTTCCAAAAACTTTTTAAAGTAATCTATTTTGAGGGGATGGTTGAGAAGCATGTTTCATTATATGTGATTTGCCAGTCACCCCAGATATTACAGTGATAGAAATTTTGCTCTTTCTTGAGTGCCTACTGGGGGCTAGGACTCTAAACTAAGTACTCATCAAATATCATCTCATTTAAGCATCACAGCAAGGTTGCAGTGAAGGCACTGTAGCAGCCATTTTCAACCTTGCCTGCAGCTGCCTTAACCCTTGAAAAAATCTCAAAGCCCAGTCTGTGCTGAGGCCAATTAATGAGAACCTCTGAGGGTGGGATCCATGCAGCTTATTTTCTTTAATATAAAGCTTTTATTTAATAAATATAAATTTCATAAGTACAACTTTTGGATTATAGTGGTTCTTCCCCCCATACCTGCCCTCCTACCCCCAAACCATCCCACCACGTACTCCCTCTCCCATCCCATTCTTCATTAAGATTCACTTTTAATTATCTTTACTCAGTATTGAATTGATCTGTATATAAAGATTTCAACAGTTTGCACCCACACTGACACACAAAATTTGAGTACACACATACTGTTTGAGTACTAGTTTTACCATTAATTCTTACAGTACAACACATTAAGGACAGAGGTCCTACATGGGGAGCAAGTGCACAATGACTCCTGTTGTTGATTTAACTATTGACACTCTTATTTATGACGTCAGTAATCACCTGAGGCTCTTGTCATGCGCTGCCAAGGCTATGGAAGCCTCTTGAGTTCACAAACTCCGACCTTATTTAGACAAGGCCATAATCAAAGTGGAAGTTCTCTCCTCCTTTCAGAGAAAGGTACCTCCTCCTCTGATGGCCCGTTCTTTCCACTGGGATCTCATTCACAGAGATCTTTCATGTAGGTCATTTTTTGCCACAGAGTCTTGGCTTCCCATACCTGAAATGCTTTCAAGGGCTTTTTACCCAGATCCGAATGCCTTAAGGGCTGATTCTGAGGCCAGAGTGCTGTTTAGGGCATTTGTCATAATGAGTCCAGGCAGCTTATTTTCTGAAGCTGACATGCAGCCAAGTTTCACTTCCATCTATCTGATTCCAGCCCCAGTTATTGTCTGCCAAGTAAGCAATACTACTCTGGCCTTTCCCTTACTTCCCACCCCAAGTCCCCAGCATCACCCTCCCTGGTCTTGCCTGTGTGTCCTTTTATTCCTAGTTAGATTTTCACTTATTAAATGAAAAGGCTAATAAATATTTTAATCCTTATTATGACTTCAATGAGAAACTTACATTGTTTTTACTTAAAATAAACTTCTTGGGGCCAGTGCTGTGGTATATCAGGTAAAGTTGCTACCTGCAAAACTGTCATCCCATGTGGGTGCTGATTGGAGTCCTGGCTGTTCCACTTCTGGTCCAGTTTCATGCTAACATGCCTGGGAAAGCAGTGGAGGATGGCCCTCATGCTTGGACCCCTCTACCCTTGGGGGAGACCCAGAATAAGCTCCTGGCCCAACTCTGGCCATTGCAGCCATTTGGGGAATGACCCAGTGAATATGCTGGATCTCCTCTCTCTCTCTCTCTCTCTCTCTCTCTCTCTCTCTCTGTAACTTGGCCTTTAAACAAATAAAATAAATCTTAAGAAAAAAAAAACAAGCTTATTTGCTTTTAGTGTTTTAGCAGAGGGGAGAATAGTAGTATCTTTATAAAAAAGAAACAATGCTAGTAATTTTGCAAAACTGTAATAGCTAAGAGTGTATCAAGTTATTTTTATATATAAATTTTGATGAACTTTTCATAGCTTTGTAAAGGTTCTATTATGATGAGGAAACCAAGGCCTCTAAAGAGGCAGCCCAGAGATTCAAGCCCAGATCCTTGTTATTTCAGAATTTCAGCTTATTTATATCCTCCATTTGACATTTCCCAGACTTAACTGAAAATAAAACTGTTAGCAATGTGTTGGCTTCCTGAAAATCCTGAAATTGGTTCTGCAAAGAAGCCTGAAATGGGACTTAGAAATCTGTATTTTTCACACTGGTCTCTGGTGTTTCTGAGCTTCTTTATCAAGGAGTACAAAGGGATTTCAAAAAGTTTATGGAAAAATGGAATTTAAAAATAAGATTATTATGATGCAAATATGTTTTGAAATCCATGCATAAAAGGAGATTTCAAGAAGTCCACAGGAAAAAAAATGCATTTGATAAAAAGACTAGGCATGGAATTCAAAATTGTTTGGCACCAAAAATAAACATCTTTCAATTCATTTTTCTAGGAACATTTTGAAGTAATTTTGTACATTGTCTTAGAGAAGACGTTCTCAGATGTTCATGTGTGTGCAAGTCACCTGTGATCCTAAGATGCAAAACCTGATTGGGTAGATGAAAGGTGGGCTGGGATTCTGCCTCCTTACTTCCTTCCCAGGTGGTGTGGTGCTGCTGTCCTAACCACTGCATTTTGAGAAGCAGCCTGGTGCTACTCACTCACTTAAGTCTTCCAGGTAACAAAGTTCTGAGAACGTTGTTGATTTTCCATTCATCGACGACGTGTCCTCGTATATCTGTTTGCAAGAAGCCCTTAGTATGTCTTTGAGGAAATCAAAACAATAGCACTTTTTAGACAGCAATATCAGTCTGAGCTTAGTGCTTTAAATGCATTTTATAAATAGTGCAGCAGATAAATGTCCTCTCTGGGGAAGTCAAGCATTTGCCCAAGTATATTCTAGTCTCAAGCAGATACTAAGCACATGTCTGATTCATTCTTGATAACAGCGCCTCACTAAAATAGGTGCTCAAAAAGTCATCTTTTAAAGGAATACATTATTAACCTTTGCGTTGTTTTAAAAGTACATCTTAACTTTTATAACCCTATACTAGTACCTCATACTTTTATAAAAAGAAGTGTCTGAATTTTCATTCTAAAGTATCTATCAAATATGTAATACCTCTTAGGTGCAAAATAAAGACAGTTTTTATTTAAAAATATAATACACCTTCACAAAACAGAGGAAAAAGAAGACTTTTATGGAAGCTAAAGCTAACCTAAATATACTAAACAAGAAAAATGAGAGAGGGACTGGTGCTGTGGCTTAGTGAGTTAAGCTATGCCTGCAGCACCAGCATTCTGTATGAACATGCCTTCAGTTCTCAGCTGCTCCAGTTGTGATCCAGCTCACAGCTAATGGCCTCGGAAAAGTAGTGGAAGATGACCCAAGTGTTTGGGCCCCTGCACCCCTGTGGGAGACCTGGAAGAAGCTCCTGGCCCAGCCCCAGCCATTGTGGCCATTTGGGGAGTGAACATTCTCTCTCTTTCTCTGCCTTTCAAATAAAATAAATCTTAAAAGCCATTTCATCTTTCTGTTTTTAAAATTCCTTTTCTGGAATTGTGATTCCCAGTATGAAAAACATACACCACTGATTTTAAAACAATAATTGTAATAACGGCCGTCTTTAAAGCTAACACTTATTGAGTGCTTCCTCTGAGCTAATATAGACCAATCACTGTGTTAAGCAATAAGTCTCAGAGGTGGTGTTGTCTGACTCCTGGGAGGATGAGGAAATGGAAACACTGATTAGCTGCCCACACTTATATGGCTGGTGCGTGGCAAAGCCAGGACTCAGTGGGGTGGTTCATCCCTACCTAGAATGCCTCTGAGCAAATGTTCTGTGTGCCCAAGTAAAACAGAGAGATTGATATTTGTTGGAAAGATTTTAGACATTCACAGAGAGCCTACTTATAAATGCAAAATTCACCTAAACTGCTGAAGTTCACTATAATCTCCCTTTGCTTTGAAAGAATATCTGCTTCCGTTGTTCTGTCAATCAATTCCCTCTTCCTGTAACTACCCACTCCTACCAGAACCATTTCTTCCACTAGAGCTGTATGACTTCCAGGTTTTAGGATACCTGATGTTCATCTAATGTCTCCACACATGTTTTGCTTGGGGCATCATTTTTTCTAGCCCCAGATAAGAAGGAAAGTTCTCTGATGAGGCCAGTTTCCCATATGAGACAAAGTGCAATTTCCCAATACCCATAAGAATATTCTAAATGAAGAAGAAAGTTTTATGTCGTTATTTTATTAAATTAAAGGCAAGGTTGACTCTTGATATTCCCAGAATAGAGGCTTTTATAACAGACCTTAAATTGCCTTGATTTAAAGCAGGTGTATAAGATACAAAGTGGTATTTAAAGAGGTGTAGAGATATTAATTAAAATGGGCTTACTGAAATGCCAGGGATATCATCACTTCTGAAAATTGAATTAAACCCTGAATGTCAATGCTGAATTAACATGAATACTTATCTATCCCTGTCCAAAATGTATTTTATCCACAAACTGTATAATACATGATGATTAACCAGAGGCCATAGACTGTAGCTGAAATCAAATCGCATTCTTCAGAATTCTAGGAAAGGAATGCATGTAGGTCAAAGAACTTAATAGAAACATTCCCATCACTTAAAAGGCAAACAGAGTGAGTGTTTAAACTACAGAAAATGTAAGATCCTTTTTGGAAAACAGGACACATGCTCTAGAAAAAAAATTGATTTTCTCAAAATACAGTCTATTAATGCACTTATTATTTAAATGCTCTAGAATGTTTTCTTTTTTCTCTTGACTTTAACTCACAAAGAATGGAACCTATCACTAAAAATATATTTCAGGAATGAAGTACCCTTCTTCTACATACACCCTCTAAATCTATGGCTAAGACCAATGTTTAAAGTCGTCAAAGTAGCTGTAGTCCAAAATCAGATTAACATTTGCAGTTTCCCTGAAGTGCAACTTTGAGAGGCAATTCAAATAACCTTTTGGGTAATCCCAGCTGGTAGGTTTTAGCATTTCCAGCTGGTTCTGTGGGCCTCTGCTCTGCTATGAAGAGGGGGGATCCTTAAACATAGTCAGTGCTTGTCAGTTCATCTGTTTCTAAATTCATAGAGCAGTGGTTCTCAAAGTGGTCTTTTGATCCATAATTTCAGCATCTTCTGAGAACCTGTTAGAAATACACATTGTCGGGTCCTACTGTACTGAATCAGCTTACCTTGGGTGGGGCCCTCTCTCCTCCTCCCTTCCTTTTACCTCCCCCTCCTTTCCCTCTCCCCTCATTCTCTCTTCCTTCTCCCCTCCCCCTCTCCTTATCCCTCTCCCTCCCTATCACTCCAACATTCAAATAAATAAATCTTTAAAAGAACCACTTTTGCTAAATGTTATATAAACTTGATATTAATCTGATACTAATCAGTAATCTCATCTCACCATTTAAAGACTGCAGCTTTCATTTTTATGATCATTTGTGTTGGATAGGAATAGCAGATGGATTTAACTGCTTAAAAGGTACAGGTATGGGGGCCTGGGCCATGGCTCACTTGGTTAATCCTCCGCCTGTGGCGTCGGCATCCCATATGGGCACCAGGTTCTAGTCCCAGTTACTCCTCTTCCAGTCCAGCTCTCTGCTGTGGCCCAGGAGGGCAGTGGAGGATGGCCCAAGTGCTTGGGCCACTGCACCCGCGTGGGAGACCAGGAAGAAGTGCCTGGCTCCTAGCTCCAGCTGTAGTGGCCATTAGAGGGGTGGACCAATGGAAGGAAGACCTTTTTCACTGTCTAACTCTATCTGTAAAATATTTTGGAAATAGGTAGATGTGTTGGCTACACAACATTGTTAATGTACTTCATGTCACTGGATATTTCACTTTGTTTTTTATTTTTCTTTTTTAACTTTTATTTAATGACTATAATTTCCAGAGTACAGCTTATGGATTACAATGGCTCCCCCCCCCCCATAACTTCCCTCCCACCCCTGCTCTCTTCCCCTTCCATTCACATCAAGTTTCATTTTCAATTCTCTTTATATACAGAAGATCAGTTTAGTATATATTAAGTAAAGATTTCAACAGTTTGCACCCACACAGGAAAATACTGTTTGAGTACTAGTTATAGCATTAAATCACAATGTACAGCACATTAAGGACAGAGATCCTACATGAGGAGTAAGTGCACAGTGACTCCTATTGTTGACTTAACAAATTGACACTCTGTTTATGGCATCAGTAATCACCCCAGGCTCTTGTCATGAGTTGCCAAGGCTATGGAAGCCTTTTGAGTACGCCAACTCTGATCATATCTGGACAAATTCATAGTCAAAGTGGAAGTTCTCTCCTTCGTTCAGAGAAAGGTACCCCCTCCTTTGATGACCTGTTCTTTCCACTGGGATCTCACTCGCAGAGATCTTTCATTTAGTTTAGGGTTTTGTTTGTTTTGCCAGAGTGTCTTGGCTTTCCATGCCTAAAATACTCTCATGGGCTTTTCAGCCAGACCCGCAGGCCTTAAGGACTGATTCTGAGGCCAGAGTACTGTTTAGGACATCTGCCATTCTATGAGTCTGCTGTGTATCCCACTTCCCATGTTGGGTATTTCTCTCCCTTTTTTATTCTATCAGTTAGTATTAGCAGACACTATTCTTGTTTATGTGATCCCTTTGACTCTTAGTCCTATCATTATGATCAATTGTGAACAGAAATTGATCACTTGCACTAGTGAGATGGCATTGGTACATGCCACCTTGATGGGATTGAATTGGAATCCCCTGGCACATTTCTAATTCTACCATTTGGGAAAAGTCAGCTAGAGCATGTCCCAAATTGTACATCTCCTCCCTCTCTTATTCCCACTCTTATATTTAACAGAGATCACTTTTCAGTTAAATTTAAACACCTAAGAATAATTGTGTGTTAATTACACAGTTCAACCAATAGTATTAAGTAGAGCAAAAAAAATACTAAAAGGGATAAAGTATTAAGTTGTACATCAACAGTCAGGATAAGGGCTGATCAAGTCGCTGTTTCTCATAGAGTTTTGTCTTAAGTTTTTAAAAAGGTATCATCTACATAATAATTTGAAACTCAACTGCTTTGGTATATACCAATCTAAACACTAAGCCTGTATTTCCAGTCCTTAATCATTCTTAGGTTGAGTATATACTGGTTTTTCAACACAAAGGACCAAATGATGGATTTTAATTATACAATTACTAAAGGTTCCAAGTAGACATAGAAAAGACTACCATAAGCTGTTGTTTGAGTGCTATTCTATGAGTATGGTTTACATAGCTAGAGGGAAAATGCCACTTGGGATGCCTGCATCCCCTATTTGAGAGTCTGAATCCTGGCTCCTCTGCTTCTGATCTAGCTTCCTGCTGATATGCTCCCTGAGAGGCAGCAGATGATGGCTCTAGATCTTGAATCCCTGCCAGTCATATGGGAGACTCAAACTCAGTTTTGAGCTCCTGTCTTTGGTCTGACTCAGCCCCAGGTTTTACAGACATCTGGGGAGTAAACAACTAGATGGCAGATCTGTGTGCACATGCAAATTTAAAATTTCTTTGAGAATGAGCTTTGGGATTCTCTAAGGATTTTGAGCTCTATCACGTGGTTGATAAACAAAATTGCTCTCTTTACTTAAGGTCGTAAATAGACTTTAAAGTGAGCTTGTAATCAACTCTGGCTTAAAGCAAAAGGGTATGCCCACAGAACTGACTTGTTTTGGCTCAAAAACCACTTTATCATGAGATGTTCCATTGCTCACCTAAATTTTAGGTAGCCTTACATCACCTTGTGGCATCTGATAAATATCCGAATAAGAAAATATTTCCTGATGTTTAGATAATGACACTTAGATTTATAGGGTTTTTTGCCTAAGACACTAATGCCTTTTATAAAATGTTTCATAAATGCGTTTTACAAAAACACAAATCTGAGTCAGTTGGCACAGGGACATGCACAGTGTCACAACTCAAATATTTTCTGAATAAATAAATGGATGAGTGAAGATGGAAATAAAATTATTAAATATAATTATCTGGGTTCTAAATAAAGGTTTATTTTAATAAGAGTTTCTAATATTTAAATGAATTCAGTATATTGCCATAATCAAAAGATGGCAATAATTATCAGTTGCCCAACAGTGATTGTTAGAGTAATTCAGTGTTATTAACTCCCAAAATGTTAGAGGATGAATATATATAAATACAATATTTTTTATGTGTGTCCTAAACTATTGGGCTTCACATTCCTTGGGCTTTTTGAGCTAAAAGGAAGTCAAATATCTCTCTGTTGTCCCGTGTCAATATATAAAATAAATGTTATTCATTTGAAAATATAATTTCCTTCCACATATTCCCCTGCACCACTTTCATTCATTTGGACAGCAGGCAAGTGAGTAGAACAAATGCAGTGTAGGCAACTTTTTAATATTTTTTTGCAAGCATGGACATCAAAGAGTACATGGACATCTTCAGATGAGCATGTGTGTTTACAAAACAATATCCCTTGTAACACATACAATTCAGTGTGTCTTAGTATAATTTGTATAACATCCAAAATTGTAGTCACTATTCTATTATTTTAGAATAATTTCCTCACTCCAGAAATAACTAACTCCATATTCACTAATAATCACTCTCTTTCTCCCTCCCATACCCAAATAACATTAATAATTCTGTCTCTATATATTTGAATAGTCTAGAAATTTCCTAGAAATACAATTATACATTGTGGCCTTTATTGACTATTTTTCACTGAGCATATTTTCATGTTTCATCCATGTTGTAGCATGTAACAGTGCTTCTTGCTTTTAATTATCAATATTCCATTGCATAGCCGGTGCCACAGCTCACTTGGCTAATCCTCCGCCTGTGGCACAGCACCCCGGGTTCTAGTCCCAGTTGGGGCGCTGGGTTCTGTCCCGGTTTCTCCTCTTCCAGTCCAGCTTTCTGCTGTGGGCCAGGAAGGCAGTGGAGGATGGCCCAAGTGCTTGGGCCCTGCACCCTCATGGGAGACCAAGAGGAAGCTCCTGGCTCCTGGCTTCGGATCGGTGCAGCACGCTGACTGTGGCGGCAGCTTGGGGGGTGAACCAATGGAAGGAAGACCTTTCTCTCTGTCTCTGTCTCTCTCACTCTCACTCTCACTCTCACTATCTAACTCTGCCTGTCAAAAATATTCCATTGCATAGATAAACCACATGCTGTATATCCATTCATCATTGTTGAACATTTGGGTTATTATTTTACTTTTTGACTATTTTGAAAAATGCTCTTGTGAATTGTCTTTACAATTTTTTTCTGTAGACATGCTCTTATTTCTTTTTGGGTGTATACCTTAGAAGTGTAATTGCTGGATCATAGGTGTAGGACACATAACTGTGCTTAACATCTTATAGAACTGCAAACTGATTTCCAATGTGGTATGCACCATTTTACATATCCATCAGCAGTGTACAAGCACACTTCCAAATTCATGGCACATGGAATTAAACAATGTTTATTTTAGTGCAAATTTTTTTAAAAAACCATGTATATGAGGGCTTCTTAAAAAGCTCATTGAAAATGCATATTAAAACTGTTCATGGATTTCAATTTTTTGCACCAAAATAAATTCATTTTTAAATTATCTACATATTTATGAAAGAGAATCTTTCATCTACTGATTCACTTCCCGAATGCCTACAATACAGGAGCAAGTGTTGAGGGGAGGAAACCAGGAGTCCAGAACTTAATCCAGGTCTTCCACATGGGAGAGAGGAGCTCACTCACTTGAGGCTGTAGTGATGCACCTCAGGGCTCCTGCTACCCAGAAGCTGGAGTTAGGAGTTGAATATGGGAATTGAAGTCAGACACTTCAATGTGGGATGCAATTGCCTTAACTGCTGGGCAATATTCTCACCTCAGATGTAACCCCTAATTTCATCCTCCATTACCTTTTTGAAATACCCTTCTATTAGATAAATGTCTCATATAAAATTTTCACACATTTCTTTCATTTTGTTGATTTTATTTTTATTTTCATAATAGTGTTCCTGGTGGCTTAAAGTTTTTAATTTTTATGGAATCTATTTTTTTCTTTTGTCACTCTTGCTCTAGGCATGTAAATAAAGCCATTGCCTAACCCAAGGTGTCAAGTATTTCCATATGTTTTCTTCTAAGATCTTTATAATATAGCTCTTATGTATTATTAATTTTGAGTTGATTTTTGTACATGATATAAGGTAGAGGTCCAATGTCAGAATAATAATGTCTTATTTTAAATAGTTATATATTTAAAAATTTGCCAGCTTAAACAATAATTCTAAATGGTAAATCAAACATCAAAGAAATGCACTGTATTTAATTCAGACTTTCTGGAAAACTCAATCTAGGTTCCATATTGCTGAGGAAATTTGTTCTTAAATTTTCACTTTTATTTATTTGTATTCATAGAAGGTAAAGTTGGAATAGAAGAGTAGGGTGGAAGTTAGTACAGATGCATACTTATGTGCCAGGCTCTATTTGAATGTAAAATTTTATTTTAAAGTAAAATCCTTTTGCCATTGGGCTTCATTTTCTTGAATTCTGACTTACCAAATACAGGAAAAGCAATATAATTCTGATAAAATTATGTCTAAGTGTTAAAAATGCTTGTTTAATGTTGAAATAAAGACAACATCAGTATCTTTCACCAAGGTATCACCAATAAGGGTTTCTACTACATAAATTAATTCACATCGTTATCTAATCAGCCAAATTCAGTTGTCATAAAATACAATAAGCTTCTCTTTTATTTTAACATAAAATTCCTAACTTTCACCTGTTTTTTCTTCTTGAACCAATAAAAACAGCTTTTCAGGAGGGCTAAATTTAACCAGAGAGCTAATAATGTTGACTAAAGAGTATTATTTTTTTTTAACCAAATCCGGTTTACTTGGTTTTATTGGCTGAGTGTGGAGGAAATATTCAATGACTCTTTGATCCACTCTCCTTAGTGTTTCCAGTGGTAACTTAACAGAATTCCCTTAACACCACTTAGAATCTGCAAACCCTTAACAGATGTATTCATATCAGGTTTTCTTTTTTGGAACAACAAACTGCTTTATATCTCACCCTATTTAACTTCACTAAAGACAGTAGTGTTGCCTGCCCTCTGTGCTCCAAAAGCTTGTAAACCCAGATACTCAAAGAGTCTGTATTTTCCACTATCATATCATGACAACCTTGAAGGCAAATACTGTGCCACATTCAATGAATACAACTTTAGAATGGAGAATGGCAATAGAGGCATAAGATCTATTGAATGAATGTGTGTGTGTATCGCGGAGAGAATGTGGAAATCAAAGTACAGATGAAAGTGGTGTTATTTGTAGGGTTCCTGGAACATTTATTTAATTTAGGTGAAAATCAGCTCTATTGTAAAAATCACTCAAATAAATGTGCAGTTTTCTAGGATCTTGTTATAAATATCCCAAAGGTATAAATGCCCAAGCCCTCATCTTTGCCATTCATCAGTTGAGCTTTGTCAAGGGAAGAAGGGTAAATCAACGAGAGCTCCCTAAACACTTAGCTCAGCTTCCTGTAGAGTGCCAGGTCCCATTTTCTCATGGCCTTACTTGCCTATGCCCTAAAATCTTCTCTACCATGAACCAATAGAATCACAGAGGTTTCACCTGGAGGCCCAGTTACCATCTGGTTTGCATATCCTATATGCATTAAATGTTGTTGTTCTTGATTATCATGGATCTACTAAAACTCATAAATCTGTAGGTTATGTAGGCCCTTTTACCCCAATTACTTACTGGCCACACTGGGTCAAGTAGTTTCTTGTAGCCTCCCCTCTGCCCTAACAGGCTTTAAAGACCCCCCAACAGAGCTTCATCACACAAAAAAATTACCAACCTAATTCAAGGAATCATACTTTATTCTGTGAAGAGGTGGTTTTCCAAGGCAAACTAGAGAACGTCACCATCTGTTGATGACATTTTAGGAAAAATTTAGGGCTGTAGCTGGAAAACCACATTTAAGTCTTTATCCCAGACATCATCTAGATTAGCATGCAATTGAAACAGAGGCGGCCGGCGCCACGGCTCACTAGGCTAATCCTCCGCCTAGCGGCGCCGGCACACCAGGTTCTAGTCCCGGTCGGGGCGCCGGATTCTGTCCCGGTTGCCCCTCTTCCAGGCCAGCTCTCTGCTGTGGCCAGGGAGTACAGTGGAGGATGGCCCAAGTGCTTGGGCCCTGCACCCCATAGGAGACCAGGAAAAGCACCTGGCTCCTGGCTCCTGCCATCGGATCAGCGCGGTGCGCCGGCCGCAGCGTGCCGGCCGCGGCGGCCATTGGAGAGTGAACCAACGGCAAAAGGAAGACCTTTCTCTCTGTCTCTCTCTCTCACTGTCCACTCTGCCTGTCAAAAAAAAAAAAAAAAAAAAAAAGAAACAGAGGCAAATCTGGATGTGAGATATATGAATGCAAGGCCATTCTGTTTGTTTTTTAACTATAGAGCAATAAAGCTTAGGATTGTGCCTGTTTGCTCTGCTGGATACTTCAAGGCTCTTCAACAAGTGTCCAGCACTTCCCAAAACTCTGCTGAAGTTATAATTTCCTCTATGCATTAAGAAGTTCTGTGCCACAAAACTACCCAAAACACAATCAGCAACAACATCAGCAATCACCATCAACTATAACATTTTATGCAAGGGCTCAAGTATTAGAGCCTGATAGATGCAGAGCCATTTCAAGATTTTCTGAAAGTGATGAGTCCGACAATGGACAACACTGGGGTGCTGATCGCCAAGGACATTGACTGTACCTGTTAAACATACCTGTGAGTAAGGTAATAACCTCAAATGGAAAAATTCAGAACGTGGACTAACATCTAACAACCTTCTGCTGACATATGGTTTTCACTCCGTAACATAAGATTCTTTTAAAGGGTCTAGCATTGGTAAATCTTCATTTTTAGACTGAAAAAAAATTATTAGCACACATTTCCATTATAAAGAAAACAATTCTAATTTGTTTTTTAAAATGATTTTGGTTTTTATGGGTTTTTTGATATTACAATAATGCATTGAGTGCATAGTCTTTGTAAATATTTGCAAAATAAAAACTGATGAGAAAATTTCTATAAATTGAATTTTTATAATGTTGATATTATAAGAAAAGCTTCTCCACACATGAGAGTAAATCAGAAAATTATAATAGGTTTTATAGATTTGAATATGAAAAAATGCAAGTATTAATGGGAGAAAAATACACCATGGCAAGCATTAATTCAAATGATACATTTGGAAAAAAATTACAACATATATTCCAGTTAAAGTGTCAATAAAAATAAAGGCCACTATTAATAAGAAAAATTGGAATGCCCTATTAAAATAGGGAGATGACAGCCTGAATAAATGCATCCTACTATAAAAGATATGTGACTAACCAAGACGTAGGGATGTTAATCAACAGTAGCACATTTTTAAAACACAAATAAAAACAGTAATGAGATAGTTTTCTTTCAGTAGACCATCAAGGATGGAAAAAAAATGTCAATAACCCATGTTTGTGACATCAAATGTTATTTGTGGGGCTATAAACTATTAAAGAATATCAGCTAATGTGTATCATAAGTAGAGATATTGATTATTTTACTCTAAATTCTACACTGGGAATTTATTGCCCTTATTTGAGTTAAATTAAAATTAGTTTCTTGTTTGCACTAGCCATATTTCAAGTATTCAGTAGCCACCTGTGGGTATTGGCTACCATAGTGGACAGTACAAATAAGGATCACTCCATCACCAAAAGTTCTGTTATATAACACTGGTCTAGAAATATGTTCTCCATCATGTTTTCAGTGGTTGTTTCTTGCTGGTAGGATTTGGGGATTCCATATCATTATACTTTTCTATATTGCTTGAATCTGATATGATTATGCAATATATTCACATTCAGAAGCGTCTTCCATCTGAAAAAAAATCTAATCCCATCACATAAAAAAGCATTGCTAATATTATTTATAATGTTCATGGTCTTTGCTTTACATTTTCATGGTTGCAAAGAGTTAACATCATATGTACAAGTTATAACTGTTGCTTTTACCATATACATTGTCATTTTTTTCTTAAAATTCTTCACAAACATAACTCTGAAAAGCTATATACCATTCTATCATATATCCTTAATGATTTTTCATATACATGTTTCCTTGAATATACTACTAAAATACTAAAGTATTTGAGAATTTTGAATCTCACTTGGATTTTGAAAATCAAATTCATATGGAAGATGATTTATAGTTCTGCTATATGTTGAGAACCATCTAATACACTTAGAAGATCCTTTTTTGTTTTAAATAGGTATTCCAAACCATCCTGATAAGAAATAATAGCTTTAGAAATCAATGTTTTGATAAAGGCCTTTTATTTTTCAAATATCACTGCAGAGTATAACAATGTACAGAAATCTTTTTTAACATCTGCTTTCCATAAAGACTTATCTAAAATGTGTCACTTCTCTTTAAGTCCCTTTAGAAGTGGATCTTTAGGTGAGATATACTTCATTTGGCTTTCCTGCGCTACATTTTGATAAATGTAAAATGACTTCAGCATGAGACTCAAGGAAAATACATGCCAGCAGAATGATTTGAAATACACTGAAGAAAAAAAAGTGCAACAAATTTGACATCCTAGTCTATAGGTTGCTTTTGCTGAATTTAGAATCTTATTCAGAATAAAACTGGCATCAAGTGCTTCATTTTTTGTAGCTATTCTTTAGTAGGTAAGATGTTTCCAATCAGATTTATGTTAAACAAATGGGAATGGGTTCAAAGGCACCTCAGACTTATGTCTAAAACCAAAGTCATAATCATATCTTCCCTTTCTCCAGCTATCCCTATCTCTCAACTAGATCATTTTTTCAGTTGTGTGGTTCAGAAACTAGGAGTTATTGCTGATACATCTAACTCTTCTATCCCACTTAACTAATCTAATGTCAAATTGTGCAAAATTTGCCCTTATATATTTCTCAAAGTTATCCAACTGTACTATTTCTCTGGTCCAGGCTACTAACCTGAAATGCTGTAAGTATTTAAGAGAAGGCATGAAGAATGAAGTGAGAGAGATGTGTGACAAGACAGAAATCGTGAAACAATCTCAAGCCAGAAAGAAGATAGCAAGAGAGGACCTAAATTTGAAAATGTGATGCCTACAAGAGTTTGGGAGCAATGGTGTTCAATCAAGGTCTTTCTCTGTTGTCCAATAGAAAAGTCTCCCTTCTTCTAAGTTTTCACTTTTAGAAGGTATCACCATTATTACAAATTAAATAAAATACACCTACAACTAAATAATTGTATTAAAAATAAATACACTCAAAGTGCATCATTTTCTAATGATTTTATTATTAAATGTTATCATTATCTATGACCTTAAACTGTTTGTAGCTATTGCAGCAGTGTGGTGAAATATCATATAAAAGTGTGCTACTGCTAATCAATTTCCAACTCTGAACTCAATGATGTCATTTTAATAATTTGAAATTAGCTTGTGGGAGTATCTGCACCATGGATAATCAGTACATGCTAGAATTCAGGGATATAGGGACTTTTCACTTGGAGTTTGATATTTGGTGGTTTCGTTGAAACTATTAGAACTCATAAAGCAGTTTGGCAAAATGGCAGGATATAAAATTAATACACAGAGATCTATAGCCTTTGTATACACAGATAATACCATGAGTGAGAAAGAACTTCTAAAATCAATCCCATTCACAATAGCTACAGAAAAAATACCTTGGAATACATTTAACCAAGGAGATTAAAATCTCTACTATCAAAATTCCAAAACATTAAAGAAATAAGATACAGAAAATGGAAGCATATTCCATGTTCATGTATTGAAAGAATTAATATCAAAATAGTCATACTGGGGAGAGTGATCCAACATGGGAAGTGAGATACTCAGCAGACTCATAGAATGGCGGATGTCCTAAATAGCACTCTGGCCTCAGAATCAGCCCTAAAGGCACTCGGATCTGGCTGAAAAGCCCATGAGAGTATTTCAGGCATGGAAAGCCAAGACACTCTGGCAAAAAGATCTCTGTGAGTGAGATCCCAGTGGAAAGAACAGGTCTTCAAAGAGGGAGGTGCCTTTCTCTGAAGGGAGGAGAGAACCTCCACTTTGACTATGACCGTGTCTAAACAAGATAAGAGTCGGAGAACTCAAGGGGCTTCCATAGCCTTGGAAACTCATAACTGGTGCATAGGGAGATTACTGATGCCATAAACAGGAGTGTCAATTGGTAAAGTCAACAACAGGAGTCACTGTGCACTTACTCCTCATGTAGGATCTCTGTCCTTAACGTGCTGTACACTGAGGCTTAATGCTATAACGAGTACTCAAACAGTATATTTCACTTTGTGTTTCTATGGGGGTGCAAACGATTGGAATCTTTACTTAATGTACACTAAACTGATCTTCTGTAAAAAAAAAAAAAAAAAAAGAAATTATCAATTCCCAACTTGACTCTCACTGGGATTAAACATGACAATAGGTCTGATCTGATTTCATCATCATTTAAAAAAAATCATCTATTATTTTTCACTTTATGTTTCTGTGTGGGAGCAAACTGTTGAAATACTTACTTAAGGTATACTAAGCTGATCTTCTGTATATTAAGATAATCAAAAATGAATCTTGATGTGAATAGAAGGGGAGAGGGAGTGGGAAAGGGGAGGGTTGTGGGTGGGAGGGACGGTATGGGGGGGGAAGCCATTGTAACACATGAGTCGTACTTTGGAAATTTATATTCATTAAATAAAAGATTAAAAAAATGCCAAAAAAAATAGTCATACTACCAAAAGCAATTTACAGATTCACTGTGATCCCAATCAAAATACCAATGATATTATTCCCAGATCTAGTAAAAATGATGCTAAAATTCATATACAGAAACTGAAGAGACCCCAAAAAGCTAAAACAATCCTATGCACCAAAAACAAAACCAGAGGCATCACAATACCAGATTTCAAGACATATTACAGGACAATTATAATCAAAAGAGCCTAGGATTGGCACAAAAAATAGACATGTAGACCAATGGAGCAGAATAGAAACTCCAGATATAAGTTTAGGCATCTGCAACCAACTTATCTTGGACAAATGAGCTAAAAAATCAATCCCTGGAGCAAGGACAGTCTCTTCAAATGGTGCTGGGAAAACTGGATCTCCATATGCAGAAATATGAATAAAAAAACCTGTTGCACACCTTACATGAAAATACACTCAAAATGGATCAAAGACCTAAATTTATAACCTGAGAACATCAAATTACTGGAGAACATTGTAGAAACTCTGCAAACATTGGCATAGGTAAAGACTACTTGGAAAAGACAAGAAACAGAAGCAGTAAAAGGCAAAATTGGCAAATGGAATTACATCAACCTGAGAAACTTCTGCACTGTAAAGGAAACACTCAGCAAAGTGAAGATGAAACTGACAGAATAGGAGAAAATATTTGGAAACTATGAAACTGATAAAGGATTAACATCTAAAATATATAAAGAGCTCAAGAAATTCAACAACTGCAAAACAATCCATTATGGAAGTTTTAGCCAGAGCCATTAGGCGAGGAAAAGAAATCAAAGAGATACAAATTGGGAAGCAGGAAGTCTAAGTATCCCTATTTGCTGATGACATGATTTTATGTATAGAGGATCCAAAAGATGCCGCTAAGTGTCTATGGGAATTAATAGAAGAGTTTGGTTAAGTGGCAGGATAAGCAACACACAATAATCAAAAGCCTTTGTATACATAGACAATGCCATGGCTGAGAAAGAACTTCAAGGATCAATCCCATTCACAATAGCTACAAAAGATAGCTTGGAATAAATTTAACCAAGAAAATCAAAGATCTCTACAAGGAGAATTACAGAACACTAAAGAAAGAAATAGAAGATATAAAAAAAGGAAACATCTTCCAGGTTCATGGATTGGAAGTATCAGTATCCTCAATATGTTCATACTACCCAAAGCAATTTATAGATTCAATGTGATAAAACACAATACTAAGGAAATTCTTCTCAAATTTGAAAAAAAATATGCTAAAATTCATATGGAAACAAAGGAGACCTCGAATAGCTAAAGCAATCTTATACAACAAAAACAAAGCCATAGGCATCACAATACCAGATTTCAAGACATACTACAGGGTGTTATTACTAAAACAGCTTGGTACTAGTACAAAAACTGACTTGTAGACCAATGAAACAGAATAGAAACTCCAGAAATCAATCCATGCATCTATAGCCAACTTATATTTGACAAAGGAGTTAAAATCAATCCCTGGAGCAAGGACAGTCTCTTCATCAAATGGTACTAGGAAAACTGGATCTTGAAATGCAGTATATAACTTGACACAGCAATTTCACGAAGTATGAAGCAAGACCTCTACCTCGCACCTTACAAAAAAATCCACTCAAAATGGATTAAAAATCTAAATCTATGACCCGACACCATCATTTTAAGAGACCATGAGAGAAAACCTGCAAGACACTGGCATAGGCAGAGAGTTCCTGGAAAAGACTCTAGAGGCACAGGCAATCAAAACCAAAATTAACAAATTGAATTACATCAAATTGAGAAGCTTCTGTACTGCAAAAGAAACACTTATAAAAGTGAATAAGTAACTGACAGAATGGGAGAAATTATTTGCAAACCATGCAACTGATAAAGGATTAATTACCAGAATTTTTAAAGATATCAAGAAACTCCATAGCAACGAAGTAAATAACCCAGTGAAGCAATGGGCAAAGGACTTAACAGACATTTTTCAAAAGAGGAAATCCAAATGGACATCAGACACATGAAAAAATGCTCAGAATCACTAACCATCAGGAAAATGTAAATCAAAAGTGCAACAAGGTTTCACCTCACCCTGGTTACAGTGACTTTCATAGGAAAATCCACAAATAACAAATGCTGTCGAGGGTGTGGGGAAAAAAGGTACCTTAATCCACTCTTGGTGGAAATGTAAACTGGTACAGCCACTGTGCAAGACAGTATGGAGATACATTAGAAATCTGAATATAGACCTACCATATAACCCAGCCATCCCACTCCTGGGAATTTACCCAAGGAAATGAAATCAGCATATGAAAGAGTTATCTGTACCCCCATGTTTATCGAAGCACAATTCATAATAGCTAAGATATGGAATCATCCCAAATGCCCATCTACTGAAGACTGGATATAGAAATTATGGAATATGTACACCATGGAATACTACAATGCAGTTTAAAAAAAAATGAAATCCAGCCATTTGCAATAAAATGGATGAAATTGGAAAACATACATAAGCCAGTCCCAAAGGGACAAATACAATAGTTCTCCCTGACCTGTGATAACTACTAGAACATTTAAAAGGCAATCTGTTGAAGTGAAATTGACACTTTGTCTCGACAGCTGAGCAACATTTTTTTAATATACTATTTGTTGAACTCTACTTAATGTAGAGTTAATCATATGTGCATAAAGTTAATTGAAAATAGATATTAGTAAAAAATAAGAATGGGAATAGAGAGTGAAGAGGAAGACAAGTGGGAGAGTGAGTGGGAGGGCAGGTATGGTGGGAAGAATCACCATGTTCCTAGTTTTAAATATGAAATATATGAAGTTTGTAGTCCTTAAAATATTTCTGGGAAAAAAAAAGAAATGGGCAAAGGACATGAACAAGCATTTTTCAAAAGAGGACATTCAGATGACCAACAGACACATGAAAAAATGTTGAGAATCACTAGCCATCAGGGAAATGAAGATCAAAACCACAATGAGGTTTCCCAATGCCCAGTTAGAATGGCTCTCATATAGAAATCCAATAAATGATAATGAGGATATGGTTAAAAAAAAACACCCTGGGGCCAGTGCTGTGCCGCAGCAGGTTAAAGCCCCGTCCTGAAGTGCTGTCATCCCACATGGGCACTAGTTCTAGTCGTGGCTGCTCCTCTTCTGATCCAGCTCTCTGCTATTGCCTGGGAAAGCAGTAGAGGATGGCCCAAGTCTGTGGGCCCCTACACCCACGTGGGAGATCTGGAAGAAACTCCTGGCTCCTGCTTCGGATTGGCACAGACCCGGCCATTGTGGCCATCTGGGGAGTGAACCAGTAGATGGAAGACCTCTCTCTCTGTCTCTACCTCTCTCTATAACTCTGACTTTCAAATAAATAATCTTCTTTTAAAAAGTACCCTAGTCCACTGTTGGTGGGTATGTAAATTTGTTCAGCCACTGTGAAAGACAGTATGGAGTTACCTCAGAAATCTGAATACAATTCTACAGTATGACCCAGCCATCCCACTGCTAGGAATTTACTCAAATGGAATTAAATCAGAATATGAAAGAGTAATCTTTTATGTTTATTGCAGCTCAATTAACAACAGCTAATATATGGAATCAACACAAATATCCATCAACTGATGACTAGATAAAGAAATAATGGTATATATACACTATGGAATACTATGCAGCCATGAAAATAATGAAGCCCTGTATTTGGCAACAAAATGGATGCAACTGGAAATCATTATACTTAAGTGAAATATGCCAGTCCCCAAAAGACAAATGCTGTTGTTCTCCCTGATCTGTGGAAACTAATAGAGTACCAAAAATGTAAATATATAGGAGTATAATTGACATATTGAGCTTCAATTTTTATTCATAGACCTTGTCTCTACTGTTGAAGAACAGTGTTATTTTTTTCCTTCTATTTGTTGAGCTCTTAGTGTGAGGTTAATCTTATGAGCATAAAGTAAACTGAAAGGAGATCATTATAAAAATTACCATAAAGAATATGAGAGGAAGGAGGAGGAAAGAGCATGTTCAGAAAGAAGGGTATGGTGAGAAATATCACTATGTTCCTAAATCTGTATACATGAAATACATGAAATTTACATACCTTAAATAAAAATTTTTTAAAAGTAACTAAAAAGTTGTAGAAATGACTTGTCCTTTAAATCTGGTTAAATTATATTTCCCATTGAGTAGTGAATTGAGAGGAAAATAAAATTCAAATGTTTCAAGTTTAGTCAAGTATTCAGAAATCATAGGCATAAATGAGAACACAAATGTATGTTCTAATTTATAAATTTTATAGGAATTAACAATATGAGGATATGTTAAAAAGTTCACAGAAACGGAATTTAAAACTTTTTGTTGGCATAAAATTTTTTTAAATCCATGCATAATGTTTTTTATAATATGCATGATCCATGAACTTTTTGAGGATTCATTGTATGTGTAAAATGCGTTCCTTCCTATAAGATTAATTATTCAATAATGTCCCCATATTCTTCCATTTTTAAGCTGCTGATCTATTTTGTAAGTATTTACAGCTTGTTATGTGCTACCTGATAAGTTAACATAATGAATGATTCACTTATTCCCATTTTTAAGGGGACGCTAGCCTTATCCTCATCCCATAAAAGAGAAAAGCGAGGCATAGACTAGGTAATAAAACTTTTCAACATCACATTGCTTTAATGGTACTGTCAAAACTCAAAACCAAAACGACAAATGCAGAATCTCTGCTGACTCCTTCCAAGTGTCAAAAGGTCATAATATAAACACACGGATTTTCCAAACAGAGTGTTATCTGTGTTTGTTATTAGGGAATTGTTAAGTGTCCTTTTTAATATGATTGACTTTCAATAAATTATGTTCAGATGTTCTAGAACTCCCAATGATATCATCTAACTGTGGCAAAGTATTATGAAGGGAAGTGGGCGCCATTAAGGAATAAGTAAAATAAATCTCACCAACATACAACTCACCAATGAGGGAGATGAGGCAAACTCACCAAAAAGTATCTCTGCATTCTTTTAACAAACAGGCCTCATTATTCTAAAACTTGAACACATGGATATTGAAAATACCTAGAAGTATTGACCTTCCCTGAGAGTTGGAGAGTGGAAAGCATTTCATAGGAAATGGGAGAGAGAGACAGGAAGGACATATGATGCTTAATTGTTTGCTTTGCACACACTGTGACCCCTGGAGGCATATGGATTTTTATGCACTGCATTGGTAATGGCTGTGCATGTGAATTTCCTTGGCAGTTAGGTGGTCACATATGTCAAAGAAGGCTGAGGGAATTGTTAAAAATATGACTGATGAGCTATCTGTATTTTACAGTGTTTAACGTTGACAAATACTGACCAGAGAGGGGAAAAGCTAATTACTTTTTCTATTGAATTTTTTAAAAATTGCTGTATATTTCATGGACTTTTATTTTCAGTAAGTGATGATACAAATGATGAGTAAACTTGATTATTTAGATTTCACCCATTCCTGAGAAAGCAAGTGGTGACATGAGACAACAATTTTCTTCATATTTTAATTTTGCATATGAATTATCTTATATTTTTAATGAACTGCCTAAAATATCATGACAGGCAATTACTTGAATGGGTGCTGATTTACTTAAGTTTATTTGGTCAGTTGAATTCTTTGCACAGTTTGTATATAAATTCAATCAAGTTGGATATGCTTAGTAACACAAAGTGATACAGGCAGGCCTTACAGTTTGCAATTAGATCTGCTTGGATTTGGATCTTGCTGTGCCTCATTTTATAAAAATAAACAACTTACTGCACCTATCTGCATCTCATAGGAAGTACAGAGTAGCAACAGCTGTCTCTCTGTGTTGGTTTACAAATCATATGAAAGGAAAAGATAGGAGAGAGCAAGTGTGGGGCATGACACATAGTTTGTTATCTTTATAGAGATGGGATTATTTAGGAATCTAGTAACCTACCTGAGAAAATTCCATCAATTGTGGATCCCAGAGAACACTAGACAACATTTATTCTTGTTTGCTGTGGACACTCCTTTAGCAATGTTAACAGTTTCATTCCTAGAAATACTGGAGTGCTGTGTAGGGAGATTTTCCTTTATTTGTCTCTTCTCTGCATCTACCTCCCAGGAAAACCAGCGTTTTAGCTGTTTGGATATGTCTATGACCAAAGGGAATATCTTTCTTTTGGATTTTTTCTTTTTCTCTTAATGATTTGTTTACTTTAACTCAATCAACTTATACCCAACATCCGACATCCTCAAACCACCTTTTTTATTGGGGGGGGGGGGAGGGATGGAGATGTATGGCCAAGCTAATGAAAATTTTCCCTTCTCTACCAAAAGATTTCTATATTTGCATCCTGAGGCTCCCAATGGGTAAAGTAGAGATTGGTTATGCAAATTCATCCCTAGTGTATCCAAGCAAATATGAGTAGTCTTGTTTTGATAAACCTCTATGAGATACAAAGGGCAATATACTATCCTTGTGAGCAAAATGACTTATGTCCAAATAAAGGTGAGAGAAATATTTGAAATGAGGGTTATGAGGATAAACATTGGTTCAAAGGAAATTTGTTAGTCTGTGTTTATTTTTTGAGATGCAAATATTGAATTGAAGATACTAATGGAAAACTAGCTTGGACATATAGCTTCCCTTTACAATGAGATCTGAACATAGTAGGAGTCTGCTTTCCCTTCAAAGAAAAGACTACTTTATTACTGTGGAGCTTGACCATATAAATCTAACTTAAGTATAATAAGGAACCCATCTCTTTCATATCCAACTCTTGTACAGGGTGTTAGTAGAAGTACTTTCATATACCCGATCGTTCATGTAAATGATGGCTTAAAGTCAAACTCAAGTAACTTTAATTCAGATTGAGAATATTACTTTAAGTGCTGGTAATAAAGTTAATCTAATATACAAATTGCTGAGCAAGCCTAAAATCCAATAAATATATATTTCATGGGGATGAAAAATGAGTAAAGCACATTTCCTGTACCAAAAATACTAGTATAAAAAAAAGAATTCTTGAAAGATAAATAAATAAAATAGTTTCTACTTGAAAGTCATATTAAGAAGTGAGGGTTCAAATTGACTCAATTCTTTTTAAAAAGTACTTTAGCTGATGTTTATTTCTTCCATGATCTATTTTGTGTGTGAGCTAATATTTAATATGCTTCTTTGAAATGTCATATTATAAAAATTACCCTAACACATGCCATATTTGAGTCCCAATTTCTTAGATGTACAATCTTTACTTTTCTCAATGGCCAATCACTTAGAAATGAAAAATCGCTTCCTTGAGCTCTAACAAGTGTAAAAATCAACTTTGTATGCAAAGGGCATGAATAATTGAATCATGAAAACTGATGATTAAGAGAAAATGAACTTAGACATATGTCTCTACTTTATAACTGTTAGGGAATAGTGATGATCCAGAACTTACGATTCAAAAATGGAGTTAAATTACAACCGCCAGGATTTTCAGTTGATCTGGTTAATTCTGTCAATGGAGACATATTTAGGATATTCTCTGCTGAAAGTAGACTTTGAGTGACAGTTCAGCGAAAATATGAAATTCAAAGTTCACCTCATTTTTTACTTTCTTCTTAGTTATATTCTTTAATGTTCTGCAACAGAGAAATTGCTTGCTTTTACAGAGATGTGGAGATCCCTTGTTTGCTTTTAAGAAGTTGAAGAAGTTTGTATTGATTGGAGGACAGAGAAATGTATTTGTGTCTGATAGTAACCATAGTAGATAAATCCTTCTCTTGGAACTTCTCAAGAGGTTCAAGCAATGAGAAATATTTACACATAAAATTCCTTGGTAGAATACATTTAGGAAGGGGAGTACTTTGCATGCAAATTGTCTGTAGATTTTGTTTCTGTTATTTTGATATTTATTTTTTAAATACAGACATTCATTTTCCCTGACCTGAGAGTGCCACATCTAGAAACATTATCCATATTCATTAAATCCCTTTACCAACAAGCTTCTCCAAAAATATGGTGGCTTTGCAGTTTCCATCCAGATAATTAACCCTTTGCCTATTCTCTGATGGTCTGTAATCAACAGAGGGCTATGTTTAGTATCTGAACAGACACTTGTCATTTTCAGTCTACCCTAAATTTATCAATATGCTCAATAATGAACTATGTTCAAAATTCTAATATGTTCAAAATTCTTTAATAATTCTAATTAAAAGTGAAATCATTTCTCAGGAGAGAATTCTAACCTCATGAAGTTTGTTACTGCTAAAGAAAAAATGTCATATTAAAGACAAATAATAAAGTGAAATATAGTTTAGTGTGGACCTTCATGAAAAATACATGTTAGTAAGGAATTTGATCAATAAACTTGTATATATTTTTTATTTACATCCAGAACTATATAACTAAAATGCTGTGATTTCTCCGGAGAAAATATTTCCCAGATATAATTGTCCTTTCGATTTGGGTTCTATCAAGTTTTAGACATCTTTTGCACAAATGATAACCATCCTATATATAGATATTTTTATAATGAATCCTAAGATAAACAGCCTTCAGATTTGATAATGATCAATATCATCAACATCATCATTCAGCCAGATGTTTTATCTACCTACTCCCAGGCATCATTTCTAAATACTGTATTACAGCTTTGTAATTACACTGGGACCAGTATTTTAAACTATGTATATAAACAATGATTCATAGAAAAATTTTATAAACAAGAATGCTGCAAAGATTTGGTCCTCTTTCTTATAAATTCTTGTAGATGACACCTAAGCATTGATAGGAAAGTGGGAATCCCAGAGCACCATTTCCAGAATTATTTTCTGTACTGGGCATCTACTCTAGATGGCCTCTAATTTCCTGGAGTTCCTTTACGTCAAAGATTATTAAAGTGAACCCTTGACTCCCACACTTAGTCCTTGCAATTGTGAAAGGTGTCTTTCATTCACCAGTAAACTGTGTAATAACTGAGCAAAAGTGTTTTTGAGCAGTCATGAGAATAAGGTAGTAAAGTAGTGTAGACTGAGAAGAAAATGCCTGGAAGAGAAAGAAAAAGCCAGGAGGTAAATCATATAACTATGATTGGGGGAAAAAAGGATCCAAAGAATATAGCCAACTAATTTTCCAGTATTTTCCCATTAAAACGTTGTGAAAGTAAAGATTGATAGACTCTGTATTCACTAATTTAAAGTTTTTGATTTATATTTACATGCTTCGGGCCATTTTTGAGAATCGTTTGTCTTCTAAGTACATGCCAAACAAAATTAGGAGTACTAATCAAGTATCTTCTAACCTTTCCTCAATGGTGTCCAAAAACTATGGTGCAATTAATTAATTCACAGAACAGCTAGTATCATTGTTTAATTACCCTTCATACAACACCCATTCTCCCTGAACATTTTCTTTTTGTCATTCATGCATGCTAGAGTGCTAAAAGTTTCCCCCTTTTTCCTGTTGCTGTTTATTGGATAAAATTTATACTGTACACTTTTATGGGTCATGCAAATTGATGATTTTTTGGTAGCATTTGATCTTTCCAAGAGGCCTAATAGATTTGATAAGTTTTCAACTCATTTGTTGACTTGAGGTTGCAGTTACCTTAGGCAAAGCTTTGAAATGGAGTTTCCTGTCTTCATTACTTACCTGAAAATGTTCCTCTTCATCCTGCCAAACAGAGAAAGTTTTACTCACTAAAATAATTAATGATACCAAATAAACTAACTCAACTGCAAAGGTTTTGTTTATTTTCTTTCTTGGCTTTCTTTGAAAGGATAGTGCACATGGAAACCTCAGAAGGGAGGTAAGAATAACCAGCCTCAGTAACCAGAGCCCGTTGGCCTAGAAGTTAGCTAAATAAATAAGGATGCAAGTGTAGTCCTTGTTCCGAAGCTGGCTGCAAATTTGCTAAGTGATTGATTTGATGCTAATTTTCTGCATGGACTAAGAAGTCCTTCAGGGCCTGTCCTTTGGGAAGAAAATAAATTTAGCCCAATTCAGGCCTATTTTAGGTTTTACTTTGAGTTCTGAGAGTTTGGAAACCTCCTTTTCCCAGAAAGACTGTGTCCAAGGGATTCTCACTTATGATGTTCCAAACAATGCAGCTTGTTCTGAAAAGATTGCAAAAGTCCCCAGTGTCTACCCCCAGGACACTCTGAGGAAAGAATTTGAATTAGCATACTCATACAGATACTGCCATTTTACTCACTCACTCACCCTGTCTCTTCATGTGGATACACTTTGTTAGAGAAGGTCCATGCTTAGAGTCTTGGCTGCTTCTACCCCAACCCTGGATGGCAGTGTTGCATTTTGATTCCACAAGCACCACCTGATTTGTCTTAATGTATCCATGAATTGAAGGGGAGGATGGGGAATTGTCATTTCAATATGCAATTCATGAGGTGACTGGAGGGACTGAAGGGAGAACTATGGCACATAAGCATGTTACCAAATTACTGTATGACAGAACAGGCCATAGTCTTGAGCCAGCGCTTCCCTCTCCACGTCCTTGGGCAATTTGCTTCACTTCTCTAGGCCACCGTGGGGTGGGGAACATCAACTCATACCAGTTTCTAGTAGGAATAGAAGGCATTTTTTTAAGGATTTTAAAGGCTCATTTATTTAATTTACTTGAAAGAGTGACAGAGGGAGAGAGATCTGTCCTCTAGTTCACTCCCTAAATGGCCACAGCAGCCGGATCTGGACCAGGCTGAAGCTAGAACTGTATCCTGGGGCCCTAGTTCTTGGGCCATCTTCTGCTACTTTTCCAGATACTTTAGCAGGGAGATGGTGTGGAAGCAGAGCAACAGGGACTCAAATTGGCACTGTGATATGGGATGCCGGCTTCACAAACATCCGTTTAACCTGCTGTGCCACAGTGCTCACCCTCAGAAGGCAAATGTGCTTGGAGTCATTCTAGATCAAATCCTGTTGTAGTTGAGATGCCTTGTCGGAATCTGCAGTTATAGACTAATGTTTCCCAACATTTATTTTGCAGGACCCAAAATTACGTGAACTTTTGGATATGGGCAACATTGGGCGCCTGGAGCATCGCATGATAACAGTGGTCTATGGGCCTGACCTAGTTAACATCTCCCATTTGAATCTTGTGGCTTTCCAAGAAGAAGTGGCCAAGGTATGGTGCATTGAAACTTGTCATCATGATCTGAATATGTGTGATTCTATGTTGACAATAGGGAAAGACTGATGATTTTTTTATCATATTTAGCATGGTGAAATTCCATCTAAAAATAATTCAGCTGCCAAGTACAGATGTAGTTTAAATACTTCCAAACAATGGCATCTACTTAGAATTGTGGAGACTTTTTATTAGGAATTAAGTCGTTGGATACAATTCCTTTGCAAAACAATACAGATAGAAACCACATTTCTACTTCACCTAAATAGCTCATCTCAAATCATTCTTTTCTTGGCCTCATCTCTATGTCAATTACAACCCTATGTCTTTTCTAACTCTGTTGTAGAGCGAGATGTCCTCAGAACCTTTTAAACTCCCTTTTCACTATGCAGCACTAGCTCACCACCATTCATGCAGGAGTCACTTAATTCATATGCAAAAGAATTTTAAACATCTGCAATAATAATAATAATAAGTAAATAGTATTTGTTTAGCTATGGACTAGGAAGATGAATTAGATCTAGCCCTTCCATTAATGAGTTGCTAATCTTCTAAGACAGTAGTCTTTCAAATATATACAGAAATAGCTAGAATATAAGTACAATATAGTAAGCAATAAGCTGTGAACATCTGAGGCTTCTAGACTCAATGGGTCTTTCTCTGGAAACATCCAATTGTCACTAAAAGATTACTGAAATGTCTATATTTAAAGATGAATTTTCTTTCTCCATGTTTATAGTTTTTATAATTAGTGATGATCCTCGTCCTTCATGTAATTTCCTTTAAGAGTTCAGAATACTGAGTTGGGTGTTTGGCCTAATGGTTAAGATGCTGCTTAGGATGCTCATGTCTCATATTAGAGTCCCTGGGTTCAGTTCCCATCTCCTGTCTCCAGCTTCGTGATAATGCACTCTTGAAGGCAGCAATGATAGCTCCAGTGATTGGGTTACTGTCACTCAAATGAAAGAACTACATTAGGTTTCCCCTTGCATCCAAAGACCAGCCTGATCTCAGCTGTTAACAGCCTTTGAGGAATGAAACAACAGACGGGAGAGCCTCCCTCCCTTTCTCCCTCCCTCTCTTTTTCTCTCTTCTCTCTTTCCATTTCTCCCTGTGAAATTAATTAGTCAATTTAAAAGTTAGAAATTCGAGTCACAGAAAACTTGAAGTCTGTATAGCATATGTGTGCCCGCTTAAGGTCACCGTGCTTGTCTGGGCATGGTCACCTATAGATCTTCGAAACTCGGTGCTCTGACAGTACTCTGAGTTACACCTGATGGACTAGCCAGGCTTCTAATTTATTAGTGACTACTAGCAGGGGTAAACGAGAATTATGCAACATTATCTGCAGTTATTTCAATGGAATGAGTAAAATGCTATACAATTTTAGTACTCTTAAGTCTTTAAAAACTACTCTCCACCAGAGTGTTATAAATCTAATCACTTCTGATTCAGAACCCATGTTGCCCATTTGCTTCTACAGTGTAACTTGCACCGAGAAGATTTCATTCAGTGAGACGTTTTCTTTGAAAGCATTAGATTACTCTGCACTAGCTCATATCCCAGTGCCTTGCTGCTAATCTGTGGGTTACATATATTTCTCAGTATATAAGTGGGAGTTTAGATGGATGGATGAACACAAATATGAAATATTTGCAAAATAGGTTGTAAAATCTTTCCCTAAGTACAGTTATTTCATTTTAAAAATAGCCAATTCATGATGTTTACTTAATCTCAATAGACTGTCAATTAGTGACAGTGACTTTCAGGGAGCTTTTTAATGAAAGGGAATAGAGGCCGGTGCCGCCGCTCATTAGGTTAATCCTCCGCCTTGCGGCGCCAGCACACCGGGTTCTAGTCCCGGTCAGGGCGCCGGATTCTGTCCCAGTTGCCCTCTTCCAGGCCAGCTCTCTGCTGTGGCCCGGGAGTGCAGTGGAGGATGGCCCAAGTACTTGGGCCCTGCACCCCGTGGGAGACCAGGATAAGTACCTGGCTCCTGCCATCGGATCGGCGTGGTGCGCCGGCCGCAGTGCGCCAGCCGCGGCGGCCATTGGAGGGTGATCCAATGGCAAAGGAAGACCTTTCTCTCTGTCTCTCTCTCTCTCACTGTCCACTCTGTCCAAAAAAAAAAGGGGGGTGGGGTGGGGAATAGAGCTTTTACATATCTTAAACTGCTAAAGCAGTATAAATACCTTTGTGCACCTAAATTTAAAATAAATCCAGTGCCCTCCTGTCTTGGGATTCCTACCCACCAGTTTTTCTCAGGACTTTTATTTCTGAGCCCTATAATAGTACCCTTCAAGACTGAATCTGTGGAGATTTTTCAGCACTACTTGTAGTCCCTGCTATAATTAATGATGCTGGTGGAGTATATTTTGTCATTCCTGGCTGTGATATCCTGTAAAGTATCTTCCCCCTACTGAAATTGCTCAACCAGAAAATTAAGATTCCAAACACCATTTTACTCTGGAAACTCACTTACTTTACCTGTAATTGTCAGTGTTGTCTCGTAACATCACATCTATTTAATCTCGGAGGCTGACGTACAGGATGCATTGTTGGGACCAAAGGGGACAGCTTCTCTCATTATGCAGAAAGCCCAGCTTGCACCTGAGCTGGCCAGATGTCTCCAGAATACATTGTTTATAAATGGATTCTACCTCATTCATTCATTCAGCACTCCCTGTTGGGCAGGTGCCTTCTCTGTGTCAGCCACACTTCCAGTGTTAGGGATACAATGATGAACAAAGGCCTTCCCTCCGAGAGCCAGCATAGTAGAGAAACAACAGATCCATCACGATTAAGCCATGGATGTATCACATCAGAGGGAGATTCATGTGGAAGAATAAAGGAGGAAGAGAAAGAATGGGAGGGACGGAAATGGGAATTACCTCTTTGTGGCCTAGTCAGAGAAAGCAGGCATCTAAAGGAACTTGCTCAATTGCAACTATAACAGATTTCCAAGAAATCTCTTAGATTGATTAAAAATTTAATATCAGACCTAGCACTTAACCGTTCCTAAAGATGTTATTCCAGATTTGCATGTTCTTTATTCTTGCCTAAATCTCTTAAAACTGAATTTTTAATTTATTCCATTAAACAGGAGAATCTTTTAAGTGGTAGACATTGAAATAAAACTGTGTCTTTCATCTTCTCCATCTGCAGTTGGACTAAAATGTTGTATTTCTTGTGATGAGACAGCAATCATACTTTTGTTGCACAGTGTGATTTCCCAGTGCTTTCATCCCTTAAGGATCAGACTCCTCTGCTCCCTCAAGCAAGGAGTGTTTCTTTGAAAGTATTTGAGAAACATATGGTTTGTTTCACATTTACTCTCTGAGATATATGATTCTCCTTGCACCGCCTGCTTCCCTGAGGATGGTTGGACACATTGCATTTGCTACCATTTGTAACCCCACCTGGGGTTCGGTCCACCTCTGTGGGGTACCCTGACCTCTCTGCAGAGCTGAAGCATAAATGGCAAATGTCAGCATCCTTCCCCTTACTCTCCTAACCTTAGTTTCCAGCAATTCTCCACTCTTGGCTACTGAGTTACGGTAAGGATGGAAGTTTCAAGAAATCAAATGAAAACAGGGGAAAATAGAAAAGATAAACAGTGTAAGAGTACAACAAAAACTTTATGAAAAATGGAATTAAAAATATGAGCTCACTTTGGAACAATTTTTTTTAAATCCATTCATGGTCTCATAATGCATCTTTGCCATGCCATATATTATTAAAAGAAAATATCTTGTTACCAATTTAATGCACCAAGCTAAAATTATAATTTTGATTCCATTCATCAATGAACTGTTTGAAGTATTGTCACTTTGGTTCCAGCCTCTCACCTCCTAGTGCATACCCTGGACCTGAATACCCACCCAGGAACAAACCTCACACCTCACTTTTTCAGTTTTCAGCTTCAGGGTGATCCAGTACAGTCTTGGGAACTCTAATGTCCTCCAACAGAAAGTCTGGAAGAGCTTTTAGCTCTCCAGGTCTTGGCCAAGTCCCCCTTGCTATCTCCACTAACAAGCAGTGCTGATGTACCCCATCATTGCCCCTGTTATCTCTTGGTACAGACACAGGTATAGGCACAATCACTAACTGTCAAAGATAGCATAGGCTGGCGTAATGTTGTAGGAGTAGATCCCTATAGAGCATGAGCAGGTATGTTAACTGACTTACACAGTGGTGAGGCAGAGAAGATTGTAGAAGGAGGGAGCATTGTAGCAACCTCTCAATCCTTGTACACTGTTCTACAAAATGTAGCTGCTGTTCAGTTCTTACCAGTGTTATCCAGGAGTAGTGATTCTAAAATTTTAGTGCCTTTCAGCATCACTTGAGAGCCTTGCTAAATCACAGTGTTTCAGGGTGAGCATTTGGCACAGTGGTTACAATGCTACTTGGGATACCTATGTCCCCTTAATGGAGTGGCAGTTTTAAGTGCCAGGTCCCTGCTTCTGATCCAGCTTCCTACTAACACACATGCTGGGAGGTAGCAGGTACTAGGAACCCGGCCACCCAGGACTGAGTTCTGAGTTCCACTCAGGACTGAGTTCTGAGTTCCGCCCTTAGCCTTCATCCAGCCCTGGCTGTTGTAGGAATTTGAGTCAGCACATAGAAGACATTCTGCCTTTCAAATAATAATAAAAAAATACATATGTAAACACAGCATTTGACCCCAGCCCCAGCTAACCTAGGGAGCCCATACCTTTGGATTTCTGATTTCCAAGGTTGTGCTAATGCTGCAAGTCCTGGCGCTGCACATAGAGGGTCTCTTCCTCTGAGTCAAATGGGCTCAATGCTGCCAGATCCTTATAATTTCTTCCCAAAGGAGCTGGAAAATCATGTAAGGTGTTCAAAACTGGGAATATTTAATTTAAAACAGCATGTGAGCCAAACAAAATGCAACTCTGGACTGAATAAGACTTGGGGACTTCCAGTTGGCAGCTTGTAAGATCTAGATTCATATTAAGGAAGAAAAGCATTGTCCAAAATAAGACTCGGGTCCTGACCACTGAGAACAGTGGAAGGAGTATAGAATGTAATTTTTCAGAGTAGAATCAGTACTCACCACAATAATTGTTCATGCTCTAACGTCAAAAGCATTCCAGAGTCCTCTGGGTGCCTAAGAAGCAAGATATCTTAGCACAACAGTTTTCCAGAAACAGAACCATCTCTTCCCCGAATGTCACTGTGGAGATTTTATGAGAATTCTATAGCAATCATTATTCCTGCACCTAAGATTGGATCATATTTTTAACTGGAGCTTCTATATGTGCAATAATGGAAAGGAAGACATAGTAATATAAGTAAAAATCATTTGGATGCTTCTAGTCTCCATTTTCAAACATGTAACTTGAAAATTTAAGGGTAATGTAGCAAGCCACTACTTCAGTAAGCCAAAGTTAAGTCAAGAAAAGCACAAACATTACATAGTGTTCTGCAAGCTCACCTTACAACAGTCAACCCATTAATTAAACAAATGAAAGCCAACCAGTTGAGAAATTGCCACTGAGGGAGACAAACATAAGCCATTTTCTTGCTGCAGAAAGTAAGACTCTCTAGCAAATGAAATGTTTCCTTCTGCAAAGCCACGATTTTGAATTTTTGAGGGAAGGAACTAAATAGAAGAAGGAGCACATGCAGATAATATGGAGTCCTGAGAATGGTGTTCTGAGAAGGAACACAGCAAAGAGAGAGACCACTAGAGAAGTGGTCTGTAAAGCCGAAATCTCAGTTAAACTCTCCTTCCACATGCATGTGAGCCTTCAGGTGCCTCAGCAGTGCAGGTGCATCCATCGTCCACAGAGATCTTGGAGTCATTCACTCTCTTATTCAGCCAAATTGCATTAAGTGTGCTGAGTTCTGTTACAGAAGAGGGAGATAAAACAGATACAGACCCTTGCCTGCATGCATATGGTCTCGTGAGGGAGGGTTATAAAGGAAATAAACACATAAACCAAGTTGACTTGAGAGATAAGTGATATCAATAAAAAATGAAGTAGAAATGAGAAGTGCTGGGGAAGAGGACCTTAAGTCGGGTGGTCAATCCAATCACCTATGAGAATGTGACAGTTGAGCAAAGATGTGAAGAAGATGAGAGAGCAAGCCACAAGACTTTCTGGAGAAAATTCAACATAGTGGGAACAGCAAGTGCTAGACAGTGTCTGGTATAGTTTAGCAATATCAGTGGTCAAGTGTGGCAGGGGCAGAGTGAGAAGATTGAAAGGAAGATAGTAGCAGAGGGGATTAAAGAGACAACAGAAGTTGATTTCTAGTGGAGTGCTGTAGACTTATGAAGGATTCTGTCTTTCCTTGTTGAATGAGATGGAAGCCATTGGAAGGATTTGAGCTGAGGACAGATATGTTCTGACTTAACCTTTAGTCAATAACAGGCTGCCAGGGGAAGATCAATAATGAAAGGAAACTATTAAAATATTGTAGGTCAAGTTGCTGGTGACTTGGACAAAAGGAGACATGGGAGGAGATTAAAAAAGATCCAAATCTATATAAATTTTAAAGGAAGAATCAACAGGATGTTTATAGGAATCGCATGTTGCATGTGACAGAAATGTGATTCAATGATGATGTTAGAATTTTGGCCCTTGGAGCCAGTGCCATGGTGCATTAGGTTACTCCTCCGGCTGTGGCACCAGCATCCCATATGGACACTGGTTCTAGTCCTGGCTGCTCCTCTTCCAATCGAGCTCTCTGCTATAGCCTGGGAAAGCAGTAGATGACCCAAGTATTTGGGTTCTTGCACCCACATGGGAGACCAGGGAGAAGCACCTGGCTCCTGGCTTCAGATCAGTGTAGCTCCCGCCATTGCGGCCATTTGGGGAGTGAACCAATGGAAGGAAGACCTTTCTCTTTCTGTCTCCCTCTCACTGTCTGTAACTCTACCTCTCAAATAATAAAATCTTTAAAAAAAAAAATTTTGGCCCAAGATATAGGAAAGATGGAAATATCACCTACTAAAATAGGGGAGATCTAAGCTAGAATGTAAGTTTTTATTTGGGGATATGTAGCCAGGATTCAGATTTGGTCCTGTTCTGTTTAAGATTATTTATATTCCCATATGGAGAGGATGATTATGCAGTTGGATATGAGGACCTAGAGATGGGTGCCAAATATATCATATAAATTTGGGAGTTGTCAGGTGTTTAATAGTATTAAAAATAATCATAGTATTTAATGAAGCTGTATGAGGTCACCAGGAAGTGACTGTAGGTAGGGACGATGTCCAAGGCCTGAGTCATTGACACTCCAAGACGGGAGATAAGAAATCATCAGGGAGAGGAGACTGAGAAGGAGCAGTTAGTGAAGCAACAACATGGCAACTGTGAATCATTGGAAGTCAGATGAAGAAAGTGGAAATGGCTTAGCACATTTCAAGCAGCAGAAGAGGAAAAGGATGTATTAATTGATGAAGATTTTTATAAAGGTCCAAGTAGTGGAGGAATTGTAGACATCTACTTCTGATTATCTCTGTTTTCTTAGTGCTGAAGGAAATACACATCATTCTCTGTGAGTAAGAATTATTTCATTTCTCGGGCTCTTTTCAGCATCACTTGGTAAGTTTCTTGAAATATCTGATGGTCAAGCTGACATGGAATGTAAAAGATCACAAAGCTAAAAATTCTTTTTACATGGAATGTAAAAGGTCACAAACCTAAAGTTATTTTGGGCAAGTTAGCCAATCACTATCAAATTTTCAGTTGGTCAATGAGTCTGCCCAATTCAAGTTTCTAGCTCAATATTGTTTTTCTTGGGGGACACAGAGTAGAAATAAACATTTAGGTGTGTACACTATTCCCTGAAGTCATGCAGTCTATAAACAGCATTGTATAGTTTGCAAAGGGCAGACTTCTCTGAGTCAGAGGCAAGGATTCACAGGATTGCCATATGCTGGCATTTACTTACAGGTCTCATGGATCCAGTATGCAAATGTTGGGAGACAATTGATCATCTGGAAAATCTGAGCAAGTAATGAAACTTTCCATGACATAGCACAGAGGAATCTCAGAATGCAAAGTAACTAGAGGTGAAGTCTTCCCTGTTTTGCATTTAGAAAATCAAGCTTATTTTCAGCATGTCTTCCTCTGGGTTCTAGTTCCTTTTCTAATATGATAAAACAGTTGAGTTGTGTGTTCTTTTTAGAAAGGCTAGAGCCAGTGATACAGGAAAGAATTGGTCCTGTGTATGATGCCAATAAAAGCAAGTGTCCCCTGTGGCTGGCTCCTTGGAAGCTCCTGTTTTTACCCCAACCCTGTTTCTGCTGCTTGTATGATACATTATATTAATGAAATGGCTTATGGGGTCAGTATTGTGGTAGAGCAGGTTAAGCCATACCTGCAAAATCAGCTCCCCATAGGAGCACTGGTCCATGTCCTGGCTACTCTACCTCAGATCTAGCTTCCTGCCCATTGCACCTTGGAGAGCAGCAGAAGATGGCCCGAGTACTTGGACCTGTCCACCCATGTGGGAGACCCAGATGGAGTTCCAGATTCCTGGCTTCAGCCTGGCCCCACCCCAGCTGTTGCAGCTATTTGGAGTGTGAACCAGCAGATAGAAAAATCTCTCTTTCCTTCCCTCTCCCTCTCTTCTTCTCAATGTCTTTCCCTCTATATCTATAACTATGCTTTTCAAATAAATAAATCTAAACCAGAAATGAAATGCCATGTCACCCTAAGAGACAGGATTTGTGATTCAGATTCTAACATTAACTCCTAAATACTTTGATACTCTGATAGGATTCCTGTGTGGGTACTTTGTTGAGCCATCAGCCAGTTTGGCAAATTTCCATCAGAGCGATTTCTAGTCTGTTGGGAAGCAGTGGACTGAACCAGGATCCAATGGAATGAGATAGAGATACCCAAGAGCAGAGTCACACAGTTGAGAATCTGGGGTTTGCTCATCTACAGAAGCATTTGCAGATGTCATTGCTTCCAATTCTAACTTGTTTTACACTAAATTCTCTTAAATATTCAGAAATAGAAAAAATGGAACAAATTCATTTTTCTTGTTCAGCCATGTCAATGGGAATTGAGACATTTTAAAATTTTAATGAAATATAGCACGCACAGAAAATTGAACAGAGCCTACCTGTGGACATTTTCGAAGGGAACATGCACATTTAACCAGCACTCTGGTCATGAATGAGAGCATCACCAGCATCCCAGGTGTCTACCCCATAGCCATACCTCTAGTTTGGCTTCTAACATGATATATTCGTTTTATCTGTTTTTAAACTATCTGAAAATGGAATCTTACAATGTAGTCCTTTTGATCTGTCTTCTATTATTCAACATTATACTTAGGAGATTTACGAGGCTCTTCTATATTTTATGTGTGGTTTTAGCTCACTCAGTGTATTTGCTACATAGTATTCTGTAATTTATATAGTTGATGGTGATGACCTTCAGGCAGTTTCCAGTTTAGGGATATTGCAAATAGTGATGCTGCAAACATACCTTTTGACAGAGTATGCACCTGGGAGTTTAACTGCTGGTAGTAGATCTTCATATGTTCAACTTTGATAGTTGTGGCCGATTTCCAAAACTGACAGAACCAGTTGAATTTTTTTCAGGTTATTTCACACATGCCCAAAAAAAATTTAAGAGACTATCATTGTGTTAAATTATTGGATTTTGAAGTAGACATCACAGAACAAGCTCTCCAGAAATGCATTCTATAAACTGAAAATCTGTCTTGAGTAGCTGTACTTTTAGATATTTTAGGGGACCTCTGCCACCTCTTTAGCTGTCAGTATCTTAAAAAACCTAATTCACTTATATGAAAGGCATGCCTTTGGGATTTCCTGGATTTTTTAAATGTCATATGCTTGCACACTATGCAGATAACATTAACAGTCTGATTTTCTTCACCAGCTCTCATTTCTGCCCTCATCCTCTTAGTCCTCACTGTTTTGATAAGGCCATTGACAGGGCTCATATATAGTTATCTCCCACCTACTTTCCTAGAAGTCTCTTAAATCTCCATCTGCACATCTGCATGAAAAGTCTTAAAAATAAACTTAAACTTGATTATGCTTAAAATTATTTTCATGCTCTGTTATCTACAAAATGAAGTCTCTATTTCATTCTTTGAGTGAATGAATATTTATTAAAGGGTCTAATAAATGCAATGCACTTCTCTGGGGACTGGGAATTCATTGATGACCAAAACAAGCACCCTACCTTCAGGGCTGATATTTCACCACTTTGACCCTTGATAATTTCTGCTACAGCAGCTCTAACTACCTGGAGTGTTTTTTTGCCTTTATAATTTAGTGCTTTCCAAGACTGCCCTTCTTTATTTTGTCCACCAGAAGAAGTTTAAGTTTCCTTAGGGATTTGGCATCAATACAGGCTCATCTTCTTCCCATCCATCCCAGGACTTCAGGAGCAGCAGCATCATTGTTTTCTTCTACGTTCTTCAGTGAACTGCATGAGTATTTTCTCTTGTACTTATCATGCTGATTATCAATCAGTGTGTCTGGAAGTCTGCCCTGGATTTGTGAACGGTTGAAAGTTTAAGAAAAATAGTTTAGTCACTTTTATGGGCCTATCTGAGTGCCTGGCATACAGTAGGTGCTCAATAAATGTTGGGAGGGGGCTTACAGGCCACATAAAATTTTATACTCAAAAGGACTTTGAATATCACATACCTTAATCATTTCATTTTATAGAGTTGAAGAAGTTGAGGCCCCTTGGCTGGCTGCTTGCTTGCATGAGACTTCTTCCAGTCTAATTTTCCCTCCACAGTTAGCCAACATTCTCAGTGGGAGAGGGCAGCACTGATCATCGTTGCTTCCATCCTACTCTTCTTTCCCAAACCCAAACTTGTCCTCACACTCAGAGTCCCTGCTACTGTCACCCTCCCTATCTACCCATCGCCACATGCTTTCTCAAACAGATGAAAAATAGCCTTTGTTTACCAAGTCATCACTGCCTTTTACCTGAAAACAATAACATAATATATATATATAAAATATAAGATATAGTAACAGAGAGGAGACTATTTTTAAAAAGGAATAGAAAACATAGTCTATTAAATGAAATTAGAAAATAAAAAGGAAAGAGACAAATGAAGGAGTCAACCAAGACTACCCCTGAGCCATTCCTGTTTTAGGACATGATTTACCAAGAATTTGGGAAATTTGTTTAGATACTCTTCAGGTTAATAGTGTTAGATATTCCACCTTGCGGCGCCGGCACACCGGGTTCTAGTCCCGGTTGGGGCGCCGGATTCTGTCCCGGTTGCCCCTCTTCCAGGCCAGCTCTCTGCTATGGCCAGGGAGTGCAGTGGAGGATGGCCCAGGTGCTTGGGCCCTGCACCCCATGGGAGACCAGGAAAAGCACCTGGCTCCTGGCTCCTGCCAGGATCAGCGCGGTGCGCCGGCTGCAGCGGCAGCCATTGGAGGGTGAACCAGCGGCAAAGGAAGACCTTTCTCTCTCTGTCTCTCTCTCACTGTCCACTCTGCCTGTCAAAAAAAAAATAGTGTTAGATATTTAAATATGACCTCAAGAAACATAATGTTCTTTTATTTATTTTTATTCTGATAACATACACATTAAGGTAATAATTTTGAAATATCTATATGTACAAAACATGGAGTTATCTCATTTGCTTTTTGAATTTAGTGCTAATGTATAGTAATTAAGCCATGGCTATAAGGTTGACTTTTCTTTAAATAAGAAAAATGATTAAGAAGACAGAGAGGCTGGCGCCGCAGCTCAATAGGCTAATCCTCCGCCTGCGGCGCCGGCATCCCAGGTTCTAGTCCCGGACAGGGCACCGGATTTTGTCCCGGTTGCCCCTCTTCCAGTCCAGCTCTCTGCTGTGGCCCGTGAGGGCAGTGGAGGATGGCCCAAGTCCTTGGGCCCTGCACCGGCATGGGAGACCAGGAGAAGCACCTGGCTCCTGGCTTTGGAGTGGCCATTGTGGGGTGAACCAATGGCAAAAGGAAGACCTTTCTCTCTGTCTCTCACTGTCCACTCTGCCTGTCAAAAAAAAAAAAAAAAAAAAAGCCAGAGAAAAGGGCATCATATATAATATTCGTTGATGTATTTTGGCACATAATGGAAAGTTATGCATGACTAAGGTAGAATATAAATGCCAAAAAGGTTGCTTTTTAGAACATGAAAAGTTAGACCTCTTATTTGTTACATTTTGTGATATCTTCAATCCGTGGTGTTCCTGATCACCTCATATTAACAAAACATGCATATGTCATGTAGGGCTGTTCCACCACCCAGTAATAGACAAGGACCAAGTTCTTACTACGCACTGCACCCTTAGTCTTGGAATGTTATACTTGCGGTGTCTTTTGTTGGAAAATATGACCCACCCCGTGTTCTGCATTTGAGTAGTAGATGGCTGCCAGGCAGATAAAGGACACACATTTGAATGTTTATATTATGAAATACCACCCATCCAGAATATCTATATAAAAGTTTAAAAATTAAGAAGTCAAAAAGATATTTGTAATAAAAAGAAAGCAGAAAAGAGCAACTTGGATTCAATCTCTTCCTGACACACAGATTAGCGGCAGCAGCTGCTATACTGATAATTGTGGACAAAAATGGTCTCTGCCTTCTGTCTCTTGGGGGTCTTTTCTGTATTTTTTAAATAAGAGATTATTTGCAGTCAGGCAGTTTTCAAGAGTGCCTCTTAAATGAATTAGCATCAAACTGAAGGGAAAATGTAAACCTTGAGTCACAGAAATGATTGTGATTTCAGACTCTAGGCTCCTGTTAGTACAAGCCCAGATCTCTCTAAAGGGAAGCAAGAAATTGCTCCAACAGTAGCATCTCCCATCCCTCCCATCCATCCAGGAATAAGCAGCTTCCCCCTTGTTGTTCTGCCTCCTGGCTTTTGATGCCTCGCAGCTGGCTTAGCATTGATTTTATCAGCTGTGAACCTAGCCTTAAAGTGAAAGCACAGATACTAAAATAAAAACAAAACAAAACAAAAAAAATGGTGTTTTTGAAAAAAAAAATGAAGAGCTCTATGAAAATATGACCTCATCCTTTAATTTTTCCTTTCAGATGTAAAATATTAAGGAAAAATATACCAAACATCCTGTGAGAGAAGCAGGTTGGCATTTTGCCTTCTACCTCAATAATCAGTTGCCAGCTTTAGTTGTTGAGCCAAATGTTTCCAGTGCATAATCTGCCACTAAGGATAAAAACTCTTTTGGAAATTACCTTGCTAGTAATTTTCCTAATAGTGATATTATAATATTCATTTTTCAATGTGTTTAATTGCCTACTGTGTACTAGCCATTGTTTTGAGTGCTGGGGGAACAGAAATAACTAGATAAATAAAAATGCATGTCCTCATATTGGTAGGGGTGGATAGTCAATAAACTCAATGAGATATTATTAGAAGTTCAAGAGAAATGGAAGAGAGAAGGTAAGAGGAAATGTATTTCTTCTTGAATATGTTACTAAGAGAAGTCCAAGTGAGATGATGAAATTTGAGGAGAACCTTGTGGAAGATGATATTGTGAACCAAGATGGTGTCTGGGGACAGAGCAGCCTCTGTAGCAGGTGTATGCCCAGCATGTTGGCCAAACTGCAAGGACGCCACTTGGCTAAAATGGAGCCTGTTCAAGAGAGAGAACAGTGAGATATGAGTTAGGAAAAGGTGTGATGAGTGACTCAAAAAGTGGTGCATGGCCACCACAAAAATGTGCTGTACTCTGAATGACATGTGAAACTATTACAGCATTTTGAGCAAAGGATTGATTCAGTGTGGTATTTTTTAACATTACATAGCTGCTCTGATGAAGTCATTGAAGGGGTACAGAACCAGGGAGACCAAAGCACTTGAGTTGAAGTGGTGAAATGTAGTTGGATTCTGAATCTATCCGTGTACTTTGAAAGTTCAAAGAAAATGGGTTTAAAAGATAAAATTGTTTTTGGTGAAAATATTGATATCCATGAATATGATGGATTCTTTAAAGCATTTATAGAAAAAGCATATTTTGAAAAAAGCTGTACATAGATTTCAGTTTTTTACAGCAAAGTAAACTTAGCTTTTAGTTCCATTTTAAATGAATGTTCTGAAATATGATCATAATTTAAATGTAAAGCCAAAGGATTTGTTGATGGATTGGATATGTGACATGAAAGAGGGCAGCTAGAGATGATCTCAGGATTTTTTAGAGTTGCATTGATTTAGATGGAGAGCCAATTGAGGATAGAAAAATCAGAAATTTAAAATTTTTAACCTATAATTAGTAGTAGTCCAAATCAGCAGAATGAACACTGATGTGACCGCTCATCTCTAAGATGCTGTGAAAATAATGGTAACGGATCATAAACATTCAGCAATGAAGAGAATTTGGTGGGCCTGTAGATGACATAGATTAATAAACTGGCAGAAGAAAAATATGGAGAGAGAAGAATATCTGATGAAACATTGTAGAAAAAAAAACAGAGTAAATTGCATGGAGAGCTGCATTCTGGGAAGTCACTGACATGCTCAGAAGCAATTCAGAGACCCCCAGCCCTGAGGACTGCTGACCCAGCAGAAGATGGAGAATTGGGAGTGAAATTAAGGGCAAAGAATTAAAGAAACATGGCCGGCACCGCGGCTCACTAGGCTAATCCTCCGCCTGTGGTGCCGGCACACCAGGTTCTAGTCCCGGTCGGGGTGCCGGATTCTGTCCCAGTTGCCCCTCTTCCAGCCAGCTCTCTGCTGTGGCCCAGGAAGGCAGTGGAGGATGGCCCAAGTGCTTGGGCCCTGCACCCCATGGGAGACCAGGAGAAGCTAGACACCCGTAGTCAAATTCTGATCAGTGAAGGAGAAGCTTTACACAGGTTTATAGAAATACTGAGGTAATGTCCAGAAATTTAAGAGCAGAAATGCTGAATATAGTTGTCAAGAAGCAAAGCCAGGACACAGAAGCAATCATTGCCTTACATTATAACCATTCTGCACAATTTTTAAACTATGTTTCTATTGCTTTGACAGATAATAATCCCTTAGATTACTACCTTTTAGTGAATACTTATGTCTGTTACTAAACTAAACATGTAGCATGAATTATATCAATTCTCCCTACAGTCCTATGAACTCCCATTTTTACTTTAACTGTATAAGATAGATGAATATCAGTTTGGAAACATTTTCCAGGATTATTCTATCAATGGGTGTTGGTTTACATTTAATCTTCAGTAAGATAAAACCAAATGAAGCTAGATTTTGTTCCATTTTTACTGTTATGATTTTTGTTATGTAGCAAGGAAGCTGAAGGTAGGTAGTTTCTGACATTGATTTAGTGGCTCAGAAGTAACAAGGCACAGGCCCTAGGATTCTCATGGCTGTTTTCTCTTGGATCAAAATACCTCTGAAGCTCCAGGAATTCCCTTTGTGTACCTAACAGCAAAGAGAAAGGGACACCTTTGTCAGGAAGCCACATTTTCCCAGAAGCTCACAACAGACTTCTACTTACATGTGGTTGGCCATGTGCCGTATGGCCACCCTGACTGCTGAGGAAGTGGGAAGATGTGAATTTTCAGTGAACATGTTGTTGGCTTGGAAAATGTTGGGGTTGTTAGGCAAGAAATACCTCTTAGCAGCAGGATGCATAGCTAGAAGGAGACAGGGTAGGGTTTTGAAATCTAATGGAGTGTATTTTTAAATAAGCTTCAGAAAGTATCAACAGGACAGGAATTATATTCTTATTTTTGATTAATTAGTTAATTAAGTTGAAAGGCAGGGAGAGAAAGAGAAACCCTCCATCCTTTGGTTTACTCCTCAAATGGCCAAACAGCTAGGGCTGGGCTAAGCCAAAACCAGGAGCCAGGAACTCAATCCAGTTCTTCCACATGGATAGCTGGGGCCCAGGTACTTGAGCCAAATCTGATGCCTCCCCTGGTATGCAATAGCAGTAACCTGGATTGGAGAGGTAGCTGGGACTTGAACTCAGTCACTCTGATATGGGATGCCATCAGCTTACCTACTGTGCCCACCCTTCATGCTCATATTTTAATTCTGAATTAGAAGACAAAAATTTTTTTTTTAAGATTCTTCCACGGCCCCTAAGGTAAAATGATCAAGTTCAAAAGCAAAGACTATCTCTCATCTATAGGACCAAGAGTTACTTACGAAGGGCCTAACACTCCTTCATTTGAAGGTGAAGAATGTAGCTTGCCATAAGACTTAAAGTTGGGAGATATAATCAAGGTTATTTAAATCAAATTAATTTCCAAATGAGAAAATTATATTTTAGTAGATTTCTGTCATTAAGTTATAAGGTACTAAGGATCTACCTGCGTGCAGTTTGCTAATCAGTTTTCAGGGAATGCATTTTTAGTTTAGCCAAACAGATTTCAGTTGGCAGATAAGAAGTGCCACTTAACTCTCAAGAAACTGTGCTCCTTTTCTTCTGCTTCACATCTTATGAGGGAAACTGGCTGTGTTTTTATCTCTTTTAAAATCATTTTCTCTATTTCATCTCCTCAAAGAGATTTACTGCTAGAAAAGTAAACAATGATATCAATTCTAATTATGGATCCTGCTTGCATACATTTATTTCCTCAAATACACAGCTCTCAGGCAGATACAACCAAAGTAATAATTAATACTGAGATGCAGGGTTTAGAGGATGTAGTGACAAGTGCCTTCATAGAAGTGACAGAGACTGTTGGAAGCACCGTTCCAAGACTGTGATGGACTGACATAAAAGCCTAGGAAAGGAAGCTTCAAGGGGTTCCATATATAAGCACTCAATTAATATTTTTTCTTAGTTGTACAAATGAGCAATGACTCAGGAAATTAGTGGGAGGGCAAGGAAGTGTAAAAATACACTTGAGACTCACAATGATATAGTTGCAAACCTCTCATCACAACAACTTCAGCTGGAGCAAACATCTTTCTCCTTTCTTCTACTCTTTGCATGGAAGTTGCTTTATTTTTCCTTTTTTGAATAAAAATTTTGATTGGATTTCACCACGTTAAACTTTTCATTATTGACAGAGGAACGTCAGAAGGACTAGGGATATAGTAGTCCTAGATCCTCTCAAAAGTAGCCCAGAATGTGGGTCTTTGCACATCTGCATCCTCTATGTTTTACTTTCAGGTATAGGGATACTTCCTTAGACAATCAGGGTACCGATTAGTGCATTGCTTCTTCACTTGTATGGGGAAATCCAGTTGAGCAGCAATATTTCAGAATGCAGCATTTACGTGTAGCCGACATAGATGCCCTAAGTCTTGACCCTAAAGCTTCTGGACTTTATAGATTAGAACACTCCTTCAACCCTGTATTTCACTCAGTACTCCTTGTTGTTATAACCTATTCCTTCCACATGTGCACATTACAATAGGAAATTTATAAAGCCAGCATCAGAAATTCAATAACCAAGTATAGTGATTGTAACCCATAAAAATGGAGGAGACAAAGAAATTTCAAAAGGCACAATTTATAAAATGTGGAAGTAAGTCTTTCATTACACACTCATTCATGCACTCAATGAGTATGAAATTACTGCCTATTTTATTAAAAAAATACTAAAGTAAGAGGTCCCATGCAAGTTGGAGAATGCACACATCTTTTTCTTCTATCTGTTTCACAGTATTCCTGAGTACTAGGCCTATGTGATATTTCCTATATTCTTCCATCTTTCTATTTCCTGCTCCTACCCCAATTCCAACAATTTGGTTCCATGGATATTGTTAAGTTCTTGCCTGAACTGATTGATCTACAGGTAGATCAGACCTTTCCCAGTATTCTTGCTGGTAGTGAGGAAATCAATCAGACTTTGAAGGTGGGAGGCACCATATGACAGTACTTGGTGCAGTTGTCAGCCATGGGGAAGAACTATTGATTAGGGAAATGAATAGTGGCACCAGGCTCTCTAGGGCCATGCTAACATAATGAAGAAAGTCCTACTTGCTTTCAGGCTTCTGATCCTTGATGATCTTATATTAAACATACATTATTTTGCCCAACTTTTCCTTAAATTACAGGAAATTACCCAGCTTCCTTGATATATTCTGTTTCTTAAGTTAGTTTGAATTGTGCTTGTGTCAACTGTAGCCTGAAGATATTTGAATCACATGGGCTGAAAGTAATCATTTATTTACATAATTTGAGTAATATGATGTTACTTTACCAATAGTGATGATTGGGTCCCAAGATGCCTCCTGTTTTGGGTGTGTTATTGTTCTCTTGGCAATTATGTATGGTTGACAACAGCTTTTCCTTGAGCATGAAATAAACATAAGAGCATTTTGACTATTAAATACAAGATCTTCACTGCTACCTAATACAGAGAAAATGTACCAGAAAAAAACTCCAATTTTCTAGATGTTCTCTGTAGTATCATAAATGCAGTGACTACTCAGAGAATCCTTTCTGATTTTAACAAAAGATTTTAACAGCTCATCTACCATCTTTCACCATGAAAAGATTCTTTGCTGGTCATTAAGAGAAATTCTCAGCAGCATGAATTCTGATGCATGCTAGTAGGTGAAAGAAACATGTTCAAGCCAGTTGAGGCAACTCTGAATGAACCACCCAGTATTCCTCTTTACTCATATCCAAACCCACTACACACTGAGGAGTAGAGGAAATCAGAAAGTCACCATCATCAACATTAATAGGTGTTTGGTAATAAATTTCAGAGGTGAATATAAAGCATCAAATATATCTCATAGGGTGACTATAATATTAAATGAATTAATTATTTGCAAAAATGTTTACCACAGTATCTGGACCAGAGTAAGTACTACATCAGTGTTAGATACATAATGCAGTTAAGCGGATTTAGTTATCTGTGTATCTTGATTAGCTAACCCCAAATTCTCTAGAACGAGATGACAAAAAGCACAGTATCTAAAATACAGAGTTGGGAGCCCAAGAAACCCGACATATCTCAAACTGACTTTCATTACTTCTGAGGACTTAAGCTTTATTGAGTGCTTTGAAACTTTGAATATTCTAGAAAATGAAGATGATGATTACTACCTCCTAGATAAATGTTGTGAGACTTAGTTATTGGTTGCAGAAAACCCTGCTCAGAATGTAGTAAACAATCACACAATAGCTATAGAGTAACTGGTAACTGTGGAACAATTGTTAGGAATATTAAAAATATCAAAACCTGTACCAAGAACAGAACTTACATAATTAACAATAAAGTAAACTAACTTTGTGACACCAAAGAAAACTTGGTATCTCTAATAGTGTCAACACTGCCTCCCAGTAACTGCACCAGAACCTGTTGAGTTATAGAATGAATCTCACAGATGTGACAGATCCATGCACACTTGCACATTTAACTCCAGCTGAAACTCAAGGAGGCTGAGTTTTAAAACCATTTTATTTAGTTAGGGTCATATGAAGAGATTAATCATAAGGCCAGAAATCTTCATGACAAAGCTTCAGGGACTGAACAAAATCTAGTGGCAATCATTGAAACTTCGTCTCTAAAAGTAGAAAAGCAAATCCTCCAGATTGTGTAAGAAGCTGTCATATTAACCAAAGTCTAATACTGGATTTAAGAAAATGCTGCCAGGATGAGATCTAGTACCTTGCCACAAAGCGTGTTTCATAATCCCATGATGAGTTGCAGCTGCTTTAAGCTACTCTAAGCCATATCTCTAGGCTTGTTTATCTTAATACAACTGTAAGGTCTTTGTGATTATGCAAAAAGTAATAATCAAATTCATTTCTTTGTTTTCTTGGGAAGGGGTTAAACAGACTGGAATAATGCTTCCTAAGCTGAGTTCTAGAACACTTTTCTACTCAGAATGATATCTCTGGCCTCACAGTATGTTCAGACATTAATATGCATAAACTATATAGGGGTTTTTGAAAGAATGCAAATTTTGAGTCCAGAGATTTTGTGTGGAGCCTGAAATCCTCCATTTATAACAAGCTTTCAATCAGTTCCATAAGTCATTCTAGAATGCTGCTAATCAGGGGATGGTCCACCACAGACCTCACCTGGGAGCTCCGAAGTATAGAGCCTGTGTCCCCTCCCCAGACACAATGAATCAGCATCTGCTTTTCAACAAGACCCCTAGCGATTCAAATGCACATGAAAATTTTGAGAAGAGCTACTTTACAATGAATGTGAATAAGTTTTCCCAAGACTTTGATTACATATGCCTATTTGTACCAGGTAGATACTTCCAGTACCCAGAGATTCTGAAATTTTACTACAGCACAATCTTGCTGTAGCAAACTCTCACAATACTCTGCTCTTATCCCTTCTCATCCCTTGCCATTTTTTTAAAGATTTATTTTATTTATGTGTAAGTCAGAGTTAGAGAGGGAAAGACCAAGAAAGAGATCTTTCATCTGCTGGTTTACTCCCCAAATGGCCCCAACAGCTGCACCAGGCCAAAGCCAAGAGCTTCCTCCAGGTCTCCCACGTGGGTGCAGGGGTCCAACCACTTGGGCCATCCTCAGCTGCTTTCCCAGGCCATCGGCAGGGAGCTGGATTGTAAGTGGAGCAGCCGGGACTCACACCGACACCCATATGGGATGTGGATACTGTAGGCGGCGACTTAACCTTCTGTGCCACGACACCAGCCCCATCCCTTTGACATTTGCATGCACAATCCATTCATGGGCCTTCACCCTCAGCAGCCAACATTCACATCTCTTTGTTGGCTTCTCTTTCTGGATATTGGACCCCATTTTGCTGTCCGCAGGGCAAGCAGGAAGTACCAAGGTAATTCCATACCCTCCAGCAGCCCTTAGCTAAGACAAGTATATTGGTGATCTCCTTATTCCATTTTCTATATCCTTGGTCCAAAAAACCCAACTTTGAGGCATGGCTACCCAGAAAGGATTAAGTCACAGTTATTATTCATGAAACTGTTCTTGCCATATCCCACTCCTTTTCCTACCCCCTTCTCATCCATGTTCACTACTTTTTAATGTTGTCAGGGAGCATTTTGTAATAAACCAATTCCTCATAAATCCTTCTCTCGGGCTCTACTTCTAGGGAACTCAAAGTAAGACTTACGGTGTTTTAGCTCAATGTGATGTTTGAGGGTACTTTTAAATGTTTGTAGGAAAATTAAAACAGAAGTTTATTTAAGTACAAAATATTTTGAAAGCCATGCATATGAGGTTTCTTCAAAATGTTCATGGCAAAGAATATTCAGAATTTCATAATGTTTTTCCTACCAAAAAATGTTATCTTCTAATTTTATTTTCTCATAGGCTTTTTGAATTGCTCTGGTTTATAACCTGAGATCAGCATGAGTTTGGATTGTTCTAAAATTCCTTTGGTCACTATAACAATCCTTGAATCTGCGAATCAACCTGGATCAGATCTTAGGATCACAGGATCTTAGGATCACAAAAGGCTACAAGTATCCATTGGGGAGTAGAAATTCTATATTTGGGAATTCAAATGCTCACATTCTGAGAATTTGATGAAAATAAATTATGCTTTCCTTTTTTAAATTTAGTTGTTATGTGTTTTAAAGGGAGAGAAACACAGAGCAGAGAGACAGATAGGCTGACAGAGATACTCCATCCACTGGTTCACTCCTAAAATATCTACAATGATGGCTGTGCCAGGCTGAAGCCAGGGTCCTGGAACTCAATCCAGGTTTCTCATGTTAGTGGCAGAGACTCAACAATTTGAACCATCACCTGTTGCCTCCTAAGGTGCTCCTAAGCAGGAATCTGGAATCAGAAACAGAGATGGAACTGAATCCAGGCACTCTAATGTCGGATGTGGGATATCTGAAGCAGCAGTCTAACTGCTGTAACACGTGCTCACCCCTATGCTTTCCATTCTGGCTGAACTAACAGTGGCTATGCAGTGAAGGTGGTGGTGATGCTATCCTTTGCTGGTTTTAACAAGGACTCGTGGAAATAGCTAAGTTTCTAGAATACCTGCACTGACTAATGTAGCAGCCACAGCCACATGTGGCAGTTGAGCACTTGTAATGTTGCTAGTGCAAATTGAGGCAGTCTATATAGTCTAAAATCCACACATGATTTCAGAGACTTGGCATGTTAAAAGAATGTGAAATATCTCATAATACCTTTGGATTACATGATTAATATTTTTTGAAATAGGTTAAATAAAATGTTTAAAATTAATTTCATCTATAGCATACCATTTTTAATGTGGCTACTAGAAAATTTAAGTTAGATATGTAACCCATATTATGTTTCTATTAAACTGAATATAATTCAGGCCTTAACTGTCAACCTAAAAGGTTAGACCAAGTTGAATCACCGTAGATTAACATCAAAGAGCTGGTGCTCAGTAAACACACAGACTGCTTGTTGCCTTCAATTATAAATACTTTAACCAGTACACAAAATTGCCATCAACGAGGAAATGCTTTACATTTGACTTTTATATTGTGCCAGAAACATATTTCCAAAACTAGTTTCAGTAGTTATTCATATTTTACTGTTATATAATTTGAGAAAAACTTTTTCAGGCTGTTAAAAAGTGGTCCTAATGCATTTCCGTGTGTACCTCAAGTTTGCTGACCACTAATGTTGCTTCCTTCTTGCTTGCTATGCTGTGCTATATTTTCTGAGTCTTCTGCCAGTAGTCAGTAGAGTTGAACACCTCTGTGTTTTTCACCTGAACTGCTACAGCTTCCTAATTGAATTGGTATTCTCAAGCTCACATTCCTCTTCGATATGGTTGCTAAATAACCTCGCTCTGCCTCCCAGCCCAAGTTCTCCTCACTTGCCATCCTAAGAAAAGTCCTTCAACATTGTGGGTTTTTTTTTTTTTTTTTTTTTTTGCTAACTTATCTCAAACTTCTGGATAAGCATTAAATGCTCTCTATACCTTGACCACTACCTGTTTTTTGTTGCAACTCTATCCTCTCTATCCTTTTTTTCAGTTCCTATTAGACTATTTCCTGTTCCTTCTAACTCCTGCCCTGTTTACTCACTGTTCATTCTTATCCCAGATCCTTTTATTTTTCTTTTCTGCTTACAAAGCCTTCTTCCGGCCAGCACCGCAGCTCACTAGGTTAATCCTCCGCCTTGCGGCGCCGGCACACTGGGTTCTAGTCCCGGTCGGGGCGCCAGATTCTGTCCCGGTTGCCCCTCTTCGAGGCCAGCTCTCTGCTGTGGCCATGGAGTGCAGTGGAGGATGGCCCAAGTACTTGGGCCCTGCACCTCATGGGAGACCAGGATAAGTACCTGGCTCCTGCCATTGGATCAGCGCGGTGCGCCGGCCGTAGCGGCCATTGGAGGGTGAACCACCGGCAAAAGGAAGACCTTTCTCTCTGTTTCTCTCTCTGTCCACTCTGCCTGTCAAAAACAAAACAAAACAAAACAAAACAAAAAAAAAACAACAAAAAAAAAACAAAGCCTTCTTCCTTTTCTTATCACTCTATGCCTCCTGTGTATTTCATGATGGTTTATGGTCAATGCCTTAATTCCTGGGGGGCTGGGTGGGAGGGGACACAGAAAAGACCAACAAACCAACAGTAGAAATGACAAAACTAGGTGACAAAGTATATAACTAAAGACATTATTTCATGATGAATCACAAAGAGAGCAAGATTGGAAGAGAGGAACAAAAGAATTAACAAATTGGTCATTAAAAAAGCTAACAAAATGCCAGCAGTAAATCCTTATCTATCAATAATTAGTTTAAATGTAAATGGATTTGATTTTTCTAGTCATTCAAAAGAGTGACTAAAATGGATAAAAAAGAAGGAAAAACAAGATCCAACACTTTAGTCTGAAGAACAGACATAGACTGAGAGTAAAGGGATTAAAAAAAAGGTATTCTAATCAAATGGAAACCAAAAACAGGAAAAGCTATACTTATGTCATACAAAACAGACTTAATCAGAAACTTTTAAAAGGGACAAGATCACTATATTTACATTTATTCAGGTCCAATTCATTGAGGATATTACAATTTTGCATACATATGTACCCAATATTGGAGAATCCAAATATGTAAAGCAACTATGAATAGATCAGAAAAGTGAGATAACACAATACAATAGTAGGAGACTTTACACATTATTTCATTGAGGAGAGCTTCAAGTCCATTACAACATCAGGTGATTACTTAGTTTCATATCATCTTCTTTTTGGAGAAAGAACAATTGGTTCAGTGTGTTTGTGCATTCAAAAATCATCACCTGGAACAAAAGTCCAACACTTTTTCAATAGACTTGCTCATTTTCATTTTCATGGAAGCCAGGTGAGATCAATGCTGAGTGGTGTGGGGTAGTGATGAAAATCGAGGAGTAGTGAGGGATTGATAGCATTGGGGGAAGAAGGGTATGGTATACTGCATGACGTTGTGACTGCAGCTGATCTAGAGCACTTGTAAAACTATAGCTAACTTTTCAAAATCCCTTGCCTAGTTGCTTTAGCCTGAGTAGGAAAGTAGGAATATTGTATTTGCAGTTTTTGGTTTTTGGGTTTTTTTAAACATTTTACATATTTGAGAGAGAGAGTTACAGATGGAGGGAGAGACAGAAAGGTCTTCTAACCACTGGTTCACTCTCATTACCAAATAGTCTCAATGGCTGGAGCTGAATTAGTCCAAAGCCAAGAGTCAGGAGCTTCTTCCTGGTCTCCCATGCTGGTCCAGGGGCCCAAACACTTGGTCCATCTTCTGCTACTTTCCCAGGCCATAGCAGAGAGCTGGATCAGAAGAGGAGCAGCTGGGACACGCACCAGCACCCATATGGGATATGGATGCTGCAGGAAGAGGCTTAGCCTACTATGCCACAGCACCAACCCCTGTATTTATAGTTCTGTTCAAAATACCTCTGGGGGCCGGTGCTGTGGCATAGTGGGTAAAGCTGCCACCTGCAGTGCCAGCATCCCATATGGGTGCCGGTTCAAATCCCAGCTACTCCACTCCCGATCCAGTTCTCTGCTATGGCCTGGGGAAGCAGAAGAAGATGGCTCAAGTCCTTGGGCCCCTCACCCACATGGGAGACCTGGAAGAAGCTCCTGGCTTTGGATCGGCGCAGCTCCAGCTGTTGCAGCCATCTGGGGAATGGAAGACCTCTCTCTCTCTCTCTCTCTCTCTCATTCTCTCTGGCTCTCCTCTCTCTGTGTAACTCTGACTTTCAAGTAAATAAATAAATCTTAAAAAAAAAAAAACTGATAACATTTTGAACTTTCTCATTACTCTTTGTTTATAATTCAAGAAAAATGATAAAATGTGCTCAGTTATTGAAAGGCAGTATAACTGTTTTCTATCTGTAGGGATTTTAAAAAGCAGAAAAACTGTGTAGAGAACATTTCCTTAGGAAAAAAGTATTCACTCAGGGATTTAAATTTAATTATGTCATTTTTACTTTAAAAAAAAAAAAAGGCGGGGGGGGAACACTTCAGCATCCAAATGGAACTAATTGGTCTTACTAGAAGCTGGACTAAAAGCATGTGTCTAATGACTATGCAATATTTAAGCTAACACAAGTGTAATTTACATTTTTCAGGAGTGGACAAATGAGGTTTTCAGTTTGGCAACAAACCTGCTGGCCCAGAACATGTCCAGGGACGCATTTCTGGAAAAAGCGTAAGTCACTCTAATTTTATTGCTAAGGGTGTTACTTTGAGTCAGTTTCCTTTCTTTTCGGTTCGTCTTTTGTTTATGCTACACTGGTTTCTCACATTGACAAACATAAATTTCCCTTTGGGATTTGTTAGAGAGCTGATACCTCCACTGTTCAGAGCTGGAAGACATCCAAGAAAGATCATTCTTTCCTCTTCCTGCACATCGTATTATGCCTGGGCTGAGCTTGCCTGAATGTCAGTGTTTTTGACACAGAATAAGGAGACACTTCCAAATCCTGGCAGCTGCACCCAGAACTAGAAATTATTAATTTCCGAGCGTCCTCTGCCTCTACACCTGCCTCTGTCCTATCAATTATTAATCTGAGGAAGAGGATGAACAGCATATGTTATTCATTTCTCTAGAGTCATGGACCATTGATAGATACTATAATAACTCCCCTGCCTACTTAAATCAATAGACTAATGTCCTGCCTCCAGCCCTTGTAGACAATCATTGCAAAAATCAGTAGGAAAAGAAGAAACAGAAAGGATGTAGAGGAAAGAGCAAAAGGAAAAGCACGAAAAGCATAACAATTTAGCAAATCACTCCAGAATTTCAACAGCCTTTCTAAAAATCATTTGACCAAAGAAAATAATGAGTTAGACCAGATCAGCAGCAGGGAAAGCTGGTTATGTTCGTTTTGGAAGCTGTGGCAGTTCAGGCATGTGGGAAACCTTCATCCAAAGCACAAGGAGAAACATTTGGTCTTCATATTTTATTTAATAGTTTTTCTCCTCGCTCCTTATGCAAGACATACCCATCATTCTAGATCTCAACCTTCAACCGCATTTCCTTCTCGCTTTTGTTTGAATTCCTTTGACTTTGAGTCAGTAGCTCACAGCTACTTATTTAACTGCTTTTTATCTCCTCTGGTTCACCATGAGAGAAGCCTTCCCGCACGCCTCTACCTCCTCCCTGCTTTCCTTTCTTTCCTTTTTTTTTCTTTTCACTCTCTCTTTGCTCTTATTTCTCTTCATCTAGCAAACATCTCTAGGACTTGTGTCTTTCCAGGCAATATTACTGGAAGAGGACAGATAACTAAGATCTTTACCTAAAACATAGTATGCTATACTTAGTTGACCAATTTTTAATCTGTTAACAAATATCTATTCCATATTGGTGCCTCCCTGAGAATAGCTTCTACATATATACTAGGACTTTTTTGGGGGGTAACACATATTGTAAACATTTTTATTGCATACATACCTATGTATGGGATTGCTGGGTCATGGTGTGTACAGTTCCCTAAAGTAGTATGAGGATACTTTAAAAAGTTCACCAAAAAAGTAGAATTAAAAGATAACCTTATTTTGGTACAAAAATTTTGAATCGCATACCGATTTTTCTTATAATATTTAATTTCCAAGAAATCTCTGAAGACTTTTTTATTCCCAGTACAAACTCCCATCAGGAGTGTTTGAGAATTCTATTGCTTGATTTTTCTCCCTGTGTGTCCATCAACAGTTGAAGAGCTAGTAGTAGAGTTTCTATATTCATAATGGAATAACATACAATAATGAGAGTAAACAATGTGTAGCGATAAATAAAATAGATGGATCTCAAAAACATAATATTGAAAGAATCAGACACAAAAATCACATTTCATTTATACCAGTGCAAAAATGGGCAAAAATAGCCTATGTTTAAATTCAAGTTGGCAGTTCTCTGTGTGGGATAGATCCTGGAAGGGGATATGAGAGGGGCTCTGGGATATGACTAAAGTGACAATATTCTGTTTCTCTTTCCGAGTGCTGATTCTGAACACTCAAGCAGTTTGTGAAAATGCAACAAACTGCAAATAGACCCAAACCCTTTTCTATGTATTTCACTTGTGAATAAAAATTCTTAAAATAAATTCAATCCCTATTGTTCTGCTTCTCCAACAGCTATACTAAACTGAAGCTGCAAGTCACTCCAGAAGGGCGTATACCTCTTAAAAAGTAAGCTTTGTGAACATTTCCCATTATTAATTTTCTTTTTCTCAAAGAGTTGAATCCGTGCCATAGCTCTGTTTTGTTTCTCCAGCGGCCTAAGTGGGAGCATGGAAATGTGTTGTGACTGTGTCCTTCCTCGGTGCACGTCTCCCATCAGCACAGCTGGTTTCCTCATACACATTCCCCAGGGCATCATTTTCAAGAAATACTGAAGCAGTAAGGGGGTGGAGGGAGTGGAGGGAACCTTGTGGCTGAACCCAGAAAACAATCTGAGGTTCAGATCTACTCTAGCGTAAATCAGTTGCCTTTGGTGCTTCTTTCCACCAAGATTGTCACAGTGTTAAGAATCTGCACATTCAGATGCCAGCAGGAGACATGCAGGGAGCTTCAATGACAGAGCAAGTCAGGAATAGGAAGAAAAAGTCAGCAGGGAAACTTGACCAAAGGAGACAGCAGCAACTCACCTTTGTGATTGGTGAGCTCCAGAAACTAGATTTTCTAATGTTTCAATAGAACCTAAATCCAAATTCATGTATTAAATAGTCTAGTACTTAAGTTCTGTTTTTTGAAATAAGTGGCCAAAGAAAGTACACTCCTAGACCACATTCAACCAAATGTCTTTGACTTATGAACTACCTGTGAACTTTGGTTAATAAAGCAGTTGAATTATTAATAATGCAACGCACATCTTTAGAGCAATGGGTAGCAACAAATTGGCAGATTTAGTGATGGCTAGCACAGGTTGTTCAATGCAGTACTTTTAATTGGTTTTTCATCAAAATATTTTGGTTTTCTCTTAGACACTACAATTTAAAAACCAAACGTATAGATTTTTCAGAACCCAATATAGACGCTTGGAGAAATGTTTAAATAGTAATAATAAATAATAATAATAAATGGATTTGATTCATTAGAAAACGTTGAGTTGGTATCATCTGGTAAGTGTTGTGATCCATATGCATTTAAGCATCCCTCAATTGCTATATTTTCATTTTTGCAGCATTTATCGCTTGTTTTCAGCAGACCGAAAGCGAGTTGAAACTGCTTTGGAGGCTTGTAGTCTTCCATCTTCAAGGGTGAGCATGTTGCCTTACAATAATAGCACAGTAAAATAGCCTTTACTAATTCACACTAAGTATAGAGTGCCGCACGGTTACCTAAGCATCGTCACCTAAACCCGTAACTTCATTGTTAGCATTTGTAATGTCTGAGAGTATTGCTGTTCTTTTCTTTCACTCCCATACCCTCAATGTTTCTGTCTAGAATGACACATTTGCAGATTAAAAACCAGTCATCTAGTCAGGCAATATAAAAAAGTAGCCAAGAAAAATCAAGAAGATAATTTGAAATGTGGACTCAAACCTATCTCTAATAATAAATCCTTTTTGAAGTCTCTTGAGGTGTTAGCTAATGATAGCATGAAGTTATCATGTTTAAATATATATATTAAATATTTCATCTCATGCTATAAATTTCTAGTTTTACAGTTTGTGAATTGCATAGAAATTAGTATGATAATATTTATAAATGATTACAGTATATTTGCATACTCTACAGGACTGTGCTCAAAAGGTTTTCACTGAGAGGGGTATAGTGTTAAAAAAGTTTGGAGACCATCTGCTTTGCTCATATGGTGATAAAGAAGAACAGAACAGGCTTTTGTAACGTGCCTGACCTAGAATAAAGTAATTTACATTCATTTCAATTCATTTCTACATAACTGGCTCTAAAATGATTTGTTCCTATTGTTTGTGAGAGAACAGTCTACTGCAGGAAACCTTTTCTGAAGCTATATGTAGAACTCTCCTTTCTATTACAAATCATTTTGTCCTAGTATCCAAGCAACAAGTAAGCACTTACCTACAGAAATCACTGACTTGATAAAAAGAATCTTTAGCTCTTTAAACATGCTAACAATCTTCAAATTACACTGAAAAAAGTTGTAAAGTCACTCATGAACTTACAACTTGAATTATGGAAAAGTGTATGTGTGATTAAATTCATCAGTCAATTCTTGTTGTGACTACTTTTCAGAAAACTGAAGTTTGTTGACAACTTTGGAAAGTCACAAGAAAAAAAGCATGTCTTCCCACTACCACTTTCTCCTTAGGGAAAGTAGGCAAGTGATGCTGCAAAAGCTATGCAGAGCTATGGAATGGCCTCCTGAAACAATTTACCTTCACTTTATCAGCAAAATAAAATTCTTGAACTTGCTCACTGTTAATCTTTTCTTAATCCTTTGGCGTACAAAGGATAGAATAATTAAGATCATGCTATGGACTCAACAAATATTTCTTGATCTCTTACCATGTATCTATAGGCATTCAGAATATGGTGGTGAACAAATTGAAGTCCAAGTTTCAAGAACCATAGGTTCTCCTTCTAGGAGAACAAGTCTATAAATAATCAACAAATGCATTTCTAAATTGGAGGGGAATGGTATATTTATTTTAAAAATAAGGATGGGATACTGCCATAGAGAATTAGGGAAGCTTTTCCTAGAAAAAGAAAGCTGTGTGTGTGCGTGTGTGTGTGTGTGTGTAGCCCTGAGGCTGGGAAGAAATAACTGCTTATAAATAAATGAGAAAGGACCCCTGCATTCAAGTATGAAGAGCAAGCATGAGAAATGGGTTTGCAAAGACATGCAGAGAATTCTATTCCTTTGCAATCACTTCTGATTTTAACTTTTCTGGGTAACATGTTAAGGAATATAAAGACTAAAAAATTTAACTTAGTATTATAGATTTAGCTAAGCAGAAAAAAATAGAAAATTAAGCTAAATAGAAAAACAAATTCATCAACCAATTCTCTGTAAATTGCAATTTTCTGAACAATTGAATCCTGAAAATTCAGTCAATAAACATAAATTGAGTCTTAAAAATCCACTATGCATATTATAGGTTCAAACTTTCAAAACAATGTCAACTGTAGACATTTTAGACATTTTGAAAGTAAAATGAGATTCAAATAGCATGAGTTATGTTTAAATTGGGAAAAATGTATTTATCCTTAGCAAATTGAATGTAATGACAGTTTTCTGGAAACAAACAAGATATTTTAAAAATATAATCAACCATGATCAGAGTTTTGAAAGATCATTATTCACAGTAAAGTGTAATTTACTCTGAGGTCTTGTAGAATTATAATGCTTTAAAAAAAATCTAAAAACCAAAGACAGTTTCAGAGGCAGGAAATAAATGTTTCTGTGAACTGACTATGGTACATCAAAAATATATTTTAAATCTTTTAGGTAATTTTAAATCTCTAGAACAGTAATTCTAGAAAATGTGTACTAATTAGTAAAAAGATTTCGGATGCATTAACGAGGTACATTAAACATTTCACAGAAGAGTTACATAAATGGTAGGTTTTTCTGCATAACTCAGAGCCGACTTCATAGCCAACAGTCATTCAAACCAGATTTAATTGTGTTCTGTAAATAGATACGTTACCAGAAACACTGGATATCCTGTTGAGATTTTTTTAAAACATTATCTATGTGCACATTGTTAGGGATAATTAATGCATTTGAACTTGTATCCTGGCTGACATGATCCATTGCAATAACAAATTCCTTTAGAGGGTACTCCTTTAGAGATTACAGTTAGCCTAAAAGTTACCTTAATTGTTAAAAAAACAGTGCTATATCTGAAAAGAGAGACAAAGCATCTATTAATAATCCAAACGTATTTTCCTGTGAGAACTCTGAAAACTTTTGCATATTCAGAAAATTATCACTTTACCCACAAACTTTCTGAGAATTGTGAATAGTTTATTTGTATCAAATCCCCTTGATTAACTTGAACACAGTTCAGAGACATCTGGAATGTACTGTAGTCTTGCTATAGCTTTGTCATATGGAGTTACATTTTAATGTAGAGAATAAACCCATGTGTTTGCTTGGAATAACTACTGTAAGTGATGGGCATTTGTATAATACAAAGATGAACTAATTATTTTAGATTGAAAAAAGATATAAATTTAACTACAGAGTAATACGAATAAAATTTATAAATCTATGTGTAACTTGTGTAACTGTGGTGTGTTGCCTTTCTTCTATGCCTTATATTCCAAATATAAACAAGAACCATAGTTAAGTTTAAAATTATGATTTTTAAAAATCACTTTAACAACTTTCTGTGTCAAAACCATATTAAGTATTCAGTTTATTATGAGTGATGTAGTCTGGCTGATTCAACTCTTTAGTTATAGTTTTAATAAAGGTTGAATTTCTGAATTTACTGGAAATAGTTCATTAACTTGTCAAGAAAAATATCTGTATGTCAACTCTGTTCCTTAGAGTCTGCTTCAGTAAACTAATATATTTTAAATTATATTTTCCTGGATATTAAACTAACCATCATAGAATTAGTTTTTAATTCTGGAAATATATAAAGAAAATACAAACCACCATTCCAAAGCTAATATGAACAATCAGTTCACTGCTTCACAGTGTGAACTAATCAAGTCCTTCAGATCCAAAATGTAACCCTCTACTGTCATGAACTTGCTTGCCAAGATTTAAGAAACCTGTATAATCTCCTGGTGTTTCTGTAGAAGTGGGACCCTAAAGGTGCTGACTTGATAGAGCTGACGTGAGGATTAAATAAAAACATTCCAGTAAGGCTAATAGAACTATATGCTGGGCATACAATAAGTGCTCAATAAATACTTCTTATTATCCTGAGTATTTTTCATGTGTTGGTGTCTGGCGGCGGCACACCGGGTTCTAGTCCCAGTCGGGGCACCGGAATCTGTCCCGGTTGCCCCTCTTCCAGGCCAGCTCTCTGCTGTGGCCCAGGAGTGCAGTGGAGGATGGCCCAAGTGCTTGGGCCCTGCACCCCATGGGAGACCAGGAGGAAGCACCTGGCTCCTGCCTTTGGATAGGTGCGCTGCACCGGCCACAGCGTGCCGGCCGCGGTGGCCATTAGAGGGTGAACCAACGGCAAAAGGAAGACCTTTCTCTCTGTCTCTGTCTCTCTCTCTCTCTCACTGTCCATTCTGCCTGTCCAAAAAATAAATAAATAAATAAAATGACTTTGTTCCTCTTGTATGGGGACTCCTTCTTATCTACCAAGTGGTGAGCTAAATTATCTTATCTGTTAGTAAGCTGTGTACAATTTCAGACAATAATTCAAACAACTTTTAGAAATTTCTACAAAAACACATTTTACAATAGGAATATGGTAAAAGAAGTGTATCTTTTGTTTAAGGGTGTGAAAATTAAAATAATCACATAAATATGTATCCACATCCATAAGAAAACTGCAGCAATGTTCTTCCTGTAACCAAGGTTTGAATACATGCTTCTGGTTTCCATGGCAGCCCAGCCAAACAGAAAAATAAGCTATAGAAGTAGATTTTATATCAATGACTTGCTTCCTAAACAATAGAACCAGGAAAAAAAGCAGTGAAAAATAGTGACTGTTGCCGTCCTACTGATGAAAACTATTACAACTTACCAGTTCATTTAAACTGGAAGAAACACAATTTGAAAAAATATGACACAAAATTGGGATTTATGTTTTCATTATTATCTCTAGAGTCATTGCTTTCTTTAAAAATATTTATTCAAAACCTGATGAACATCAAGTGCATATACCTCAAACTACTGATCTGTGCACTTAAAAAATGGTTAAAATGCTACATTTCAAGTATATTCTACCACAATAAACTCAAGATTCAAGCCAGAAAAAAAAATCTGCTAAAAAGATCCTATGTTTCCTAAGTCTATTTTACATTGGTAAATACACTTAGGAAATTGTCTTAACATTTCTTCAGAAGGAAAAAAATTCTTAAATTTAAATTAAAAAGCGGCCGGCATCGCGGCTCAATAGGCTAATCCTCCGCCCTGCGGCGCCAGCACACCAGGTTCTAGTCCAGGTCGTGGTGCCGGATTCTGTCCCAGTTGCCCCTCTTCCAGGCCAGCTCTCTGCTGTGGCCCGGGAGTGCCTTGGGCCCTGCACCCGCATGGGAGACCAGGAGAAGCACCTGGCTTCTGGCTTCGGATCAGTGGCGGCCATTGGAGGGTGAACCAACGGCAAAGGAAGACCTTTCTCTCTCTCTCTCTCTCTCTCTCACTGTCCACTCTGCCTGTCAAAAAAATATTTAAATTAAAAAGCAAGAGAAAATAAGGGTTTGACAACCCAAAACCAGTATCCAAATGACCTGGCCTCACAGATGTATTTTGAATGGTTACTTTGACCTCCTAGAAGGGGGGAAAGCGATGAAAGAAAACTGGGAGGGAGGGAGCTTGAGATAGAGAATAGCCATTTGCTGACTTTGTTGTTTTATTTTCTAGAATGATTCAATACCTCAAGAGGATTTCACTCCAGAAGTGTACAGAGTTTTCCTGAACAACCTTTGCCCTCGACCCGAAATCGATAACATCTTTTCTGAATTGTAAGAGAACACATTTTAACCCTCTTTCTTAAAATATGCATATATTTGATATATGTGTGTATATATATTATATAATATATAATTGAAAAGCAAAAGCAAAAAGAATCAGACATAGAGAGCCGTCTCCCGTGCACTGGTTTATTCCCCAAATGCCCACAACAGTCATGGCCAGGTCAGGGCAAAGATGGGAGCCAGGAACTTAGTTCAGATCTCCCATATGGGGGATAGTATTCCAAGTATTTGAGCCATCACTTACTGCTTCCCAAGGTCTCCATTAGCTGAAAGCCATATTGGAAGCAGAGGCAGGAACCAAATCCAGGTACTGCACCAGGGTATGCGGGCATCCAAAGCAACATATTGATTGCTACACCAAATGCCCACACTCTTGATGCACTGTTTCTCAGCTTGCACTGTTGCTCAAGGTGGCTGGGAGAGGCTTTTGAGCTGTAAGAGATAAAGAATGTTGTTCACCAAAGCTGCTCTCCTGTGTGATCTGATGAACAGAGTCACCCATGCTGGCCCTTGGGGTGAAACCACTGCTTGCTTTTAATGAGCAAAAGCTTTCTGGGATTTACTTACTGGTGTAATTGTTTCAGTGTGCTCAGGTGACTGACTGACTCTATGTAGTTGGAAGGTTACGGAGAGAACAAGAGAGCGTCTTGGCTTAGTGGAGATATTTACATAGCACAAAGAACTCCAGACTGGGAACTTACCATTTCATCTCTACTTCATGAGCTGAAACTAATTGCTTTAATGTTAGACATTATAAACTTATATAGGCATTACTTTTTTAAAGCTGGAAAAAAAATGAAAACAAACAAAGAAGCAAACCAAAACAACAAGATAAATCTGGAGAAAGAGCAATTTAATTGGAAGGGATGATTAAATTTGGATTTAACTGTGAAAGAAAGGGGGAAAAAAGCAATTTGCCTTTCTTTATGTACTGAACCTACTTAAGGACAGAAAATCAGCCCAAAAATAGTGTACAAGATAGGAGTTGGCCGGCGCTGCGGCTCACTTGGCTAATCCTCCACCGGTGGCGCTGGCATCCAGGGTTCTAGTCCCGGTTGGGGTGCCGGATTCTGTCCCGGTTGCCCCTCTTCCAGTCCAACTCTCTGCTGTGGCCCAGGAAGGCAGTTGAGGATGGCCCAAGAGATTGGGCACTGCACCTACATGGGAGACCAGGAGGAAGCACCTGGCTCCTGGCTTTGGATCGGCGCAGCGCACTGGCCATAACAGCCATTTGGGGGGTGAACCAACAGAAGGAAGACCTTTCTCTCTGTCTCTGTCTCTCTCACTATCTAACTCTGCCTGTCCAAAAAAAAAAAAAAAAAAAAAAAGATACGAGTAGACGAGTAGACATAGACTAACAATGCTTTGAAGAATGGCATTGTGCACTTTATATTCCTGCTTTGTTCTGCTAATTGAAATGATTATCAAACAAATGAGCAGTTTGGATCATACTATGTTGAAGAGAGAGATACTTATTAAACTTCAAGGAAATTAAAAATATGCTCAAGTAGATATTTTTTTAAGTAATGAATAATATGTATTCAAAATGATTAAATGGAATAAGTAAGGGAGTTTGATGACTAAATCATAAATTTAGTTTCATAATCTAAAAACAAACTAGAATTCTGTGTTCAATTAAGAGCACTTCCATCCACTCATAAGGCAGTGTTTCCCTAGTGTGAATTTTCTTTTACATTTGGTATTTTTCAGGAGCATTGAGATTTTGTGGTGGCAACTGCAAAATATATTTTGTAGTTCATAGAGATATAGAAATTTTGCAGAGCAGCACAGTGTTTTTAGAACAAGTTCAGAATTTGCTTATAGTATACTTTTATCAGAAATGGCACAGTTTTGTTATCTAGTAGTTCAAAAATGTATGAATGAGTCTTAATGGGAAAAATTCTAATTTTCTGATTTTAAATTATTTTTAGTGGTGCCAAAAGCAAACCATACCTTACTGTTGATCAGATGATGGATTTTATCAACCTCAAGCAAAGAGATCCCCGGTTAAATGAGATACTTTACCCACCTCTAAAACAAGAACAAGTCCAAGTGTTGATTGAGAAGTATGAACCCAACAATAGCCTCGCCAAAAAAGGTAAGTCAACTCTGTTCCACACCATTGGGTACCTCTTGTTTCCACTGGATAATGGATCACCCCTTGGTCCTGAGAGACATCTAGGACTGTTTAGGACAGTTTCCCCAGTTTGTATACTTGTTTTCTTTTATGTATAAAATCACTGGTGGATCAGCTGGAAGTAGATTTTTTTTAAACTTGGATGTGTGATTTATTTTTAGTGCCATATCTATGTCTGCATGTAACATATCTTCAAATATCAAAACATTTGTTTTCTTCAAATTTTCCCTGAAATTGAATGCATCTTTCTCCTATAAGAAATTCATTGCCTTAAAGATCACCCACTAGGATGTCTTTCTAGAAAGTTCTGTGAAGTAGTTCTCAAATTTTTATAAATCTCTAAAACAGATGATAATATTCAGTCTGTTCAGTAAGACCCTTGTCTCATTCTGGTTTATACTCTCTGAAGAATGTCTCCAGTTGGGGAAATATTCAGAAATTTGCCTTCCCATGTTAGAAAAAAAAAGTGTGGTAGAAAAAAAATTGATAGCAGAAAGGCAGTTCTAAGTGTCTTGGAACTTATGAAGAAATTTATATTTTCAATTTTGAAGAAATGAATTGCCATAAGAGCATAAATATTTTTTAATTTTATTTAAGTTATACAAGCTTCATGTATTTCATATATACAGATATAGGAACATAGTGCCATTTCTACCTCCCACCTTGTACCCTACCTCCCACCCATGCTCCAACCCTTCCCCCTCCTCCCGCTCACATTCCCATTCTTAATTTTTGCAAAGATCTATTTTAAGTTTACTTAATGATCATATAGTTAACCCCACACTAAGTAAAAGATTTCAACAAATAGTATGAAGAAAAAAAGAAAAAAGAAAAACACCATTCCTCAATGGAAGAGACAAGTGCGTAAACAATTATCCCAAATGTATATTTTACTTCAATATATTATTTAAGGGACTCTATTAATTTCCTTGAATCAGGGAAAACATACATCTGTCTTTTTGGGACTGGCTTATTTTACTAAGTATAATGGTTTCTTGATGCATCCATTTTGTTACAGAAGAAGTGATTTCATTTTTTTTTTACAGCTGAGTAATACTCCATAGTGTATATATACCATAATTTCTTTATCCAGTCAATAGCTGATGGACATCTGGGTTGATTGCATATTTTTTGCTATTGTGAATTGTGTTGTAATGAACATGGGTGATACAGATAACTCTTTCATATGGTGATTTATTTTAGCTTGGAAAAATTCCCAGAAGTGGGATGGCTAGATCATATAGCAGGACTATATTCAGATTTTTTAGGTATCTCCATACTGTCTTCCACATTGGCTGGACCAGTTTACATTCCCACCAACAGTGGAACGGGATCCTCTTTTCCCCACATGCTTGCCAGCATCTGTCATTCATTGATTTCTGTATGAGAGCTATTCTAACTGCAATGAGATGAAACCTCATTTGTGGTTTTGATTTGCATTTCCCTGCTAGCTAGTGATTCTGAGCATTTTTTTCCATGTTTCTTTTGGCCATTTGAATTTCTTCTTTTAAAAATGCCTGTTCAAGTCCTTTGCCCATTTCTTAACTGGATTGTTTAGTTGCTGTTGAATTTCTTGAACTCTTTATAAATTCTGAATGTTAGCCCTTTATCAGTTGTGTAGTTTGCAAAAATTTTCTCCCATTCTGACAGTTGTCTCTTCATTTTTCTGAGTGTTTCTTTTGCAGTGCAAAAGCTTCTCAGATTGATGTAATCCCATTTGTCAATTTTGGCTTTGATTGCCTATGTTTCTGGGGTCTTTTCCAAGAAGTCTTTGCCCATGCCAATGTCTTATGTAGATTTAGGTCTTGGATCCATTTTGAGTGGATTTTTGTGTAAGGTGTTGGGTATGAGTCTAGTTTCAAACTTTTGCACGTGGAGATCCAGTTTCCCTAGCACCATTTGTTAAAGGAACTGTCCTTGTTCCAGGAATTGATTTTTAGCTCTTTTGTCAAAGATAAGTTGGTTGTAGATGCATGGATTGATTTCTGGAGTTTCTTTTCTGTTCCATTGGTCTACAAGTCTGGACTTGTGCCACTACCAGGCTTGTTTGATAATAACTTCCCTGTAGTATGTCTTGAAATCAGTTTTGTGAGGCCCTCAGCTTTGTTTTTGTGGTATAAGATTGCTTTAACTATTCAAGGTCTCCTGTGTTTCCATATGAATTTTAGCATCATTTTTTCCTAGATCTACAAAGAATGTCATTGGTATGTTGATTGGGATAGCATTGAATCTGTAACTAGTTTTGGTAGCATGGACATTTTGATGATATTGACTCTTCCAATCCATGAACATTGAAAATTTTTCTATTTTTTAATGCTGCTTCTATTCCATTTGGTAATTTTCACTGTAGAGATCTTTGACCTTGGTTAAATTTATTCCAAGGTACTTAATTCCTTTTGGAGATATTGTAAATAAGACTGATCTTAAAAGTTCTTTATCAGCCATGATATTGTGTTTAAAAAGGCTATTGATTTTTCTGTGTTGATTTTATATCTTACCACTTTACCATACTCTTCTATTAAGTCCAGTCATCTCTCAGTGGAGTCTTTTGGATTTTATATATATATATATATATATATATATATATATATATGATAATTTCATCTGAAAATAGGAATAGTTTGATTTCTTCCATTCCAATCTGTATCCCTTTGATTTCTTTTTCTTGCCTAATGACTCTGGCTAAAACTTCAAGGACTATATTAAATAGCAATTTTGAGAGTGGGCATCCCTGTCTGGTTGCATATCTCGGGGGAATGCTTCTAGCTTTTCCTCATTCAGTAGTATGCTGGCCATGGATTTGTCATAAATTGCCTTGATTGTTTTGTGAATTGTTCCTTCTATATGCAGTTTGCTTAAGGTTCTCATTATGAAACGATGTTGTATTTTATCAGAGGTTTCCTTGGCATCTATTGAGATAACCATGTGGTTTTTGTTCTTCAATTTGTTAATGTGATTTGTCACATTGATTGATTTGCAAATATTGAACCAGCCCTGCATACCATGAATAAATAAATCCCACTTGTTCCAGGTGGATGATCTTTCTGATGTATTGAGGATTTTTACATCTATGTTCATCAGGGGTATTGGTCTATAGTTCTCTTTCTCTGTTGTATCTTTCTTTATGGCTTAGGGATTAAGGTGATGCAGGCTTCACATAAGGAGTTTGAGAGGATTACCTCCCTTTCAATAGTTTTGGATAGCTTGAGAAGAATTAGAATTAGAATTAGAATTAGTTCTTCTTTAAATATCTAGTAGAATTCATCATTGAAGCTGTCCAGCCCTAGGCTTTTCTTTTTTGGGAGGGTCTTTATTACTGATTCAATTTCCATCTTGGTTACTGGTCTCTTTAGGTTTTCTTGTCTTCATGACTCTATTTTGGTAGATTTTATACATCTTAGACTCTTATCATTTCTCCTAGGTTTTCCAATTTGTTGGCATACATCTCTTTGTTGTATTTCCTGATGATTCTTTTTAATATTTGTGATATCTGCTGTTACATTTCCTTTTCCATCCCTGATTTTATTTATTTGGGTCTCTTCTCCCTCCCCCATCTCTCTCTCTCTTTTGGTTAGTTGCACCAATGGTGTATCAGTTTTTTTTATTTTTTTTTTTTCAAAAAACTAACTCTACATTTGTACTGTGTATTTTTTTTTCAACTTTATGTCTTCTCTAATTTTAATTATTTCTTTCCTCCTACTAATTTAGGTTTGGTTTTCTGTTGTTTTTCTAGGTCATTGAGATGCATTGGTAGGTCATTTATATGGTACCTTTACAATTTCTTTATGTAAGCATCATAAACTTATAAACATAAGCATGCTATAAACTTCAGATACATTGACGTTTCTTTTGCTATGAACTTCCCTCTTAGCACTGCTTTTGCTGTATCCCATCTTTATTTGTTTCAAGAAATTTTTCAATTTATCTTTTTTATTTTTTCCATGCCCAACTGTTTATTCAGGACCATGTTTTTCAGTCTCCATGTATTTTCATATGATCTAGAGATTTTTGAGTTGTTGATTTCCAGCTGTATTCCATTGTTGTCAGAGAAAATGCATGGTATGATTTTGATTTTTCAGAATTTGCTAAGACTTGCTTATGGCCTAGCATATGGTCTATCCTAGAGGAAGTTCCATGCACTGATGAGAAAATGTGTATTCTGCAACTATGGAATGAAACGTTCTGTAGATATCAGTTAGGTACATTTGGTCCATAATATCAATTAGCTCTGTTGTTTCTTTGTTGATTTTCTGTCTAATTGATCTATCCATTGACGAAAGTGGGTGTTGAAGTCCCCCATTCCTATTGTATTGAAGTCTATGTCTCCCTTTAGATACATTAACATTTCTTTTAAATAGCCAGGTGCCCTATTACTGGGTGTGTATACATTTATAATAGTCACATCTTCCTGTTGAATTGATCCCTTAATCATGACATAGTGCCCTTCTTCATCTCTTTTAACAGTTTTTATGTTAAAGACTATTTTGTCTAATATTAGGTTGGCTACAGCTGCCTTTTTTTTTTTTTTTTTTGCTTTCCATTAGCCTGGAATATCTTTTTCCATCATTTCACTTTCATTCTGTATGTATCTTTGTTGGTGAAGTGTGTTTCTTATAGGCAGCAAATATATAAGTCTTGTTTTTTAATTTGTTCAGCCCATCTGTATTTTTTAACTGAAGAGTTGAGACCATTTACATTCAAGGTGATTATTGATAAGTAACAACTTGACCCTGCTATTTTTCCAAAAATATTCCTAGTGTTTACTTTGGATTTCTTTTGTACTTTTACTTTGGGATTTTCTGCCTTCTCATTCTTTCATAATGTTGGCTATCTTTCTATGTTTCTGTGTGTAGCACATCTTTAAGCATCCTTTGTAAGGCTAGATGAGTGGTGACAAATTCTTTCAATTCCTGTTTGCTATAGAAGGTCTTTATTTCACCTTCATTCATAAAAATGAGAGCTTTTCAGGGTACAGTACTCTAGATTGACAGTTTTCTTCTCTTAAGACTTGGAACATCTTGCCATTTTCTCCTAGCCTATAGGGTTTTTTATGAGAAGTCAGCTGTGAGTCTATTTGAAAGTAATGTGACATTTTCTTATGCATATTTCAGAGTCTTTTCCATATGTTTTACTGTGGAAAATTTGAGTACAATGTGCCATGGTGAAGGTTTTTTCTGGTCATGTCTGTTAGGAGTTCTATGTGCTTCCTCTAATTGGACGTCCCTTTCTTTCTACACAATGGGGAGGTTTCTGTATTTATTTCTCCAAATAGACCTTCTAGTCCATTTTGTCTTTTTACACCTTCAGGAACTCTGAAGACCCATATGTTGGGTTGTCTGATAGTATACCATTACCATATATCTCCAACACTGTTTTTAAAATTTCTATTTTCTTCTTCTGTGCATTTTTGTTGTTGTTGTTGTTGTTTGGTTTGTTTGGCTGTATAATTTCAAAAGATTTGCTTCTAGTTTGTGTATTCTTTCTTCCACCTCATCAAGTCTGCTGTTAAGGCTTTCTACCACATATTTTTGTCTATTGAATTCTTCATTTCTATTATTTCATTTTGATTTCTCTTTAAAATCTCAGTTTCTTGGGAAAAAATTTTCATTCATATCATGTATGGTTTTCTTCAGTTCATTTGCTTCTGGTCATTTGTTTTTAGGCATTTGTAGGATTGATTTTTGTTTTTTGTTTTTTTTTTTTTTCCTCTATTGGGTTTTTTCTTTGAGCTATACCTCTGTGGGTATGTCTGCACTTTCAGTGAAGATCTATAGTGTTTGGTGGGTGTGGCCAGTGAGCTCTGGTCAGTGCTCCAGGGTAGGGCAAGTATCCAGAGTGACACCCAAGTTGGGTATGGTAGATCTCAATGCCTGGGTGTTATCCCCCAGTGTATTCCATGCCACCAAATGAATCACACAAATGATCTGCACAGTCCTCACTATGAGCACAGTGGGCATGTGGAGCTGCTCCCAGTGATTGCCCAGAGACCCAGCAAATCCCTGCACCTTCTCATGTAACCACTGAGTCCCCCACAGTCTCAACCCACAAGACTCCCACAGTTGCTGGGTTCAGAGATTTTTGTTTGCCTTGCCAGCCTGCCCAGTCCACAGAGAGGCAGATGTTCCTTGAGACAGCTCTGCCTAAGCTTTCTGACCCTGGGAGGCTGTGAGCACCTCACCATTTACATAATTGTCCACCTATCAGCTAGGCTTGAAGTCAGTGGGGACTGCAGATTTTTCCTTCCGCTAGAATTACCAGATCACACGGGTATACAAGAGCCACTGGCCGAATGTTGCTCCACCACTGCCACCAGTACTGCTGTGAAGGTGGCATCCTGTCTCAGCCAGTTGCTGTGCAAACGCATGAAGGCTTGTGCAGCTGCAGCCCAGACCCAAAATGGCACCCACCGTTTCTCAGCTGGAAAGCAGGTTCTGTTGTAGAGAAGTCGTGGGGTGGACAAACGTGCAGCTTCTACTTCCATTAGGTCCATGGGAAACTGCCAGCCCCCAGTGCTCCAGTCCAGATGCAAATCACACTCCACCCCTCCTGTACTTTTTAGGCTAATGTAATCCCATACAACTCCTGCTTTATAAAAAAAAATAAAAGGGAGGAAGGTTAGTAAAATGGCACAATCCACACCCCGGCACCATTCTAGGCTCTGCCGCTGCTGCCATGGCTGGAAGCCAGGTGGCCTAACCACTGGTGTCAGCTCCACCCCCACCCTAACGGGATTCACTGCTCCTACTTCCCTGTCTGCCTCCTGACAAAGTTGTAAAAGCACCTGTTCCTGAACATGGGGCTCTCTTTCTATCTCCTGATCTCTCTCTCTTACACTTTCCGTCTCCCTCTTGTCCTTATTTGCCCCTTCCCTCCAGTCTGTCGGGTTTCCCCCAATAAACCCTTTCCATTAAAAAAAGTGATAGCTGCATAAGTAGTAAGCCAGTAGCTTGATAATACATGTGTTCTCAGTATAGTCACACATAAAAACTACATTTTCCTGAGGAACACATGTGACTATAGAAGCAACAGTGGGGGTTAAGTGGGTGTTTGATCTAGCAGTTAAGTTGCTGCCTTGGATGCCCACATCCCACATTGGAGGGCTTGGGTGAGTCCTGATTCTGTTCCCAATTCCAGCTTCCTGCTGATGCACACCCTAGGAGGCATCATGTGGTGACTAAGTAGTAGGGTCTCTACTACTCACATGGGAAACCTGAATTAATTTCTGAACTTCTGGGTTTGGCCTGCTCAGACTTGGATATTACATGCATTTGGGGAGTAACCAGTATATAAAAGACTGTTGCTACCTTTCAAATAAATAAAAATATATTTTTTACAAAGCTGCTGCAGTCCGGCCTCACCTCCATCTCCACAGCTACTCTCTGCCCTGACTCAGCCCCTGCATTCATGCAACGTGCCTGCGTTCATGCTGTGCATCTGCGCCCTCCATACAGGTCCATGGGGTTCCTCTTCTTCTTACAGGATTTCCAGTTTGGTTTTCTCCTCAATTATCCCCTGAAAGTGCACTTCCTACAGCATTCTCTTTCACTGTTCATCACATCACTCTTTAATCCACCATCTTGGAATCTCTTCAGATCATAAAGATTTAAGTGCTACAAGTTTTCAATTTGATGTGGCAGCATTGTTCCCTAATAAGCTCTTCAAAGTTTTCTCTGTGGATAAGCTGAAGTCTCATCAAGGTTGAAATGTCTTCACTGTGATGAAATGGTGATGTTGGAAATTGCCTAGCTATTCCATAGTGAGGAAAAGAAAGAAAGAAAATTAACCAATTATTGAGGACAAATAAATTACCTATTAATATGCAGGCAATTTACAAAGCAACAGAAATGACTCTAGCAAGCTTATCACCATGAATGAGAATATTTATAATATTTATCATAAATGTAGATGAAAGTCTTTTAAGCCATTGTATTTATTTTAGAATCAATCTTGTAACTAGAAAGCAAAAGTATTTATTATGACGAGAAGTAAAATCTCATTGGTTCTGTTCTACATTGTTGGTTGGGAATTTATAGATGACTTTTCTAGTTTGCGTTTGTTTTCTTGTCCTAGCACTTTGCCCTTGTCATTATCATCATTCTTATTGTTGCTGTGGAGGTGAAGAAACAACACAACAGTGTGTGTTGGTATTGCCAGGCAGGCCTCCAAGACTACTTACATACTAGGCTCTTTCTTCCCTACTGCCACAATACATGGGATTTCCTTTTCCTCATTAAGCAAGGAGACACTTCTTGAAGGTTTTGTCTACCTCACTTAGCAATTTCCTTATTAAATTCAAGCTTCTCCAAAAATAACTTACACGGTGCTGTCACAAATCCAATGTGACCTCAAATACAATTAATCTATGACACTAGGCAAACAAAGATCATTGATGAAAGCAAAGTGGCAACTCACAAACATCAGATGTGCCCTTTTCTCCTCCTTCATGCCACACTGCTGATAGTACATGCTTCAGTGGGTCTGTGATGCCCCATTCATCATCCTGTGATGACATGGAGAAGAAAGAGAACACAATGGGGTAAATTGTGCTGCGCTATTGTGAAACACCATAATCATAAAAGAACCAATTTTGACTCTGATGGAAATGCTGATGATGTCCCCTAACATTTGGCAAGATTGTTTAGTGCCATTTTGTAAATGTAGTATGTATGAATTCCACAAGTACAACAATCCCACAAAACTCAAATGTTTTTTAAAAGCAACTTTATTTTTCTGTAACTTAAAAAATGTTTAATTTACTTGAGAGGCTAAGAGACATGGAAAGATGGAGAGAGCGAGGGAGGAGAGATGAAGGGAGAAAGGGAGAGAGCCCATCTGCTGGTTCACTACACAAATGCCCTCAATGTCCAGGGCTGGATCAGGCCAAACTTGGGAGCTGGGAACTCAATCTAGGCCTCCCAACATGAGTGCAGGAATCCAATGACTTGAGCCATCACCTGCTACTTCCCAGGGTGCGCATTAGCAAGAAACTGGAGTCAGGAGCTGGAAAAGGAAATCAAACCTAGGTATGCTGATTTGAGACATGGACACATTAGCTGCTAGACTGAACACACATACTAGACTGAACATACACATAGCTTTTCTGTGACTTAATATGATCTTGGTCATGAAGTGCCTTAATATCAGTGTAGAGAAGCAATTTATAATAGTGATTCCACTCAGATTTTTCTAAGTGGAATCCACTTCATTGGTTATGTTGTTTTGATACCCAACCTCATTGTGCCCTAATTACTTCTTCTACAAAACTGAAGGGAGAAGTTTTATTGATTGATTCATGAATTTTAATTAAATAATACCTTCAACCCACTTAGAAGAATGTGTGAACCATTTGATATGATGAGTAAGTATTAACCTGCAGTGTATTGAAGTGCAGTGTGTAATTTTTGATTCCTTGTGTGTTTTCATCTATTTTGTCTGGGAGATCACAAGATTTCTGGGGATTAGACTTTCTTTAACGTCCCCTAGCACCTAAAAGATAGACCTGCTCATTAAGAAATATTTCATGGAGACTTATAGGTGTGATTTAATCATTGACATACATCTGTGCCCCAATTTATCATTTGAGAATGTTCTCTGTCCTGCAAAGAGGAATGTAGGCTAGCTGCCATTTCCTCCGATAGCCTCATCTAGTCCATGTGAAAGTCAGGAGCATTGGAATCCAACATCTGGACTGCTACCATATCATATAAGAAGTACCCTCTGTCACCCAGGGAGTGCCAAACAGATCTGGCTGGCTACAGTGTAGCCCTTTCCTCTCCATAATTCCTATGTACAAACGTAACTCTCCATGAGTCACCTAGTCAAATTACAAAAGTCCTTAGTAAAATCAGTTTAACTCCAAGGCATGTACACAGAAAGGAACTTAGGACTACTGCCTTGTTTTAAGGACAAATAGAGGCTGTATATACTAATGTTTCATTCACCAACAGTACTCATTCAATAATGGTATAAATTTCCATTCCCTTTATATAAAGCAGGCCAAATAGCACTGGAGGAAACAGTCACTCTCTTATGTTCTAATCTTGCAAACTCAAAATTATAATCAAACCTGAATGCATTCATTCATGACTTTGGTATTCAATAAATTATTAGTGAAATGTAGGAGGCTATGGGCTGTGACAAATCCAGAGATAAAATCTATGCCTCTACAGCCTTGTGATCTGTTGAGAGAGAGAGAGAGAGAGGGAGAGAGAGAGAGAGAGAGAGAGAGAGATGAATATAAATAATATCACTTCTCAAATTCCAACGTGCCCATGAATCACCTACAGCCTTGTTAAAATGCAGATTCTAGATTCTGTATTTCTAACCAGTCACTGATTGATGCTGATGTTGCTGGACGAAGCAGCCAGTCTCTCAGAGGTTCAGAGGAAGAACAGTAGGCGAGACAATGGAGAGATATTATCCTGTAGGGAGGATTCATGGAAGAGGTAACATCTGAGTTGAAATGATTTCAACAGAAATGAACTGGATACTTTATAGGGATAGAACATACCATTATTTTATTCACTTACTCTTTCAGCAAACATTTCCTGAGCACTCATATATTAAGCACCAAGAAAACTTAAGATGAAATTTTTAAATAATTTATTTTTTATTTATTTGAAAGAGAGAGAGAGGTAAAGAGAAAACGAGAGATCTTCCATTTGCTGGTTCACTCCCCAGATGGCTGCAACATCCAGGGCTGGACTAAGCCAAAACTAGAAGTCCAAAACTACATCCAGCCAGTGCCGCGGCTCAGTAGGCTAATCCTCCACCTGCAGTGCCGGCACCCTGGGTTCTAGTCCCGGTCGGGGCACCAGATTCTGTCCCGGTTGCTCCTCTTCCAGTCCAGCTCTCTGCTGTGGTCCGGGAAGGCAGTGGAGAATGGCCCAAGTGCTTGGGCCCTGCACCCGCATTGGAGACCTGGAGGAAGTGCCTGGCTCCTGACTTCGGATCGGCGCAACACACCAGCCGTTTGTGGGGTGAACCAACGGAAAAAGGAAGACCTTTCTGTCTCTCTCTCTCTCTCGCTGTCTAACTCCGCCTGTCCAAAAAAAAAAAAAAAAAAAAAAAAAAACTACATCCAGGTTTCCCACGTAGGTGACAGGGACCCAAGTATTGAGTCATCATTCTGAGCCTTCCCAGGCACATTAGCAGGGAGCTGGACCAGAAATGGAGCTGGACCAAACTGGACCAAACTGGTGCTCCAATCTAAGATGCTAGTATTACAAGCAGTGGCTTAAACTGCTGTGCCTCAATGCTGGCCCCTGAGGTTAAACTTTGATGATCTCAGAAGTCTGAAGAAGTCTGGATGCAGGGGCTGAAATAATTTTTTTCTCCCTTCCTCGTTAAAATACTCAGAGCAAATCTTGTTTTTGGTCAGAGTATACACTTATTAAATCAAAAAACTCAAGTAAGGACATAGTGTGGACATAAGTTATTTCATAGCAAGACATTTTATTTGCTGCTTTTGCTGTCTATAAGAACAAAAGAGGTCATTTTACTGTGTTAACTCTTATTTTAAGGTCAAAAGGATAACAATTTTGAAACATCTATTTGTAGGACCAAAAAATGATTAATTCTCTAATACCTTATTCATTAATAACCAAGGGTTTGAAATATCTTTTTCTGAAGGTGAAAGTACATTTCTTAATTTCACTTTTCAGCTTATAACAATTGATTTTTTTTTTTTTTGACAGGCAGAGTGGACAGTGAGAGAGACAGACAGAGAGAAAGGTCCTCCTTTTTGCCGTTGGTTCACCCTCCAATGGCTGCCGCGGCTGGCGTGCTGTGGCCGGCGCACCATGCCTATCCAAAGGCAGGAGCCATGTGCTTCTCCTGGTCTCCCATGGGGTGCAGGGCCCAAGCACTTGGGCCATCCTCCACTGCCTTCCCAGACCACAGCAGAGAGCTGGCCTGGAAGAGGGGCAACCGGGAAAGAATCCGGTGTCCCAACCAGGACTAGAACCCTGTGTGCCGACGCCGCTAGGTGGAGGATTAGCCTATTGAGCTGCGGGGCTGGCCACAATTGATTTTTGATAACAGGATATTTTCAGGAACTCTTTTTTATATCTTCCTTATGCTAATCAATTAGCTACAAGAGAAATCCAACAAAGCAGTTTAAGAAAGTATTATTTGACTTCACTATGATGATTTGTATGGATCTGGAAGGAAATCAGCATTAATTTATTATGTGATTCTCAAAAAGCACATTAAGATTTTGTAAAAAAGTAATCCTATACTGAAACCCAGTGACTTACTTGAAATTTCACACCAACATGATCTTGAAAAGGCAGGGTTTTTAACTTTCAGTGAAGTAGTTAATACAATTTTATCAATAAACATATGTAAAATTGAGGGACATTTAATACTATAACATAATGTTTTATTTTGCTACTTTAATTTTGACTCATTCCTCAACTGTGCTGAAGACTTAGTTATAATTGGTGTGCATCTCAGTACTGACACATACAGTCTACAGATCTATTTGATCATACTTTTATTCTATAAGGAGCAGGTGTTCATGAGGTTTGGTAAAATCATTGAATTAGAATAGCAAGTTATAATATTAGCAGACGTTTCAAGCTACATTCTACTTTTTCATCAGTTCTTCCTCTTAAACTTTTACATGGGTATTCTCTACAAAAGTTGCTCCGCTTTATTGCCATTAAAGCATAAAAATTAGGCTATATAATGCCTGTTAGTATGTGATCAGTGCTTATTAAGTTGATGATTTAATAGTTGAAATGAATTCAAAATTATCGTGGCAAAACAATTTCATTTTAAGCAAAACAATAGAAGCTCAGGTTAGCAAGGTTTTTGCCCCTAATAGATCTAAACTAATAATAATTGTATCAATAGATATAACCCTATTTTATTTCCAATATTTTTAATTTAAAATGCTGATATAATCAAATTGTGTAGTTATTGCCAACACCAAAAAACACCTGGAGTGTGGTAGAACACCGAGCTTAGTAATCTTGCAGTCTGTAATATTATGTAGGACTCTTTCATTTGAGCAATGGTGGAAAAGTGAACTGAAGCACAGAAGGGAGTTTGTTGGTACAAATAAGCACATTGCAAAGTATTAATGATTTCAGACTCTATCCAGGAGCTCAAGCAACAGCATCAAGAATTGCCTTTTGGGGCTGGCACTGTGGCACAGCAGGTTAAGCCACCACCTGCAGCGCCAGCATCCCATGTGGGTGCCAGTTCATATCCATGGCACTTCACTTCCAATCCAGTTCCCTGCTAATACACCTGGGAAAGCAATGGAAAATGGCCCAAGTCTTTGGGCCCCTGCCACCCATGAAGGGAGACCCAGATGAAGCTCGTGGCTCCTGGATGAGAGATGTCTCTCCCTGTCTCTGTTTTTCTCTCTCTGTAGCTCTACCTTTCAAATCAATTAATAAATCTTTAAAATTGTCTTTCTTCATCTCTCATCTCTCTGTTCTGGCTATGGTTCTTGGTCAGATTCTCCTGAAATAAGAAGTTCGCACCAGCAGCTTTATCCAGCCTCCAACTCACCAATATCTCAGTATATAGAAATTCTTTATAGTCATGGTTGTATCAAAAGTCCCAGAATCCAGAGCCTTGCTTAGGCAACTAGAGGCCACTCTTTTTTAAATATTTATTTGTTTATTATTTGAAAGGCAGAGCAATAGAGCGGAAGGGAGCAACAGAGAGCACTCTTGCACCTATTGGTTCACTCCCCAAATGGCTACAACATCTAAGCCTGGGCCAGGGCAAAGCCAGGAGGCAGGAACTCCAGGTTTCCCACTTGGATGGGAAGGTCTGAGTGACCTATGGCTGCCTTCCCAGGCACATTAGTAGGAAACTAGATTGAAAGGCGTTATGAGATGCTACTGTAGCAGATATCAGCTTAACCCACTGTGCCACAATGCCAGCCCCACAAACAACTCTTAAACCAGAACCACTGTGGCCCGGAGAATGGGATAAAATAATTGTGCCAGACTTCATCACATGAGTCTCCCTGGAGCCAATGAGCAGTCAAGTACAAAAATTGCAAACTGTGTGGACTGACAGTAAAAGGAGGCTTCCCAAAATTTAAATGCTTCCTAGAATAAAGAACAGGACTGGTTGGTTGCTGAGCAAACAACAGCAGGTCCTACAAAAGTTATGTCTATAAATGAACAATTCATCATGTTCATTGCCTTACCCGAGGAAGTCATTTACCTGTTTGACTAGCCCAGCTCCCTAGTTTTCTCATCTTTGAAATGATTCCCTGAGAGAATTGCTGGGAGAATTAAATAAAATGCATATGTTATTATTGCCCACTAAGTGGTTACCACTTACAAAAGAAAAGTGATAATTGGCTTTTACACTAAATTATTTGGAAGCATTTGTGGGTCTGGAGGTGACATCCCGTTCTTTGGGCAGAGGCATTCCCAAACATTTCCATCTCTTGGCTTACAGTCTTACTTAGCATAAGTAAGTTAGAATCATTTAACAATAAACCTGAAAAATATGGCATGTCATATGTATGCACAAATATTCCTTTCTTACTCATAACTCTTTTATATATATTTTACTAAAATGGATTTAGAAAGTTTTTTTGTTTACTTCATTATCATTTAATTTGTTTAGTAGATTTTTAAAAATCCTTTTCTGAGAGGGTGTTGTGTGAAGCAGATTAAGTCACCACTTGGGATGCTACCTCTTATTATCAGTGCACCAGGGATTGAGTACTGCCCTTTCATCTGCTTCTGATCGAAGTTCATGCTAATGCACCTGGGAAGCAGTAGATGATTTAAGTGATTAGTTTCTGCCACCCATGTTTGAGACATATATCGAGTTCCAGACTCCTGGCCATCCTACTGCCATGGTTAAATTTGTAAATACTAGGCAGATGAGCTTGCTTGATGTGTGTATACAATCAGATGACAATTGCACTGCAGCAGACATTGAAGTTGGTTCCATATCCCTTGATATTCACTCTTCTAAGACAGCCAGCAGCTTTCTCTGCAGTTCTCCAGGACTGTCCAAGGACAGCCAGCCTCCAACGCCTGGGACCACATGGCCCCCGCAGTTGCTGGAGGCTGAGTACTTCCTTTTCCTGGCCCCTTGTGTGAGACAGTTCTCTCTCAGAGTCTCTCCATGATACTGAGCTACAATTTCCCACAGCTCTAACCCTCTTATTAAACATCCCTGTATTAGTTGCCTTTCCTCCCCTTCTCATTTCTCTTCAGCTGTTTCCAGTCACCTTCCAGATAAGTTGTAATCAAATCCCTGTCTCTGAGTTGGCTTTCGGAAGACCCTAAACTAAAACATGCACTTTTCTATCACTGACTCTCACAGAATCAAATGTGAAAGATGAGTGCAGTGAGAATAGCTGAGAGAAAAAAATGGAAAGGGGCTCTGCCTGTGGCTCATTCCTTCCAACCTATCAATGATAATAGTTGTTATCATTGGTGAAGCCCTAGCCAGGGGCTGCAAATCATGGCATTTTCCTAGAAGAGGCAGAAGATCCCAGAAGAGCCAGCTAAGTGAGCAGCAATGTCGTGATCAGGACATTGACCATGATCTTTGTCCCATTGCAGAGTCCTTCCAGCTACTCTAGACTTCCTCTAGCAGACATCCAGGAGGGTTTGTTGAAAAGAGAAATGTCACCTGTTTAGATGTTATTATGCAGTTGGCCTCTATAGCAATGGTTTCCAAACTTGTCCTTTAATTTTTGTTTTTCTTTTATCAAAGTTTTACAAAAACGACTGATATGTAGGGAAAACCTTTTGAAACGGTGTTTCAGTTTAATAGAGAAGAGCCTAAAATCTAAGTAGTGGTGGCTACCCTACCCTTGTAGTCCATCTTGCCCCATCCCATTCTCTGCAGGCACTTTTGCCAATACCTCAGGAGATTCGGGATGTTCAGTTTAAAAACCACTATTCTGAGGGACATATTGACTGGTGTAAAGATCTGTCTCACAATTAAATATTTTTATATAGATTACCTGCATAGAAATAGAGGAAATAAAAGAACTGAAATGAATAAACAAAATCAACTCAAATGAGACAGACTTATTTCCCAGAAGACAAAGATGCATGAAAACTAAATGATGTTGCTGATTCTTTTCATGCTTAATTAAGTTACAACCTAGAGAAAGCCGTTGAAAGCCACTCTAGTGTTTTATTGATCAAGATTCTATTTAAGTTCCACCTATTGACTTTCTAGCCTCAGTGGAAGGTCACTGAAGAGTGAATATATCTCCTCTTAACTCCGTGTTTCTTAGGTTCACACACTTCTCTGAAGTATTTGCGATGGGCTAAGTATGAAAAATAAAATGTTTTTCAAGGTAGCTGTTATGCATCCGTTGTTTATTGGTTGACTTGGCAACCTCCCTCACTTTTCTTTCCCTTGTTGCATTTCCTCCATTCCCTGGAGACAGGATCTGGGCCTGAGAGGCAAACACCCACCCCAAGAATCCTGGCTTTTTCTTGCTCCAGCCTTTCTGTCAGTGACCTCAGCGTCTGCTCAGCAGCACAGCACTAGCCAAAACGTCACAGCCACATCTAGTCATGGCTGAAGTGTCCTTTGTTCAGAAAATAACCAGACAGGAAAAATATAAATAGTAAAAGGCAAAGTCAAATGCCAGTCACAGGGGCTAGGGAAGTGAGCTTGGTCCATAAATCCATGCCACAGTCTGTTGCATTTTGAGAAAACCTGGTTCCCTCATCAACAACACCTTCCCACGATGTCTTGCCATTTTGTATTGAGCCATTTAGGAAAAAAACAAAAACAAAAACATGAAACTGCCTGTTTTCTTTTTCTTCCCCTGCATGTAACCTCCCAGCAGAACATGGCAGTGACAACTGGGACTACCACATCTTTCCCCTATCAACAGGGGTCCGGGGAGACTTTAGCTCATTCAAGAGGAACAGCGTGGCAGGTTGCACTGTGCTGAGAGGTAGAAAGGCCATGGAGCCACAGGCATTTGACCACCAACATCTACAATACTCATAGTCGAGATGTGTTAATATTCAACCCACACCAACTTGGAGGAAAAGAGGTCAAATGCAAAGGGAAAACAAATGATCACCAAGAAACCAGATTAAGTGAGGTGTGGGCTCTTTGCCCTGATATTTAAAAGTTGGAAAATGTGTCATGGCAGAGAGCACTGTCAGGAAGCTGAGGATGTCCTATTATTTTGTTATTGTGTTATGGAGATTCTGGGGGCACTATCTTAATTCTGAATCCCTGCAATCTCCAGGACTCCAGTTATGAGAGCTTAATTATACCCAGCTGAGCACTACTTAAGTGGCGCCGTAATTGAAAATGGCAGACAAAAGTCAACCTTTTCACCCAAACCTTTGCCTTACTTGCAAAAAGTGAGCCAAAATGCTTTTGGCAATGTTGCTCTAAGTCTTTGTCAGGTCTTCCCAGAATCTGACTCTGAGAGAAGATTTCAAGTACAAAGAATTTACATGAGAAGAGGTACCAGGAAGCACCTAAAAGGCAGTAGGTGGGAATGAGGAAGGGAAAGCAGCCAGTAGAGGTGGTGTCCTTAACCAGTTATCCCTGTGAGTACCTGCAGCTTGGTCCTGAGGCAAACACTACATTTGTACATAGAACACCCCCACATTTCCCAACCACAGTTATTATTAAAGATGCTCCCAGGAGGTATTTATTTTTAGCACTTCCAGCCCTTTGGACATAACATAAGCCATCAGGCAAAGACATGCAGATGGAAGACCTGCTGATCTCCTAGGATATCAGTATCTCCATTGTCTGCTACAACATCATTACCAGCAAAACAATACAAACCTCAACCAGTAGTATAAAAGCGATTTTTCTCTCCAGTTACATGGCTTGAACAAGAATATTCAGCATGTCAAAGGAAAAATCCTCCGTTGAATTCTTTTTTTAAATTCAAACACACACCTGATGCAGGTGCAAGTACATTTTATTCCAGCCTGTGGTATGCAACTAACTTAAGAACCACTAGGAAGTGGAACAAAATCAAAATGCAATTTTCACTGTCAAGAAGTTTGTAATTCTGAAAGAAGATATTAAAATCATTGGAATACAATATAGAATTGATATGCCTCCATTCATTCATCAAGCAGAGAGCTTTGGGTATCTTTTCATGTGCTAGTGAGGCTTGGAAGAAAAACAAGTTGTGTTTACTGAGATTCTGGGTAGTTTCAGTAATTGCTCCAATCTCTTTGCCTACTAATTATCTTATACTAACTTCAGTACAAATCTGTAGGTGCATATTATTGTCCTCATTTTACAGTGAGTCTTTGCATGGTCAAGTAACTGAAATTTGTTCAGCAGCAGCATTATGCTTTTTGAGAAGGAGTTAGTGAGAGGTGAATCTAAAAGGGTAGCATTTGTGACCTGCATGGAAGCCTTGTTGCTACCCTTGGCTCTTTAATCCATTTATTTACTTAACATATATTTTTCTGAGTCTCATTGCCAATGCCAGCCCTTGAGCTGGGCAATGAAATGGTGCCATTCTTCTCCTCACAAGGCTTTCCATGTAGTAGAACCTTCTCTGTAGTTCATAAAATGAGGAAGGATGTACTGAAATTTCTAAAATGAAAAGTGCGGGACTGTGTCGCTCCCCCTCTTTGTGGAGGAACGACACAGGACCCCGCGCTGTTCTTTTGTCTGCTCGGCCCTCCCCGGGTTTGCTGCTGGTTCTTCCCGGGTTGGCTACCGTCCCTTCCACCTCCGTGGAAGGGCGGTTCCCCCTGCCACTTTCCCCACTTCCGCGGGGGAGCGGCACACCGCCGGCCGGCCGGCTCTCTCGGGGGCTGCACAGGTGTTCCTTCAGATAGATGTTCCTGGTGCATGTTGTGTCTCTCCTCCTTTATAGTCCTCTTCCACCAATCCCAACTCTGCTACCCACACGCCGAGTACGCTGCTCTTCTCCAATCAGGAGCAGGTCCTGCTGCTTATTGGTTGAACTGGAGGCAGCTGTGTAGAAGCTGTTACCTCCTCTCCCAGCGCCATATTGTGGGAGAGCAGATGGATAGAATAAGTCTTAATTCCAGTAACAGTCTAGTCCGAGTTGCTCCCCACAGGACTGGACTGACGAGAGTCAGGTGCTGTTTAAGGAGCTAAGAGATAACATGTTCTAAATAGTTCATCAGAAAGCATTAATGAGCACCTATTCTAGGTCTGCCTTTATAATAAACACTTGAGATATAAACAAAGTGAAGGTCATGGTGCTGGCCTTTAGACAACCAATGTCCATTTTGAACAAGGGACATGACATTCCTGTTAATGATCTAGGACATTTTTTTCCTCATCTACATTATAGTCAGGGAACATTGTGACAAGTCTCCTCTCTTAGAGCATTGTGAAACTGCACTGAGAAAATAAAAAGGGACTTGTTTTTTGTCTAATGACAACTTCTAATTCTAAATGGTAAATAGGGCCAGGCATTGATGTAGCAAAGATGCCAACTGAAATGCCCACACCCCATATCGAATGCTCCACTTTCAATTCCAGCTTCCTATGAGCATCTTGAGAGTCAGCAGGCAAATGCCCACATACTTGGGTTCCTGCTACCCTTTGGAGAGAACCTGAGTTCTAGGCTCCTGGCTTCAGCCTGGCTCAGCTTGAGCTGTTGTAGGATTTTAGAGAGTTAATTGGCAGGTGGAAAAATCTCTTTCTCATGAACATTTGAAATAAGTAAATGTTAAGCTAATACATAATCTAGGCTCCAAATACAGCTCTAAGGTAGTCTTTAAGAAAGAAAGGTTCTGATCTGGATTCTGCCTTAACTCTGCAACAGTTGAAAGGGACTGTTTAATTTCTCCTGGATCAAAGTTTACCTATCATGTTAAATAATCAAACTTTTTTTAAAAAAAGATTTAGTTATTTATATGAAAAGCAGAGTTACAGAGAGCCAGAGGCAGAGAGAGAGAGAAATTTTCCATCCACTGGTTAACTCCCCAGATGGCCGCAATGGCCGGAGCTAGGGAGCCGGAACTTCTTCCAGGTCTCCCACATGTGCACAGGGGTCCAAGGATCTGGACCATCTTCTGCTGCTTTCCCAGGCATAGTAGCAGGGAGCTGAACCAGAATTGGAGCAGCCAGATCGAGAACCAGTGCCCATATGGGATGCCAGCACTGCAAGTGGAGGCTTTACCTGCTATGCTAAGCAGTGGCCCCAATAAAACTTTGTCATATTTACTAAAGAGAAGAGTGAGAAGAAAGTAAACTCAGAAATGTGAGACTGTTTTGAAAAAGGGAAAGTGCTAAACCGAAGTAGGTGTTATTAAGAACTTTCGCACAAAACCACATCAACAAGTACAACTTAATACCATACAGGGAAAGCTGCAGGAACAGAGAAAAGTGTGACAGCTGGGTGAGGGGGTGATCTGAGAAGGCTTCTAAACAGCTGCTAGAGGTTCAGTGGACGTTATCGCACCATAACTTGGACTTGTATTTGCACATAGTTATGGGAATAGAACAGCTTTTGCAATCAAAATGTAATAAGACTGCGTGACACTTTTCAACCTGAGATAAAATAATCGCAACAACATGCTCTGCTAGTCCCCTTTTCATTTCTATAACAAAATACCTGATGCTTGATAACTTTATAAAGAAAAGGAGTTTCTTTCAACTCATAGTTCTGGATGCCCAAGGTCAATGGGCTGCACCTGGTGATGTCACTCTTGTCAGGGAAGCACCTCATGGAAAGAGGGAGCACACACATATGTGTGTCTCATCTGGTCTCTCTTTCACTTCTTACACATCAATAATGAGGTCTCCATCCTGATGATCCTTCCTAATGAGGATCACCTCTCAAAGCCTCACCTCCAAACACTTTAGTCAGATAAGTCTCTACTCTGTTTATACCACACACTGGTGATTAAATGTCAACACATGAAAATATGGACAGACACTCAAATTATTTCCAAAACATCACACATGTATAAAACATAGTGCAGTGACTCCAGGGTTGGAAACCAAATGATAAACCAGCTAAGTCCACTGACTACACAAAAACACAGTGCTGTTGCCATAGATGATAGGAAAGTTTAAGCCCAAGCAGAGATACTTGAAAAGGGAACATGTAATAGATAGTTTCTGAAAGCAGGCAAATAGATTGGTGAGCTGTGAGATATTAATGCTATCTGCACTTACCCTCTTCGAGCTGGTCTAACAGAATTCACAAGAGTCACAGCACCAAGAATAAATATGAGCCAAGAAATAGCTTCTCAGGGTTGTGCTTAGAAGTGATTTAAGGAGGTGTTAAGCTATTGATCTGGTAGTGTTTCTCCACGGTGCTCTGATCTCATTAAAGAGTGAGGATTGAAAGATGATGAATGGATTCTCTACCATGGAGTCCCAGTGATATCTAAACATATGAGTGCCAGATACACATAATTGGCATTTGGCTCAATAGAATGTGGTTGGTGCCCATGCTAGCTGGCAAGCCTGGCAAGCACACTGTCCGGTTTTCCCATCTTGACTGTGTGGTGATTCCATGTGGATTTTTGGGCCATCTGTATTCCAAGGCAAAATTTCACTGTGTGACAGGGCTTTGAAAATGTTATTTGCATGTATTTGGCTGTCTTTATTTCTTAAGATAACCTGCATGGTTTGTTTTTTTTTTTTTTTTAGCAAAACCCACAAAACAAGGTCACATCTTCTGTTGGCATTTCTCTTGTCTTCTCATTGGCATAATGAGTCTCCTATGGTATTTTGTTTTTCTTCCTAAAAGCTTGATTCACTGGTTAGAGAAGAAAAATGCTAGTGGATATCTTTAAATGACTTGCAGAGATTAGAATGTAAATTAAGTCTGGAAAAGAATTTTGGAACTTAATAGACAAATTCAAATCAAACAGCTAATCCTCACGTTTCTGCCAGATGGGTCATTTGTCCGCCAGAGCCCAGCTTCTTTTTAACAGAAAGATTAAAGTCGCACGTTTTAGGGAGATAAGTAAGTCACCGGATAAACTCTTCCTTGGTCACATGCAGGGCTATTTTTAGGACTAATGGAGAATGGTGAGATTGAAGCCAACTGCCAAGGAGGCAAGACACACCCCTTTTCATTATCTCTGTCCGCCATCCAAGCTAGAACTGGAAGAATTATATGTGTAAACATCATCCATGGCACCCACCACGGTCTGTCTTCATTACTCCTGATGTAGTCTTCAGGTCCACTTTTCACACCAAATACCTCTATGCTCCCAGACAAGTTGCTTCCCTAAGCCTCAGATGACTCAATTGAAAATGAGAATTTAAAAGTACCTCTCTCTCATAGTATTTCTGTGCCTGGCATGTGGCCAGTACTCGGTAATGGTAACTCCTATTATTATCATTATCATCATTATGTAGCTTCTATTGTTAGACAATGCAGGAAATCTATAGCAGTGTTGCTTGGTGGTAAATTGCATGCAGCACACTCCCTGATTGTCAGGGCTTCAGTCACAATGAATTCACATATGAGTTGTATGACTTTGAGCAAGCTGTTTGACTCAGGTTTCCCTTCTATAAAATAGGCACAGGGGCTGGTGTTGAGCTGCAGCCATTAAGCCACCACTGGCATCCCATAGCTGTTTGCTGACTTGAGTCCCAGCAGCTCTGCTTCTGATTTACAGCCTGATAATGCACCTGAGAAAGCAGTAGATGGCCCAAGTACTTGGGTCCATGCCACCCATGTGGGAGACAAGGATATAATTACTGGTTCCTGGCTTTGACCTGGTCCAGACTTCCTGTTGTGTCCATTTGGAAAGTGAACCAATTGATGGAAGATCTCTTTCTCTGCCCCTCTCCCTCACTTTATTAAATGAACAAATGAATGAACGAATAGCTTTTTTTTAAAAAAATAGACATAAAAGTAGTACCTGGTATCATGAGGATGAAATGGAATAATATGGGGCGGGTGCTGTGGCACAGTGGGTTAAACCACTGCCTGCATTACCAGCATCCCATATGGCACCAGTTTAAGCACCAGCTGCTCCACTTCAGATCTAGCTCCCTGCTAGTGCACCTGGGAAAGCAATGGAAGATGGCCCAAATCTTTGGGTCCCACCACCCATTTGGGAGACACAAAAGAATTTCTGGCTCCTGACTTCAGCCTGTCCCAGCCCTGGTTGATGTGACCATTTGGGGATTGAACCAACAAACAGAAGATATCAGTTTCTCTCTCTCTCCCTCCCTTCTTCTTCCTTTCTTCATCTTGAACCAGAACCCAAATGGGATGCTAGCACTGTAGGCCAGAGCTTTAACCCACTATGCCACAGCGCCCACCCCAACCCTCTCTTCCTCTCTTCCTCTCTCTCTAACCCTGCCTTTCAAATGAAATAAATCTTTATAAATGGGTTAATATTTGCACATAAAAAGCAGCATGTAAAGGTCTGTTGAACAATACACTGGAAATAGATTCAATTCATGAAACTGTTATAAAAGGATTTTTCTCTTTTTCTTCCCTTCCTATTCTGCATGCACTTGTGCAATAGTATTTCCTTTTAAGTCAGATCCATTATTTTACAAAAAGGAGTACCACAAGTGTCAACATGGCCAGCCACATTTCCTTCTGTTGAACCTCTACAGCACTTTTTCTTCTGCAGTTCACTGCTGCTGCCTCACATCTGCTTTTAGGAGGAGCTCAGGAGCAATTCCATGTTATTTCTTTGATGCCATGATGGGGTCCTTTCCTAGGTGATCACTGCTGGTAAGAAGTGCATACCAAGCAGGAAAGAACCTGACTGGGGAACTGTCGCTCCCCGTCTTCGTGGAGGAACGACACAGGACCCTGCGCTGTTCTTTTGTCTGCTCGGCCCTCCCCGGGTTTGCTGCTGGTTCTTCCCGGGTTGGCTACCGACCCTTCCACCTCCGTGGAAGGGCGGTTCCCCCTGCCACTTTCCCCACTTCCGCGGGGGAGCGGCACACCGCCGGCCGGCTCTCTTGGGGGCTGCACAGGTGTTCTTTCAGATAGATGTTCCTGGTGCATGTTGTCTCTCTCCTCCTTTATAGTCCTCTTCCGCCAATCCCAACTCTGCTACCCACACGCCGAGTACGCTGCTCTCCTCCAATCAGGAGCAAGTCCTACAGTTTATTGGTTGAACTGGAGGCAGCTGCGTAGAAGTTGTTACTCCCTTCTCAGCGCCATATTGTGGGAGAGCAGATGCATAGAATAAGTCTTAATTCCAGTAACAGTCTAGTCCGAGTTGCTCCCCACAGGGAACTTTCCAGGCACCTTAGTAATGTGATGCAAAACTTATTTAGAGATCAGCTTTCAGTGGTGCCCTGTTGTGTACTTTTTCCCTCCCCTGGGTCAAGGAGTACATGGAAAGTATAATGAGAGAGGATAGTGCTAAGGACTTAACCACTGACTCAGAAATTGCATTTAAAGGTGTTATTGAAAGTCATGTTCATAAGCTCTGGGTAGAAGGTGAGGACCTATGGATTTATTTTCAATAAAGCATTTATTGTTAGTTTAATAGGGCACTGGACCAGAGCTAAGCAAAGGAAGTTAAGAGGAACAGGGCATTGACAGAGCAGTAGCTTGCCATGTGCAGTGTAATGAAGCATAGACAACTCATATCATTTAAGGATTGATTAGCTCTATGCTGAATTATTCCAGTCCCCTTTTCTGGTCTGGCTTTGGTCATCAAATTTTTCCAGAGCTTCTCCTAGATGTGAGGACAAAGAAGCCTTAGTTTAGGAATGCCCTCAGATCCAAGCAGGAAAGTACCCTTTAGTCCTTCCTCCTCTAGGAAAAGGTGGAGTGCTCTGTTACTGCCTGATTTAGAGAGGAGTAAGAAGGACTTTGAAAGGACAAGGAAGAAAGTGTCCAATTGAACACACAATTTATTACAAGGACAGAATTTAGTTAGAAAAGCCTCCTTAATTTTTTTTTTAGATATAATGGGATGATTTCTGCAGCAGTGGTTTGCAACAAATTGCAACTTCACATGAGAAGCATAGGAAACAGAATCCCAAACCTGGACAAAGTTTTCTACTGACTGAATTCACAGGACACATCCCAAAACTGCCACTTGGGGAGTTGTACAAGTCACCAGCACTCCATACATCTGAAGTCTGTTTGACTTAGCATCACTCATGTAGAAACTTGGGGAATTGGCAGCACATTCCTTACACAGTCATTTATACTTGCTCCTTACAAGCAGCCTCAGTGAAGTTGGCAAGAGAAGCCAACTGGCCCAACCAATGTCCTGCCTGATAAGCACCTGAGAGCTCAGTTTGTCTTGTGAATCTGATTAGACTCCACCTGGGATACAGCAAGGGAAACCTGGCTGTTACAGTATCCAGACAGTGTCATCTACAGTGAGATATCAGTCACCACATCTTTCCATTCGAGAGATAACAAGTAGAAGAGAGGCCATTCTACAGTAAACTCCTAATGAGCTGAAGCAGTTTCCCCATTTGATTCAATTTTACCTGAAAAAGTCTAGCATCAAAGATAAAGTACATCTGACGATTTATGCTTAACAAAAATATCTTCTTTATAGTATAGTATAAAAATCATTGAACTCCATGATAAATATGGTGGACTGAGCAAATCTGACTGAACTCCCTAGGAACCACACTAAAACTACATTAAAAGATATATTTTGAAATCATAATCTACAAGGTTGAGGATAATAAGATAAGAGGTAGCAATCACATACTTTAAGCAGCTGGCTGTATATTTACAGCTGTAAAAAAATGAGAAACTGATCAAAGACAAGCCATGTAAAAAGCTTGGAACCAACCTAAGTTATCACATAAAAACCTTAAAATTTTCAGGAATTGATGAAGTCACATTCCTCTGGAAGTAGAATTGGAGGTAAGGCAAAAAATAGTGAGATTTATAGTTGTTCGAGGACAACTAACCACAGTGTAAGAAATAGCCACGAGCTCGACCTGAGAAAGATGAGGGGTTTGTTCTCTGGAGACAGAATAATAGAGGGACTAAGGATGATACAAGACACAGGTGAAGGCAGGGCTACCATTTTGATATCAAGGATATAAAGTGGTCACAAGCATGACACATACTCATACTCCAGCTATCTACCACCATTTGTCTCCAGAAAGCTTACATCCAGGAGACCTTTCTTTTCTCTCCTGGAAGAGATTAAAACTTCTCTTGGGTCTCTGATCAGTTCAAGCAGGAAGACATAAATATATCAACACTAAAGTTTATTCCAAAAGACATAGAAATCCCTCTACAGTGATATCAATCCTCATATCTTTCATAGCCACCAATGCATGCAAAATTCAATCAGCTTTCAGTCTGCCAATTTGAAAAATGAACAGATAGTTAAAGGTTAATAAACATATGAGGAAAATTCCTTCTAAAAAAGAAGATATAGGAAAAGGGTAACTTTGTAGAAAACATAAACTAGATACTGAGAATTCTTTAAAGATATTACTGTCTTTGAAAAACAAATAACCATATTACATCCATGAAAACAGAATGCAATTTTTAAGGAAGTGAGAATGTAAACTAGCTCTCAGATTTTACAAAGGGTAGCAAACACCAAAAGAAGACCTAGAAATGAAACTTAGAAAATCTCTCAGAAAACAGAGAATGAAGTGAAAATTTGGAGAGAAAAAGCACAAAATATTTAAATCTAGCTAAATAATATTCCAAAAAGAGAGAAGAGAGGAAACTATACTAGAATTAATTCATAAAAATTTTTCCAAACTAATGGACAAAAGCTTTCAAACCAAAAGATTCCAACATATGCCCAACACAGAGGATAAAGATAAACCCACACCAAAGAACACTGTTGTGAAATTTCCAGGAACTAGAATCAAAGATGCTAGAAACTTCCAGAGAGATAAAACATAAAAGATTAAAAGAGACCACATACCTGTTTTTAGGGTGGTAAATCTTTAAATTTTCAAACCTCTCAAAAGGCACACTATGAATAGGGACTGAAGCAAATTGTCCCACAAAAATATAAAAGAACAAAGGTTTCCTATCTAGAATTGTACCTAGCACAATTAGCAATGAAGTGCACAAGTATAAGCCTTTTTTTCCGACATGCAGCACTCAAGAAATTTCACATGTATGAACCACTTCTCCAGAAACTACTGACAAATATGTGAAAAGATAGCCATGAAAGAGCAAGGCACAAAATAAAAGAAATATAGCATAGAATAGAAGTGAATGAAATGGAAATTGCTCAACCTAGATTGGAGCAGGTCAGAAGTCTTCAGGAAGATCTTCAAGAGAATGTCACAGGGGAAAAAAAAGACTCAACATATTACAAAGAGGTTTAGCTATTAGTAGATAATTTGGAGTTGGAGATATGTACGAAGAAATAAATGAGATGGCAAAACAATATAATTATTAACTACAGATAAAACAAAAAGTTGTGCACAAAAAAGTATTTTTTAGGTTAACATATGACTCAACTCTAAGTAGAATACATAGTCTTGATAATTTAAAGACTGAATGCAAATCTAACCAAATTATAATTATCTCAGAAGGATGGGAATGTGTGTGTGAGCTATGGAGACAGAGACAAGAAAGAGCAATATCCTCGTCTTCCATGATGGAAAGTCCCAAAGTACCAATGCAAATGTAACACTTTGAGATATAAAAGTAGATACCAAATACATAGGCTAAAAGATTCTGAAGTGTTTCTAATCAGGACAAAATGAGGAAACTCTTTATACCAATTCTCTTTGTGAAAGTAGTTCTAGGGAGCAGATGTAGAAATAGTTCTAAATTTAGGCAACAACCCTTAGCCTCTGAACTGTGCTGCTTGACCCACAATCATCCCCTACAGTGACATCAGTACATCAAGTGCAAATCACACAAGTGACTTCTTAGCTCTAACTTGTTGACTCCATTAGATGACGACAATCAATCAGCCCCTCCCTATTCTTCCAAGTTCAGTGCATCAGGAATCAAATTTAGCTGATTTTACTCCATCTCTTGTCAGACCTGGGCAACAGAATACTGAAAGAGAGACAAGCAGAACTAGACCAAAATGAATTGATCCTCTCAGAAGATTCTTGAAGTTTAGATCCCCAAGAAGCGAGAAGGTTCAGAAGTAGCCAACATGAGTTGTATTTTTCCTCTAACTAGGCCTGATTTCCAACTCCAACTTTTTAGTTTAGGACAGTGAATGAATAGAAGTCAGAACCAATCATAAAAAGAAATCAAGTAGGAATTTTGCATACTGTGTGCTTAAGTTCTTGAAGGACAAGACTGATGGATACATTCATGGTTGCTATCAAGACCCTTGCCGGATAAAGGTAGACCCTCCATAATGTTTGTTCATCAATAATGACTTGCAACGAATTCCCAAGCTCCAGGGTGAATTCAAAACATCTTGTTCTTCCTGAAAAGACTTGAACTGAAGACATTTTCCCCACATGCCTGGAACAGGAAGTTCTGTTGGAAATGGTTTCCTTGAAGCCAATAGATAAAGTTATCAGAACACATGAAGTTGGAACAACCATTTCATAAAACTCTTCTAGAAAATTCATCAGGTCGGCCGGCACCATGGCTCACTAGGCTAATCCTCCAACTGTGGCTCCAGCACCCCGGGTTCTAGTCCTGGTCGGGGTGCCGGATTCTGTCCCGATTGCTCCTCTTCCAGTCCAGCTCTCTGCTGTGGCCCAGGAAGGCAGTGGAGGATGGCCCAGGTGCTTGGGCCCTGCACCCACATTGGAGACCAGGAGAAGCGCCTGGCTCCTGGCTTTGAATCCGTGCAGCGCCAGCCGTAGCGACCATTTCGGGGGTGAACCAATGGAAGGAAGACCTTTCTCTCTGTCTCTTTCTCACTGTCTATAACTCTGTCTCTCTCTCTCTCTCTCTCTCACTCTCTCACTGTCTAAATCTGCCTTGAAAAAAAATAAAATAAAAAGAAAGAAAATCCATCAAGTCTGTTCTCCAAACTCTTTCTGGACAAAAATTCCCCTTGTTTCCTGGTTGTCCTCAAGGTCAGGGGGATGGCCCCAGGTTTACAGATGGCATCAGAGTAGTCCATTTCTAGTAAATACTCAAGGACATTTTGCACGCGCTTGTATGCATGTGTGACATCCAGCAAAGTATCACTGCATACACTGTAAGATCTTGAAGGGTATTTTCAATGATCTCTGGAAAGCATAATTTTGAATTTATGTCTTCCTGACATCTTCAGGAGCCCATCTGCAGAGCCTCAGCCATCATCTGCCCCAGGGAAAGGAGAGAGCCAGAACAACCAAGCAGTACGGTGAATGGATATGGCATTTGTGCAAAGCCGCATGACATTTGAGAGTTTCTTTCCAGCAAAGATAGTGCTGAAGAATGACAAAACATAGAAGTAGCCACTGGGGACCATCAGTTTGTCAGGAAAGTTTTCTCTTGTGTCTCTTTGAAGATGATTCCTTCCCACTAAGGTTATATCTTTTCCTCTTCTGCAACACAGTTTCCTTTTCCATTGACTATCAGATCTTCTTTAGAATGGCATCTAAGAACAATGCTTTTCCCATTTCTTGAAGGGTTTATATTTTTCCTACTTTGGATCTAAATACTTCAGCCTACATGTATACTAAAGATTATTTGGGCCGGCACTGCGGCTCAATAGGCTAATCCTCCACCTGCAGTGCCAGCACACCAGGTTCTAGTCCCAGTCGGGGCGCCGGATTCTGTCTCTGTTGCCCCTCTTCCAGGCCAGCTCTCTGCTGTGGCCTGGGAGTGCAGTGGAGGATGGCCCAGGTGCTTGGGCCCTGCACCCCATGGGAGACCAGGAAAAGCACCTGGCTCCTGCCATCGGATCAGCGAGGTGCGCTGGCTGCAGCGTGCCGGCCATGGCGGCCATTGGAGGGTGAACCAACGGCAAAAGGAAGACCTTTCTCTCTGTCTCTCTCTCACTGTCCACTCTGCCTGTCAAAAAAAAAAAAATGATTTGTAGATGATAGTATATGATTGACATGTCCAATAAGAAGCTTATCTATCTTTTATTAAGAAAACAGGTAAGCTGGCACCACGGCTCACTAGGCTAATCCTCCGCCTGCAGCGCCGGTACTCCAGGTTCTAGTCCCAGTTGGGGCACTGGTTCTCTCCCGGTTGCCCCTCTTCCAGTCCAGCTCTCTGCTGTGGTTTGGGAAGGCAGTGTAGGATGGCTCAGGTGCTTGGGCCCTACACCCACATGGGAGACCAGGAGAAGCACCTGGCTCCTGGCTTTGAATCCGTGCAGCACGCCAGCCGTACTGACCATTTGGGTGGTGAACCAATGGAAGGAAGACCTTTCTCTCTGTCTCTCTCTCTCTCTCACTGTCTAACTCTGCCTGTCAAAAAAAAAGGAAAGAAAGAAAGAAAGAAAACAGATAACAGACTTGAATTTTATCCTTGTGGACTGACCTTACACTTCTGAAGTTAATTTCTCCTCCTGTTGGTTTTACTCCAGAAAATGGTAGCATTGCTTCTTATTATGCTTTGATGCTTCATAATCTCATTCTTTTTTTTTTTTTTTTTTTTGACAGGCAGAGTGGACAGTGAGAGAGAGACAGAGAGAAAGGTCTTCCTTTTGCTGTTGGTTCACCCTCCAATGGCCGCCACGGCCGGTGCACTGCGGCTGGCGCACTGCGCTGATCCGAAGGCAGGAGCTAGGTGCTTCTCCTGGTCTCCCATGGGGTGTAGGGCCCAAGCACTTAGGCCATCCTCCACTGCCTTCCTGGGCCACAGCAGAGAGCTGGCCTGGAAGGGGGGCAACCGGGACAGAATCTAGCACCCCGACCAGGACTAGAACCCGGTGTGCCGACGCCGCAAGGTGGAGGATTAGCCTAGTGAGCCGCGGCACCGGCCATAATCTCATTCTAATATGATTATGTTTAATAATTATTCTAAATGATTGTGTTTTAATTAAGCTTATAATTATCTCTAACATATTAGCTTGCCTGAATTCATAGATTTTTAGAACTAGAGGAGAATTAAGTGTCCATGTAGTTTACTTGTCCTGTGGCTAAAGAATTTGTCCTTAACCAGTTGTTGCTGGCAAGAGTAGAAGTTGAATTTCTTGTGCTGTTACTAATTTTTTTAAGAAAAGCAATATGTTTTTCCTACCTCAGTTTTCCATCCTTCTGTGTCCCTCAGTTTTCCATCCTGTGTTTCTCAGTGGTTCAAAACATATTTATTATAAACAATTTTTTGAATAGTGCAAGGTTAATTTAAAAAACTTGGATATTCAAGTTGACAGCAATAGCAATATTCCAGATGTAAGATACAAGGAAGGGAGAAAAATCCTCTGAAAATCTGTTCTCTATCTCTAAGAATGTACTAGTCAAAACTGGTTTTTGAGACTAATTCATTATGTCAAAACATATGCATTTTTGAAAATGAACTCCTGATCCCTTAGCTGATACCTAGATTGCAAACTAGTCTCTAAAAATTCCTTCATGGAGGATTCCTTAATCATTTCATATAATTATAAATAATCCTCACACTGATGAACCTAACTCTCGTTTTTCCGATTATTTTAATCTGTGCCAAAATTAATGTTAGAATTTTTACTTTCTATGAAATACCAAAGGTAGAGAAGATAAATCAAAATATTATGGTTTAATTGATGTGTAGAATATTAACTGGCTTTGTATTTAATCTGGCAATACTTATCAAAAAGAATACATATATGCATATTATATCAGTGTCTTATAGCCTCCAAATGGCTTTATCATCTTCCTGGTTTCATAATTAGTGAAATAAACTTTGACACAGTCTTTGGCATGTTGCAAATTATGTCTTGGTCTGAATTTTAACATTTTCATTGGAGGGTGACAAATATGTGGCTTGTATGCCTTCACATTTCTGATCTGCACCATAAAAATTAATCACAAACATAGTTTGAATCTCTCTCTATTCAAGTGCCCAAAAGTCACTAACAATAAATTGGAATTTGTTCCAAAGTTAAAATTCATTTGTCCTCTTTGACCTATTGACATGTTTTAGCTTAATTGCTTTTCAAACTTATCAGACAAAAGTATATTTATTCCTGCAAGATAACAGTTATAAACCTGTAGCCTTAGGATCCAGTCCAGCATCAGAAAGATGCATGTTAGGTCACAAAACATTTTATTGTTGTACTGTAGTTTACGTGCCTTCAGAAGAAACGTACACTTGTCCAACTTACCAGTAAACTGGCAACTAAACCTGTAACTACCCTGCCCCCTGATATGCACATTCATCTAGCTGTTATATTACTGCTTTTTTGATGGCCTCTGAAGATATGTGCATTTATTTCCTATCTCCTGAGGAAGCTGTAATTAGAGATTGAGTTGTATGAAATTGTCATTTCGTAGGTTGAAATGCCCAACATTAACAATCTCATATGATTTGATGTAATCGAAAAGCAGGAATCAAACAAAATTGTGCTTCTGTTGGTGATCTCCCAGTTTCAAGCAATCCATTCTCTTTTTAAAATCACTATAATCACCGGTGCCACGGCTCACTAGGCTAATCCTCCACCTTGTGGCGCCGGTACACTGGGTTCTAGTCCCGGTTGGGGCGCCGGATTCTGTCCCGGTTGCCCCTCTTCCAGGCCAGCTCTCTGCTATGGCCAGGGAGTGCAGTGGAGGATGGCCCAAGTGCTTGGGCCCTGCACCCCATGGGTGACCAGGAGAAGCACCTAGCTCCTGCTTTCGGATCAGCACAGTGCACCGGCCGCAGCGCACCCACCACGGTGGCCATTGGAGGGTGAACCAACGGCGAAGGAAGACCTTTCGCTCTGTCTCTCTCTCTCACTATCCACTCTGCCTGTCAAAAAAGTCACTATAATCATCCAAAAGAATTGGTGATCTAACACTTCCTTTACACAAAGCATCACAGTAAACTCCGGGGGTGACAACAGATGCAAGTGCACACCTTATTTTGAAGGTGCTCTTGCCTGGTTTTCAAGGTGAGTGATGGGCTATAAGATTATGAGCCATTTGCAGATAGAGACTGTGTTTCACTATGCTTTATTTTTCTGTGTATTTCACATGTGGCAGGTAGTTAATAAATCATTGCTAAAAGAGTGAAAGGTGGGGAGAGAGACAAAAAGAAGGAAAACAGGAAAGGTGAGAGGAATACAGAACTTAGTTTAAGAAGTACCTGAAAACTGAATTTGTCACAGAAAAAAGGAGAGCTACAAAGAAATTCAGTTTTTTAAAACATTTGCTTCTAAATGAGTTTTATACTCCAAAATATTTTTAAAGCCATTTATTGAAATTGCTTTGACCCTAAGTTGACTTTGGTTCATTACCAAATATTGAAGTGAGTACAAAGAGATATGTGCATTCTACATCAGTGCATTTCCAAGATTTATTTGTTTGAGAGGCAGAGAGAGAGAGAGAGATAGGTCTTCCATCCATTAGTTCTCTCCCCAGATGGCTGCAACAGCTGAACTAGGCCAAAGCCAGAACCAGGAGCTGCTTCTGGGTCTCCCACATGGGTGCAGGGCCAAGGACTTGGGCCAACTGCTGCTTTTCCCAGAACATAGCAGAGAGCTGGATTAGAAGTGGAGCAGTGGGGACTCAAACCAGTGCCCATATGGGATGCCGGCACTGCACATGGTGGCTTTATGCACTACAGCAGGGTGCCAGCCCTGATCAATACATTTTAAACAGGAGGCTTCAAGAGCAGTAACTAGTAATCTCATCAATAGCAACATGACCAGGAAGGTTTCTCTTAGATGAGTTACTTGAAGCCATGAATAATGGTATCTATTAAAAATTGTTCACCACAAATATGAAAATATAAGGAGCGTTATACTTCTCACTTCTTATTTTAAAAAATTATTTCAGAGGCAGAGAGAGTCTTCCATCTGCTGGTTCACTCCCCAAATGTCTACAATAGCCAGAGCTGGGGCTGTTCAAAGCCAGGAGCCAAGAGCTTCTTCTAGATTTCCACCTGGTTGCATAGGTCCAAGCACTTGGACTATCAGCTGTATTCCCAGGCACAACATCAGGGAGCTAGATTGGAAATGGAGTAGCCAGGACTCAAACCAGCGTCCATACAGAATGCTGGCATCACAGGCGGAAGTTTTACCTACTGCTACGCCCCAATGCCAGCCCCTATATTTCTCATTCTATTACAAGACACCTTCTTAGCTCTTTCTTTTCCTTTTATCATTATTGAAATTATAAAGGTGAATGGTAGGGGTAATTTTTAAGTGTTTTTGGGGCAAATAATTATTTTTATTTAAGACTTCATTTGGGAAGTTTTTTTCTTTATAAAAGAGCCACTATCAAAAGAACCAAAAACTAAATTTATTTATGTCTTTATTCATTCCTAGACAATATTAAAAGAGATTTCACTTTAGGGTTCCCAGAATTTGGGAAAAGTATTAATTAGTCACCTTGAGAAATTTGTTGGTTATGTAAAACTTTTTGCTGTGGCAAAGAGTCAGGCCTAGCCTTTCCATTTGCATATGTTACATCCTTTCCTTATCATTCAGGAAAAAAAAAATGGTGCTCCAATCAATCAAAATGAATAGTTGTTTTTAGCTATAAATTTGATAGTTGGGATGCTGAGTAGGAAAATACAAACTTTTACATATTATTTGTGAGACAATTGCTAGAACTTTAACAGAAAGGGAATTTGTTATGCATATTAAAAACCTTAAAAATACACATACTTTTTGAATCAGAGATTCCAATTCAGGAATTTATCCTAAAATAATTAAGGACATTTACACAAATTTAACTATGAGAGCATTTAATGCAATGTTAGAGGCACTACTGAAAAAAATAGAAACAATTTTAATAAGTAACAATAGTAGCATATTACTTAGTTATGTTATACTTTTATATCCTATACCATATAAAATATAAAATTATATTCTTTGTTAGAGTTAGTATCTTTATGGAATTTTCATATTAAAATGGTCATAACAGATTGTTCAATTAAAATGAGCAAAGATTACTCAAATATATGTATGTGTGATTGAATTTTCATAGTAGAATCATACAACCACATTTTTTTCTCTGAAAGAATGCTAAGATTTTGACAGTATTACCTCTGAAGGAAGAGCAAGTGATATTTAGGGAAAAAAAGGTTTCTAATTCTTTTCAGATTTTTTTATTTTTAAATAAAAATATACTAGTTTATATTAAAACAAACTATTTCAAGAAGAAAAATAACAAGTGCTACCCTCCAGCATTTACTGGCAATGTCTTCACTATCCACGGACATGCTGTTGTTTTGAGGCTTTGATTGCTAGAGTTAAAGAAACAAACTGTGGGTTGAACCAAAATACTTAAACACAACTCTATATCTATAGCAATTACTGTAATAAAGACAAAGAATTGTCTCAACACATGTGGCAAAATATCAAATTGTACATCATAACTATAATTTTTAACAACTACACCTCAAACATAAAACAAGATTTATCTCAACAAGTAGCATTAATCACCTCAGAAAGGTTGTAACAATAGAAAAATTTCTAAATAGAATCTAAAAGTCAAAGTGGTAGTCATAGTCTTTCCATTTGAAGTAAGATCATTCTAAATATGAAGTCCAAAGAACTTTTTTAGGAACATTCAATTTTTTATTCCAATAAGTCTCAAATTTGGTCATCTGTATTTTCTGTTTCAGGAAAAAGATAATTACTTGAAAACACTTCCACTACTTTAAATTGTAAAGCTACTTAGACATAACTGGTTTGATTATGAAAGTAAGATATATTCATAATAAAAAATTGTCCCAAATTCTATCACCCAGTGACTAACACTGATATTTTGGTGCCTGTCCACAAATGTTGATCCAATTTTTAAATTTGAAAACTAAAGATGGGTGTTTAGCTATTTCAGTCCTGTGAAAAGTCAGTGGAGATCAGATAGCTACATTTTTTTCTGTTATTTTTTTCTGTTTGTGGCATTGCCTACATTAAGATGCAATTGTTTGTGCCTTCTACCTTGGACTTAAAAGAGTTTTCTGGCAAAAATAAATAATAAATAAGTAAGTAAGTAAGTATGTACAATCAACCGGATACCAGCAGCCCAGTAAACGAATGCATTCACATCGCCTCAACTCTGTTTCCTCCAGGGCAAATATCAGTAGACGGATTTATGCGCTACCTGAGTGGAGAAGAAAATGGAGTTGTTTCACCTGAGAAACTGGATTTGAATGAAGACATGTCTCAACCCCTTTCTCACTATTTCATTAATTCCTCGCACAACACCTACCTCACAGGTATGAATTTCTAATTCTTTGAGAGTTTCCTTATCTGATCTTACCAAATATCACCCTTGTTGACAAGCAAAGGTTTGTTTTTTTCTGAGAATTCTGGGATCCCACCAACACCAGTCTCCACTTAAAAACAGACCAACCACATATGTGTGAAGCAGTATCATCATTTTCCCATGAACAAGTTTTCTAAAGTGTGTCTATAGCTGATGTCTTCAGACTGGTGGGATTTTTTTGAAGCTAAACTGATTGTTCAGTGAACTTCAAGCCTTTTATAACTACCTGGTCCCCTGGACTGTGTTCTAAAGGAGGGCTCCATGGCCCTTAATAACTTCTGTAAAAAGTGAATTCCTTTTTGCTCAAAGTGGAACAGCCCTTTAGACAAAAACAAATTGACCTATGAATGACACTTACATTTCTGAGTAAATATAATAATTAAGAAGGAAAAAAAGAACAATGAATTTCCTAACTAGATCCTAAATTGAACATTTCCATGATTTTTTTAAACTTTTATTTAATAAATATAAATTTCCAAAGTACAGCTTATGGATTACAATGGCTCCCCCCCCCAACTTCCCTCCCACCCGCAACCCTCCCCTTTCCCTCTCCCTCCCCCCTTCCATTCACATCAAGATTCATTTTCAATTCTCTTTATATACAGAAGATCAGTTTAGCATATATTAAGAAAATATTTCAACAGTTTGCACCCACATAGAAACACAAAGTGAAAAATACTGTTTGAGTACTAGTTATAGCATTAAATCACAATGTACAGCACATTAAGGACAGAGGTCCTACATGAGGAGTAAGTGCACAGTGACTCCTGTTGTTGACTTAACAAATTGACACTCTTGTTTATGGCATCAGTAATCACCCTAGGTCTTGTCATGAGTTGCCAAGGCTATGGAAGCCTTTTGAGTTCACCGACCCTGATCATATTGAGACAAGGTCGTAGTCAGAGTGGAAGTTCTCTCCTCCCTTCAGAGAAAGGTACCTCCTTCTTTGATGACCTGTTCTTTCCACTGGGATCTCACTCGTGGAGGTCTGTCATGTAGGTGTTTTGTGTTGTGTTTTTTTTTTTTTTTTTTTTTTTTTTCCAGAGTGTCTTGGCTTTTCATGTCTGAAATACTCTTATGGGCTTTTCAGCCAGATCCGCGTGCCTTAAGGGCTGATTCTGAGGCCAGAGTGCTGTTTAGGACATCTGCCATTCTATGGGTCTGCTGTGTATCTCGCTTCCCATGTTGGATCGTTCCCTCCCTTTTTTATTCTATCAGCTAGTATTTGCAGACACTAGTCTTGTTTTCCATGATTTTTAATGTAAAACTACTGAAATATATGAATGTATATATTACCTCACCATAGTCATAGTTGAGAAACTTATAATAAATACATATTTTTATTATCAAAATATTTCATTCAGAACATTTTCTGTATGGCAGATCTTTATTTTTTTTAAGAATAATTTTATTTATTTGAAAGTCATAGTTACACAGAGAGAAGGAGAGGCAGAGAGAGAGAGGTCTTGCATTCTGCTGATTCACTCCCCGAATGACCACAATGGCCAGAGCTGAGCTGATCTAAAGCCAGGAGCCAGGAGCTTCCTCCAGGTCTCCCACTTGGGTGCAGGGATCCAAGGAGTTGGGCCATCTTCTACTGCTTTCCCAGGCTATAGCAGAGAGCTGGATCGGAAGAGGAGCAGCCAGGACTAGAACCAGCACCCATATGGGATGCCAGCGCTGCAGGCTGTGGCCACAGCACTGGCCCCAGATCTTTATTTTTTTAAGATGTACTTATTGATTTGAAAGAGTGACAGAGAAAGAGATCTTCCATCTTCTGATGCTCACGCAGCCTGGGCTAGGCCAGGCCTAAGCCAGGAGGCAGGAACTCCATCCAGGTCTCCCACATGGGTGGCAGGAACCCACACACATGGGCCATCACTCATTGCCTTCCCAGACACATTAAGATGAAATTGAATCAGAAACAGTTTCGGACAGGAATCCAGGACTCCAAAATGGAATGCAGACATCCCAAACAACAGCTTCACTCACTGTGCCATAACATCTATGCCTATATGGCAGATTTTTTATCATAGGTGTCAAAAAGTCTTTGTAGGGATGTTGCTGCTGTATATCACTCTCCTGTTCACAAAGTCTATCATACAAACATCTAAGGCCGCCAGACCTGATACATCACAAGTCTGGGATCCTATGTGGTATCTGTGTGTTGAAGATGTTCTCCACACCTTGAGGGTAGTTTTTGATAAACTTGTAGCTCATTATCCAAGGCTGTGTGTCATGTAACCAACAGTGGGATGCACATAAAGACAAGGGAGATATACAGGCTGTTGATAGCCATGGAGGTCCAACCACGTGAAAAAAAGAATTTCTTCCTCTAGAATTCCTTAAAGAAATCAATTCTCTCCAAATTCAAATGTGCAATGTGTTGATCCTGAGCCCAGCGTTAGCCTGGAATCCTTCATTAGGTGAACAAAGCTTAGAATAGCAGTCAATCTTGGATGAAGATAGCTACATAGCTTCTGGAGAACTAGAATGAGCTACCCTAGATGATTCCATGTAATTCAAGACTACCTAGTTGGAGCCATATAGTCTGAGTCCTACAGTCATTTGAACTGCAATTTCATGTTCTTCACAGAAATTTCAAGGCTTTCAAGCCATCTTGTCGCCTTTTCATTTCAACCGACCTTGTGTGCTAACAAAAATTCATGTCACAAAGCTACGTTTATTTGTTGTCATCCTAAACCACATTCTACTCATTTACTGTTATATAATGAAACATTCCAAGACTCAATTTCATAAAACCACCACTGTTTTATTTATATATTATTTTATTTATATAATCTTTATATATTAATTATAATATATATTTATATATTATGTTCATTTTATTTATATAATATTTATATATATTATATATGTACATATATATATACACACACATATATAAATTTTATTATTTGAAATACTGAGACAAATCTTCCATATGCTGGTACACGCCCCAAATGCCTGCCCACCCAGGGCTAGGCAAGCAGGAAACTAGGACCCAGGAATTCAATCTGGGTCTCCCATGTGGGTGGCAAGGACCCAAGTATTTGAGCCATCACCTGTCACTTCCCAAGTGTGCATTAGCAGGAATCTGGAATCGTAGCAGAGCCAGGTCTTGAAACAAGGTACTCCAATATGAGATGCAGCACCGTAACTGCTACACCGGGTGCCTGCCCCACAATTTTATCTTGTCACAGTATGTAGATAAAGATTTCAGACCACAAATTGGGGGTATTGCTTGCCTCTGTTCCTTGGTGTCTTAGGCTTTAGTTAGGAATAGAATGGGGGAATGGGGTGGATACTGGGAATCATCTGGAGGATTCAACAGTAAGTCTGGCATCTAGGCTGAATGACCCAACAGCTGGATTCAGGTTGAAGGATGGGCCTGGTTGCCTACAGGAGACCTTACCATGTAACAAAGGCTTCTTTACAGCATGGCAATCCAAGGATAGGTGGATTTCATTTTAAGTGATAACTCAGGGCTAGCTATAAGAGTTAAGTGCCCCAGAGAACAAAGAGGAAGCTTAATTGCCTCTTGGCAATTAACTTACAAAGCTCTATAGTGTCACTTCTTGCTTTGTAGAAGGGTCAGAAGTATATTTCAGAGTCAGAGGGGATGTAAGACCACAACTTTCTATGGGAGAGTGTCAAGGAATTTTCATTCCTGTTTTAAAACCAGTACAAGTTCTATAAGTTTAAGACAAGATTATCAATTTAGGCCACTTGGATTCTATTCCTCAGGTTGCCTATGGAAATTTTTCAGCTCCTCATCAAGTACATAAGCCTTTATATAGGAACTTTTTTTTTTTTTCCTTCTTAGGGTTTTTTAATTTTATTTAATACCATTGACCTATTTAGCAGACTACAAAAGCCTGTGGACTCATCTCAAAATGTTAAATGTATAAAATAAAGTATCTAGGATTAAAGAGGAAACAGACGCCGGCGCCGTGGCTCACTAGGCTAATCCTCCACCTTGCGGCGCCGGCACACCGGGTTCTAGTCCCGGTCGGGGCGCCGGATTCTGTCCCGGTTGCCCCTCTTCCAGGCCAGCTCTCTGCTATGGCCAGGGAGTGCAGTGGAGGATGGCCCAGGTGCTTGGGCTCTGCACCCCATGGGAGACCAGGAAAAGCACCTGGCTCCTGGCTCCTGCCATCGGATCAGCGCGGTGCGCCGGCTGCAGCGGCGGCCATTGGAGGGTGAACCAACGGCAAAAGGAAGACCTTTCTCTCTGTCTCTCTCTCTCACTGTCCACTCTGCCTGTCAAAAAAAAAAAAAAAAAAAGGAAACAGATTCCACAGAGTATTTTTAACAAGTGTAAAACACAAAATAATATTTATCTTTTTATTAACATAATTTAAATGAGTCAAAGAAATATGTTGTGATATTTGCAACAAATGGAATATGATGTGAAAATATTTGTGATTTCTACAGGAGAAAAAAAGCATGGATCATGCTAATATTACTGTGGCTTATGACCTATATTCATAACTGTAGAGAATGTTAAAATTGAAGATGTAAACCTTTTTCTCATCTAAATTCAAGGAGTCTCTGGAAAGTCAAGCTGAGTCAAGACCTTTAACTTAAAGGATCCAAAGTATAACTTTAAAAACCTGGGTTCATGTTTGGCACAGTGGTTAAGCCACCACTTGGGACACCCACATCCCATATGAGAGTGTCTCAGTTTATATCCTGGCTCTGTTTGGGATATCAGCATCCTGATAATGGGCACGCTGGGGTGCAGCAAATGATAGCTCAAAATTTTGCATCCCTGCCACTTGCACGAAGACTGAGATTGAGTCCCTAGCTCTTGGCTTCAGCTTGACTCAGCTCTGGCAGTTGTAGGCATTTGGAGAGCAGATGGGAGATTGCAGTATTTCTCTCTGTCACTCCATTTCAGTACATATATGTTTTCTAAATAATAAAATCCTAGCACACGATAGAGTCTTGCATTTATCATATACTTAGGACAAGATTCTTAAAAATACTTAAATTTATGCCCAGTTGAATTTTGAATATTTTATATGGTCTTATCTACCTGAAAGTCACAATACTGAGTGATCTTAAAACAATCCATTTAAGTCCAAAGATGCCTTTTAATTGATGTACTGATATTCATGACTTTCTAGGGTATTTGTCATGTAGAGTCAGCAATACCAAAATGATTGAATGGTGAGACTAATCAGATATTCACTCTATTCTTTCCAATTTCCTTGGGAAAATAGTGATTTTTCTCTTTCTGCATACCATTGTGGACTTAAGCTTTTCAGATTTTGTGTGTATTCATTTAATGACAGTCACTATGCTCCTTCTGTTGGCCAGATTGTCTCAACTTTGAGCAGTGGGAGACCTGTATAGGCTGGCATCTGCATCCTCTTGACATGACACTTTGCTTTTGAAAATGTCTTTGATTTCTGGCACATAAAGATCTTCCAGGCTCACCTTATTTCTTTCTGCTCCAGACAAGGAATCATTTTCCCAACAAGTCCTGGTTCCTTTAGGTGGAATTAAACACAGTATGTGTAACGATCATCATGACCCTGTGTGCTGTTTCTGAACTATTTCAGTGAACAAAACAAGGGAAGACAGATATTTTTATTTTTTTCTTATAAAAGCATGATTCACAATTATTTCCACCCATATCTTCTGACTTAAATTCCTGTTTCTGTAGCTGTGCTTCCTAGCAATCTGGTTACCTAACAATTTATACATAATTACTCATTTGCTTTACTAACAGCACAATAATAATTCTAAGAAAATGGGTCAACATTAACACATTAACACAAACAGAAAAACTACTCAATTTTTTCCTTTTTAAAATTTTTATTTATTTTCATTTTATTTGAAAAGTGTGGAGAGCAGAGAGAGAGTGGGGGTGTTCCATCCCCAAATGGTTGCAACAGCCAGGGCTAGACCAGGCCAAAGCCAGAAGCTGGGCTCTCCATCTATGTCTCCCATATGGGTGGCAGGGCACTAGTACTAGGGCTGACATCCACTGCCTTCCCAGAGTATTATCAAGAAGCTGGATAAGAAGCAGAGCAGTCAGGACTCAAACTTTGAATACTGTTGTTGCAAGTAGTGGCTTGACCTGCTATTCCACAATGTGGGCCAAACAAGTAGCACCTTAACTTCTGTGTAAAATGTCCATCCCAGTTATTTAAAAACAAAACAAGACAAAAACAAACGCACTGCATTTCGTTAAGAATTCTCAGTCAGTATCATTACTTCTAGAGTCACTCATATGGCCTCTTTCCCTTGAACTTTGTTAGAACAAATATGGCAGAGAATTTCACTCCATTGTGTCAGGCTGGTTTCAATGTGAAGATATTAGCATAAAAACCTCATTTGACTTATGGGTCAATTTGGTTTTATTTTATACACTATTAGTAGTATCATTATTTTAATTGCAGATAAAATATTATAAAACTTTTATTTTCAAAAGTTGATAAATGTAAGCATTTATGATCTGAAATTGCAAACTCCCCAAAACCAATCAAGAATGTTATAACATAGAATATTATGGAACAATAGGGCTCATATTAAATTTTAAAATCAATACCTAGAAGATAAGTGATTTTATTGCCATTTCCAGAGAAGTAGAAATTTTGTCTGTGGAAACATTATTTCATATAGGAGGTATTTGTGGAAAAAGGGAAGGTTTTCTTTTCAAATGAGTTTAAGAAATGCTGCGTACAAAAATTAGCCTCTGCTAGAATATATATTACATTTTAAAATATTTATTTTATTTATTTGAAAAGCAGACAGGCAGGCAGGTAGACATAGAAAGATCCCCTATTCATGGGTTCACTCCCCGAATGCCCTCTAACCCTTGGGCTGGGCCATCTAATCTGAAATTCAGTCCAAGTCTTCCCAAGAGGAACAGGACCCAACTACCTGAGCCACCACTGCTGCCTCCAGAGTGCACATTAACTGAAACAGGAATCAGGAGCAGAGCTGAGACTCAAAGCCAGGCACTCCAATATGGGATATGAGCATCTCAAACAGCATGATAACTGCTACACCAGGTGCCTATCCAACTGTAGTGTATTTTGAATATAGGAAAAAGGACCAGAGATTTACAATCATTAAGGAGATGACCAGTCTTACATCTCCCTTGTCATTACTGTAATTCTTTTTTGAGCAACTTAAGAACTTGTATTCCTGAGAAATACTGTTCCAAATCAGGAGAATTAAAATATGTGGAATATTTTATTTTGAACATTCAATGAAATCATAAAAATTAAATATACAGTATGCAGAACCAATCATTTTAGCAGTGCATTATTATGTCTATTTTTCTACTCATTTTTGCCCCTTTGTTGAATATTGAACATGCCCAGAAGAAAAAATAAATTGAATCATTGAGAGAAATATATGCACAAAATTAGTTGGTTTTTAATTACAATAGTCATTTTCTAGGGTTCTGGATGGTCTTGCAACACTCAGCAATGGTTATGCTTTAAATTATTGTTTTTCCTCAAGGAATCCACTCTTTGACTCAAGGAAACAATCCTAGAATGAACAGTGTGCAGTCATTTCAACATACTTTGTAGCTCTTCATAAACCCCCTCATGCTCCGAATCATTTGGGAGATAATGGCTCTGGATACACAGTCTAGGCAACATGGTTCTATCTCTGGATATGAATGTCTTTTTTCAGCTTAAGAAAAAACCTTATAAGGGGTCAGCTTTTAAAGCACGGTGGTTAAGATGCCACTTTGGATGCCCACATTCCATATTGTAGTGCTTGAGTTCAAGCTCTAGCTGCATTTACAATGTCAGCTTCCTGCTGATGTGTCCCCTGAAAGACAGCAGTGATGTCTCATGTGGTTAGGTTCCTGCCTCCTTCGCAGGAGATCTGGATTGAGTTATCTGTTCCTTGCTACCGCCTAGCCAAGCCCCAACTGTTGCAGGCAGTAGGGAAGTGAACCAGCAAATGAGAGGTAGGTCTCTTTCTGTCTCTCAAATAAATTATATTGACTTGAGAGCTTAGGTATCTCAATAATCTGAGGAATTATGATTGATTGTATCAAATGATTATTTAGCTACTTTCCTCATGCTTTTTTTTTTTTTTTAGAATTATTTCATTTATTTGAAAGACAGAGTTACAGAGAGAGGTAGAGACAGAGAGAGAGGTCTTCCATTCTGCTAGTTCACTCCCCAAATGACCGCAATGCTCAAAGCTGAGCCGATATAAAGCCAGGAGCCAGGAGCTTCTTCCAGTTCTCCATATGGGCGCAGGGTCCCAAGGACATGGGCCATCTTCCACTGCCCTCCCAGGACATAGCAGAGAGCTGGATTGGAAGAGGAGCAGGTGGGACTGGAAGCAGTGTCCATATGGATGCCAGCGCTGCAGGCTGGGGCCTTAACCCACTGTGCCACAGCCTCGGCCCCTAAGAATGTGTTTTGACTGCAGAACCAGCCTAAGAATGATTCAAGCCCTAGTTGTGCTTTTGTGTCATCCTCTACCAACCCAGGCTTTGAGTCTTTCGTATTTCCTCCATTTATCCCTGAGCAAATGCTACCTTTCACTATTTATTTCATATTTAAAGCATATACCTACCTGGAAGACATGAGTGGTAGAGTGGAAAGAAAGTGAGCTTGGGAGACATAACAGACTTTAAAAAAATTCATGGAAGCCGGCGCCGTGGCTCAATAGGCTAATCCTCCACCTGCGGCACCGGCACACCAGGTTCTAGTCCCGGTTGGGGTGCCGGATTCTGTCCTGGTTGCCCCTCTTCCAGGCCAGCTCTCTGCTGTGGCCCGGGAGGGCAGTGGAGGATGGCCCAAGTGCTTGGGCCCTGCACCCACATGAGAGACCAGGAGAAGCACCTGCCTCCTGGCTTCGGATCAGCACAGTGCGCCGGCCGCAGTAGCTATTGGAGGGTGAACCAACGGCAAAGGAAGACCTTTCTCTCTGTCTCTCTCTCTCACTGTCCACTCTGCCTGTCCAAAAAAAAAAAAAAAAATTCATGGTAACTAATGGAAAAAAAGCTAATCTATAGAAGTGAAATTGACACTTTGAAATGCAATGACTTTAAATAGCTCTTGTCTCAACTGTTGAGGAACAAGGTTTTTTTTTTTTTTTTTTCGTACTAACTACTCTAGTTAGTGTAGGGTTAATTTTATGTGTATAAAGTTAATTGAAAATAAATCTTAGTAAAAAACAAGAATGGGATAAGAAAGGGAGGAGGAAGAAGAGTTGAAGGGAGGGAAGGATGAGAAGAATCACTGTGTTCCTAAATGTGTATATATGAATTGCATGAAGATTATATTCCTTGATAAAAGGTTTCTAGATAAATAAATAAAAGGCCATTTTGGTACAAACATTTTTTAAATAATTTTTAAGATTCCTTGTTAGTGTGGATATAAAGAATTTTTATACAAAACCAAGCTTACCTTTTTTTATAAAAAAGGTTTCTTTATTTGAAAGACAGAGTTACAGACTGAGAAAGGCAGAGACAGAGAGAGAGGTCTTCCATCCACTGGTTCACTCCCCAAATGACCGCAATGGCTGGAGCTGAACTGATCCAAAGTCCGCTTCTTCCGAATCTCTCACATAGGTGTGGTGGCTCAAGGACTAGGGCCCATCCCCCACTGCTTTCTTGGGTGCATTAGCAGGGAACTGGATCAGAAGTTGAGCGGCCTGGACTCGAACTGGTGCCCTATGGGATGCCAGCACTGAAGGCTGGGGCTTTAACCCACTGCACCACAGCGCCGGCCCCAAAAGATAAATTTACCTTTAAAATTTTTTTAGTTTATTTGACATGCAGAGAGACAGAGACAGCTCACATTGCTAGTTCACTCCTCAAATGCCCACAAGGTTGTGACAGAACTGAGCTAGAAGCCAGAAATACAATTCAGGTCTCTTACATGATTAGCAGGAACACAACTTAGTTGAGCCATTGCCAAGTCTACCTATAGTCTGTATTAGCAAAAAGCCAGTCAAGAGCCTGAACCAGGGGCAAGCATTGTGGCACAGTGAGTAAACCTGATGCCTGCCATACCAGCATCCCATATGAGCACTGGTTCAAGTCCTGGCTGTTCCATCTCCAATCCAGCTCCCTGATAATGCACCTGGGAAAACAGAAGATGACCCAAGGGTTTGGGCCCTTACTACCCACATGGGAGACTACAATGAAGCTCCAAGGCCATGGCTTCAGGCTGGCCTAGCCATGGCCATCGCAGCCAATTGAAGAGTGTAGTAACTCTATCTTTCAAACAAATAAATAAATCTTTAAAAAATAAAGTAAAAAGAGCCAGAGCTAGTAATCAAACCCTAGCACTCTTGAGATAGAAGCATCTTAACCTCTAGGCTGAACACCCTGTTTCTAAATTTATCTTTTAATTCTTTTTTCTACAAACTTTTTGAAGTACTTTATAAACTGTCCTGGCTTAAATTTGCCTTTAAGTAAATTATATACTGAACTCTTCTGAACCTTGGGTTTTTTTGTTTGTAAAATGAAGACAAATTTAAAACAGCCAGGGTTCTTGTGTCTGAATGCAAGAAGATGCTGTAACTTAATGGGCTTCAGATTAATGGATTTATTACCTCACACAGTAAGTTGCCCAGCAGAGAAATGGTTGAGTCAGGAATTCATTTTTTTTTTTTTTTTTGACAGGCAGAGTTAGACAGTGAGAGAGAGACAGAGAGAAAGGTCTTCCTTCCGTTGGTTCACCCCCCAAATGGCCGCTACGGCTGGCGCGCTGTGCCAATCCAAAGCGAGGAGCCAGGTGCTTCCTCCTGGTCTCCCATGCGGGTGCAGGGCCCAAGCACCTGGGCTATCCTCCACTGCCTTCTAGGGCCACAGCAGAGAGATGGACTGGAAGAGGAGCAACCGGGACTAGAACCCGGGGTACTGGCACCGCAGGCAGAGAATGAGCCTAGTGAGCCGCGGCGCCGACAGGAATTCATTATTGTCATTGGGCATCCAGGTACTCCTTTTTGGTGCCTTCATATTTTCACAGTATTGCTACTCCATGAGTCAAGATCCACAGGCACAGGAAAGGTTCCTGTGTGTGTTCCTTTCTAAAAGTGAGGGAAATGTTCCTAGATGTTCCCCTAACATCCTTCCCCAGCCCCCGTCCAGTAGACACCTGTATATGATGGAACCCAGAGTTATGACCATGTGCTCGTGCCCACATCAGTCACTAGTGCAGTAAATGTAACTGCCATGACTGACTTAAAAGGGTCAAGATTTACCCTAAGACTGAGTTGTAAACCCTGAAGCATATCAGAACCTAAATAAACTACCCCATTGTGAAGGAGAAAGGGTGACCTGAAGCGTAGGATTGAGATAAGAGTTTAAACTCACTGATGAATAAGAAACTTGTTCTTTGCTTACACTTGTGTCCCTACCTGAATTGTAAGGGTACAAAATATGTCTCCTGTATTTTTCTATCCCATTAACTAGCATTTGCCTCCCACAGAAAAGTTGTTTGGGAAGATGTACAGACACCAATGGGGAAGCTCCTATAAACAGTAAGGCATATGTTTCAAGTTGTTTTCTCAAAGATGGGAATCTTTGGGCTCTTCCCAGACATTTTTGCACATAAGGCATCTCATGGCAATTGGCTCTGTGTTCAAGAGCTTCATGGTCTCTCTAGTGAGGCAACAAAGACTGTGGCAACAGAGAAAGAACAGCTCCATCAAATTGATGCCTTCAAAGATGATCAAGATGAACTACACGTTTTCTGTAGTTTGAGCAATACCCTCAGGTGTAGCTGTGGGATTCAGTGCACCAAAATGGCTATTCCAGAATTAAAAGCAAAGAGAAAGCAGTCAGCATTAACAAATGCATCACATTCTAGAACTTTTTTGCCCTGGCAGTTAAAGAGAAGACAAAAAATAATGATAATCATAAAAGATAGGAAATTAATCACCGGTCTTTGAGATCTGAAAAAGTCTGTATTGCTAGAAGGATTGTGTTTTTTTTTGTTTTTTTTTTGTTTTTTTTCAATTTTCTGGCCCCTTCTATCATTTGATGCCTTGGGTAATCTGAGACAAAGCTCAAGGGAATCCAAACAGCCACCCAATATGAGTGCAGTCAAGTGAGAAGCTGCAGAGCTGTGACTACAGGCAGTAATAGTCTTATGAACTGATCTGAGAGGTAGCTGCAGGTCAGAAGTTCAATCAAGGGCTTGGAATATGTTGCAGAAGCTGTTCACAGCCAGTGGAGATGATGCCAAGTGTTGAAAGTCTAATGACAAATCCCAAATCCCAACACCTGGTATTCCACTGACCTCAGAAGCTATGTTTATTTGCTCTAATCAAAGGGAAATACAGTAGGTAAATGGAATGTGATAATGAAAAGGTCAAAATTTTAAGGAAGAAAAATAAACCAACTTTGAGAATGGTAGAAAATAATGAAGAATATTAATACTTGTGTTTGAGAAAATCTCCATAAATGAAGTAAAACTGCAGGAAGTTAGTATGCATTCCAAAGATTAGGAAAATTAAGAATAAATATAGATTTTCAAAATATTTCTTTGAGAGACTTCCACTTCTAATAAAATATTATTTATTCTAACAATGAGCAACAGTGTTGCATTGGAGTAATTCTGTTGGTTTTAGGAGTTGGATAATAAACAAAGATATATAAATACACACTCATTCTTTAGTTATTTTCAAGTTCTTTTGTGGCTACATTCTGAATGTTTTTAAAGACATTGACTGGGGGCCGACATTATGATGCCACAGAGGCATCCCACATCCAAATTACCAATTTGAGTCTCAACTGCTCTACTTCTAACCAGCTTCCTTCAAATGCACCTGGGAAGCAATGAGTGATGGCCAAAGTACTGCAACCGATGTGGGAGACCAAGGTGCAGCTCCTGGCTTTGGCCTGGCCCAGTCCTAGCCCTTATGGCCATTTTGGGAATGAACCAGCTGATGGAAGATCTCTGTTTCTCTCTCTCTCTCTCTCCCTTTGCCTTTCAAATAAATAAATATTTAAAACATCAGCTTTTTGATACTTCAAAAGTCTTCTACTTGTTCTTTGGCATAAAAGAATTACAAATTCAAAAAGTTCTAGAAACTCATGATAGAACACTCTACTAATCAGTTAAGTATCTACTTTCTACACCTTTAAATCAGATTTAGCTTTTAAATCCATGGCAATGCTAGTAACACCCAAACAGTATGAATGAAATAGACTTAGTGATTGCACAGAATATGATAGTGTTAGATACAGTCAATAGACAATTACCTAAAGAAGTACAGACATAAAAGTCTATCCTTAAAGACTAGTGCAATTTTTTGAGGGAAAGCACTTGGCAATGAGTTAACTTAATAATAATTTGAATTCTTCACTACCTTTAGCTAGCATAGCTGTCCCTTAAATTTAGGAATAATGCACAAATATTTGTTTTCCTTCTCCTTTCACTATCCTATTAACTTTTATACAGGAAGACCTTTGTAAATCCTTGTCATGATAATAAACTTCAAGGACATTATAAATGGAAAATTGATTACCCAGCTTCAGGATCTTTCCTGATTGTTTGCCAGTGTTTTTTCTTTTGCAAAATACATTTCTGTGTTCAAAAACAAAAACACCTCTTTTTCCAGTACAGAAAAGTGATTATGCAAACATACTTAATCAGCCTTTCAGTGTATTGACCAAGGCTCTTTAGAACTCAAGAATGTCATCTTTTTGTTATGCTGATGGTGAGTGTCCTGACATGCATATAAAAACAAAACTAAGCCAATAGCCTTAATCCCATTTTCTTTGTCCTGTGTGTCTCCACAGGGCAGAGTCATTTCAGAGTCATTTTGACAGTTTTCATCCACATGCCATATTTTAACTGGCTATAAAAAAATGATGGAGGTTTTTAAGAGTATAAGTCAAAGAAAATCTTACTTTGGAAAAACCAAAGATTTAAATGTGTGTGTTGATAAGGTGCTTGACTCCCAATTTTTATTATTCACCTTCTCAAAATAATTTATAGAGAAATTAGTGACTTCCATTCCCTTCTTAAGTGAAATAGGAATAGTTTGGCTTCCATGCCTAGTATTTTCTGTCATCGTGCCTCTCAGGTGCTTTGACTATCACAAATCTCATGACTTCAGTAGGATATTTCAGTCCTGTTCACAGAAATTTTAATTTTGATAAAATTTTTCTATTTTGTCTTTTGTTGCTTGTGCTTCTGGTGTCATAGCTATATAACCGCTGCCTAATCAAGGTCATAAAGATATACCCCCATGTTTTCTACTAAGAGGGTTTTATTTTTATTATTATTATTTGAGAGGTAGAGTTATAGATAGAGAAAAGGAGAGACAGAGAGTGAGAGGTCTCCCATCCTCTGGTTCACTCCCCAGATGGCCTCAAGGGCCGGAGCTGTGCCATTCTGAAGCTCCTTCTGGGTCTCCCATGCGGGTGCAGTGGCCCAAGTGCTTGGGCCATCTTCCTTGGCTTTCTCAGGCTATTGCACAGAGCTGGATCGGAAGAGAAGCAGCCGGGATGCAAACCTGTGCCCATATGGGATGCTGGCGCCACAGCACCAGCCCCTCTAAGAGTTTCATAGTTTCACCCTTATATTTAGGAATACCATTGATTTTGAGTCAATTTTTTGTATGTGATGTGAGACAAAGATCTGACATCATTCTTTTAAATATGACTCCCCAGTTTTCTCAGAATGTTCTACTAAACAGACAATTTTTCCTGCATTGAATTACCTTGGTAATCCTGTTGAAAGTCAGTTGACCATAAATTGAGAGTTTACTTCTTGAGTGTTAATTCTAATTCACTAATCTGTATGTCTAACATTATGCCAGTACCTTACTGCTTTAATAATTGTAACTTTGCAATAAATTTTAAAATTGAAAAGTATGATTCTTCTAATTTTATTTTTGTATTTCAGTATTTTATTGACTAAGAAGGGTCCCTTATATTTCCAAGTGAAGTTTGGGATCAGCTTGTTAATTTCTGCCAAAAAAAAAAATGGGATTTTGATGGGAATTGAGTCTGTAGATCAATTTGGGGAATCTACTTCATGAGCAGACTGCTGGATCTGCTACATGCTAGCTTTGGAAATCTGGGCAACTGAACTACTCTATGCCATTTTCATTATCTGAACTGGGCATTTTTACAAAAATAGCTTTAGCAGACAATTTTTATGAAGATTAAAAGGTTAATACATATAAAGCCAAAGATCTATAAAAAGCATATGGTAAACATGTATTATGTCATTGTTATGTCTCTTCCCCCAACCTACTGCTAGGGATCCACAATTCCATCTGGGATAGTACCACCACTTTCTGGTAGGTTGAGACAAAAGCTGAGACCCTCTGTTTCAGTGCTTGAGCTCCTTGTTTTCCCATAGCTGATGGGCCTTTCTAGGATGCTACTGTTATCTTCCTTGCTTCATGGGATTCTAGGCTATGTTTTGTCGGTGTCTTGTAGCTGGCCAGCTGGCTGGAAACTCCTCTGTCGAGATGTATCGCCAAGTACTTTTGTCTGGTTGTCGCTGTGTGGAGCTGGACTGCTGGAAGGGACGGACCGCAGAAGAGGAACCTGTCATCACCCATGGATTCACCATGACAACTGAAATATCCTTCAAGGTAGAGTGCATGAATGTCCCTAGGGAGACCTGACCTCTTCTGGGTAAAGCCTCTTAAGAGAAAGTCCATGTGGTCACAACTAAGTCCATAGGCTGTGCATCATCTTTCTAGCTAGAGACACTAAAATTCATCATGTTATCCATGGGTAACTGCCATTAGATGAATGACTTGATGTTAACCAATTTATGTGGAAGATATATTACAAAAAAGAAATATCCCCTTTTTTGTCTTTTCCTATTTAGCATTCTTGTTTTCTTGTGTTTATTATTATAAAATATAACATACATAATGAAGAATGCATGCAAACTATATGATCTAACTAATGAATATAAGATGCACACCTATGTAACCATACAACCTAACTCAAGAAATAGAAACTCACTGATGCCCAAGTAGCACCCCCATGCACCCATTTCCATCAGAATGACCACGCTGTCCAGAAGTGACCATCATCCTATTCTGGTGACCACTGCTCTGCTTTTTAAAGCTCTGCAAGTACAGCCCTAAACAGTGTTGCTTCACTACCTTGTTAACTTGATATAAATTGGTTTATACTGTAGCCTACATTATTTTGTGTCTTGCTTCTTTCACTTCATATTGTTCAGAAAATTCATTGTTGGATATATCTCTAGTTTGTTTGCTTTCCTTATCAGGAAGACCATGGTTGATAATGATGATATTAATTACTGCTATTCAATTATTTACATAAAATCCCATTCTGTTAACTAGCTTTTGGCATATTGATACCTACTGGTCTAAGACCCCTATGAACACACCTGTGGTCAGAGTTGAATTTACTTCCTTGTGGGGAACAGGGGCATCTCAATAAATGTGTTAGAAAGAACTTAGGATTTGAGCTTAAATTAGGTGATTTGAGGGAGGATTGAAAGTAGTACTGTGCTGTGGATTGAACACTGTGAGGAAGCAGAAAAAAACATCCTATAATTTGATATCTTAATAAATCCTATTTATGATTAGCAGGACTAAAGCTATTATTAGTAAAGAAATACCAGTCATTCTTATTAGCCAGGAATGAGGGTTGTCTTTGGTCTTCTACTTTTTCCACCCTTGACACTATCCTATACCATAAAGGTTCTCACATTATATATATGAACACCCAAGCCCAGATTTCCAAATTATGTCCATGATCCCTGCAAAGGGCCATCCCAGGGGATTGGCATCATTTGGGTGGGAAGCTAGGGCCTCAGGTACCAGCAAAGTGAACTGGAACAGGGGGCATATTTGCTTTTCAACCCTTTGGAGGGGAATCAGAAGAAAAGAGCTAGAACCCATTGCATGGACCCTATTACCCTGATTACCTGAGTCTCAGGGCAGAACTGGCTCTGGGTCATTAACTTGTCATACGTAACCAAGGAAACAGTGCTCAAGTATCTGTGTAGCTAAGGAGAGAATGGGGAGTCAGAATACTGAGAGGCTAGAATATTGGATGAGTTTCATGTTAACATCACCAAGGTGGGTGGCAAAGCTTTGGATGAAGAAGACAATATGGGCCGGCACCGCGGCTCACTAGGCTAATAATTCTCCACCTTGCGGCGCCGGCACACTGGGTTCTAGTCCCAGTCGGGGCACCGGATTCTATCCCGGTTGCCCCTCTTCCAGGCCAGCCCTCTGCTGTGGCCAGGGAGTGCAGTGGAGGATGGCCCAAGTACTTGGGCCCTGCACCCCATGGGAGACCAGGATAAGTACCTGGCTCCTGCCTTCGGATCAGCGCGATGCGCTGGCTGCAGCGCGGCGGCTGCGGCGGCCATTGGAGGGTGAACCAACGGCAAAAGGAAGACCTTTCTCTCTCTCTCACTGTCCACTCTGTCTGTCAAAAAAAAAGAAGACAATGAGTCTATTTTCAAATCTACACTGATTTAGGGAAAGCTTAGTCAATGGCAGAAGTGAAGGGGTGAAAACCGGTTTGGCAGTTTCAGAACAACTGGGATTTTTTTTTTTCAGGATATGGATAAGTAATATTTCAGAAGTAGCTTTGGGAGCAAAATTATTCCAAACCCCAGCATTTTGCCTGGAGCTCTTGAGATGTGAGAAAAGAAATGGCTGTCACTTGAGAGAGCAGCAAGAGAGAAGCAAGATTGTCAAGAGATAGCCAGTTTCAGTTTAGACAAATGGCTTTTTCTGATCAAAGTTACTGTATACAACAAAGAAACTTTTCAGAAGTGGTATCACTCGCACCTTAAAATATGTTTACTGTGTTGTATCTAAGGAATTTGACCTATGATTTCTTAAACTTGGGCTATATTTCAATTATTAGAGGAAAAATGGCCCTCTTCACTAATTTTTATAACAAAGATTAAAAAGGGCTTGACCTGAATTCTGAACAATGTCTTTCAAAGATGAGACTACTTTTTTTAAAAAAAGATTTTATTTGAGAGGTAGAGTTACAGACAGAGGGAGAGACAGAGAAAGGTTTTCCTTCCGTTGGTTCACTCCCCAGGTGGCCGAAACAGATGGAGCTGTGCTGATCCAAAGCCAGGAGCCGGGTGCTTCTTCCCAGTCTCCCACGCGGGTGCAGGGGCCCAAGCACTTGGGCCATCTTCCACTGCTTTCCCAGGCCATAGCAGAGAGCTGGATTGGAAGAGGGGCAGCCGAGACTAGAACCGGCGCCCATATGGGATGTGGGCGCTGCAAGCGGAGGATTAACCTACTGCGCCACAGCGCCGGCCCCTGAGACTACTTTTAAAACCAAGCACTCTGCAGGTCTTGGGATTTTCTTAAACAAAAATCGATAGGGTTTTACTTCATTTCTGTATTCTCCCACTTCCTCCACCAACTCCCACTATTGTCCTTTTCCACTTACCGAAGATCCCAGCCTATCCTGGTTGGGATGTTTAGGAAAATGTGGGGACGGGTGACCCTGGTGTAGGGCCAGTGCAGTTTGGTTTCATTTCTCTGCTGATGGATAGAGATGATCCTGGAGTGGCAGACAGTGCTTTCTGATGGAGCTGAGGCAAGGATGGCCTTGCACTTGACTCACCACCAGGAGGACCTGCTCCTCCCCCACATTGCCTTCAGCCCACCTCTTAGACTCCTCAGAGTGAGGAAAAGTTATATTTTCTTCAAATTTTAAAATCCCCTAGAGTTCCTTGGAAATAATAAACACCAAGCACATTCAAAGGCATATTTATTTTATTTGGAGCATTTTCTTCTTGGACTGTGCTATCGAGTCTGTGTAGAGTGACTCTCCTTATGCACTTGACGATACAAGTGGTTCTTCAAGTCACATCTGTTATCCCAGAGTCACTGGTTCATTGAACATCTTGGATTCCAGAAACCCAGCTTATCACCACGTCCATGCACTTGCAGATAGATTTAGAGGCTTAAGACTAAATCTAGTTTGCTGTCTCTGCCTGCTGGATGGGGGTTGGAGGAGTGAGCAGGGTGGCCACAGAAAGCCAGCTATGCCTCCTGCTCATACACCTTAGCAAGATTGGTAGGTCTGGCAGAGCTGTAGTTGAGTGGCAGTGTGTAGGAATGGGTGTGTGGAGAAGAAATGTCAACCTGTGTTCAAACAGATATACAGTAGCAGAGATTCTCAATATCAGTCTGAGATTACAGTGAGGCAAGTAAGACATCTAGGATGCAAAATCTTAGGATGCTATCACTCTCAGGGTCACATCGGTATAGAGTGGACGCTTGAGTATCTCTTTGAAGTTTGCACTCAGAGACCTCTCTTGCATCTCCTTAGTCCCAGCCTCTTCCACGTGATTATCCGCGTACAGGTTTCCCAGAACTTAGTGCTTAAAGTGACTTGCAAGAAAGTGCATGAGAAACAGTAGAAAAGAACCTACATGATCTACTCCCCGCCTCACCATTAGCTCGTTTCTTGCTGCTTTCCCCCCTAACTCACTCTGTTCCCGTGTTCCTGCCTTCCTTGCAGTTCCCTGACTATGCCAGGCAGGTCCCCCTTCCACAGGCTGCTCCCTCTGCCTGGAGTGCCCTTTCACTAGGTACCTGCACTGCTCTCCCCTACCTCCTGTTTTAGTTCATTTTCAGTCACTGTACCAGAGCTTGGGTAATGCATGAAGAATAGAGTTTTATCTGGCTCACAGTTCAGGAGGCTGGGAAGTCTAAAAGTATGGCACTAATGTGTGCAGCACCTGGTGAGGCCCTTCTTGATGCAGCGTAACACTGGTGAGGAGAGATCACGTGGTGGGACAAGCAAAGGTGCCAGCTCAGATCTCTCTTCCTTTTCTAATAAAGCCCCACCCACCTGACCTCATCTAGTCCTAATTATCTCCCAAAGCCTCCACTGCTAAATGTCATGTGCATATGAACTTGGGGATGATTTTTCTTACATATGCACTTTGTTTTAATTTTTTAAAACTTTTGCTTGGCTGGCACCGCGGCTCACTTGGCTAATCATCTGCCTGTGGCGCCGGCACCCCGGGTTCTAGTCCCAGTCCGGGCGCTGGTTCTGTCCCGGTTGCTCCTTTTCCAGTCCAGCTCTCTGCAGTGGTTCGGGAAGGCAGTGGAGGATGGCCCAAGTGCTTGGGCCCTGCACCCGCATGGGAGACCGGGAAGAAGCACCTGGCTCCTGGCTTCGGATCTGCACAGCGCACCGGCTGTAGCGGCCATTTGGGGGGTGAACCAACGGAAGGAAGACCTTCTCTCTGTCTCTCACTGTCTAACTCTGCCTGTCAAAAAAAAAAAAAAAAAAAAAAAAAAACTTTTGCTTAACATATAATGCATGTACATTTTATGGGGTACCATGCAACATTTTAATATATGTTTATAGCTTAAACTGATCAAATCAGGCAATTAGCATTTCCAATTGTAGTTTGTAACTGACTTACTGTGGTTCACTATTATATCCTTTATGAATAACTGTAAGAGAAAGGCTCTAAATATAAAGCAAATAGAAATGGCAGCAGTGGCTGGCACCGTGGCTCACTTGGCTAATCATCTGCCTGTGGCGCCAGCACACCAGGTTCTAGTCCCGGTCGGGGCGCCTGATTCTGTCCCGGTTGCCTCTCTTCCAGGTCAGCTCTCTGCTGTGGCCAGGGAGTGCAGTGGAGGATGGCCCAAGTGCTTGGGCCCTGCACCCTATGGGAGACCAGGAGAAGCACCTGGCTCCTGGCTTCAGATCAACGTGGTGCGCCGGCCGCAGCGGCCATTGGAGGGTGAACCAACGGCAAAGGAAGACCTTTCTCTCTGTCTCTCTCTCTCTCACTGTCCACTCTGCCTGTCAAAAAAAAAAAAAAAAAAAAAAAAAAGAAAGAAAGAAATGGCAGCATTGATGGCCCTGACTTAGTCAGTACACATGCATTGAAATGTCACAATGCATCTCACAAATATGACCAATGATTATATGTTAATAAAAAATAATGCTTAAGGAGACAAAAATGGGGCCAGTGCTGTGGCTCAGCAAGTTAATTCTTTGTAATTCTTCCAAAATAAATAAATGAATCTTTGTTTAAAAAAAAAGAAATAGACACAATAAACAAGGAATGTGATAATTAAGTACATTATTTCAAGAGCTATGTGAAAAATTAAAAAATAACAATGTGGCAGGGGAGCAAGGGGAATGCAGTGATGGCTGGCTACAATACTAAATTGGGAGTCCCCTGAAGGCTTCATTTAGAAGGTGGTTTTTGAGAAAGGCTTCAAGCAGGTGCTGTGCTTGGAATGTGTCCTTAACAGCTCATGTTGAGGATGTGCACAAACCTAAACCCTTATAAAATATTAGTGGGGATGCAAACTAGTGCAGCTGTTATGAAGAACAGAAAGGAAGTGCCTCAGGAAACTAAAAATGGATCTACCATATGACCTAGCCACCCTACTTCTCAGTGTATAGCACAAGGAAATGAAATCAGTCTATCAAAAAGATATCTGCACTCCCATGTTCACTGCAGCACTATTCACAATAGCCAAGATATGGAATCAGTGACCTAGATGTCCACTGATGGATGAATAGATATAAAAATATGGTCTATAGACACAATGGAGTGTTTTCCACCATATAAAAAAGAATGAAGTCCTGATATTTGCAGCAAAACGGATGGAAGCAAAGGTCATTAGGTTAAATGAAATAAGTCAGATGTAGAAAGCCAAATACTGCCTCTTCTGTCTCATAGAAGTTTAAAAAAATAGTTCATGTGATGTCTGAATGGTGATAACTAGAAGCTGGGAAGGGTGGGAGGAGGAATGTTAGAGGGAGATTGGATAAGGAGCACCAAAATTCAGTCAGAGGGAAATAGGGTACAGTGCTCCACAGCACAGGGTGGGGACCATAGAACACGAGAATGTGTCATATACTGTCGAAGGAACTGGAAGACAGGATATAGTAGGCACCAATCATAAAGAAAAGATAAGGAAACAAACATTAAAGGAGAGCATATACTTTCTTGTAGGGCAAGTCTATTACCAAGGAATTCTCTCTCTTTTTGATATTTTTTTAAACCTGGGGATGTTTTACTTTCTCTTTCTATGGTTTCTTTATTATTATTATTTTAATTGTACATATTTGTATAGTACAATGTGATCATTTGATACATGCATACAATATATAAGGATGAAGTCAGGGAAGTTAGCTTTTTTGTAAAAAAAAAAAAAAAAAAAAAAAAAAAAATTGAGAGGCAAAGTTCCAGAGAGAAAGAGAGACATAGAGATCTTCCATCTACTGGTCCACTCTGCAAATGGCTGCAACATCAAAAACTGGGCCAGGATGAAGCCAGGAGCTCCCTCTGAGTCTCCCACATGGTTGGCATAGGACCAAACACTTGGGTCATCTTCCACTGCTTTTCCCAGGCCATTAGGAGAGAGCTGAATTGGAAGTGGAGCAGCAAGAACATGTACCAGTGCCCATGTGGGATGCTGGCATAAAAGGCAGCAGCTTTACCTGCTATGCCACAACACTGACCTCTTTTGTGTCTATTATCATGTAAGCTTACAAGGAAGTGGGTCTTTGTTCCTTGATCTGTCCCCAGCACTTTGAATAAAACCTGCATATAGTAGGTGTTCAATATATTTTTTAATTTCTTGAATAAATAACTTTAAGACCGAGATGAAAAAAAAGAAATGATTTTTGAATGAGTTTCCCCATCCCAAAACAAGTAGGCAAAATATAGCATAGCCTTCATGTCCCAGCCTATTTCCTGCTGCTATAACTGAGTGCCACAGCTGGGTGATTTATAGGGAAAAGAGGTTTATTTGGCTAACTATTCAAAAGGCTGTGAAGTTCAAGATTGGGCGGCTACATCAGGTGAGGGCCTTCTTGCTAGTGGGGATTCCACAGAGTCCCTTAGCATCACCAATTACCGCATGTTGGGAGACACTGAACCACCTCATTCTGAACCGCTCCTCCTCTGCTTAGAAAGCCACAGTCTCATTGGATTATGGCTTCAGCCTATGGCCTCATTTAACCTTAATCACCTACCAAAGGTACCACCTCCAGATACCTTAACCAGACAAGAATTCAACCTTCTCAATACCTCACAGTGATGATTAAATTTCAGTATGAGTTTTCAGGGTCATATTCGAATCACAGCAAATCACAGTACTTCATTTTCAGACTTTTATGCCTTTGTTCATAGGTGAATTTTGTCTTTGTTTTTGCATGTGAAATTCCATATATATTAAACACTTGTATCGGTAGGCAGTGAAAAGATTCTCCCAGCATTTGCCAGCTTTGGCTTTCCCTTCCATTTGGGCCTGCTTTTTGCAATGTCCCTTAGACTATATTCTATAGCTACAGCATGTATATTGCTGCAGTAAAATAAATTGCTTAGAAAGTTCATCATTTTTATATCACACAGTTTATCTGCCTTCAGTATATGTGGTGGAGAAAGCTTCGGTGCCTGATATCCCCCAAAATAAGAGTCCCTATTGGCATTTGCCACCTGTTTATTGTGTGAACCAAAATGAAAGGTTATGTTCTGGGAAAGGGGACATGCTGTAAGTCAGCCTCTTTATAGAGGGCTTTGTATTTTTGCAGTCTGGCTTTATTTGTTATTTAGCCCATGCATCTGCTCTTATGTTTCTGTGTCTCATTCCCTAGATGTTCTGATGGCATGATCTAGTAATTCAGCACTTGTTCTTCATTTTCTTGGGTCCAAATCTATCCCACACCACACCCTCACCCCTCCCTGGTAGCTCCCTTTTAATTAGCAATGTGTAGGATGTAAAACTGGGTAAAGCGACCAAATACAAGATGCAGATGTGTTAAATTTGAGCATGGTGTTAAACTGAGCATTTCTGAAAATAAGTCTCCATTGCCTGAGAGAAATAATAATGTAGGATGCAATTTCACTGCTATATTAATGCACAGATAAAATGGATCTCCAAATATACCCTGCTGTTGTCTGTCTCGGATAAAGGATTTCAAGGGCAGTGTTTCCCACTGGAGGTTAGTAATCGAACCATATGGTTGATAGATTATTGAATACAGGGTTAGAAGTCTCTGAACACTGATTTTTGGCTTAATAAGAGCAATGCAGCAGGAAGGCACTTTCATATCCAATATCCACTAATTATAGCATCCATGAAAGAATTAAAAGTTTGAAATAATTTTCTCATCCTGAATGATCATCTGTAACACAAAATTATATTTACCTTTGGATACAATCAGGTTTTAAGCCAATGATCAGATTAGCTCTGTGGCCAACAAAATATCTTTGACAGTCCGCATTAAGACTGCCACCTGATTTTGTGAATCAAGTTTGCTTGTAACTCAGCCATATGCTCTTGGTTACATATTATCTGTGGCTACTTTTGGGCTATGTATTAGTCTGGGTCCTTCAAAGAAAGAGATCTGGCAGAAGATTAGATAGATAGATAAATATGTGTGTGTGTGTATATATATATATAGATGTATATACAGATAGAGTGAGAGTACAGCAGAAATAAATTCTGTGTAAGTATACATAGGTATAAATACATATATATGATACATGTACATGTGCACACATCTATACATGTATATTTTATATATATATGTATGGAGAGAGAGAAATTGAGATTATATAGAATTGGTTTACATGTTTAGAGAGACTGAGAAGTCTCAAGATCTCTGGATATCAAGCTGGAGATCCAGGAGTCTATATTCTTGATGGTATGATTCCAGTTTCAGTTTGAAGATCTGAGAATCAGGAAGGGGCGAGTGTGCAGGAATGGGGAGTGACCACTAGCAGGTACACAGTTTCTTTTCTGTGTGATTAAAAATGCCCCAACTTAAATTGGGATGATAGCTGCATTCCGCAAACTCTGTGAATATATCAATAACCATTGAAACTGCACACTTTCAATGTGAATTATATCTCAATAAAGTTATATCTCAATGACAGCATTTTCTTTAAAATACAAATTGAGTAGTACCATAATTAAAGCTAAGTTAACACAAACGCATGAAAAGCCAACCAGAAGTGATTTCAACCAAATGCTTTATAGTGGTTTGGTTCAGAAAGTGAAGGTATGAGTGAAGATGTTTGCCTGCTCTTACTGATCAAAATCTTTGTAATGTGATTAGCTTTCTTTTTTTATAAAAATAAGTATGTACATTTGTGTATATAATTAACCAACAGCAAATTTTTCTTCTTTTGTCTCCTCCTCTACCAAAATCCAGTCTTCCTTCTTTCTTTTAAAGATTTGTTTATTTGAAAGGCAGAGTTAGCGAAATGGAGAGAGACAGGAGAGAGATCTTCATCTGTATATTCACCCCCAAAATTGCTGCAACAGCCATGACTGGGCCAGGCTGAAGCCAGGAGCATGAAACTTGATCCAGGTCTCCTGACCTCCCACGTGGATGCAGGGGCCCAAGCACTTGGGTCATGTTTTGCTGCCTTCCCAAGCAAATCAGCAGGGGCCTGGATTGAAAGTGCAAACAGTGTTACATATGGGATGCAGGTGTTGCAGGCAATGGCTTTAACCCACTATGCCACAAAGCCAGGCCTGTCTTCATTCTTTTTTTTTTTTTTTTTTTTTTTTTGGTGAATAAAAAGTCAGAAATTTTAAGGGTCACCTGCCTAGCAATTTCACATCATTTGATAAAATTCCATGAGTGAAAAAGACAAGCTTATTAATAGATTTTTTCCAAAGGGGAAAAAATGCACCTTAAACATCCTGGCGTCTTTAATATACCTGTGTTTTCCTTTCAGGAAGTGATAGAGGCAATTGCAGAGTGTGCATTTAAGACCTCACCATTTCCAATTCTCCTGTCCTTTGAGAACCACGTGGATTCGTAAGTACTCAACACATTCAGTAATGATTCTTTTGTCCAAATAAGGCATGTTTAAAAATTATTCCTCAGATTTAAGAACATGGGACATTATTGTGCTCTTCAGTCATGCTACACATGCATCTGTTTATGCTGGAACTCTTGCATTTAAGTCTCATTAACGTTAGCATTATCCACTGGACTTGTGGAATCTATTTTTATGCCATGATTTTTAAACTGAGGATCCTCCCTTTTACAACACACTGGTACATACTGTCTTATGGAGTGTGTGTATCTGATTCAGACCTGGAATACAGCAGTGCACTTTCACAACCCTCCTTCTGTCACAAGCAAATTTATAGTCAGTTTGGGTGCCTTAAAATGCACAGTTTCCTGCCTACACCTTGTGGCAGGTGAGGGAGAAATGTATGTTCTATTCTGCCACTTTGCACTCACACAGAACTCAGCTCTCCCCTTCCCCACGGCTTTCTCTGGCTAATATTTGTGAATATTTTCCTGTTTCAAAACATCTGCATTTATTGTTGAGCTACACAAATAAAAAGTAGCTTTGACCTCATTGGTTTATATTCCTTTTATCATGAAGCACCAGAATGAGATACCTCCATATCTAACCTATGTATATTTGTGTATCACGTAGCTACTCATTTTCAAGTGCTGCAAAATGAAAGATTCTTCTCTATCTTGGGTCAAAGTTCATGGAACTAAAATGTTAGTCCATGAAATCAATATCTGATGGATATGTGCCAGGGACTGGCATTGCTCAAAAGAGCACTGGTTTGGCCTTCTCGCTCGTCTCCAGTACTACACCACATTGCTCAACTTAGAGCCGGCAGCATCTGTCCTAACTTGGCCCCAAGCACCTTTTGCATTTCTTCCTGTTGAGAGCCTTTCCACATCACTGATCCTCTTTCCCAGCCAATTTGCAACACTTGCTTCCATTTATTCATTACAGAAGAATTCACTAAGTCTTCAAAACAAATTGGTCACAATCAAATGCCTAAGTAATTAAATGTGGTACTTGTTAACAAATATTACCTTAAAGTAAGCCATTTTTAAGTTGTATTTCTAGCTTGCCCTCAGGAGATACATATTGCATTCATTGGCTCTTAGTTCTGTTTCATTATGAAACATCCATCCAATGAATGACATAATCCATTGGCACTTAGTCTTTCTAACACTTCTGAGGGTCATTTCAAGAGAAAGGAATGTATTCTGTCCTTTGCTAGTTCTCTTCCTACAAAAAGGAGCGCCTCTCAGTGGCTGGATTTATTACCTCATTTGCAGTGACAGCTCCAATTCGCAAGTCAGTTTTTTGGAGCACTTTCTTGTATCTGTCCATCTGAAATTGGGCTCTAAGAAAGCTCTAGTGCTATTCTTTAAGGCACTGTACTTTCCAGACTCTTGCTTTTTTCAAAAAAAGAAAAGCATCTAATGTAATTTTTTAAAGAAATGTTTTCATTTAAATTCAGCAAAATAAAAAACTCTGCCGCAATTTTGGATCACCATACCAGCTACCTTGAATTCTCCTTGAGTTAGCCAGAGAAAGACCAACAACCACACCAGCACAAACATGATAACAGCTGCCATTTATGGAATACATATTTAGTGTCAAGCAGTGGCCCATGTATTTTACCTGCCCAAGCACATGCAAGCTTATTATGATTATCATTTTTATGGATGATGAAACTGAGTCACAAAGAGGGTGGATAACTTGCTCAAGGCTGTGCAACTAACTAATGCATGATGGAGACAGGATGCAAACCCAGTTAATCTGGCTTCAGAACTCTTGCTTTTAGCAAACCCTGCTATTCTCTACACCCAAACAGAAGCATGATGAGCCTTCTGACATTCAATTAAGACAACTGGGGCATCTACAGGGCAGCTGCCTGCCAATGTTTACATTTATGCAACTTGTGAACTCAACCACCAGATGTTTTTTTTTGCAGCCGTTCACACTCATTATACAGACAGCCAGAAACATGAATGAAAACTAATTCCTTTTTGCACACAAAAGCAAAAAGCAGGAGCCTGATGCTGTAGCTCAGTGGGCTAAGCTATTGCTGCAATGCCCACATCCCATGTTGGAGTGCTGGTTCCAGTCCCACTACTCTGCTTCCCATCCAGCTTCCTGCTAATGTGTTTGGGAAAGCAGAGGAAGATGATTCAAGTACTTGGGTCCCTGCCACTTGTATAGGAGAGCAGGATGGAGTTCCTGGCTCGTGGCTTCTGCCTGGCCCAGATTTGGCTGTTACAGGCGTTTGGGGGAGCGAATCATCAGGTTTTCCTCCAGTTTTTTTTTTTTCCTTCAGAATTTAAAAGATGGCCAGATTCAGAACTTAAAATATATCTTTTAAAACCCTGATTTACTCTAATTTTGCACCTAATTATTTGTGAACTGGTACTTTTATAGAACTCTAAGTTCAATTCAAGTAAAGTAACCAGTAGCCTTCCTCTGGCCACACACAACTGTGAGGTTTTTAGAAAAGGCCCTTAATTTCCATGGATTACAGATTCCTCATCTACTGAGTAGCAGGTTGGTTTTGTTCAACTTGGAGGATCTACCCCATGAAATGGAGCTCTATTTGTTGGATCTGGTCACTTTGCCAGATTCCTAAGGTCTGTATTCTAGGCATATTTTAATATATTACAGAAATGCCTTGTGGCCCGAAGTTTACAGGTAATTGTGAATTTTTTTCCTTTCTCACTTCATCTCCCTGGAAGCTGATGTTGATGTTCTAAACACTTCAGGATTTTTTTTCCAAACTGCAAATTTAATTCCTTTGATTTTGCCAGTTCTGACCCACAGTTGAAGTTGCTTTGTTTTCCGCTGACATTTTCTGTTCAATCTGCCCTCTGCTCTAATTTAGTTGCCTGTCAGGTGGGCACATGTATTGTTGAAAACATGAATAGCCTCATTACCAAATAGCCCATTTTGTTTTTTTTTGTTGACACCTACATCTTGTTCTCTCCATCTCAGTTGATTTTGAGGCAGGTTTTAAAAGTTCAAGTTAACATATGCCTTTGTTCAATGTCAAGTTGGACATATATCTTTGCTCTTCAAAGTCTGGTCCTCAGACCAGTGGCATGTACAACACTAGACAGCTTCTTAGAAATGCAGCCAAGTTTCAGCTTCACCGTTGACTCCGTATCAGAATCTTCATTTCAGTAAAAGCCCCAGTTATTTAAATGAAATGTAAGAATTTGGCTCCAAACACTGTGGTTCATTAGAGGCCTGCATCAGAATTACCTTCAGGCTTGTTTAAAAGGCAGCTTCCCAGTGCTTTGTTCCCAAAGCTGAGAATAGGGGCACTATAGATGAGGTCCTGCAATATTAACACCTTAGGTGATTCTTTATTTTTAAATTTATTTTATTTATTTGAAAGACAGAGTGACAGAGAGAGGGGAAGAAACAAATCTTCCATCCACTGGTTCAATCCCCAAATGACCGCAACAGCTAGGGCTGGGCCATCTTGAATCCAGGATCCTGGAGCTCCATATGGGTCTCCCATATGGGTGGCAGGGGCCCAAGTACTTGGGCCATCTTCCTATGCCTTCCCAGGCACATTAGCAGGGAGCTGGACCAGAAGTGGAACAGCTTGGCTTGAATCCGGGCTTCAATATAGGATGTAGTATTGCAGGAGATAGCTTACTTAACCCCACTGCACAACAAAGCCAACTTTGATTTTTTTATTAAGATGCTTTATTTATTTGAAAGACTGAGAAACAGAGAAAGAGACAGACACAGAGATTATCTATCTGCTGGTAAACTCCTCTAGTGCCTGAAACAGCTGGGGCTCATCAGACTGAAGCCAGGAGCTGAGAATTTGATTCAGGTCTCTTTGTAGGTGGCAGGGATCCAATACTTGAACCATCATTGAGTGATTCTGTAGTGGACTTGAGTAAGAACAATGGCTCCAGCAAAATCCTTCTTGGGACCTGATTTGGGGACTGCCCCATAGAGCATGCCTGCTTAGGGGATACCTGAGCAACTCCCTGAAGTTCTTCTGCTGAGAATGCAGTTCCCCAAGAATCCTGAAAGTGTGGCATTAGGATAAAACCCCTCTCTTTCGCTACAGAGCTCTGCTCAATGAGAATATGGGGATGTCAAGTTCCAACACTCAGGAAAACTGTCATCTACATCAGAACCTGTTGACTTATTTTAATCTGTCACAGCAGTTTGAACTTGAATGTGCATCAGCATCACCGGGGCGGGGTAGGGGGAGGGTGCGGGGGGGGGGGGGGGCGTTGTGCTCAACCTAAGCATCCTACATTAGCATCATCAGGAGGCCTTGTCTCCCTGGAGACTCTGGTTCTGAATGCGCATTTCTAACAATCTCCAGGTGATGTTCTTGCTCCCAGTTCACGGCCCAAACTTGGAGTAGTAAAGCTCCAATGTGTGCAACGGGATCATTCTGTGACAGTGAAATCAAGAGTCTGGGCAGTTTTTCTCTTGTACAACCAAGAACATATGGGCCCAGCAGAAATGGACTTGTCTTGGCTGCAGTCATAGACCAAGAAATTATCACTGGGCCAAGAGTATCTGAAATTGAAGATGCCTAGGGTAGCTTCTGCCAAATCAGCCACTTCTCTGCTCCTAAAGGTCTCATGGACACAGTTGATAAGGGTTGGTTCTCTGATGAACAGTTGTTCTCTCTCCTAGATACTGCTCTATGGGGAATATGGCAGTTGATTCTGAGCTGCACATAAGCCATGGGGTAAAAAGCTCTTATCAATTGAGAAAAACATGATGAGAAGACACAAGGTGGTTATGCAAGGCTTTGCAAAGTCTTTGAATCCCTCCTTTGCCCTTCCTGACAGTTCCAGGAAAGCAGTAAGTTTCAGGGTTCCTAGTTGAACCCTAAATAACTCTGCATCCCTAAGACACATACTTTATATTTTTAAAAAATGGGAAGAATGCTTTTCCCTGTGGACCATTGCAGTATGATTTGAAACTATCCCCCTACCCACTCACACACTCAGGTGCCCCCTTCCCAGAAAAACATAATATAAATCCATAATCCAGGGTTAACATTCATGAAAGAGGAAATCAAAACAAGAATCACATTTTATAATAAACATGAATTGTCAAAAAGAAGGCTTTTCATCACTGTTCCTATTCTCAGAACAGTCCTGGTTAGGATATATGTATTATCCTTGCAGCATGTAGAGAGAGCCGTTGGGAATCAGTTCAACAGCCTGTAGATCAAAATCAGAGTCCATGAAACCTGAAGGGATTGGATATCTTTTAATGATATTTAGCATTCCACAGAATGAGTGAAAAATTTATTATATTTTAAAAGGTCAAGGAAAGGAGGCATATTGCAAGAATAGGATGTTCTCTTCCATTAACTGTGTTTACAGGTTACTGGGTGCACGATTTGTCCCGTGTAGCTGGCAGCCACAGCCTCCTAACAGCAAGATCATCTTATGTTCACTTGCTCTTTCAACATTTGAAAGGTGTTGGCATCCATTAATTCACTTCTCAGCATCCCTTGTCCTTTCCAAGAACAGTTATGATCCTCCTCGTTTATAGATCCAGAGCTGTTCAGAGCCTGGAGCTCAGCTCAGTGAACCCCACAGCTCCCGGCATTTTCCCGTCAAATCAGCTTCCTGCCGCAATATTCTCAGGTTAACATCAAGCTGCCTGCTGCTTTGTCGCTTCTCAGCACTCCCTCTACAAGTGGACACGCTGTCTGCCCTTTCCTCTTCTACATTTTTTTTTTTTATCTTTTATTTAATGAATATAAATTTCCAAAGTACGACTCATGGGTTACAATGGCTTCCCCCCCATACCGTCCCTCCCACCAACAACCCTCCCCTTTCCCACTCCCTCTCCCCTTCCATTCACATCAAGATTCATTTTCGATTATCTTAATATACAGAAGATCAGCTTAGTATACCTTAAGTAAGTATTTCAACAGTTTGCTCCCACACAGAAACATAAAGTGAAAAATAATAGATGATTTTTTTAAAATGATGATGAAATCAGATCAGACCTATTGTCATGTTTAATCCCAGTGAGAGTCAAGTTGGGAATTGAAAATTTCTTTCTTTCTTTTTTTTTTTTTTTTTTTTTTTTTTTTTTTTTTTTACAGAAGATCAGTTTAGTGTACATTAAGTAAAGATTTCAGTCGTTTGCACCCCCATAGAAACACAAAGTGAATATACTGTTTGAGTTGGAAACATACCAGGGGATTCCAATTCAATCCCATCAAGGTGGCATGTGCCAATGCCATCTCACTACTCCAAGTGATCAATTTCAGTTCACAACTGATCATAATGAAAGGACTAAGAGTCAAAGGGAGCACATAAACAAGTCTAGTATCTGCTAACACCAACCGATAGAATAAATAAAGGGGAGAGTGATCCAACATGGGAAGTGAGATACTCAGCAGACTCATAGAATGGCAGATGTCCTAAATAGCACTCTGGCCTCAGAATCAGCCCTAAAGGCACTCGGATCTGGCTGAAAAGCCCATGAGAGTATTTCAGGCATGGAAAGCCAAGACACTCTGGCAAAAAGATCTCTGTGAGTGAGATCCCAGTGGAAAGAACAGGTCTTCAAAGAGGGAGGTGCCTTTCTCTGAAGGGAGGAGAGAACCTCCACTTTGACTATGACCGTGTCTAAACAAGATAAGAGTCGGAGAACTCAAGGGGCTTCCATAGCCTTGGAAACTCATAACTGGTGCATAGGGAGATTACTGATGCCATAAACAGGAGTGTCAATTGGTAAAGTCAACAACAGGAGTCACTGTGCACTTACTCCTCATGTAGGATCTCGGTCCTTAACGTGCTGTACACTGAGGCTTAATGCTATAACGAGTACTCAAACAGTATATTTCACTTTGTGTTTCTATGGGGGTGCAAACGACTGAAATCTTTACTTAATGTACACTAAACTGATCCTCTTCTACATTTTGAGTCTCCCTGCCTCTCTCTCCTCCTTGCCTCCCTCCCTCCTCTTTCCCCATTCACCTCCCTCCCTGCCTTCTTACATCCTTCCCTCCTCTCCTACCTCAACATGGTTCCAGTGCAACTCCCTGGCGATTTGAAAAATTTTGCCCAAGAATTTATGAAATTCAAGCCTCATGAAAGACAATTCATATCCAAGTGTCTTACAACTGACTTAGCATCAGGCAGTGAAACAAAAGGGTCTGAGTCGAACTCTGGGATGTGCAAGCATCCAGCAACAGGCAAATGGTCGATGTCCTTTCCATGTCTCTGCAGGTCAACCCTAGGAATAGCCTAGCCAGGCCAATACCTGTACCGTCTGCCTGTGTGTGTTATACAAACTCACATGAATCTGGATAGGGATTTAAAAAGATGAAAACTGATCCTGAATGGGGTTTTGAAAGAATGTCTCTTTTTTTATAACCTATGACACAAGGGAAGCCTCCCTGCTTTTCTTTTCTCCTTTTCCCTCCCCCATAGCCCAAAACAGCAAGCCAAGATGGCAGAGTACTGCCGATTGATCTTTGGGGACGCGCTTCTCATGGAGCCACTGGAAAAATACCCGGTAAGCCTCTGCAGGAATACACCAGTTATTTATGGTTGGGGGTGAGGGGATACTTACTCACTTCCTTTCCATGTTTATATTTCTTGGTAAGATTAACATACTTGAAAATGAACTCTTTGACCAAGGGCATACCAGCAATGGGCCCCACTGAAGGTTTAAGACATTCATCTGTTGTCTTCCTTTTCCCAGTCTTCTTCCTCCCTTGCCGCCTGACATGACTCAGTCCAATGTGCAGAATTCCCTGCAGTTACAGTCAGCTACAGAAAACAGTCCAGGAGAACAGGGCTCTAAAAATTGCCCAGGGAACCTTGCTACTTCCAACTCTTTTGCGATCCCTGCAGGTGGCACAAAGACTTCCTTGCATGCATTTTTGGTGGGGGCAGAACTGAGACCTCTTCTTGTCATGGTAACATAGCTGCTTTGGGACAGAACCATAGCAGAAGTATCCCAAAGTAGTCTCTGCCCTTTTAGACCGTTTTACCCGGTCTCCACACATCCTTAAATCAGTTCATGCTGGTCCCAGTCCCCTAACTCATTGCAAGCACAGAATAGAGAAGTAACTTTGGAGAGCTCAATAGACGTTCTAAAAATAACCTGTCTTGTGGGTTGCACACATGCTCTCTGATACAGTATCTAATAATCCTCTCATAGGAAATTGATTTTCCCATTAGATGTGCAAGTGTGAAACACTAGAATACGGCTTGAGAATATGGAAATTTGAATCTCAGTGCTAGAAGGAAACCTGAATCCCCAAGTCCACGTTGCTGATACCAAGACATAGCTGAACGGATGTGGGTTTTTGCTGTTTTCAAGCTGCATCTGAAAAGTTGACTACAGGCCCAATTAGAAGCTACAACCTGCCTTTACCAACTCATTCCACCAGTGCCTGGCTTTCTGCCCTTAGAACTCATGCCAGGGCTTTCTTATCTGTCCTGAGTTGGATTTATGTGGTCCATCGGAAAACTCACAAAAGTTTGAATTTAGTATAGCAAATCAACCAGTACATTTCTTCGATCTTTTTCATGTAAATTTTATTGTAGAAAAATAAAAGTAATTAAATAAATCTTTGATGTCTATATTGAAAAAGAAAGCTATGAATCAGCCCCCCTGCAGACACACTTAGAACAGATTAGTGAGCAGGGTGGAGGGTAGGAAAGAGTGAATAGATACTCTTAGTCTACAAAGCTGGGCTGGCTGGGGGTTTGGTGAGGGAATCTGAAAGTAAGGAGTGGTAATTTTAAAGAACATGTCTGTCTTGTCTTAGTTGGAATCTGGAGTTCCTCTTCCAAGTCCTATGGATTTAATGTACAAAATTTTGGTGAAAAACAAGAAGAAATCACACAAGTCATCAGAAGGAAGTGGCAAAAAGAAGCTCTCGGAACAAGCATCCAACACATACAGCGACTCTTCCAGTGTGTTCGAGCCCTCGTCTCCTGGAGCCGGTGAGGGGCTGGTGGGATCTCCTACTGGTGTCCTGTGTGGATTTAAGAATTGCTGCTTGGAAATTGGCTTAGAAGGACTTTTAACACCCTCTCTCTCTCTTTTTTTTTTTTTTTTAAAGAGTTTTATTTATTTATTTGACAGGTAGTTACAGAGAGAGAGAGAGAGAGAGAGAGAGAGAGAGAGAGAGGTCTTCTTTTTGTTGGTTCACTCCCCAAATGGCTGCAATGGCCAGACCTACCCCGATCCGAAGCCAGGAGCCAGGTGCTTCTTCCTGGTCTCTCATGCAGGTGCAGGGGCTCAAACACCTGGGCCATTTTCCACTGCCTTCCCGGGCCACAGCAGAGAGCTGGACTGGAAGAGGAGCAGCCAGGACTAGAACCCAGCACCCATATGGGATGCCAGCACCGCAGGCAGAGGATTAACCTAGTGCGCCACGGCGCCGGCCCCAACACCCTATCTCTTAACAGTGCTGCTGAATTGGTTTTCTGTGGCTGCTACAAATGTGGTTGCTTAAAATGACAAAATGTTGTATCTTCTACATCCGTCCATCTGAGAGCCCACCAGGGCATTCCCTGGGCTAAACTGAGTTTCAGCCGGGCTGCGTGCCTCTTTGGAATCTCTGAGAAAGAATCTGTTTCCTTGCTTTTTCCAACTTCTGGAAGCCACCCACATGTTTTGGCTCATGGCCTCCTTCCTCCAGCTTCTAAACCAGAAATGTTGCATGTCAAGAACCTTATCGTGTAGTCACATTTCCCTCTGTGAGCAGCCAGGAAATGTCCTCTGCCTGTAAGTATTCACGTCATTACATTGGACATTTAGCCCAGCATAAGCTACCCCTTCTCAAGGTCCTTAATCACCCCTGCTGAGTACCTATTGTCGTGCAAGGTAAACATATTTGTAGGAAGCCATTATTCTGACTGCTTCACAAACCAAATAATCTTTGAATTTGCCATGTGATTTTAGGCTTCTTAATGGGAAACATTAACTAAAGGACTGGGCACAAGACACTCACTGATTGCATTCTTTTTGATGGCCTACTGGATAGTTCTGGGCATTTCAATCTAAACATATTTTACAGAGCTTTTTAGAAATGTGAAATGGTGCAATTACTTTAATTATCTATCAAAGCCACAAAGTGATGCTTATTATCATTCCCTTTGCTTTTAAATTTAGGTTGAATTAGATTGTTGTGGCTGATGAGAAAATAATTCAAAGTGGTCACTCATTTCCTTTCGATTATTTGTAATTTAGTCTAATTTATTTTCCAAGTTCAATCAGCATCTTGGCAATCTAAAAACTGCAATGCAAAGTTCCTCTGATTGGAAGGTGATTAAGTGGCACAAACTTTAAGCTTAGTTCTAGGAAGTTCTTCAATTAAAAGTTTAGTTTACATAGGAACAGTCACTATGGGAAACTGTTGAGCAGTATCTAAGAAAGCTGGGCATGTGATCCCTAGGAATAGGTTGTGTTTAACCAACAGAAATACATATTGATGTTTAGCAGGAGACCTGTTCAAGAACTACTGAGAATATCCAAACACTGTAAACCAGCTACATACCTACGAATGGATAAGTAAGTCACCGTTATGTTCACACAAAGGAATAATATGCAGCAATGATAATGTTTACAGCTATATCTGAAAAAACAGCTGAATCATATAATGCTGAGCAAAAGAAGTCAATTATATGTCACACTATTCCATTTATTTCTATAAAGTACAAAACCCAAACACTGATCTGTACTGTTAAACACCAAGGTAATGGTTACCCGACTGGAAGTAACCAAGGAATCGTATAAAGACTAGTAATGTTTTGTTTTTGATGTGCTGGTTACTCAAACACATTCTTTTGCTGAAAATCCATTGCATTATATGTTATGACATATTTTCCGGTACACCCATCATATGTCAATTTAAAAATTTAAAATAATTTTAAATTAAAATATAAATTCTAGTGCAATTAGGGGGAAAGAAGCTTACCAAGACTCTGATGAATCTTCTATTTTTCTCTAAATTGTCATCTATTTTTCTTGTTTAGATTAACATCCTTATCAACAGACGTCATGTAATTGTTTTAAAATGTGCTGTAGCTCTTGAATGTGTATTTCAAACATTTTTACACAATTCTGGTTCTTTTTTTTAAATGACTTTTGTGCTCAATGAGAATATTCTTTTTGAAATTTTCAAATGAATGTCATTAAGAGACCACCTAGTTCCTGACACAGTTCTGTCCCTTGAATGCCGGTGAGCAAACCACGTCTTCCCTTGCACGTGGGTGCTTGGTTCTTTACCATCTGCTTTTTCCGCTACCCTTTCCCTTCCTCTTATTAACAGGACGCATAGCACACTAACGATTTTTGCAGGCCGTGAACATGATTGCTTAATACAGAAAGAGCAGCAATCTGTTAGTAATTTGGTAGATTTCCTAAGTCTGTTGTGCAATCATCATTTATTTCATTGGAAATTTTGTACGTTTTAATATGTAGGTAGACCTTTGGATAAAGGGCACTGCTAATTTACCATTTGATTTGTAGATGTGTGCAGTATTGGGAACTCAAGTAACTTGAAAAACATGAAATGGATCTCATTTCAAAGCCAGTTGGCTTATCATGGCCCCTGCTGGCAATTTGCCTGGTCCAAGATTCAGCTCTTTGACAATCTACTTGTCCTAAAGAACTAGGGCAATGTAAGATTTTTTTTTTTTTAATTCAACAAGATTCACTCAAAGTCCCTCCAGAGACTTATGAGGGAATTCCATAAATATGTACAATTATTATGTATCAGTTTCTACATTGATAAATTTTTCCACGTCCTCTTAGGAAGGAAAAGCTAGATCCCTGTGCTTATAAGATTCAGAAAGGGAGGGAAAGTCTTTCTTTCCTACATAGGTCAGTGAATGACTTGCTTGAGTATTAGAAATGACTAATATATTGTGCCACATGAAGCATTTTACAAAATGTTCTACCAACAACTCTTAAATCGTTTAAGATAGCCTTTTCTCTGATTTAAAAGGTAATCAAAAATAATAAAACTTGTATCAAAAATTTGGTTGTAAAAATATTTAAGTGGCAATACCCTAAAAGAATGTCCCTCTATTATAGTAAGATACATCTTCTATCAAAAGGATAATTGAGTCACCCTATTAACTAACAAAAACATCAACATCATAAAGTGGGTTTATGTGTCTTTCTTAAATAAATAAGCCATAAATAATAACCCCTGTTGGTCTCAGAAATCTTTTCCCTGTAAAGTATTTCATGAGTATATTGCTCACTGATATTATTCAGTAATTTCTCAGCCAAATGAAAACATCTATAAGCTCTTGGACGTGGTCACTGAGTTGTTGATAAAGATTGAGTAAGGCTGCTAACTTTGAGGATGGTGAGATGGTTGGAGAGGTACTTTGCCAAGGCAAGTTGGCCATAGTTGAGCCTATGTTGCCATCTACTGAGCTGATTGTAACATTGCATTGTGTGAACTCTGAAAGATAAAAATAAATCAAATTATATGCCTTTACATTTTACTTGAAAGTATTTCTATATAGCTGATTATATTTGGTCTAACTGAAGCCCAGACACATGTGATATTATAATTTCTGTAAATGTGAATACTATTATGATTATTTAACCTAGTAGAAATGTCCACTTAAAACAATCAATTGAAATCACTTTATGTTAGCTAAATATAAAGCTGAATTGTCTCTGATTGAGTTAGATTTCCAAGCATGATGATTTTTAAGGGTTCACCCATTTTACCATTCCCTTTTAAATGTGTTGTCACCATTTTCCAAGATGTGTGCATTGTTTAGATGGTAGTGTACCCAATACAGAAGCTTACAGACAAATCACAGGAGGGGATGGTGGGCACTTTAGAGTTTCTGCATTTGTGTTGCCTTAGCCCCACAGTTCCTGCCCCCATTCATTTCTTCTTCTTTGACTTCTGTGAGATCCCCTATGTTCTTGAAAGAGGTCAATGCAAGGTCACTGACTTGTGCGCTGGCCAAGCATTTGCACTGAGTAGTCAGGGCTTGAGAAAGGAAGGGAAGATTTGGAAAAGTAATAACTTATCAGTTTTAGGATCATAAAAAATTAACATCCCTGAAAGAGGATATATATATTGGTATATATATATATATACCAAAATAGGAAAAATATATCCTAGGAAGGGAACTGTATAGGATTCTGTATGGTTTTAAAATCATATACAGAAAAAGTGTTAAGAAAAACATTTTTGGTAGAATTTGGAAATTTTAAATTGTATTTATTTGCAAATATAATTTAGAAAAAAAAATCAGTAGCCAAAATGTTAGGGACCAAGTGTTTACTCTAGCAGGTAAAGTGCCTGTGTCCCACATCAACTTCCAGCCCCAGACTCAGCTTCCCATCAATGTACATACACCCTGGAAGGCAGCAGAAGATAGCTCCAGTAGCGCTTCTGCCACCTACAAGGGAGGCCCAAATTAAAATGTTTCTGGCTCCTGGCTTCAGCCCTAGCCCAGCCCAGTTCATTTGGAAAATGAACCAATAGATGGAAGATCTCTCTGTCAAGTAAATAAATAATTTTAAGTATTCTTAAAAACTAAAATCTAAAGCTCTCAAGCAATAATTTTGGAGAAAAAGGGAAAAAATAACCAACAACATTTTAGGAACTTTTTAACATGTGTTACAAGAGCTTTGAACCTGTTGATATTGATGTCATGACCAGTTATTAAAACTTGACAGGGGAAGCTGACACAGAGAGTGATGATGACGATGATGATGATGACTGTAAGAAATCTTCAATGGATGAGGTGAGTTTCTAGGGATTCTGGTCCCTTGAAATTGCACTAATTTGTCTGGACTGGTGGAGCCTTCTGAATATATCTCATGGTTACCTTCTGCCATCTAGTGGCAAAAAGAGTTAACGTGTGCTCTCCAACCACAGATTCGATTTTTGAGGCAATTTTTGGATTTTCAATTTGTCCAAAGTCCAGGAAAGATATAGGGTTGGGGGCAAGTTCAGAAACATAACATTAATTTCATCATAAGCCTGAGCTTCATCAACTCAAAATATTAATTTCACAGGACATAGAAGAAAATCAAAAGCAAGTCCATTGGAATTTTAGTATTTCCTTTGGTGGAATCTTGGTCAGTTTATACTGGATTTGCTTTCAAATATGTTGGAGAGTCCCTGTCTCAGTGCTTATAGCTTTGAAATTTAGTTTAAAATACCAAATACCCAGATATTTGTACTTGTTCTTCCTCTTACAGTCATTTCCTTTAATATAGTCTAAACTTTTGCTTCATTATGTTCCCCTCAAAAATTTCTACTTAATCTCCAAGAAGAAGATCTTACAACACCTGGAAAATTATATCTGCCTGAGGGTAATTTCAATTGTATATGATTTTAGTCTGTGATTTTTGATCATTTTAGAACTGTTTTGCTAATTGGGTAGTACATTTGGAAGCAGCTATTTCCCAATTGACATTTAACCTAAATATTGCTACCAGAACCTACAAAATAAAAAATGGCTCCATGAATTATTTCTCCTAAAGATGAAAAAGCATACTAGATCAGTCTACAGAGGCTTGTTTTGTGCCGGTATTGCCGTATTGATTTTCTTCTTCATTTAAAACTGTATCGGGGTGGGCATATGGTCTGTTTTTAAGATATGGCTTGAGATGCCCACATATCATATTGCCGTTCCTGGGTTTGTGTCTCAGCTCTTCTCTGTGTTCCAACGTCCTGCTATTGTACAGTCTGGGAGGCAGCAGGTCTTAGCTGAAATCTTTAAAGTTGTGGCTATCCACATGGGAGACCTCAGTTAAGTTCCCGGCTCCTGGCTTTGGCCCGATTCAGCCCAGGGTGTTGTGGGAGAATTTGGCAAATCAACGAGCAAGTGGGGGATATCTCTGTGCCTGTCTGTCTGTCTGCCTTTAAGTAAAATAAACCATTTTTTGAAACTATATGAAATCATATCAAAGTGATATGTAATGGTAGTAACAGCTAAAGTGCCATGAGAATTTACTATGTCTCAGGCACTACTCAGAGCTCTTTCATACAAATTTATTTATCTAGTACCACGAAAGCCTTTTATACTCTTGGGACTGATTTGATGCTAATTCCAAAGATGAGTAAACTGGGATACAGAGCAGTTAAGTAACTGTGGAAGATTGCAGAGTTTCTAACCAGCGATCTTGGGGTTTAAAATCAGACACTAACAATTTCCAGTTCATCAAGTGGCTACGTTCACAGTTTTCCTGTGTAGTTCTTGATTCATTAACCTTAGACATCATCTATGGACCACCTGCTCTGCAAGTTGTGCTATACCTGAGTGATACTCAGTTAATATGAAGTCGAATCCTCTCATTAAAATGCAGATTCTGACTCCAGAGACCTCCAAGAGAGGGGCTGGGGTCCTGTGTTTGAGCTCTCAGGAGGTGCTGATGCTGGTGTTTCTAGTCCACGCTGCCAGCCACCACCAAACTTCCCTCCCCACACCCCTGCCTTTTGGAAAATGAGACACAGGCTGAGCATCCCAAATCCCCGAATCCAAAACTCAAAATGCTCCAAAATCCAAAGCCTTTGAACACTGATATGACGCTACAAGTGGAAAATTCCATACCATGAAACTTTGTTTCATGCATGAAAACATTGAAAATACTCTGTAAAAATACCTCTAGGCTTGTGCAGCATTAATGAATTTTATGGTTAGACTTGGGTTCCATCCCCAAGGTTTCTCACTGGGTATATGCAAATATTCCAAAATCGAAAACATGTCTGATTCCAAACATTCCAGAAAAGGGACACTCAACCTGTCTATTTTTGCATTTTCTTTCTCCTATAATGGATTTTATATTGGTCATTATCATTCACAGAAGGAGAAAGAGAAATTTCTTCTGGTTTGAGTCACATCATCATCTTCCTGGGGAGAAAAAGTAAAAGCTAATTCTTGACTCTGGAAATGTTGTCTTTTATTCCTGATTACAGGGGACTGCGGGGAGTGAGGCCATGGCCACAGAAGAGATGTCTAATCTAGTGAACTATATTCAACCAGTCAAGTTTGAGTCATTTGAAATTTCAAAAAGTAAGTTTTCTTGGGGAAAACCCCTAATGTAGAATTTAGTGATCATATTTTATATACAAGGTAATTTGACTAAAGAATATTATCACTGATAGAACTACCCTTGCGGAAATCTTAAATAGGCTGACTACCTTGTTTTCTTTATGCACACATATATCTTTGCAACAACACAATAGGATCCACCCACTATAGGTAAGCGACAGGGTTGGAATAAATTATCTACCCATTTTCCAGAAAGGAAGCAGAGACTGACAAACCTGATAATAAAAAACGGAACCAATTCACCTGTGTACCATTTGGTCACCATATTTTGTAAATTTGGGAGAATAACTAATTAACTTGATATCATTTTGTGTTTTCCCTTCATCCAACCACACATCCACACTGGATGCAAAGAAAAATATCATCTCAGCTCTACATAGAGAAAAAAAAACATTTTTCTTAAAGTGCCCTTTATATTTACATAGAAGTATAAGATGCTATTACATTTAGAGAATACCAGGACTTCTTTGTTGCTTAAATATATGTCCATTTATAAACTGAAATTCTGCCTCTTAAAAAGGATGGCTTTACAGAGCCATCAAAATCTAAGCTTCTGCATAACACACTAATATTATATAATTTTGTCCAGAGAGTCTCAACTTAGTGGCAATTTGGTATCTGTCTCCCTACACAAAGAACTGGACTTCCAATGTATATTTCAACATTTTGATGTTAAGATTACTGATTTTTTATAAGTGGTTCAATTTGAAGCATCATATAAAGTGGTATAGTATTGTGACTTTCACTGGCTGCAAAATAGGTTTTCCTAATTTATTAGTCAAAAGCTGCCAGACACAGCCGACTGTGAGCAGGTGTATTCAAGTTCATCAGAACCAGCCAGACTCACAAACATTTATTGTTATATCATTTCATCATTTTAAAAAGATACTGAATATATTTTACAAAGACCTATTAACATTAACTTAATTAACAACTGTGCTTAAAACAACTGTGCTTAAAAATAATTAGAGGAAAGTAGATTTAGAATGAACCAAAATGAGAGAAGTCAGGATTTACCTTCGAGAAAAATGGAGAAGTTGAGGAGAGGAATGAAATTTTCTAGGGATGATTAGAGAAAAATTAAAACTGAATTTTGGAAAGGATGAAGAAGGAAAAATTTCTCAAAGATGATTCATTTTTAAATCATTTGAAAGCTTTCCAAGAAGTGTAGTACCCACAAAGGACCTATTTTCAGTACTACCTGTATTGAAAGACACCATCAACAAAAGTAAGTGGTTGGAATCAACAGATTGGAATAAGATATTTTGAACACATATATCTAAAAAAAAAAAAAAGCTATGGACTTTCGATAGCCTCTATATGGGATTTGACTAACTGCTGCACAGCTGATTTTTTATTGAGAAGGGGACGGAGAAATTCGCTCTCAGTCTTGCCAAACTAATTGGAGACTTGCATTTCATTTTCACAGCCTTTCAGGTGTTCAAGAACAATGAGACCTCAGCACTTTACTCTCTCTGGCCTCTGTTATCTAATGTGAAAATGAGGTCATCAGACCAGAAAATATCCAGGGATTTTTCTGCTTTGAAATGCCATAATCTAGTATCACAGTATTGTTTGAACCAAAAGGGTAAATACAAACTGAGAAGCTGACCTTGTGGGTGGAAAGAGATAGCCAGCATCTATCACAAACATGTGGTCTCTTGTGAATCCCCAGCACTGGCCCTGAGAAACCAATCTGGATGCATCTAGAACAAAAGATGCCCACGGGATCCCTGGTGTTTTGACAAAACAGTTCAGTGACAGCACATGCATTCAAAATCCATTCATATTCCCAAATTGCACAATGAAGTCTAAATAATCCAAGTAGTAAATGTTGGAAGGAACAACTGGCGAGATTCAACTTTTGTTATAGGTAAATGGTTCATAGAAAAATATTGAATATGAAAATTCAGTTCAGGATCAATTATCCTTTATTGAACATTTGCATACTTCTTTTGTAATGTTATAACTTACTGTATTTTATTTCTCACCTTCCTGTTATTATTTTACTCAGAAAGAAATAAAAGTTTTGAAATGTCTTCCTTCGTGGAAACCAAAGGACTTGAACAACTTACAAAGTCTCCAGTGGAATTTGTAGAGTATCCTTGATTTGACTACTTAATTAAATCCGTGAGTTGTTTGTTTGATAAGTAGAAAGATGCCTGAAATGGCTGGGAGTGAGAAGTAGTTTCATTTCTCATATGTAATGCTGAATGGGGTCCTTGGTCTATGGAAATGTGAACAAGCCTTGAATAAAGGCATCACAGGTGACGACTTTACCAGCTATGACACAATGCTGGCCTTGGAAGCCTAAATTTCAAGGCCACCTTCACACCATGAAGCTCTGTGTCCCTTGGAAATTTGTTTAATCCTCACATCCCTCATTTGCAAACAGAATAATTATATCAGCTTTATGATTTTCTGCTTGCATTAGGTGCAATATATAAGGTGGTGTCTATACTTTACACATATAAGATGTAAGATATGTAAATACACACACTTTTACACACCTGGCTGGGCACCTCGCATAACTGACATGTAATATATGTCCAATTAAAAAAAGTAATGGGGCGGGGGCCAGCAGCATAGCACAGCAGGTTATGAGCTTCATTTTGAATCCCGGCAGCTCCACTTCTGATCCAGCTCCCTGCTGATGCACCTGGGAAGTATTAGAAGATGGCTCAAGTACTTGGGCCCCTGCCACCCACATAGGAGAGCTGGATGGAGTTCCAGGTTCCTACCTTCTACCTAGCCCAGCCCTATGTGTGTTTGTATGTGTGTGTATATGTCTGTTTCTTCCTCTCTGTGAAACTCTGCCTTTCAAATGAATAAAAATAAATAAAAGTAACTAGGAAGCTGATTACAATAATATAAATATATATTAATAGTAATGGCTTTGTTGATACTATTCACAACAAAAACTTTATTATCCATGTACCCACATAAAATGAAACATTCCCTTAAAACCTTTTTATAAAATACTATTAAATATCCCAAAGACCTCCATTTCATGAAGCCAGTCCTACATTAAAAGTTAATTTGAAAACAGTAAGAAAATTAGAAAATTTAAACTTGTAAATAAAATCATGCTATAAAAATCATTATTAGTAGTATTTATTACTGACTAATAGAGCTTTTATTATGTATGTCTTAGCTCACCTCATCCTCACAATAGTCCTATGATATAGCAATAGTTACTTAACAGATGTGGAGACTACAGCACAAAAATCTGAAATAACTTCTCCATCATCATCTACTAGCAAGTTCCAGAGTTAAGATTCAACTCCATTTTGCCTAACTTGGAACTTAGCTAACTTCTGTATTTAGTAATAGGAAGTAGCCAGAGGGACTGCTGGTGTCATGTATTGGGTTAAGCTGCCACATCCTATGTCCCAGTGCTGTTTAGATTCCTGGCTACTCTGCTCTTTCAATCCATTTTCCTGCCAATGTGCCTGTGAAGCAGCAGATGATGGCCCACGTGCTTGAGTCCTTGGCACCCTTATGAGAAACTCAGATACAGTTGCCATCTTCTAGATTCACCCTGGCTCAGTCCCAGCTGGTGAAGCCATTTGGAGTGTAAACCAACAGAAAGAAGATATCTAAATAAGTAAAACTTTAAAAATAACAGTGCAGCGTTCTTCCGGAACAACAGGTTTCTCAGGCTTGCATTGTGGCATAACAGGCGAAGCTGCTGCCTGCAACACCAACAACCCTATGGGTGCCCGTCCAAGTCCGAGATGCTCTACTTCCAATCCAGCTCTCTGCTAATGCACCTGGGAAAGCAGCAGCAGATGACCCAAGTCTTTAGGCCCCTTCACCTATGTGGGAGACCCGTAAGAAGCTCCTGGCTCCTGGCTTCATCCTGGCCCCACCCCCACCATTGCAGTCATTTGCGGGGAATGAACCAGCAAATGGGAAGATCTCTGTCTCTGCCTCTCTCTGTAACTCTCACTTTCAAATACTTAAAATAAATCTTAAAAAAATAAAAAAGCAGCCACAAGCTTCTTAGGATGGAAAACAAATGATGATAAGAACCAAAATATGAAACCAGGTTAGAAACTTCTCTGCTAGATTTATCTTGCTGTCAATCATGAAGAGTATCACCCTCTCCCATGACTTACAACATTCCAACTTTCTCTTGTGCACTTAACCATTAAGTGCATCCTTAACAGACTCTTCAATGTCACATTGCCTTTGACTCAACCATTTTTGCTACTTCAACAAGGCTCTGCAGAGGCAATGCTATGTTTATTCTGTGAGAGCCCATCTATTTCGCTTCTTCAGAAAGGCTTTTCATGTTTCACTCGCTAGCCCCATCAGATCACGGAGGGTAGACTCTCGGCTAATCATATGAACTACCTTTATAATTGCATTCACTACTTAACATGATGGTCCAGATACAACAAAATGCAGCTAAGCAGGATATATCCAAAAGGAACGCGTGTGGATTCCTCCAATTACATGCCTCAGCTCTTCTGGAATGCCGGCTGTCAGATGGTTGCCCTTAACTTCCAAACAGTGGGTAAGTGGCCCAGTTCATACTTATTCTTATACTCTTAAGGGTCCAGAAACTATTCTCCCATAATTGGTAGAGGAAAAATAATCATCAGTCTTACTTGAAAAAATAAATAAAAGTGAATTTCAGTGAAGCGTATATGAATGCCCAAAAAAGTGAATTTTGAAATTGAGAAATTTTCTTGAATGATTGATAAGTAGGTTTTTATTTGTACTAGTTTTGCATTACTTTTGAAGAATAATTTTCATACTTTTTAAAGTAGTATATATTTATTATAGAAAAATGGAAAACTAGGCCAGCACCACGGCTCAATAGGCTAATCCTCCACCTGCGGCGCTGGCACACCAGGTTCTAGTCCTGGTCAGGGCGCCGGATTCTGTCCCAGTTGCCCCTCTTCCTGTCCAGCTCTCTGCTGTGGCCCAGGAGTGCAGTGGAGGATGGTTCAAGTGCTTGGGCCCTGCACCCCATGGGAGACCAGGAGAAGCACCTGGCTCCTGGCTTCGGATCAGCGCGGTGTGCCCGTTGAAGCACGGCAGCCATTTGAGGGTGAACCAACAGCAAAGGAAGACCTTTCTCTCTCTCTCTCTCTCTCTCTCTCTCTCTTACTGTCCACTCTGCCTGTCAAAAAAAAAAAATTTTTAAATATTAAAAGAAAAATGGAAAACTAAAAATAGTATAAAGAAAAAATAAAACTGCCAGGAATGATACTACTTTAGAGATTCAATACTGGAAATTTTGGCTTTGTGATCTGAAAGTCTTTTTGTGTGTGTGTGTGTGTATGTTTACATGCTTTTTCACATAATTTCTTGAAAAAAAATATACATTTGGCACTACACAGTAACTTGAATTTTAATAGCTGAATATTAAGTATATTTCACAGATCACTAAAAACTCACATTTTATCACTAGATATTAGGGAATATTTTCTACTATAACTAATGCTCTGAAAACAGTCTTGAATTATCTCCTAAAGTTCTCTTGGAGAAATTCCTAGAAATAAAATTACCATGTTAGGAGATGTGAAAGTTTTAATAAAGCATATTTTTGCATATTGTATAAAAATTAAAAAATCTTAAATTTCTCCTCTATCAACAATGTATGATAGGAGGTGGTCTTTTTCATTTAATTTATTGATAAGTATTATCATTAAATAATAAGATTTTAGAGAAAAACGTGTTAACTCATTGTTTTATTTCTTTCATTATTGTTTACATCATACATTTAAAATGTCTCATAATTTTTAAATTTCTGCTTTTATGAAATGCCTATTTAGGACTGTTTTTTAACTTTTCTAATCATTTATAACAGCACTTTTGTATAAAGGACATATTGGCTGTTATTCTGAGAAACAGAGAAACATTCATTTTATGAGGTCAGGTTGGGAGAGGTTTTATTTACGGCTCTTGGTCTACTTTTATGATGGCAGCCTACCCACCCCAGATTTTGATCCATCGTTACTCCTCTTTCTGTCTTGGTTGCTTTTTTATTGATAATTTAACTTTTTCACCCATCCAAATTCATTTTGACATATTGTCTTGTGAGAATAATCCTTTTTCCCTAAAACTATCATCCCGCTGAACTGGAATTACAGCTTAACAAACAAAACCTTTTGTTGTTACTGTTAATTTGTATCCATTTTTTCACTTTACATCCTTTCCATTTACAAATTTGTCTGTCCTCCTGGATGCAACCAGTCTGTTTTCATTATATTTTATAATGTGGCTTAATACTGGAAGTGGCAGATCTTCTGCATGGGTATTAATTTTCAGTTCTTTTCTTACCACTGCCTATAGAGTTTGTTTAGTTTAATTGTATTATGTTTCCCTCACTACCACTAACAATTAAATACATTTAAAAAAATATTAAAGTCATATTAGGGGCCAGCATTGTGGCACAGCAAGCTTATCTGCCACCTGCAATGCCAGCATTCTGTAGGACCTTAGGTTCGAGACCTGGCTGCTCCACTTCCAATCCAGCTTTCTGATAATGTACCTGGGAAGGTAGTAGAAGATGACCCAACTCCTTGGGTCACTACTACGCACTTGGGAGAATTGGCTTCAGCATCCAAGATGTTGAGGCCCTTTTGGGCCAACCTCTCTCTCTCTCTCTCTCTCTCTCTCTCTCTCTCTCTTTCTCCAATTAAATAAGTAAATCTTTTTTTTAAAATAATCACATTAAATTTATAAATGTATCTGAAAAAAGCTGATGTCTTTAGTTTTTACTTATTATATCTATGGGTCTGGTTTGCTGCAGGTTTTCTAGATCCTTGAGATGAATTGAAAGCTCATGTATTTGGTGCCTTTCCAATTTCTTGATGTAGGCACCTATTGATATAAACTTTCCTCTTAACACTGCTTTTGCTGTATCCCATAAGTTTTGGTATGTTGTGCTGTTATCCTCGTTTACTTCCAGAAAATTTTTGATTTCTCTTTTGATTTCTTCTATGACCATTGTTCATTCAGGAGCATGTTGTTCAATCTCCATGTGTTTGCATATGCCCTAGGGATTCCTGAGTTGCTAATTTCCAACTTCATTCCTTTATGGTCTGAGATTACATACATTTTTAACAGATTTTTCTGGATATTGATATCTGTATATTTTTTAAAATAATGTATTTTATAAAATGATTGTTATAAGGTCTAATAACAGTCTGTTTTGGCCAGTAGATTCTACTGGATTTTTCAGACAGACAGATAGTAATTTAATTGCATCTAATTTATCTCCCTGCCTTATTGCTTTGGACTGACTGATCTAGAATAATGTTATACAGTAATGATGAGAGTGGGCATCTTTATCTTGACATTAATAGAAATTTCACAATTGTTATACTCTCCAGTAGGATGTTGGTTTTAACTTAGAAATGCCTGTTCTTTAACATACTAAAAAGTAGTCATTTGGCTTAGCTGACTAACATTGTTTTAAGCATTTATGTTGAATGTTACCAAGCATCTCTTGGGATGATCATATGTTCATCTTTGTTCATAAATGTGATAAATTATATTAATAGATCTCTTAGTATGTATTTGTTCTTTTGTTTCAAGGATAAACTCTACTTATATGTTATTTTAGAACATATGATATGCTAATATAATTTATTAAGTTTTTGAACTTGATATTTTTCAATTATGGTAGGTCTACTTTCTTTTTTGATATTTGTTCCAACCTTGGTGTCATAGTCTATTTCTAAGGTTTGTAGTGCCTGGAGTAGCCTGTCCGCTGGCAGGTGATTGTCAACCTGTCTTGGGAAATTTATCATTAAATTTGAAAGAGCGTGCTATTCTTCATCAATGTCGACAGTTCTAATTGTGATAGTGGTAGGACCACTATGTCTGGCTCTGTGTTAAATATCTTATTGGTATAATATCTTAATTTAAGCCCCATCATAAGGATGGCATCTACTTTGTTTACTATTTTACGACAATCGCTCCAGGCTATGTGCACCCAAAAAAGTAGTCTGTGTTGTTGCCAAATAACGCCTAAGGGGGCCTTGAGGGTAGATATGGTTATGGCAAATAAATACTTTAATAAAATGAGAGGGAGAATTTCTTTGCTTATTTTCTCTGCTCTAGAAATGACTTGTTACATTCAATTTAAAATAATTCTATCTTCACATCTTTATTCTTGACATAAATAGAAATAAATCATGACACAGGTAATCTGGATCAGCTGACAACTTCCCATATTCCTTATAAAATATATATTTTTAACCCTAAGAATTGCAGTAAATGTGAAGATTCTACTGATAGACTGAGTCTTAGGAAGATATTGATCAGTTACTCTTGTTCATTGTCAAGAATCAATGTGTAAATAACATTGGTTGTAAATAATCACAGAAATGCACTTTTTTTTTAATCTCTTTTCCTATGAAATGAAGAATTGTAGCATCATCTGTGAGTGGAATTGGGAACATCTATCCTCAAACACATGCCTTAGTAGAGCATAAATTAGTTTAACGAGTAGGGATTTAGCCTAAAGTTGAAGACACCTGCCTCCCATATGCAAGTAGCTGGGTTCGATTCCTGGCTCCGGCTTCTGGCCCTTGCAGACCCTGGGAGACAGCAGTGATAGCTCAAGTTACTGGGTTCCTGCCTTCCATTCAGGAGACCTGGATTGAGTTCTCAACTCCCAGCTCTGGCTTCTGTTTTTCAACTTTAGCCAGTAGTCCAGCCCCCCATTGTGGGCATTTAGGGAGTGAGTCAGTAGATGAAGACCTCTCTGTTTGCCTCTCAGATAAATTAATGTTTTAAAAAGATTGTTTCATTGGTTTAAGCTTTCTGAAGGACACTTTATCAAAATATGTGCATATATATTTGGCCCAGAAATCCCACTCCTAGGAGAAGCATTGATGGTGTTTTCAAAGTTGTCACCACAATGATGTTCCATAAAACATATGGTCATTTTACTTTTTAGTTGTTGAAGTTTTTATTTAGTAGAACCTTTAAGATTTTTACTATAATATAAATTTTTTTATTTTTATTTTTTATTTTTTTATTTTTTGACAGGCAGAGTGGACAGTGAGAGAGAGACAGAGAGAAAGAAAGGTCTTCCCTTGCTGTAAGAATGTTATCTCAAGAAAATAATAAATGTTTAAAAAAGTAAAAAATTAGAAGAAATGTAACTCAGAATGGGCTGAATACATTTATTCAAATATATCTATTCAAAGGGATTCTACCCAGCTGATAAAGTTAAGCAGAAAAATATTTAATGAAATCAACATACTATATGTGAAAAATATATATGAAGTGGCACGCTGGCAGTAGTTATATCTGAAATTAGGGATTACAGCTGAATTTTTTAAATCTGTTTCTTACACTTCAGTGAATAATTATTTCTTTTGTAAGGAGAGCAGTCACACAAATGGACTGTAATACCATCTCAATTTATAATCTTACTTTCTTGTTCTATCATAAATTCATTTACAGTAAGATTTGTATTTTATATTCAGACCTGGCTATGCAGATAAACATGGGGATGTATGAATACAATGGGAAGAGCGGCTACAGATTAAAGCCAGAGTTCATGAGGAGACCTGACAAGCATTTTGATCCTTTTACCGAAGGCATTGTGGATGGGATAGTAGCCAACACCTTATCTGTTAAGGTATGTACACCCTAACAAAAGCTAGATCATTCTCTACTTTGCATAAATAAGTGCTTTAATCTTAAAAAAAAAAAAGCTTAATACCTGTTGAAGATCTTAATAGTTTTTGCAGGCTGCTTGAATGAGATGTAGTTAGTAAAATGAGTTGGTGAAACTTACCATGGCCAATTCTCTCTTTTTATGCAGATATCCCACCATGAAATTCACATGAAAGTTAGTGACCCATATTTGAGAGATCTGGCATTTTGTACTCATGAGTTCCAAGCAAAATTAGAGAATAAAGTCCTGCTATAAGTTATTAAATATTGAACAAAGGTTTCTAGTTTTCACAGCATGGTTTTGAAATGCTACGAGAATGTTCAGAGATTTTGAAGCTTGTATTAATGATATGAAGGAGTTGTCTTATTAAGTATGAGTTTGTGACCCTAAAATTAATTCCAAATGATTTTCTCCAAGCCTTAAAATTTAAGTTACAATAGGTATATTCTTTGTGAACTCAGAAAATATTATTAAGGCTATGAAATGTAAGTTTGTTTTTATAAAGAACTTTATATAGAAATTCTGTAATTATTTGGTGTGGAGCTAAAGTTCATTTATTTTTTAAATATCATTTATTTTCTACTAATATGATAGAACCTTTTGGGGGGGTCATAGATGTACTTTCTGATTAACTTTAAAGCAAGGCATTTGAGAAACTATATAAAAGTATTCGGTAACATTTTCTAGCAAAGCAGCTGACCCCATTTTCATCTTAAAGTTATGTCACTTTATATCAAAGATTTAAAAATAAAATTCAATAAATTACCTCACGGTTATGTCTTTGAAATTTTTTTCAAGTCAGATTTATAAAGAGTAATTCGGGCAAAACTAGAGCTTTACAATCCTGTTTATTTTAGGGAATTGTTTTCCACCAAGGATAGTTAGTTCTGTCATGTGTGATTGAGATAAACACATAAGCATTATGCATAAAGAGAATGCTGTTTTAAAATCCTTGTCAATTGTTGTAGATGCATCAAACTCATAATATTTTTACTTTGTTTGCAAGTTCATCCTGTTTTTTCCTTAATTGCTTGCATATTTTTGTCTTGGAAATTTTGTGACATTGTAACCAATTTCATATAGGCAGGATAGTATGTTGGGTTGTAAAGGAGAAATAGTTGAGTCCCAGACATGTAACCTGCTACTTCCATCCAGAGTGGATTTGCTGTTCTAGAACTGTCAGTATCCCCTGAATGGAGAGGCCACACTGTAATACAGTCCTCCCTGACTTGAACATTACAGTCAGAGCCAAGATGCAGCTCATTTCTGTCCTGTTGTGTCTTTGTTTTAATTTTGTGACATAGGCTTTATACTGCCAGAATTAACTTGCGAACTCAGACAACGATCTGCCATTCTATCTTACTGATGAGAACCTGTGGTTTAGTGTCAGTAATTTAGTTCAGGATTCTTCTTTGATCAGATATCTTAAGCATATAAAGGCTTTGGTGCCTCTGATTTTCCAGTGGAACTTACATAACTTGGACATTTCAAACATGTTGTGAAATGCCTGCTAAGTTCTTAGTTCTTCTGTAGATCCTCTAGTTCAACTAAGAGATTGTTGCTAGCAGGCCTCATGAAAGAAGCCAAAGATTACAGCCAAGGGAAATGAGTTGTCCCCAGGACTAATTCAGGGAGCCTTCCCAAAGCCTTCCCTCTAACTTGTTTGGAATGTCTAACCTCATCTGTATGCAGTTGACTTTGACCTAACTTATCCTCTGATGGCTGTGTTCATGCCTCTGTGATGTCTGATTTATGCCCCAGGCATAATCTGGGAAATTTTGTCCCTTTTGCTGATTTGAGGTTAGAAACTTTGTTCCACTTACACAACCTAGATGAACCAGGTTGTCTCCATCAGCACTTGATCCCTGGTGCTTCCATCTCTGGGATAAAGCAAGTTTATATTGCTTGTTTCCTTGTTTGCTTCCATTAACCTGTATTATGACTGATAGATCTCTGTGATAATGAAAATTAGGTTAGGAAAAGAGCCAGACCTGGGAAACATTTTGTGGATGTATAATTTTAAAATCTCTTTTAACTCCACTATGCTCATTTGTTAAGTAGCGAGGCAAAGGAAACTCACAGCTGTGGAGATGACTAATGGGGTGAATTAAAGGTACGGGTAAACTGATCTTAATGGTTTAAAGCAGATTCTTCTTCATTTGTTCCTCATTTACTGCTTTACCTTATTGACTCTTACCTGTACAATTTTCAATATTCCTGTACTAACTCCTTAAGGAAAAGAGAAATTACATTTCTACAATGGCTTCTATTTCATTTTGCTTATTCTCCAACATTCACCTAACAGCATTTATACCTCCTTAAAGTATTCTGTTATGTCTTTGTTATCTGTTTATCAAGACTTCCTTTTCTATTACTTTCTAGATTATTTCTGGTCAGTTTCTGTCTGATAAGAAAGTTGGGACTTACGTGGAAGTGGATATGTTTGGTTTGCCTGTGGACACAAGGAGGAAGGCATTTAAGACCAAGACCTCACAAGGAAATGCCGTAAATCCTGTCTGGGAAGAAGAACCAATTGTGTTCAAAAAGGTTGGTCTCGTGTTCTTGGCCTGAGATGTAACTGAGTTTTCCAGGTGTTTTACACTAACCAGAAATAAAATAAAATAAATGAGCAATTATTTGTTGCTTACCTTGAGAACTTGCACATTTTTAAAGCTATACCGTTTTGGAAGTCATCCTGCAAACTCGGAGATCGCTGTTAATCACTCGCTTAGATTTTTTAGAATTGTACTTTAAATCAATTAATTCTAGAATATCTCATTTGGAAGACCAGAATAACATGTAAGTTTAACTCAGATCATCACACAAGTATAAGTGTTCAATGATACATTTTCATTTAACTCCAATGAAGCAGAGTGAGAAGTAGGGAATGACATAGTAGCTGACAGGAAGCAACTCTATACTTCTTTTAAAAAGAATGTTAATTAAACTCTTGACTGTCTTGTCTGGATTCTTTGGATATAGTTAAAGTCTTTTACACCAACTGGGTCTTTCTGTCTTCACCAGGAAGCAAATCATCTTCACACAAGCTTATCACCAAAGCAGTTCTGAAAATAAGACATGCAGAAACCAGAGTAGACTTCCCTTTGCTTTTAATCTGGTCACAATGTCTACAAAGACAGTCTTCTGCAAACCAAATGTCTATATGAAAGCTTTTCACACTCTGCTTTGCTCTCATATGCCAACTGGATTTAATACTCCTGGAGTTAGTATGAATAGTCCATAAGTAAATACATTAACAACATTTAGAAAATGTCTGACAGTGCAAGCATTCAATAAATGTATTTACTTTATAAAAATAAATTTTAAAGAGATAGTTGGTTTCATGTACATGATATGAGATTGGAAAACCACATACTCCAGATATTTCATACAGGAAATAAACAAGTAATTAATTGTTGCATTATTTGTGAATTTTCAAATTTATGAAACAATTATATTTTAAAAGGATCCTGAAAGCTTTTTTATAAACCTTTTCTTTGATGGTAGAAAATCTATTTGCTTTGAAAACATAAGAGTAAACATTAACATAGTGATAAGACAACAAATTCTTTGTGTTTAAGCATAGAATTTGATCATTTCTATCTTTGAAAATGTTGATGTAAAAAAAATGAACTATTTACAAAATTATTTGTTAGCGATAGGGAAACAGAAGAAGAAAGAAAAAGAGAAACCTTATCCTCTGGTTCATTTCCCAAATGCCCCCAAATAGCCATGACTGGGCCTGGCTGAAGCCAGGAACCAGAAATCTAGGTCTGCCACCTGGGTGGCAGAAACCCACTCACTTGGGCCATCACCTACTGCCTCTCAGGGTCAGGATTAGCAGGAAGCTGGAGTCAGGAGCCAGAGCCACAAATCAAACCCAGGCACTCCTACTTAGGCTGTGGACATCTTAACCTCTAGGCTACATGCTCATTCCCAGTGAGCTGTATTTTTAACAAATGCCTTCCTGCAACAAGGTGATAAAGCAAAGATAAGATCCTATTTCTGGTAACCATGTATTCTTGTTTTGAAAAATTAACTCATAAGCAACATTTTTTTAAATCAAATTAATTAAGTAGAAACCTCTGCATTTGGAAATGCAGAGCCGAATTGAACAATACGTTTTCATAACCAGGTATGACCTTCATGTCTCCATAGGTAGTTCTTCCTTCTCTGGCCTGCTTAAGGATAGCAGTTTATGAAGAAGGAGGTAAATTCATCGGCCACCGGATATTGCCAGTGCAAGCCATTCGGCCAGGTATGGATAGTATGAGAAACTTGCTGTCAAAGTTGCAGAGAAAATTATCACTTCCTTACCTGATCATTAAAAATTCTTTAGGAAGTTCTTCACTGATTTGTAATTTTGTTATGTAACTAGAGCTGTAAGGTTATTTAAATATTTTTAAATATTTTAAATATTTAAATCATTTTCATGTTTTTGTGACATGTTACAGTTTATTAATCAACTCTTATCACAGTAAATCTGTGGAACAAAGTTTCTGAAAACTTAAATACAAGTCCAGTTATCCCTTAGCACCCCGGGGTATTGTATCCAAGACCCCTTCAGATACCAGAATCCATGGAAGCCCAAGTATCATATAAATGGCATAGTATTTGCATATAACCTAGTAACATCCTTCTGTATGCTTTAAATTATCTCAAGATCCCTTGTGATATCTAGCAACATAAATGCATGTGAGTAGTTGTTACACTATAGTTTGGGAGATAATGACAACAAAACATGCCTGTCTGTGGACAGTTGTGTTTTATTCCTCAAATATTTTCCATGTGTGTTTGGCTGAATATGTAGATGCAGAACCCATGAATATTTGTGACTGTGCTCACGGGTCCTTGGATTGGCAAATTTTGGGTGATTCAGCCTGGGCACCAGAGAATAGCTATGCTTTGGGTTTGGGGTTTAATTACCTCCCATGTGTGTGCATTTTGAGGCCAGACTGAAGGGGCAGCAGCATCTACAGTGGAGACTTTCCTTGCCAGTCCACTGTAATGCAAGAGGAAAACTCTAATCCTGCATTGCATTTTAAGCTCTCCTTATATCACATCGTTAGCATTCCATTGGCCAAAATTGAGCATATGCCAAGCTCCAAGTCAGGACATCAACTGGAATTCAATTATAAGGGGTGAAAGTGGAATAATAATTAAATCTCTACCACACTATTTTGAATTCTCTTTTATGGGGAAAAACTGACTAGAAAGGGAAAAAAAAAATAGATTCAACCGAGTTTTCCTGTCTAGTAAGGAAAATAATACCTTATCTCTCAAAATCATGTGATTAAAATGAGAAGGAGCTGACCTGCTTGTCACTCAGCATCAACTGAAATATACACCTCCATCTCACTGATGTTCATGATGATAACTAAATTGTGCAGAAATTACATGCTGCATGTTTTTTTTTTTTTCTTTGTCACACTCCAGGCTATCACTACATCTGCCTGAGGAATGAAAGGAACCAGCCTCTCATGCTGCCGGCTGTCTTTGTCTACATAGAAGTGAAAGATTATGTGCCAGACACATACGCAGGTAAGTACCCCACCCACAACAATGTTTCCTTCTGGCTCATCCGGGATTTTGTGGCTTAGTGAAAGAAAAATTGGACCAAACAAAGGTTTGATTCTGCCCTCAAAGTCGTCTCTATTTTTATATTTATGCTTAGAGGTAAATTGTTCAAGCCCTTGTAACTGAATTTTAATTATGTATTTTCATTTTAATCCCAATTCCTTAGTTTTAGGCATATTTATTCATTGATAGTCTTATCCTCATGGGCTCAGCCCTTCCAAAGGGACGTAGTACTACAGGTATGAAGTAGTTCTGTGCGCTGCATTTGCCTTCAGCCAGTTGTAGAGTGATGGTCCTTTTCATGGGTGAAAAATTGAGAGGAATTTTAAATATGTTGTTATTTTTAATTTTTTTTTTTTGGTAATTTGAGAGTGTGAGACAGAAAGAGTGCCCATCTGCTGATTCACTCCCCAGTTGCCTACAGTTTACAGAGCTGTACCAGGCTGAAGCCAGGATCCAGGACCTCAATCCTGTTCTCCCATGTGGGTGGCAGGGCCCCATCTATTTGAGCCATCACCACTCCCCCTTCCTAGGGTATGCATTAGCAAGAGACTGAAACCAGGACTCAAACCCAGAAAACCTGATAGCAGACAGGCATATCTGGACTGGTATCTTAACTACCAGCCCAAAAGTCTACCCCTAGGAATCATACATTTAAATGTTTGTATTATCAAATGGTCTAGATGTGAGACACTGGGGAGTGCTGAAGACTGAAACAAAAGTTGGAGCACATGCTCCACCCAAAGATAGCAGCCTAGCTTATTATAGCTATCCACTGCCATCTGAATGAGCACCATATTACCAAATCACAGGGACATTCCAACAGTCTGGAAAGGAGGGTTTCTATGTGAAATGTCTCCATTTATGAAAGACCATTTGGTTGAAATAAGACAAATGTGTAAGTTATTTCTGGGGTAGAGGATGCCTCCAAAAAAATCTGAAGAATCTGAAAATCTGCAGTGTTGAGGCATGCTTAGTCAGAGTCTGACCTATTTGGCTCTCAGCACTGAATTCCTTTGATTAATCTCTTCCTGAGGGATGGCCTGAATCATCTATTTCCAAAATGTTGGGTAGATGAGTGGATCATTATACGGGTAGATGAAAGAATGGAAGATGGATGATGAATTGTTGGAAGCATGAGTAGGTAGAGGATGTAATGCATGGAAGGAAGGAGGAATGGAATGAAAGAAGCATAGTGGGCAATCACTACATCCCAGACCTTTGATCTAAAATGTCTCTTCCCTATTTAGACGTTATTGAAGCTTTGTCAAACCCAATCCGATACGTGAATCTGATGGAGCAGAGAGCTAAGCAACTGGCTGCTTTGACGCTAGAAGATGAAGAAGAAGTAAAGAAAGAGGTGAGAGGATGTTCTAATCTTAAGCATAACATTAAGTATTATTTCTTCACTCCCTTGCTGGCTTTGTCTAAATAACATCACACCTTAGGAAAAGAAATGGTGCATTGGAACAGCACTTCCATGAAGTCCAGCATTGTCATAGAAAATCTAGATGATTGACTGCATTTTTCATATTTCATTCTCTTTTGGCATTCAGTGCACACCACCAGTGTCTTTTCTTGCATACACATCTGCCTCAGGCAGGGTCCTGGGCTCGGATCGCCTCCTCAGACCGCTGCAACATCACTACAAGGGTTGACTTCAAGCCATTCACTGCTGCAGGTTTCTCTGAGGGTGAACTTCTGCTGATAGGAACGAGCATGCCTGGAGATGCCTGGCAAGCTCTTCCTTGGAGGGGGAGATCCAGGACCAGCAACTGACAGATCGAGGAAAATAACAGCACAGGTGCTTTGCTTCTGTGTGGGCAACTTCTGCGTTGCAATTCCTGCTACATACCTCCATAAGGGATGAGGCTGAAGTAGACTTCCAGTGACATGCCACTCTCTCTTCTTTCCCTATCTGTCATGCATGCCTCACATCCCTACATTTTTCTTCTGAGAGCATTCTCTCAGAAATATTGTCATGAAGAAGTCCCATATCCAATTCTCCTTTAAGGGAAACTAATAATGCTGAAGAGCCTTGTAGCTCAATAGAAGCATGAATAAATACTTCTGAATTTTTTGATCAGGAACTGGAATTTAAAGATTTTACAATGATTACATTTTTAATTCTGGTGTTCCTTCAGCTATAATAGTGTTTTTCTTTTCCATGGTCTTTAAAAAGATTAACCCATTAAGTCCCAACTTTTCAATTCTATGAATATTTCAATGAAATTGACATAGCTGCATTAAAATATGTTGGGAATTATGATCTATAGCCTATATATAATTTATTATTAAAAATGAATATACAAATTGTCCAATGTAGTGTGTGCGTGTATTGTTTTATATATATAGTTATATAAATTGTTATATATATATTGTTCTATAAACAAGATATTGGGCAGATTTCCTTTCATACAATACACAGTATGCAAAAAAGTGATTTTCTTGACCTGCGCAATAATTATTTTTGGAGCAAAACACTTCAAACAAAAGTTGCATTACATTTTTGACAATATTTTGTTGGTTTTGTGTAACATGGGTTGTTTTGCATGATTATTCTTTTCATTTTAGAATAATTTGGCTTCTTATGTGAAATCTGATATTATCTTGGGCAGTAGTAAGTCCAGAAGTTCTACACTTTCTTTGTCCTGATGGTTTCTGTTTTTCATTTTAAGTATGCTGAGTAGATGTCTCTTGAAATCCCACAAATTTATGAGATGCTCTTTGCCTTTGTTCACAAAATTGTGAATAGAACATGCATTTACCATACACATATCAGTTACTCAAGTGAAGGAAGGCCAATGCCACTTTTGTTTTTTAACAAAAAGAAGTGACCAATTTGAAAGCCCATCAATCATGCTTTAAGCATACCACCGATGAAATTGTCATAGGGACCCAATACCTTTGGTTGGGGCACAGTGACCCTACTAGTTATTTCTTTTTGGAAAGATTTAACTTTGACAGGTGGTTCCACTGTATCGTAGTTCTTGTCAACAATGACACATTCATTAGCTAACCATTTTGTAATGAGAATTTATCTGTATCAAATCTGTGGTCATGACCTTCTCGCTTGTTTTTTCATCAGTGTTGCCAGTTTCAGAAGACACTGTTTAGCCTGTTTTTCCTCGTGGTGTCTGTAGCTTAGAACACAATATTTTGAAGGTGTGCACACAAGTCATAACCAGCAAATAGATTGTCCAAAAAACCCAACAAATGGAGTGTGAGTCTGGATTCTGCACCACTTCAAGCATTTATAGAACTAATTTACTTCCAAGCACACAGATCACAAGTTTTCAACGAATATCTGTAAGTAGCAACACATTAGAGTTTGTCAGACAGCAGTACACTCCACTGCACATTATTACGCACTACACATAGTCTCACTCAGTGTCCTACTTATAGAACAACTATTTTCAAACATAATTTTCTTTAAAGATTTATTTTTAAGACATGGTTATAGGGAAATTGAGAACTACAGAGAGAGAGGGGAGAGAGACCCTCCATCTGCTAGTTTACTTCACAAATGGCTGGTGGGCTTTGCCATGTTGAAACCAGGAACCAGGAATTAATCTTGGTCTCAAACGTAGGAGCAGGGGCCCAAGCACTTGGTCCATCTTCAGCTGCTTTCCTATGCACATTATCAGGGAGCTGGAATCAGAAACAGAGCAGGCAGGACTCAAACCAGTGCCTAAATGGGATGCCAGTATCTTAGGCTGTGGCTTAACTCACCATACCACAATGCTGGTCCCCAAATATTGACAATTTGAAAAGCAATATATATTGAAATAAAATGACAGCCTAGTTCTAGGAAAACACTTTCATAAATGTATTTCTTTTATTATCTATCAGTTATGTAGGTAATCTTTTGGTCAGATTAACATTTAATAAAGGAACTTTTGTGGTAAAGTTAATGCTATTTCCACAATTAATTTTAAAATATTTTCAAATGATCTAATAATTCACCTATTATTTTCTCCAAACTATGGAACTCCAAAAACATAATATTTATGTCAAAGTTACTATAAATGGTACATTTACTGCTCAGTTGTTTTTTTGTTTTAGGTTTCCCACATATAGGACCAAGAGATAGAATGGGTTAAAACTAAAGAATTCTATGAATTTCTTATTTACTCATATGGACACCAATATGAAATCAGTACCTCTCCTAAGAAATCCACCAGAAGCTTGGAAATTCTTTTCTCTTTTCCTGCTTTACTTAATAACATATTTAAAATATATATGTTACAAGAAAATATAATTTAGGTAAATATAAATAAATTACTGTTGAGAACAGTGATTCTATTCTTTCATTAGAAAACAGCAATCTCTTTAGTCAGCTACCTATATTTTATTTTTAGAGAAATAAACGTTTAAAAAGTAGGATTTTGAACTAAAATTTCATTGTAGACATAATATTTCTTATTTGTATAATCAACTTCTACCTCGTTGTAAGCCATTGTCCCTGAGAAGGAAGCACTCACTTCAAAAGAATACTTCAAGACACACCATATTTCAGCTTATGTAGTACGGCTACTGATGTAGAAGTCTCCTTGTGAATGTTTTATTGATGGTGCCTCAAAAAGACCAATTCTCTGATGATTGGGCCGGGGGGAGTAACCCCAAGGAGTGGAGACCTAAGTCCTTTGAGCATGCAAGGAGTGCCTTGGCCCACCTTGGTATCCTTTGAAAGCCTTATCTTTGTATACCAAAAAGCTGTTTGAAGGACCAGTGTTTGCTACAGTGGTTAAGATGCTGATTGAGACATCAGAGGGTCTGGGTTTGAGTCCCACTGGCTCCACTCTCAATTCCAGCTTCCTGCTAATTAATGCATACCCTGGGTGGGTGGGTGGGGGCAGCAGATGACTACCCCAAGTATTCGTGTCCCCGTCACCATGTTGGAAACCTGGACAGAGTTCTTGGCTCCTGCCCCAGCTATTGTCACTCACTTGCTCACATTCAAATAAATAATTAAAAAAAAACTATTTTGGGAGGACACTAAGGTATATAAAAATACAGAAGTAGAGTTTCAGGTCAATGTTACTTGAATTTTTTTAAAAGTTAACAAGAAATGTATAATTGGGGTTAAACTTACAGAATAATTGAACATTTTCAGTTGTAGAAATAATTTTAGAAGCGTTGAATTACATAGACTCCATACTGGTCTAAATCAGAAAATATGATTTTTCTTCTTGAAATATCTAGGCCCTTAACAGATTTCATTTTTGAAACTCAAGAAAAAAACAATCATTTGTTCTCACCACATAATACTAGGAAAGAAAAGTCATTTCACGCCTTTGAACAGCACTGTGCCCTTTATCTGTCTCACAATAATGTAAGTTTGTTTGAATGAGGCCACTGAAAATAAGTAGCAGTGGTTTTCTCAAAAGAAAATTCTATCTAGGACATGTCAGGCACTGGAGAGACTATTTTAGCAGCAGAGTCTTTTTTAGTATGATCCTTTTAACGTGGCACTTCTAAAGGTCATTTCTATTTGAACATTAAAGACTTCATTGGACTATAAAATATCATTAAATGGATAATTTTCTCATAAATTATCTTCACCACTAGCTCACAAACCAGATAAGTAGGAAAGTTAAATTCTTCTCCCTGTGACTTGAACAATAAACATTTACATCAGATCATGTGGGAAGACATTATTCAGGTGATATATTGTAACTGTATAAATACATTATATATAATCTGAATAATTATAGAAACTTAAGGAACACTATAGATTCAAGTTAATGGGTTTATTATATCAAGTCATAATTCAGGGTGGCAGGTGAGCAAAGTTGTATGAGAAGAGGCTAATCTGAATCCTAACAAAGTATTTTATTTATTTATTTATTGTTTGTGAGAGAGAGAGAGTGGAGAGAGAGAGAGATGGAAAAATGCACTCCCATCCCCTGGTTCACTATGCAAATTCCTACCAAACCTGAGGCTGAGCCTGGGTTGATGTCAGGAGCTGGGATCACACAGTGCAGGTCTCCCACGTGGAGCCATTGCTGCTACCTCCCTGCATTAGCAGGCCAGAGTTAGGAACTGATCCTCAGCACTTTGATGTGAGATCCAGGCATTTTAACTGGCATCTTAACTCCTAGACTAAATGGCTGCTCTCCTAACAAGACCTTTAGGGCACTTAAAGTTTTCCCTCTAAATAAAAAAGTCATATGGAAAAATTTTAAGCCATGGTAAACAAAAGAAATAAGGAAATAAAAATCCTTCAGTAATCCGGCAGGTACTATTAACTTTTGGTATGTTTTTCTATCATATTTTCTAGGTACATAGCTTATGTTTTAGAAATGCTTTTAAATATTTCAGAACCCAAATGCTTTGAGAGATGCCTAATGAAATATCGGTGACTTTAGTTGTTGTTGTTTTCTAGTTTTAAAACTCACCTGCATAGGGGAAAAAGTATTCAATGCATTAATTAGAAATATCACTTGATAACATTAATGACAAAATGCAATATTTGAACATGATTTGCTTTGGCAAGTAAGACAAGCAGAGAAAAAAATAAATATAATGAATATTTAACTGAGTGTCTCCTCAGTGCCTGGCACTGTATACTGAACCCTTTCGTATATAAGGGTTTCGTCTTAATCCTTAAGACACTCCTATTTTAGGTTGTGCGTTTACTGTCATGGTCAAGATGCTACTTGGGCTGCTTCTATCCCAAGTTAGAGCACCTGGCTTCCTGCCTCCCCTCCTGATTCCATCTTCCAACTAATGTATACCCTAGGAAGCAGCAGTTGACAGACTAAGTACTTGGGTTCTTGCCACTTACATGAGAGATTTGGATTGAGTTCTTGGTTCCTGGCTCTTGGTTTGAGACTGGCCCTGCCTCAGCTGTAAAAAGCGTTTGGGGAGAGAATCAGAAAATAAGAAATCTCTCTTTCTCTCTTTCTTTCTTCCCCTCCCTCTCTCCTCTTTTCTCTCTCTCTCTCTTTAAATAAATAAATTAAAGAAATATTTTAAAATCCATAAGTCCTAATTACTAATATTATTCTCATTTAACGGATGAGGCTCTGAGGGGCTACATTCTTTGCCCAGTGCCAATTAGAAAGTCAGAAAGTTGGGGGAATCCAGCATCACCCTTTGTGTTCTACATCAGACCTCCTTAAATGCAGTGACCCAGGCATCATGATAAAGTGCTCATCCTAATTCAGTGGGTCTGGGGTGGAGACATACTGGGCATCTTTTTTTGTTTTGTTTTGTTTTGGCAGGCAGAGTTAGACAGTGAGAGAGAGCGAGACAGAGATAAAGGTCTTCCTTTTTCCGTTGGTTCACACCCCAAGTGGCCGCTACGGCCAGCACGCTGCGCCAATCCGAAGCCAGGAGCCAGGTGCTTCCTCCTGGTCTCCCATGCGGGTGCAGGGGCCCAAGGACCTGGGCCTTCCTCCACTGCACTCCCGGGCCACAGCAGAGAGCTGGCTGGAAGAGGGGCAACCGGGACAGAATCCGGCACCCCAACCGGGACTAGAACCCAGGGTGCCAGCGCCACAGGCAGAGGACTAGCCTCGTGAGCCGCAGCGCCAGCCTTGGGCATCTTTCATAAGCACCTAGGTGAAGCACACTCTGAGGAACAAGAGTCTACTCCACACCACATTGCACACCTCTGAAACAAAACTGTCATTTTCTAGTAATCTAGAGCAAGGACTGTCTCTCCAGCAATCTTTCAGTCCCCTGTAGCGGGTCACCTGGATGAGTGAACAAAGAATATGAGATGTTTATCTTCAATAGGGATGCTTCAATAGGGATGGTATGGACTTCTATTTCATTAGTTTGTGCATTGGTTGGCCAAAATATGTATCTCAATTTAAAACTTTTAAATTACACAGGCTGTGTTCATCTGCCACACGTCTGTTGCCACACTTGAGAGGGCTGTGGTCTAAGACCTTTTACTCCAACCCTCACTCAGCCCTCAAGATAAAAACGTCTGTTCATAAGAATTCCCAGTGCCACCTGTGGTGCACGGTGCAAGTGAAAGTGTGTGAGTGCTCATCACATAATGTTGATATGAAAAGGGAAAGCTGTTTGGAAATACTGAAACTTCATTGACTCCAGGAGGTCTGCTTTTTTATATTATCAGACACCTAAGTTCCTACATGTGAGATGAAATTTCCCTAAAATAGTCTGCAAGTATTTTCTCATTCACTGTGTGGCACCATGGGTGTCTTCAACGGGAAGATTATTTGAATAATGATGCAAATTTCAGCAACAAAATAACCCAGGAAGCAAAAATTTCAATGTGGTATTCTCACAGGCTATAATGTTTGCTGAAATAATTTCTACAAGACAGCAGTTTGGTACTTCATAGTTTAAGAATTGAGCACTAACTAAAATCAAAGATGAAGATTACTACTCATTTTTGAATTCATTTCCATTAAAATTTTTCCATCTAACAAAGCCTCAAAATATCAACCTGTAGAAACAATAGTTAATCAAAATTCCTGAACTTTAAAACTTCCAATAAAATAGGAAGTTTGCCTTTTAGGAGATGGCCTTTAAATAATGACACTATCCCTTTCATTTTCATATTATACAGCTTTGGAGTTTACAAGGCGTTTTCATTGGGTACCCTGCATAAAACCAAAGCTACTGAGGAATGACTATGTAACATATATGTAAAATAGCCTGATTCTGTCCTTTAAGCCTTTAATATATTCCTGAGTAACCTACTATGGTTAAGAGTTAACTGCAGATTCTCCACTACAGGCAACAGAAAGAGAAGCATGTTCATTGTTTTTATTCATTTGTTTACCCAAAATATTTTTACTATTAGTACAACATTTAGATATATTTTTAGTTTCAGGATTTTGTCATTAATAATATACCTATTGATGACATGAGTAGTAAACTGTGAACTTATTCATTTAATCAATAAATATTTAATATAACTTTAGGTCAATCACTATAAACATTATAGATATATAATGAAAAAATCAGATGCTCTAATAGACTTTACTATCCGGAGAAAAAGACACAACTTTAAAAATTCACACATCTACATATACACTTGTAGCTGTCGCTAATGTTTCAACAACAGGTACTCCATGAATACTGATATCTTCATATGAAAATATGGCCATTCTATATCAAGAATCACTTGGATCCATGTTTCACTTATTACTGGAAGAGGCTTGCTGGGCATTATTTGCAAGAATGCCAAAATCATTTTTTTTATTTTATGTGAATTAAGCTTATAAAACTGAAATCAATATGTGAATTAATCCAGCTCCTTAGAGCTCCCTTTTGTTTCCAACTTACTCTAGTAGACTCTTCAAAAATAGGACTTTAGATGTATTTTATTATGAAAGCTTCAAACATGCAAAAGCATTGAAAGAAGTGTTCCATGAATACCTATGTATCAATCACTTGGATTCCACACTTAAAAAGTTGATGCATTCACTTCATCCCAATCAGATCTATATCCATTTATTAATCCATCTTCTTTTTGGTACATTTCAAGTGAATTGTAAATATGAATATGCTCTTATTAAACACTTGAGAATGTATGAATCAGAACATGGTTCTTAGGAATGACTCAATTTCTTAGAAAGGTAAGGTGAACATATTATCTAATGTCATTCAGCTAACACGAGTGTAAGGCACACAGGAAAAGCTGACTAACAAAATCATACACTGTCCACATTTGTTCTAAGAGGACTGAATTCTTCCCTGATGGAAATATGAATTTTGCCCATAACATTCTGGAAAAATTGATGACCTCATTTATTATCATCTGGTATCTGAATAAATATGCTGCCATCCTATCACAAAAGGTACTTGTTTTTTAGATGACCCTGGCAAGCACAGCATGATTCCACACCTGTGATAGCTTGCTCATACACCTGGCATTTGAAGCACCCTCGTGTCTACCATTTCATCCACTCTACTCAATTCTCCAAATCCCGATTCTCTACTGTTTTATCATCAGATTCATATTTCTAAGAAAATTATTTATTTGAAATGGTAGGATAGAGAGTGAGAGAGCTCTTATCACTGGTTCATTCCCCAAATGCCCACAATGGGCAGGAATGGATGAGGCTAAACCAGGAGCCAGGAACTCAATTCAGGTTTCCCATGTGGTTCAAAGGAACCCAATCCCAAGAACCATCACTGCTGCCTCCCAGATTCTACATTAGCAGAAAACGAGTTAGGAACCAGAGCGAGAAATTAAGCCTAGAAACTCTAATGTGGGACACAGGCATCTTAATTGATTACCTTTTAGGTGCTCAACCAGTAAGCCAAACGCCAGCCCCAGATCCAAATTGTTGATGCCCAGAATGGAAATGTTTTCAACCAGCCTAGCAAATGGATCCTCTTCATTTTGAAAAACTTAGATCTGTGACCTTCTTAGTTATCACTTTACTGATCTGTCTGCATTGTGTTTTCAAAGCACTTATGTTCATTTTGGAACTAGGAACTTGTAAATTATTTTTATGAAATCTTTTTTCCCAGAAGCCTTATATTTAAGGTATGCATCTCATAAATACAACTTCCGGAACATAGTGAGAAGAACACATAAGAAGAATCACTGTACCTGCCCTCCCACCTGCACTCCCACCCTTCTTCCTCCTCCCTCTCCTATTCTGATTCTTATTTTTTACTAAGAACTATTTTTAATTAACTTTATACACATAAGATTAACTCTATACTAAGTAAAGAGTTCAATAAATAGTATGGAAAAAAATGTTCCCCAACAGTTGAGGCAAGGGTTGTTCAAAGTCACCGCATTTCAAAGTGTTAATTTCACTTCTATAGATTACCTTTTAGGTGCTTTGTTAGTTACCACAGATCAGGGAGAACATATGGTATTTGTCATTTTGCAACTGTCTTATTTCACTAAATTTAATGTTTTCCAGTTGTGTCCATTTTGTTACAAATGCCAGGATTTCATTTATTTTTACCATTGTGTAATATTCCATGATGTAAAATCCCATAATTTCTTTATCCAGTTTTCAATTGACAGACATATGGGTTGATTCCATATCTTAGCTATTGTGAATTGAGCTGCAATAAACATGGGGGTACAGATAATACTTTCATATACTGATTTCATTTCCTTTGGGTAAATTCCCAGGAGTGGGATCACTGGATTATACGGTAGGTCTATATTCATATTTCTGAGATATCTCCATACTGTATTCTCAGTGACTGCGAAAATATACATTCCTACCAACAGTGGATTAGGGTACCTTTTCCCCCACATCCTTGCCAGCATTTGTTGTTTGTGGATTTCTATATGACAGCCATTCTAACTGGATTGAGGCGAAACCTCATTGTGATTTTGATTCACATTTCACTGACAGTAGTGATCCTGAGCATTTTATCATGTGTCTGCTGGAGATTTGAATTTCCTCTCATGAAAAATGCCTGTTCAAGTCATTTACCCATTTCTTCATTGGGCTGCTTGTTTTGTTGTTGTTGAGTTTCTTGAGCTCTTTATACATTCTGGTTATTAATCTGTTATCAGTTGCATAGTTTGCAAATATTTTCTCTGATTCTATCGGTTGCCTTTCACTTTGCTGAGTGTTTTGTTTGCAGTGCAGAAACTTCTAAATTTGATGTAATCTCATTTGTTAATTTTGGTTTTGATTGCCTGTGCTTCCTGGGTCTTTTCTAAGAAGTCTTGCCTGTGCCAATGTCTTTCAGGGTTTCCCCAATAATATTCTCTAAGAATTTGATGGTGTCACATCATAGATTTAGGTATTTGATCCATTTTGAGTGGATTTTCATGTATGGTGTGAGGTATGGGGTCTTGCTTCATATTTCTGCATGTAGAGATCGAGTATTCCCAGTACCATCTATTAAAGAGACTGTCCTTGCTCCAGTGTTTGATTTTAGCTCTTTTGTCAAAGATAAGTTGGTTGTAGATGCATGGGTTGATTTCTGAAGTTGTGATTCTGTTCCATTTGTTTATCAATCTGTTTTTGTACCAGTACCAGGCTATTTTGATTATAACTGCCCTGTAGTATGTCTTGAAATCTGGCATTGTGATGTCTCTGGCTTTGTTTTTGTTGTATAAGATTGCTTTAGTTCTTCAGGGTCTCTTGTGTTTACATATGTATTTCAGCATCATTTTTTCTAGAGCTGAGAAGAATGTCTTTGGTATTTTGATCAATATTGCATTGAATCTGTAAATTGCTTTTGGTAGTATGAACATTTTGATGATATTGATTCTTCCAATCCATGAACATGGAAGATTTTTCCATTTTGTGTGACTTCTATTTCTTTCTTTAATGTTTTGTAATTCTCCTTGTAGAGATCTTTGATGTCTTTGGTTAGGTTTATTCCAAGGTATTTGATTTTTTTAATAGCTATTATTAATGGGATTGATCTTAGAAGTTTTTTCTCAGCCATGGTATTCTTTGTATATAAAAAGGCTATTGATTTTTGTGTGTGTTGATTTTATATCCTGCCACTTTGCCAAACTTTTCTGTGAGTTCCAATAGGCTCTTAGTGGTGTCTTTTGGATCTCCTGTTTATAGAGTCATGTCATCTGAAAATAGGGATAGTTTGACTTCTTCCTTCCCAATTTGTATCCTTTAGATTTCTTTTTCTTGCCTAATGGCTCTGGCTAAAAGTTCCATGACATTATTAAACAACAATGGTGAGAATGGATATCCTTGTCTGGTTCTGGATCTCGGGGGGGTATGCTTTCCCATTAAAAAGGATCTTGACCATGGGTTTGTCATAAACCACCTTGATTGTGTTGAGGAATGTTCCTTCTAGACCCAATTTGCTTATGTTTTTTTTTTTTTTCATGAAAACATGTTGTATTTTATCAGATGCTTTCTCTGCATCTATTGAAATAATCATCTGAGTTTCTTCTTTAGTTCCTTAATATGATTAATCACATTTATTGACTTCTGAATGATGAATTATCCCTGCATACCAGGGATAAATCCCACTTGGTCTGAGTGAATGATGTTTCTGATGTGTTGTTGGATTTGATTAGCTAGTATTTTGTTGAAGATTTTTGCATTTATGTTCATCAGGGAAACTAGTCTGTAGTTCTGTTTCTTTTAGCTGTGAAGCCATCCAGTCCTAGGCTTTTCTTTGTTGGGTGGGTCTTTATTAGTAATTCAATTTCCGTTTGGGTTATTGGTCTGTTTCAGTTTTCTGTGTCTTCATTGCTCAGTTTCGATAGGTTGTATGTGTCCATGAATCTATCCATTTCTTCTAGGTTTCCCTATTTGTTGGCATACAGATCTTTGTAGTAATTTCTGAAGATTCTTCTTATTTCTGTGAAGTCTGTTGTTACATTTACTTTTTCATCTCTAATTTTATTGATTTGGGTCTTCTCTGTCTTTTCCCTTTTTGATTAGTTGTGCTAATGGTTTGTCAGTTTTATTTATTTTTCAAAAAAATTCTTCATTTTAGTGATTTTTTTTTGGTTTCAATTTTGTTTATTTCTTCTCTAATTTTAATTATATCTTTCCTCCTACTTATTTTGGGTTTCATTTGCTGTTGTTTTTCCTGATCCTTGATGTGCATTGATAGCTCATTTATTTGGTGTCTGTCCAATTTATTGATATAGGCACAAGGTTCAATAAACTTTCCTCTTAATACTGCTTTTGCTGTATCCCAAACATTTTCATATCTTGTATTGTCATCTTCATTTGTTTCCAAAATTTTTTTTATTTCTCTTTTGATTTCTTCTATGACCCACTGTTCATTCAGGAGCATGTTATTCAGTCTCCAAGTGTTTGCGTATGTTCTAGAGAATTTTAAGTTGTTAATATCTATTGTCATCCCATTATAGTCAAAGAAGATGCATGGTATGATTTCAATTTTTTTTTAATTTGCCAAGATTTGCTTTATGGCCTAGCATGTAGTCTATCCTAGAGAAAGTTCCATGCACTGGTCAAAAGAATGTGTTTTCTTGCAACTGTATGATGAAAAGTTTTGTAGATATCAGTTAAGTCCATTTGGTTTGTAATGTTGATTAACTTTTGTTTCCTTGCTGATTTTCTATTTGTTTGATCTGTGCATTGCTGAAAGTGGGGTATTGAATCCCCACATTACTATTGTATTGAGGTCTATATCTCCCTTCATATCTTTTAACATTTCTTTTAAATAGCCAAGTGCCTTGTAATTAGGTGCATATACATTTATTAGAGTCATATCTTCCTGGTGAATTGATCCCTTAATCATTACACAGTGTTCTTCTTTGTCTCTTTTAACAGTTTTTGTGTTCAAGTCTATTTTGTCTGATATTAGGATGGCTATACCAACTCTTTAGGTTTCTGTTAGCATCCTTTCATTTTCGGTGTGTATCTTTGTTGGTGTGATGTGTTTCTTGTAGGCAGAAAATAGATGGGTTTTGTTTTTGAAGCCATTCAGCCAATCTGTATCTTATAACTGGAGAGTTGAGGCCACTTAAATTCAAGGAAACTATTGATAAGTAATGATTTTGCCCTGCCATTTTTCCATAAATATTCCTATTTTTTACTTTGGATTTCCTTTGTACTTTTACTGGGAGATTTTCTGTCTTCACCTTCTTTCATAGTGATGACCATGTTTCTGTGTTTCTATGTGGAGCACATCCTTAAGCATGTTTTGTAAAGCTGGATGGGTGGTGACAAATACTTTCAATTTCTGTTCGTCATGGAAGGTCTTTATTTCACCTTCATTCATAAATGAGAACTTTGCAGGCTATAGTATTCTGGGTTTTTCTCTTAAACTTGGACTATATCTTGCTATTCTCTCCTAGCCTGTGGGTTTCTGATGAAAACTCAGCTGTGAGTCTGATGGATGATCCTCTGAAAGTATTCTGGTGTTTCTCTGGTACACATTTTAGAATCTTTTCTTTTACTGTGGACAGTTTGACTACAATGTGTCATAGTAAAGATCTTTTCTAGTCATGTCTATTAGGAATTCTATGTGCTTCCTGTACTTGGACATCCCTTTCATTCTCCAAATTGAGGAAGTTTTCTATAATTATTTCAATAAAAAGACCTAATTCATTTTCTCTTTCTATGCTTCAAGAACTCCTAAGACCCTTATGTTGGGTCATTTGATAGTGTCCCATAAATCCTGAACACTGTTTTTCAGTTTTCTAACTTTTTCTTTTTTTGGTCTGACTGTAAAATTTCCAGAATTTGTCTTCTAATCTGGATATTATTTCTTCTGACTCACCTAGTCTGTTGGTAAGGCTTTCTACTGCATTTTAAATTTAATCTATTGAATCCTTCATTTCTAATATTTCATTTTGATTTTTCTTTAAAATTCAATTTCATAGGAAATATTTTCATTAATGTCATATAATTCATGGATTTGCTTCTGATTACTTCTAAGTAATCCTACAATCAATTTTTTGAATTCTGTTTCTGACATTTCTTTAATCTCTTCATCTTCACATTCTAGTATAGAAGTGTTTTTGTTTTCCTTTGAAGGCATCATGTTGTTTTCCTTATTCTTGTTTCTTGAATTGGTACATTTATTTTTGGGCATTTGTGGAGATACTTGTTGATTTATTTCTTTTTCCCTGTAATGGCTTTTATCTTTGGACTATGCTTCTGTTTCTTATGGGAGTGTCTGATGTTTCAACAAATACCCAGGGGCATGTGCTGGGTGTGGCCAGGGAGCTTTGTTCAGTGCTCCAGGGTGAGGGGAGTGTCCAAGGTGACACCCAAATTGGGTTTGTTAAATCTCTCTCTTTTTTTTTTTAATCAGAGGGGAGGTTTGATCAGCTCTGTTGGAATAGTCTCATGCTCACCTCCTCTCCTCCAAGGAGCCCAATGCCTGAACATTAGGTGGAGTGGGTATAAGATTCATCCCTGCTGCCACAAGGACCCATGCAGTCCTCAGTTTGAGCCTGGATCCTGCAGTAGTGACACTCACCAGGGAATCAAGGATCCCGAGCGTGTGGAGCTGCCCACAGTGACTACCCAAAGACCAATCTACATCCTGTGCCCTTGCACACCACCACAGTATTTTCACAGTCCATCCCAACCCACAAGGCTCCCACAGTCATGAGCACCTAGCTTCCTATCAATTTTCCTAGCCAGTCTCAAGCATCTCCTCTCAACTGGTTGTTAGGCACATGGACGTGAGTGGCACAGCTGTTATGCATGTCCAAAAGGTTGCCTGCTCACTCTTGGTTAGTTTCATAACGCTGGTGCCAGGTGGCCAGAGAGAGAAAGCGCATCCCCTTTTTCCCTCTAGGTTGGCAGGTACACTGTTCCCCACAGGGCTCCAAACCAGACTCACACAACCAGGCTCTTCCCACAGCTTTATTGACAGTGTCTCAGCTGCTGCAGTCTGGTCTTACATCACTCTTCAAAGTTAGTGTTAAGGCTCTTGGCTGCTGGTGTCCTGAGTTGTGCACGTTGTGCACACCCTCCACATGGATCCATAGTGTCCCTCTAATTTGTGTGGAGTTTCTTCTGCAGTTTTCTCCCTAACTTTTCCCTGAGATCACACTCTATCCACTTTTTTTTTTTTTTAGCTATGTAACTGTAAACTAGAGCAATAAGCTCCTTCCCTATTCCACCATCTTGGAATAAAAAAATTTAATTTTTGAAGTCAATTTTGCCATGCTTTGAAACGGGAAATGTTGCGATGATTTAATTTGGCCACTAGAGGGCAGAAGCTTACTTCTATGGTTCATTCAGCACATTTTATTTTTCTCTACCCAGCTAAGCAAATTGTAATTAGTACATCTGAAATATACTACCTTCTAAATCTTGTTTTCTTGAAATTTTCTTAATTGTATCCTAAACATGAATTAAATAAACTAATGTTTCTGCTTTTTTATTGTAATTTCAGAACCATGAGAAAGGTTTCATGGTTGTTATTCAAACTCACAAAAACATATTTGGGGGAAAGCCTGGGGAGAAATAAAGTCATGTGTGTTGACCTATGATTCTCATGAGTGGAATGGAAATTTGGTTCTTGCATTTCAGTTCATATCCAGATATCCAGATAGTGGAAATTATTCAATCTTTTAATCCTGTTATCAAAGTTAAATTGTAGTATTACACTAACTGTAGGAACCTTTCCTTTTTTCCATTATTTTCAGCTCTTGTGTTTAACTGTTTTATTTAACTTTTCTGTATGAATGCCTTCTCATTCACATAGAGCAATACATTCATATAGGGCAACAGTGAGTAGTCAGGGAACTTTCTTAAAAGATGTGGAAACCACTCACTCCCGACTCATATGGGTGTGTAGGCCCAGTGTTGCCAGGTACAATTTTTCAAGGGAGGAAGAAACCCATTTTAAAATGAAAAATTCCTTTAATTTAAAGATTTGGCAGCATTGAGTGAACCAAAGACAAAATGTCTACACACCCCATTGGGACTAAAAGTCTCCAGTTTGCAATGTTTTGCTGAATGACATAGGCATATGGTTCAAAGACCGACATAAATAAATAAATAATACAATTATAATGTAACTTACCCATAAGAAATAGTCATTTTTCAGGGAAGAGTTGTACCATAACCTGTAACATCAACTGCCTCAGATCCTTGCTTAGGCTCCTGTCCCTACCTGGTACCAGGGTTCATCTCTTATGCCTCTCTACCAACAATACTGAACAGGCCATGGTATACAAGCAGGCTTTGTTTCTTGAATTACAATAACTTCTGCCTTGACTTGAAGCAGTTTTAGAATTCTTGTGTTAAAGATATCTTTGGTAGAGAAATTAAAGGCCACTTGTGACAATTTTCATCACTACTTTTCACTGAGCTTTTATAAAAAATGTCATCAAATGGCAATGTGCTATTATAGGACAGCATGTCACAATGTCGGGCTCCAAGTGACTTCCGGAAAGCATACTTCATAATGTATTTTTATTGGACTACAGAAGAGAGCATTGGGACAACCTCACTGTCACTAAAACTAGCCCTAGACTCAGAAGACAATTTTTTTTAAAAAAAAGTGTGTTTTTTGTTAATTTTTAAAAGCTTATTGATTTTTATTTATTTGAAAGGCATAGAGAGAGAGGAAGAGAGAGAGAGAAATCCTCCATCCACTGGTTTGTTCCTCAAATACATGCAGCAGCTGGGGTTGAGCCAGGCTGAAGCCAGGAGTTAGGAACTCCATCCAGTTACCCGATGTGGGTGGCAGGGACCAAGGTTAAGCCATCATCTGCTGTTTCACAGGGTGTGCATCAGCAGGAAGCTGTATCAGAAGCATAGGCAGGACTGGATCCTAGGCATTGATGTGGAAATGGGCATCTCAAGCCGTGGCTTAACCCACTGTGCCACATCTGCCCTTCAGAAGACAATTGTAATGAAGAGCTGTGGAATATTTAGAGTACTGCAAAACTCCATTGAAATAGTATGTCCTCCTGAGACAGGTATTTTATAAGGATCAGCTTTTATTTGGAAAGCATTTATTAAAGATTGATTCTGTATGGGGTACAGTGAAGTAGCTACTAGGAAGGATGGAGTGGAGATACCATAAGTTGCAATGCATTTATTATTAGTGTGAATAATTGGTAGTATCTCACCAGCTTAACTGTTTCATTCATTTTGTTTAATGTGTATTTACTATGTATCAGGGACTATTCTAACTACTTTATAAGTATCTAGTTATTCAGTCCTCTTAACAACCACACAAGATAGAAAATTTAGATATATATCCTCATCTATACAGGTAAGGAAACTGAAGTACATACATTTAACTGACTTGCCTAGTATCATATTGCTAGCAAATGGCAGGGTCAGAATTTGAATGCAGGCAAGTTTGGCTCCAAAATGTATACTCTTTCTTGTTTTTCTAAGAGGGCCAGCGCAATGGCTCAATAGGCTAATCCTCTGCCTGCGGCACTGGCACACCAGTTTCCAGTCCCAGTCGGATTCTGTCCCGGTTGTTCCTCTTCCAGTCCAGCTCTCTGCTGTGGCCCGGGAGTGCAGTGGAGGATGGCCCAAGTCCTTGGGCCCTGCACCCGCATGGCAGATCAGGAGGAAGCACCTGGTTCCTGGCTTCAGATCAGTGCGGTGCGCTGGCCACGGCGGCCATTGGAGGGTGAACCAATGGCAAAAGGAAGACCTTTTTCTCTGTCTCTCTCACTGTCTAACTCTGCCTGTCAAAAAAAAAAAAAAAAAAAAAGATTTATTTAGAAGGTAGAGTGACGGCATGAGAGAGACAGAGATCTTCCCTCTTCCATCTGCTATTTCATTTCCCCAAATGACTACAACATCCAGGTCTGGGCCAGGATGAAGGCCAGAGCCAGGAACTCCATCCTGGTCTCCCATATAGGTGGCAGGGACCCAAGTCTTGGGTTATCTTCCACTGCCTTTCCAGGTACATTAATGCAGAGAGTTGAAAACCTATGCTCTTTTGCACCACATCAGTTTGTTATTATCGTAAAACAAATAATTTCCAAATGACATCAGCTAGTTAGTACTTTTATGAGTCATTTGACCAGCTGTGCAGTTCTGCTCATCTGGACCAAGCGTAGCTTATGCATACATGGTCATCTGGGGACTGACTGGGCCAGGACGTCCTTGGCCAGGATGGCACTTTTCTCTTCCACATGGTCTCACATCTCCTGTTGCTACAGCAGGGGTGTGAAAATGAGGTGCGAGGGGGTGGAATTCACAAGCTTTTTTTTTTTTAAATCCTCTGCATCTAGATTGCTGGTCTCATTTGGCAAAGAAAATCACACAGTTAGGTCTGGAATACATGTGGGAGGATACTGCCAAAGGGCATAGTCATAGGTTGGTGAAAAAATTGGGACTTTAAGTGACCACAGTCATGGTTCTACACCATGCTGTTTTTACCCTGCTTTTCATACAGTTTCAAATTTGATATTTCAGACTCTAGGGGCCAGAATTGTTGTGAAAATGCTATAATGCTATAAAATATAGCCTTGTTGGTTTAGGGAAGCAATCAAAGAACAGTAAGAAATGTTGGAAATGACAGGATACTTACGATTTTAGGCTGATCCTGGGGAAGCACCTTCAGAGGCACCAAGTGAAGCCAAGACCACTCCAGCAGAAAATGGAGTGAATCACACTTCATCCCTGGCCCCCAAACCACCCTCCCAGGCTCTGCATAGCCAACCAGCTCCAGGTAAGAGTTGCACAACCTGAGTAAGGGTCTACGGTTGTTACAGGCCACTGAAGGAGGTTGTCTGAGTCAATGTTTGAAGCTGCAAGTGAGAAGAGATGCATGGACGTGGGATGCGCTTCTCAAGTGTGTGACAGATGAATGAATGAGTGCCCCCCCAAAAAAAGACTCCTAAGTGCTCCTGTGACTTTGTGGGTAACTTATGAAGCCACACCAACAGCAGATCCCCAAGGCTACCTGGGTCTTTGTTTGCTAATGGATTAGGATCCCTCCGCTGGCATGATTGTAAAGAGGGCTCCATGCAAATTATGAACAAATCCGGGACACACATTCTCAGTTCTCTTCATTAGCACCTCTGCCAAGAGCACTGTGCCTCTTTCTGTGACTTCCTTTCCATGATCTGGAGTGACGAACCTGTGCTGGCTTTGTCCTCAGACCATCACATGGCTTCCATTGCTCTCCCTGTCTCCCCCCGCCAATGGCTTATGAGGGCACATTTTATTATTGCTCCCACTCTATGGATGGATAAGCTGCCATTTTCAACTGATAAAGTCCTTCATAAAGGCCATTTAGCTGGGGAAGAATGGATTCAGGACAGGCACAGTTCCTTCTGATATTAAAATTCTTGCGTTTAGCTGCACTTGTGTCTCATTTCCAGACATCTCTGTGCAGCTAAGCTTGACATTTAACCTCATGCTGCTTTATGTTATCATCTCTCCTGTGCAGGTCTCATTTCTCACAGTAGCTACAAGGCTTCCTAGGACAGGCTTCTGTTGGATAATTCATTTGCCCATCACTCAGGGTTGAGAGGTAGAATGTCCTTGATAACTTTGTGTTAAATTGCTTAATAAAGTAAATAAAAGGGATAAAAGTTATTTCCTTCCATGAAGGCATGGCTTCATGTCCTATAGCAATAGGGGTCTAAGAATATTTCCAATGAAGGGTCCAAGAATATTTCCAATGAAGGAGAGTGAGAGTTTAAAAAGAATAAATCATATTTAAATGGAATCAGACATTCATGTACTGATAACTCTGCTTTCCTGTTTTTATTTTTTATTTATTTGAGAGGAAGAGAGAGAGAGCAGTCCCATTTGCTGGGTCACTCAACAAATATCCACAAAGGCCCCAGCCCAGGCTGAGTGTCTATGCTAGTAGCTGAGAACTCAATCCAGGCATTTCACATAGGTGTAGGAACAAATTACTTGAGCCATCACCACTGCCTCCCAGGGTCTGCATCAGCAGGAAGCTAGAGTCAGGGACCAGAGCCAGGTATAAACCCAGGTACTTTGATATGGGATGTGGCCATCCTAACCAGCATCTTAACCACTAGGCCATACATCCAGTCCAAGCGCTATGCTTTTAAGAGTGTTGAAGTCAATGATAGTAAGAAGATGACTTAATCATGTTATTTTCAAATAAAGAATTCAAATACCAATATAAGCATCTGAGTACTTTCAAAATATAAATAAATCATTTATATATGCAAATAAACATAGTCTTGTGCTACTGAGAGTTAAAAAGAATTTAACGTTTTATTTAGCTTGTGATATTTGACATTTATTTTTGCTTTATATTTTAGAATAATTTGACTTACAGGAAAAATTTTTAAAGGGCCAAGAACATATTGCAAAAAATGATCTCCACTTCCCCAAAAACTAACATTGGACAGGACTCTGGTATAATTATCAAAATGAGAAAATTAACATTGACACGGCACTATGAACTGAACTACAGACCAGGTTTCAGCTTCATGCGCTTTATTCTTCTAATGTCATGTTTTGTTTCAGATTCCAGCTCCGGGATCCTATGTTATAGATGATTGCCATGTCTCCTTAGCGCACTTTCATCTCTGACAGTCCTTCAGTCTTTGCTGTCTATCAGAACCTTGCTACTTTGTAGACTGTCTCTCAGTTTGGCTTCGCCAGCCTGCTGTCTTATGATTAGATTGAGATTCTACATTTTTGGCAAGAACCCCTTTGAAGCACTGCTGTGCCCTTCCCAAATCATCCTATCCAGCTTTATAATACTGATGTGTCCCATCACTGGATGTCAGATCATTTGTGAAAGTGATCTTTCCCCTGGGAGTTATAATCTCTCCTTTTAGGGGAAGACAACTTTGAAACTATACAAACATCCCATTTCTCCTTAAACTTTTGCCCACTGGTTTAGGCATCCATCAGTAGATCTTGCCTGCAATGATTATTAGTGCCTAGTGGTTCTCATTTGATTTTTCAAAGCCCACATTCTGTTCCTGATGTTGCTAAAGGTGGCAGTGGCATTGCCTTTACCTAATTTGTTTTGATTCCAAGTAGAGTGTCCTCTCCTTACAAAAGGAGCATATAATTTCTTATTTCATTAAATTTGTCTCAAAACTACAAAATGAAGACATTTTAAAATAATTTTTAATAATTTTCTCTCAATTTAAAGTTTCTCAATAAAGAGACTCAAATGCCAAATTGTTTTTTTTTCTTGTTTTGTATTTATTTTTATAGGAAGAATAAATGTAAAAAGATTTATTTATTTTTATTGTCTATTTACATTGCAGGTTCTGTAAAGGCACCTGCAAAAACAGAAGATCTTATTCAGAGTGTACTAACAGGTAAATACTACCATGTCCCCATGTGGAATTAGGCAGCTGAATATTACAGTGTCTGTAGAGGAAAAATTTCCACTCATCTCTGAAAAATAACATCATTAATTTAAAAAAAAAACAGACAGTCCTAGTTTATGATATAATCACAGAAAAGAAAACATACTTAGCAAGCAAGACCTGCTGACATACAACTAACATGGTTTTATAAGACAGCTATTTCAGAGCCAAAGAAGAATTTTCCACTGGGAATGTGACCCAGTGAACTGGAATACATGTCTTCCCCAAGAGCAGACAATAAACTGGATTTTGGATAGCAGAATATGATCCACTTGTGACCATAAAATGCAGATTGTTTAAGAACTGTGACACAGTTTAGAAATAGTTTGTACTTGGCTATCAACTAGTGGGATTAAAATTGGTAGAAATTTCACACAGCACAATTAGCAGTATGTCGTAGAGTCTTAATTTTTAATACTTAATACATAACAGAAATTGCACAAATATTCATCAAAAGCATCGGCAATCGTAAGAGCCAAAATTTTTGTGAACAACTCAAATTTCCATCAACATTAGGGTAGATAATAAATAAATTGTAGCGTGTTCACTTAATATAAATAGTGATATATTCACAGAATAGAGTAAGACATAAATGTAGAAATAAACAATAACCATAAAACACACAACCATAATGCACAGGAAAGGAAGCCAGACACAGAATACATTCTGCCTAATTTCATCAATGTAAAGTTCAAAACCAGCCGAAATGAATACATGCCATTAGAGAACCTAATTTGGATTACATTTGTTGAGGAACAAGACCCAAAAGGAAGGTTTTTGGCGCACTAGCAATATTCTGACTGACCTGTTAGCTTTCTGAAAATTTACAGGGCTATCCATTTGTTATTTATGTACTTTAAAGCATAAAAATGTATTTATGTGTCAACAAACATACACAAAATGCATATAGAAAACTTGCTTGAGAAAGATATCGAGGGATTCAGATGGTGGAGTGGGGAGGGAGCTTGCTGCTAGAGTCTAGGAAAAGATAGTTTAAAAAAAGTGGAAAGAGTGCAGTCTCAGGGAAGAGTTAAGGAGAAAACCACAGAGGAAACTCTACACACAAACTGGAGGAACACAGTGGACCTATGTGGAGGGCAAAGATGCACACAACTTAGGACTCCAGCAGCCAAGAGCCTCCACACCAGTGGTTGGAGAGTGAGGTGAGACCAGACTGCAGAAGCCCAAGCCACTGGCTAAAAAGCTACAGGAAGAGCCTAGAGGGAACCTGGCTTGGAACCCCATGGGGGATAATGTATCCCCCAAACTAGAGGAGAAAAAACAAAGGAAGGACACGTTTTCTCTCTCCCTGATCATTCCTGCAAAAGCACCCTGTAACAAGCTGACAGAGAGAAGGCACCATTTTGGGCATACATAACAGTCATGCCGCTCGTGTCTGCACCCAGCAATGAGATCTGGTGGGGAGAACAGACTCAGGACTGGGGGCTTGTGACTGTGGGAGGCTTGTGTGCCGGAATTGTAAAAACACTGATGCTGTGTGGGAGGACTCAGCTCTGGCTGAGACATTGGGCAGTCACTGTGGGAGACTCCACGTGATCAGGGCTCCCTGTTTACCTGGCAAGAGATATTGCTGGTCCTTGTGGCAGAGTGGACAGATGATATACTTACTGGGGCTATTGCCCAGGACTGTTCTCCTTCAAGGAGAGGAACTCAGCCAAGTCCACGTCAACAGACAAGAAACCTCCCCTCTAATTAAAAAAAAAAAAAAAAAAGATTTACTACACCAAACCTGGTTGTATCACCTCAGACACATCCTTTACCCTGGAGCACTGAACAGAGCTCTCTGGCCATGCCTACCACACACCTATATCATTCCCTTAAGTAGACACTCCACTAATCCAATCAGACATAGTCCAAAGATAAAAGCCGCTACAGCAAAAAATCAAAGAAACCAACACCCCCAAAAGAACATAACACCTCAATACTAGATTATGAAGATGATGAGATGGAAGAAATGCTAGAAATGGAATTCAAAAAATTGATCATATGATTACTTAGCAGTAATCAGAAGCAAATGCATGGACTAATGAAAACCACACATGACACAAAAGAAAATTTATCCCACAAAATTGAGATCTTAAAGAGAAATCAAAATGAAATCTTGGACGGCCGGCGCTGTGGCTCAATAGGCTAATCCTCCGCCTTGTGGCACCGGCACACGGGTTCTAGTCCCGGTCAGGGTGCCGGATTCTGTCCTGGTTGCCCCTCTTCCAGGCCAGCTCTCTGCTGTGGCCAGGGAGTGCAGTGGAGGATGGCCCAAGTCCTTGGGCTCTGCACCTGCATGGGAGACTAGGAGAAGCACCTGGCTCCTGCCTTCGGATCAGCGCGGTGCACCAGCCACAGCGCACCGGCCGCAGCGGCCATTGGAGGGTGAACCAATGGCAAAAGGAAGACCTTTTTCTCTGTCTCTCTCTCTCACTGTCCACTCTGCCTGTCAAAAAAAAAAAAAATGAAATCTTGGAAATGAAGAATTCAATAGAACAAATAAAAAATACAGTGGAGAGCCTTAACAACAGAATCAGTGAAGCAGAAGAAAGAATATCAGACTTAGAAGACAAAGCATGGGAAATTATACAGTCAAACCGAACACAAGAAGAAGAAATTAGAAAATTAAGATGTTGGGGATCTACAGGATATTATCAAACGACCCAGCATACAGGTTTTAGGGGTTCCTAAAGGTGTGGAAAGAGAGAGGGGTTTAGAAGGCCTTTATAGTGGAATAATAACAGAAAATTTCCCCAATTTAGAGAAAGAAGGGGGCATCCAAGCACAGGAAACACATAGAACTAATAGACATGACTAGAAAAGATCTTCATTACAACATATTGTAATCAAACTCTCAACAGTAAAACAAAAAGGATTCTAAAGTATGCACCAGAGAAACACCTGTTAATTTCAGAGGATCTCCAATTAGACTAACAGTGGACTTCTCATCAGAAACCTTATAGGCTATGAGAGAATGGCAAGATATATTCTAAGTTTAAGAGAGAAAAACTATCAACCCAGAATACTATAGCCTGCAAAGTTCTCATTTATGAATGAAGGTGAAATAAAGACCTTCCATGACAAACAGAAATTGAATTTGTCATGACCCATCTAGCCCTGCAGAAGATACTTAAGGATATGCTGCACACAGAAACACAAAAACATGGTCATCACTATGGAAGAAGGAAAAGGAAGTAAATCTCCCAGTAAAAGTACAAAGGAAATCCAAAATAAAAAATTAGGAATATTTATGGGAAAATGGCAGGGCAAAGTCATTACTTATTAATAGTCACCTTGAATGTAAATGGCCTTAACCATCTAGTTAAAAGACACAGACTGGCTGAATGGATTAAAAAACAAAAACCATTTATTTGCTGCCTACAGAAAACATATCTCACTAACAAAGATGCACTCAGACTGAAAGTGAAATGATGGAAAAAGATATTCCATGCTAACAGGAACCAAGAAAGAGCTGGTGTAGCCATCCTAATATCAGACAAAATAGACTTTAACACAAAAACTGTTAAAAGAGACAAAGAAGTACACCATGTAATGATTAGGGGATCAATTCAAAAGGAAGATGTAACTATTATAAACATATATGCACCTATTTACAGGGCACCTGGCTGTTTAAAAGAAATGTTAAAGGATCTAAAGGGATACATAGACTCAAATACAGTAGTAATGAGGGATTTCAGTACCCCACTTTCAGCAATGGGCATATCAACCAGACAGAAAATCAGCAAGGAAACAGAGTTAATCAGCACTGTAGACCAAATGGACCTAACAAGCCGGCGCCGCGGCTCACTAGGCTAATCCTCCGCCTAGCGGCGCCGGCACACCGGGTTCTAGTCCCGGTCGGGGCGCCGGATTCTGTCCCGGTTGCCCCTCTTCCAGGCCAGCCCTCTGCTGTGGCCCGGGAGTGCAGTGGAGGATGGCCCAAGTGCTTGGGCCCTGCACCCCATGGGAGACCAGGAAAAGCACCTGGCTCCTGGCTCCTGCCACCGGATCGGCGCGGTGCGCCGGCCGCAGCGCACCAGCTGCGGCGGCCATTGGAGGGTGAACCAACGGCAAAGGAAGACCTTTCTCTCTGTCTCTCTCTCTCACTGTCCACTCTGCCTGTCAAAAAAAAAAAAAAATGGACCTAACAGCTATCTACAGAACTTTCCATCCTACAGTTGGAGAATAGACATTTTTCTCAGTTGTCCATGGAACTTTCTCTAGGATTGACCACATGCTAGGCCATAAAACAAGTCTCAATAAATTCAAAAGAAGCAAAATCAAACCGTACATCCTGGAAGTTTTAGCCAGAGCCATTAGGCAAGAAAAAGAAATCAAAGGGATTCAAATTGGGAAAGTGGAAGTCAAACTATCCCTATTTGCAGATGACATGATTCTATATATAGAGGATCCAAAAGACTCCACCAAGAAACTATTGAAACTCATAAAAGAGTTTGATAAAGTAGCAGGATATAAAATCAGTACACACAAAGCAACAGCCTTTGTATACATAGACAATGCCACGTCTGAGAAAGAACTTCTAAGATAAATCCCATTCACAAGAGCTACACAAAAATTTAAATATCTTAGAATTTAACCAAGGATGTCAAAGATCTCTACAATGAGAATTATAAAACATTAAAAAAGAAATAGAAGAAGATATAAAAAATGGGAAAATCTTCCAAGCTCATGGATTTGAAGAACCAATTTCATCAAAATGTCCATTCTCCCAAAAGCAATTTAAGGATTCAATGTGATACCAATCAAAATACCAAAGGCAATCTTCTCAGATCTGGAAAAAATAATGCTGAGGTTCATATGGAATCACAGGAGACCTCGAATAGCTAAAGCAATCATATTAAAAAAAAAGCTGGAGGCACCACAATACCAGATTTCAAGACCTACTACAAGGCAGTTATAATCAAAACAGCCTGGTACTGGTACAAAAACTGATGGGTAGACCAATGGAACCAAATACAAATGCCAGAAACCAAGAAGCCAAAACAAATCCCTGGAGCAAGGACAGTCTCTTCAACAAATGGTGCTGGAAAACTGGATCTCCATATGCGGGGAGTATGAAGCAGTACCTCTACCTTACACCTTATATGAAAATCCATTCAAAATGGATTAAAGACCTAAATCTATGACCTGATCCAATCAAATTATTAGAGAAAATTGTGGAAACCCTGCAAGTTATTGGCACAAAGTTCTTGGAAAAAAACACAGAGGCACAGGCAATCAAAACCAAAATTAACAAATGCGATTACATCAAATTGAGAAGATTCTGTACTGAAAAAAAAAAAAAAACCAGCAAAATGAAGAGACAACCGACAGAATGGGAGAAATTATTTGCAAACAATGCACTGATAAAGGATCAATAACCAGAATGTATAAAGAGATCAAGAAACTCCACACCGGCACTGTGGCTCACTAGGCTAATCCTCCACCTGCGGCACTGGCACCCCAGGTTCTAGTCCCAGTTGGGGTGCTGGGTAAGATCCCTGTTGCTCTTCCAGTCCAGCTCTCTGCTGTGGCCCAGAAGGGCAGTGGAGGATGGCCCAAGTGCTTGAGTCCCTGCACCCGCATGGAAGACCAGGAGGAAGCACCTGGCTCCTGGCTTCAGATCAGTGCAGCACCAGCCATCGTTGCCATTAGGGCAGTGAACCAACAGAAGGAAGACCTTTCTCTCTGTCTCTCTGTAACTCTCTCACTGTCTAACTCTGCCTGTCAAAAAAATAAAAAAAAGAAACTCCACAACAAAACAACCCAGTGAAGAAATGGGCCAAGGACTTAAACAGACATTTTTCTAAAGAGGAAATCCAAATGGCCAACAGACACATGAAAAAATGTTCAGGATCACTAGCTGTCAGAGAAATGCAAATCAAAACCATAATGAGGTTTCACCACACCCCAGTCAGAATGGCTTTCACACAGAATCAACAAACAACAAATGGTGATGAGAGTGTGGGAAAAAAGGTACCCTAATCCACTGTTGTTGGTAATATAAAATAGTAAAACCACTATGGAAGACAGTTTGGAGATACCACAGAAATCTGAATATAGACTTACCTTTCAAGCCAGCCATCCACTCCTGGGAATTTACCCAAGGGAAATGAAATAATCAAATAAAAGACTTATCTGCACCCCCATGTTTATTGCAGCTCAATGCATAACAGCTAAGACATGGAATCAACCTAAATGCCCATCAACTAAAGACTGGATAAAGAAATTATGGGATATGTACATCGTAGAATATTACACAGCAGTAAAACAAAATGAAATCTGGTCATTTGCAACAAAATGGATGAATCTGGAAAACATCATACTTAGTGAAATAAGCCAGTCCTAAAGTGACAAATACCATATGTTCTCCCTTATCTGTAATAACTAATAGGGCACCTGAAAGGAAATCTGTAGAAGTGAAATTGACACTTTGGGAAGCAATGAGTTGAACAGCCCTTGTCTTGATTGTTGAGGAACAGTTGTTTTTGTTTTTGTTTTTGTTTTTCTTAATGGACTGGAAATGGTAGAAGTAGGTGAGGATGGGATGAGGGGATGAGAGGGCAGTTATGGTGGGAGGAATCACTATATTCCTAAAGTTCTACTTATGAAATTTGTATTCATTAAATAAAATGTTTCTTTGGAAAAAAAGAAAGATATTGAAATAAAACAAAATGTGTTTTAGGAGACTGAGATCAATGTGAAACAATATAACATTAATTTTTAAAATGACAAAATTGCTCATAGAATGAGTCCAATATTATTTAAAGGTGCATAAATGCATAGACAAAAGGCAGTGAATGAGTCTGAAGCAATATATTAGCTGTTGTTATCCCTGAATAACTTATTTAGGAGTGATACTTGTATCTTTAAATTAATGGACATTATATTAAGTGTATCTAAGGAATAGTTTTTCATATTCAAACTTTCCAAAAATACTAGTCTACAGTGAATTTTGTATAATAAGATAAAATATCCATAATCCTATTTCTATACTGCCCATAGTTGTTGCGCTGCAACCCTTTAAAAATAATAAGATTGAATGTGTTACAAAAATGCTTCAGTTCCTCAACATTATAAAATCTTAATGTAAAAACATATTGGGCAACCATAATGAGTCCATTCAGGCCTGAGGGAAACTATTAAATAAATGTACCTGGTTCTCTCCACAGTTTCCTTCTCAAAAGGATTCAAATATCAGGAGAATATACACACTATAAGAAAAGGAAGCTTATTTTGATGCTTAAAGACCTTAACATTTAGGGGTATAAATTATTATTCTGATTCTAATGTTTATCCCCTAGACATCTCATTTTCCATTCAAGTCTGTTATCCATTCATGGCATATATTATTTCTGAATCTTTTGATGGCTCTAAATATTTATGGCAACACATTTTTTTGTTACCAGAAGCAGTAAGTTCAAAGAAAAGGATGGAATCAAGTGAACTATGACTTAATCAGGGTCCAGATAGATGGCAGTTCGGTAGAGTTAGAGCACCATCAATTATAAGTCACCCCGCTGTTCATGAATCGCTAAGAAAGGAAAGCACCGAGACACTATGACACTGTTGACCATAGGATGCATTTTTTTCTAAGATTTTATTGATTTATTTGAGAGGCAGAGTTACAGACAGAGAGAGGGAGAGACAGAGGGAAAGGTCGTCCATCCACTGGCTCATTCCCCAAATGGCCACAATGGCCTAAGCTGGGCCAATCCAAAGCCAGGAGCCAGAAGCTTCTCCTTGGTCTCCCACGCAGGTGCAGGAGCCCAAGCACTTGGCCATCTGCTACTGCTTTCCCAGGCAATAGCAGGGAGCTGAATCAGAAGAAGAGCTGCCAGGACACGAACTGGCACCCATATGAGATGCCAGCACCGCAGGCAGAGGCTTAGCTCATTACGCCACAGCACCAGCCCCAGGATGCATCTTTATTTGAGAAATGTTAATGTATTTTTAAAATACATATTCTAGAATTGTTGGATCATGTCAGTAAAATGCAGAATGCTTTAAGGTCAGACTCTGTCACATTAAAAATTTTATCAGCATTGGGTAAAATACTATGTAGTAATGTAAGCTGATACTAACCTTTCTGGTGCCTTTATACAAAATAGATTAAGGGCTCTTCTCCCAAGTCTTTTTATTGGTATATACTATTGTGATACTGGTACAAACCTACAGTGCCTGCACTATGAACAGCACTCTTTAGAGATGGTGCTGTAGAACCTGAACAATCATTTGCTCAGCTTCTCAGGAACTGTGCCAGAAACTACGTTAACTACTTTCCATGAATTGCTTTATTCTATCATCGTAACAACCCCATAAAGTAGTAGAAGTTATAAGCATCAGAGCAGATGCTGTGGGTGCCCTGTGCAGATTCTCTACATCTGGTGCACTCATCTTCCAGCTGTGCTGAGAGTTGGCTGCTAACAGCCCATAGCTTCCCTTTCTCTGAAAAAATTTCCCTCAACTAACAGGAAGCTTCCTTTCCCAAAGGTTATGGTCCCCCAACCCCCTGCACTGATTGTCCCAAATAAGCAAGAAGCTGACTTTCTTGCCTCCATTGTGTGTTAAGATGGACACCCCGGTGTTTCTGATGGGGTCAGAAGCTAAGCTCCAGCTAAAGCCACTGACTTGCTGAGCTTCTTACCCTATCCCATCTGCCTCCCTCACTTCCTGACTCTGACAGCTCCTCTGTAAATGCCATCCACCTCAACTCCCTTCTTGGGTTCCGCTTCTGGGGGGTCCAAGCTTAAAAAGGTAATACAAAGGAAGAAATTGTTTTTTTTTTTTAGAAGTTTGGTAATATAATCTTGAAGTTATCAAGTGATAGAGCCAGATTGGAAACCAGATATATTTGGCATCCAAGCTGTGCTCATAAGCTCCAGGTGGCTAGGAGCAGACAAGTGTTGCTCAATGAGCAGGATGCTTCTTCCTCCTTCATCAGGATGTTGAGTGTCTCCATGTCACTTAGTTCTGACTCTCATTTGTTGCAGAAGTGGAAGCACAAACTATTGAAGAGCTAAAGCAACAAAAATCATTTGTGAAACTTCAGAAGAAGCACTACAAAGAAATGAAAGACCTGGTTAAGAGACACCACAAGAAAACTACTGACCTTATCAAAGAACACACTACAAAATACAATGAGATTCAGAATGACTACTTGAGAAGGAGGGCAGCTTTGGAAAAGACAGCCAAAAAGGACAGTAAGAAAAAGTAAGCTGAATGAATATTTTTGTTTGTTTTATAATATGACAGAAAAGAGTAATTTACATGGATTTTTGATGTTTTATACCATACAAGGATATGTTGAAAAGTGCATATTATGAAAAAAACCTGTGGATTAAATTTCAAAAATTTAAGCTTATATTTTAATTTCATTTGTCCATGAACTTTTTGAGGTACTCTTTGTGGGGAGCAACTCGGACTAGACTAAGTTACTGGAATTAAGACTTATTCTATGCATCTGCTCTCCCACAATATGGCACTGGGAGAGGAGAAAACAGCTTCTACCCAGCTGCCTCCAGTTCAACCAATAAACAGCAGGACCTGCTCCTGATTGGAGGAGAGCAGCGTACTCGGCGTGTGGGCAGCCGAGTTGGGATTGGCAGAGGAGGACTATAAAGGAGGAGAGAGACAGCATGCACCAGGAACATCTAAGGGGAACACCTGTGCAGCCCCCAGAGAGCCGGCCGGCGGTGTGCCGCTCCCCCGCGGAAGTGGGGAATGTGGCAGGGGGAACCGCCCTTCCACGGAGGTGGAAGGGACGGTAGCCAACCCGGGAAGGACCAGCAGCCAACCCGGGAAGAACCAGCAGCAAACCCGGGAAGGGCCGAGCAGACAAAAGAACAGCGCAGGGTCCTGTGTCCGAGCAGACAAAAGAACAGCGCAGGGTCCTGTGTCGTTCCTCCACGAAGACGGGGAGCGACACTCTTGTATTTTGGGACCTACACCACCACTAGAAGGAAAGTCAGCCAACTTCCTTCAATCTCTACAGGTCTTGAGTCAACCCAACTTACTTTTTGTGGGCTGAATTTATTAAGCGAAATTCTGAGTGTAGATATATAGGAAGCCCTTCCATCAGTTCTAGCCTGTGATCATAATACCAGCTGGCTGACTTCCCATTTTATAGTTGCCAATCTTGTAGACATAAAATTTTACGTGGTATTCCTGGGAGCTGGTTGAAGAGGCACATTGTCTTATACAAAAGAGAAGTCTCAACTATCCTTTGCTGCTTTATCTGAAACCCACAGGGAACCTCTATGTGTGCACCCCCAGGGCTCCGTGGACCCTACCCTTTGTGGTGAGAAGCTGCCCTCATACATTCATTTAACTAATATTTATTGAGTGCCTCCGTGCCCTGGGGGACGTAGTAATGAACATGACTTATACAGTTAACCTCTTCAAATAACTAATGTGGTAATGCTGGAAAGATGAACAATAAATAAGCAAGGGTATAACAATTTTAGTCTGTGACAAGGACTATGAAAGAAAGAGATATACAAGAGAGTGGGAGGGAGAATGAATAGGGAACAGAGAGCACTTTTGACCCGTTGCTTTGGAATAAAGTAACACATCAAGATTAAAGCAAAGTCAGCGGTACTCAGAACTAAGGAAAATTATTCTAGGCTGAGCGAACAGGAAATGCAAAACCCTTGAGGCAGGAGGAAAAAAAGGACTTATTCTAGGAACAGTAAATTTGGCCAAGTGGATGAGACCTGGTAAACCGTGGGTAGAGTGAAACAAGAGGAAGTCAGAGACATACAGGGCCTTCCAAAATAATGGAAAATGCATATAATGATAAAAAAAAACTATGCACAGAGTTCAAAATTATTTTGTCCCTAAATCATCTTTTCTGAACTTTCTAAAGTACCCTTGAAGGAGGGAGAATCATATCGCTGAGTTATTTAGAGCTGGACTGAGACAAATGGTTCAGAATTTATTCTAAGTATGATAGAAAAAATAAGTGGAATTGATATAGTCCAATTAATATTCTTAGAAAATGACTCTAAGCTGCTGTGGGGAACAAGAATCCTTATTCTGTGCTTCTTAAACTGATGAGTCACTGAGGATCTTGTTAGATGCAGGTTCTGATTCTGCAAGGCTGAGTTGAGGCCTGAGCAGCACTAGGTGATGCTGATATTGCTGGCCCTAGACATCGCTGCACAGTGCAAATTGAGCACATTAGAGTAGAGGCCCAGTCGGGAGACTTCTTCATGAGCCCTGGTCAGTAGTGAGGGTAGTTTGGTCTAGAATAAGGATGGTAAAAATAGAGGAAAGGAAATATAATTTTCATTTATTTTAAAGGGAACATAGGATATAGGGCTGGAAACCCACTGTGTGATTGCACTTTGCCAGCCCTTGCTGCCATCCTAAGCTAAATCTGTTCATAACACTGCATTGTCTGCACCACACCAGTGCATCTCAAATTTTAGTGTGCATGAGATAAACTTGGAGAGCTTCCTGGGACGCAGACCCCTGTGTCTGCACCTCAGAGAGCAAGGGTCAGGCCTGAGCATCTGCTTTTCCAGCAAGTCCCAAGGATTTGCTGATGCTCTTGTCCTAGACTTCCCATGCATGGGCACTGGTTTGCAATCCCAAAGGAGCATTCCAGAAATTAGATGTGTCATAAAGGCCCTCTGTACTAATTCCTGCCTTGCTTTCCAGCCATATGCCCCTGCACCCTACATGAAAACCCATACCCTCTGCTGAGATTCCACCATGAGACTGGGCACTAAAGATTTCCCAGGCTCATGAGCCCTTCCTTCTTCAGTTCAGATCTCTTGTGTGAAGATTGCAAGCTCTGCCCCTAAACCATAGCAAACACCTGCTGCTTAATGTTATGATTCTGACTTTCTACTTATAATTTCTATGAGGATTTCAGATCATCTGTTCTCAGAATCCTACATGTATGCTGTTCACCAGAGCTTATCCTTGGACTTTGAGAATACAGGTTCTGGCTGACCACACTGGATTTCCTGTTTTCTGCCCCCAGGAAGGGGCTCTTCACATTCCTGGAACAGCTACTCTGCTGAATATCAAGGAAGTGTCAGGCGTATGTGCTGTATCCTAAGCTACTGTACATGGTACCATAAACTAGGTGGCTCTTAACAATAGCAATATATTCTCTCATAGTTCTGCAGGCTAGGAGTCCAAAATCAAGTTACCAGCAGCGCTATACTCTCTGTGCAAGGTCTAAGGAAGGAATCTTTCGTGTCTCTTCTAGCTTCTCATGGCTGCCAGCAGTCCTTGGCATTCTGTAGCTTATAGATACGTCAGTCCAGTCTCACTCTCCATCATCACATAGCGTTCTCTCTGCAAAGGCATGGTTGTGTCCAAGTTTCTCTCTTCTTTTAAGCACAATATTCATTAGATTAAGGTCCATACTAATCCACTGTAACCTCATCTTAACTATGAATTAAGTATTGGAAATGAATAGAATCAGAAATATTTCAGATCTTCTTAGGGATTTGGAACATTGCATACAAAATGTTGGGACTGAGAGCCATGTCTAAATATGAAATTCATTTATGTTTCATATACTCCTATACACATATCCTGAAGGTAATTTCATACAGTATTTTCAGTGTGCCTGTGTTTTGACTGTGACCCATTGCCATGATCCACCATTTTCAGTGTCATATTTGTACTCAGGAGTTTTAAAGTTTGGAGCATTTCAACTTTCACGTTCAGATTAGGGATGCTCAACCTGCACTACATTTGCAACAACTCTGTTTTCAAATAGGGTCACAACTGAAGTTCCAGGAAGGGCATTAATCTGAGGAGAAACTATTAAATCAACTACATGTGCTAAGCTCTTAAATGCGCTATTGCATGTATTTCCCACAGCAGCACTGAAATAGGTACAGGCATCACTCATATTAGACATGTAAGACTTGAAGCTCAGTGAGGCTATGTGCCCCAGCCCATACAACCTGCAATGCATAAGACTGTAGTCATGGTAGAGTCATAGCAGGTATCCCCTGGACCCCGTTTCTGTCCTATGACATGGTAGGTCTGGAAACAGCATCTTTATTGACACGTGACAGCTTTCTAAAAGTGTTCTCTACAGAGGATTCAGAATCCTCTCATGCCTCTTTGGAATTCTGTACGCTGCAAATGGATGCATGAAATAACATGACCAAATAAATTTACTCATCTACCATCTCAGATGTTATGAGATTACTTTTCTAAGTAGATTTCTGGAATTGTCTTCAGCATCCTTTGCAGGCTTCTTGTATGAACCTGTTGACAATGAATATTTTGCAAATGAAACTTTGTAATCAGCATTATTGATTTTTACATAAAATTTTTTCTTTAAAATTTAGTAATTAGGGAAATGGAAGTAAAATATAATTATTTAAAATTGTGCTGTTATCCCTTTAGGGAGTGAACAGTTCTTGTCATCCACAGAGTTTATTTATCTGTCAAAAATATATTTTTAAATGTTGTTTAGCAAACACTAACAGAGCATTGTTCAAGCCACTGTTCTAAAATCTTCATTGGACCAGCACTGTGGGGAAGTAGGTTAAGCCTCCACCTGCAGTGCCAGCATCCCACATGAGCACCAATTCAAGTCCTAGCTGCTCCACTTCTAATCCAGCTTCCTGCTAATGGTCTGGGAAAGCAGTGGAAGATGGTCCAAGTGTTTGGGCACCTACACCCATGTGGGAGACCTGGAAGAAGCTCCTGGCTTCAGACAGGCCCAGCTCTAGCCATTGCAGTCATTTGGGGAATGAACCAGCAAATGGAAGACTTCTCTCTCTGTCTCTCCCGCTGTCTGTGACTCTACCTCTCAAATGAAAAATAAAACTTAAAACTCCTTAAAAATCTTCATAAGCTTCAACTCATAACTATTTTAAAAATAGAATGCTATTTGTGGTATTAAAAAGTATATATTTTAGGCCGGCACCGTGGCTCAATAGGCTAATCCTCTGCCTTGCGGCGCCGGCACACCGGGTTCTAGTCCCAGTCGGGGCGCCGGATTCTGTCCCGGTTGCCCCTCTTCCAGGCCAGCTCTCTGCTATGGCCAGGGAGTGCAGTGGAGGATGGCCCAAGTGCTTGGGCCCTGCACCCCATGGGAGACCAGGAGAAGCACCTGGCTCCTGTCTTCAGATCAGCGCAGTGTGCCTGCCACAGCGCGCCGGCCATGGCGGCCATTGGAGGGTGAATCAACGGCAAAAGGAAGACCTTTCTCTCTGTCTCTCTCTCTCACTGTCCACTCTGCCTGTCAAAAAAAAAAAAAAAAAAAAGTATATATTTTACAAAGTTAATCATTTTCAAAAGCAAAGCAAAAGTATCTTGTCGCTCCTCCACGGGCTCGCGGGAGAATGACACCGGAACGGACGCTGTTGTTTGAATGCGTTGTGTGCTCAAGTTTGCTCCTGTGCTAACTGCATTCTAACCGCATTCCACTTGGTGTGTGTCTGCATTCTTGTTATTCTTTCGGTGCATGGTGTGAGATGTCTGCAGCGCATAAGCGAATCCCCGCCGCTTCTATCTCGCTTTTATAGTCCTCTCCCACCAATCTGTGCTCTGCTGCCCACGTGCTGAGCACGCTGTTCTCCTTCAATCAGAGGTTGGATCAGGAATCAGCTAATTAACGAAGCAGCTGTGTAAGATTTGTTTACTCCCTCTCAGCGCCATGTTGTGGGAGACGGGCCCTGCTCCCCACAGGGCCATGCTCCCCACATATCTTTTAGTTCCATTTCAGTGTATGCTTAGCATTTTAATAAATAACACTATCACACAGATAAGAAAAGCTTTTTAAATCATTTAAATCATCACTTAATTTCCTATAGCTACTGTATGCAAATTACCTTATCAGACACCCTGATTTTTCCTGAGTTGACCAACAAATGGAAAAACATATGCTAAAACGTAATTCAGTGATCTTCATGGCTCTAGAAAATCATAATGGAGTTAACTGTCATTAGCTTTCTTTCTTCTTCTTCTTCTTCTTCTTTTTTTTTTTTTTTTTTAAGATTTACTCTATTTATTTGAAAAGCAGAGTTACAGAGAGAGAGGCAGAGACAGAGATTTTCCATCCTCTGGTTCACTTCCCAAATGGTCACCACAACTGGAGAAACCAGGAGCCAGGAGCTTCTTCCTGGTCTCCCACGTGGGTACAGGAGCCCAAGCAATTGGGCTTCCTCTGCTGCTCTCACAGGGACATCAGCAGGGAGCTGGACCAGAAGTGAAGCAGCTGGGACTCCAACCAGTGCCCATATAGGATGCTTGTGTGGTAGGCAGAGGCTTATCCCGCTGTGCCACAATGCCAGGCCCAGCTTTCTTATTAAAGAGTCTCCAAGGGTTTGACTTGCCCTTGTAATAACTGCCCCTGAGAAATAAAATTTCATTGTATAACTGGATATTTTATAAATCATCCTAAAACTATGTGAGCATGTAAGCTACCTGTCAAGTGAGCTAAAATTATGAGAGACACTTCAAAATTCGCAAGGAAACAGAATTTAAAAACATTTATTTTAGTGCAAATAATTTTGAAGTCCATGAGTAGTTTTTTCGTAACACACATTTTCCATGAACTTTTGGAAGACCCCTTTTTAAATCTGTTTATTGTCTTCATTACTGAATTGCCTTATTTGATGCCGGTTTACCACAAGAGGACAGTTGCATTTTACAGATCCCTGTTATAACATATTATTTAATATATGCCTAACTTGAAAGCATAATCAAAAACACTGGGTTTTATTTTATTTTTGAGATTTTTTTTTTTTTTGAGAGGCAGTTACAGACAGAGATAGGGAGAGAGAAGAGAGACAGAGATCTTACATCCACTGGTTCACTTCCAAAATTGCCGCAATGGCCGGAACTGAGTCAATTTGAAGCCAGGAACCAGGAGCTTCTTATGGGTCTCCCACATGGGTGCAGGAGCCCAAGAACTTGGGTCATCTTCCACTGCTTCTCAGGCCATTAGCAAAGAACTGGGTTGGAAGTGGAGCAGCCGAGATTTGAACTGGCACCCATATGGGATGCCGGCACCACAAGTGAAGACTTAACCTACTATGCCATATCACTGGCCCCACCACTGGGTTTTAAAAAGCAGTAAAATCATCATTTCTTAGAGCTAGAGCAGCCTTCAAAGCCATCCAGATGAAATTTATCACTACTTCAAGGAGGAAGCTGCAGGCTAAACTCATTAGCATTTTCCTGTAGCTATGCAGCCAATTTAGGCTAAGTTTGGTCTAGAACATCTCATAAATTTCTATTTTTTGATAGATTTGCATTCATTTGTTTATTCATTTGCTTGTTTATGTCATATCCTACAAACTTCTGATGAAGTATCAAAGTACCATTGTAGAAGACATGTATATAAAAATCCTATGAAAATAGAAAACAACACACACACATATACACATGCACAGACTGACCTATCTACCAGCTGTCTAGAAGACCAGCTCTCCAATATGGGGACCACCAGGTACATGTGCCTGCTAAGCCCTTGAAATGCAGCTCTTCAATTCTGAGATAAACTCATCTTAGAAGTACAAAATATACTTCAGATATCTAAGACTTCATTTAAAAAAGAGGAGGAATATAAAATAGCTCCTATATGCCTATTTGATTTGGTTTTAATTTTATGTTGAAGTCATAATATTTTCAATGTTTTAGGTTAAGTATGATGTTACTAAAATTAATATCACTTTGTTTAAAATTGTCATCTATTTGTTTTCATTTTATTTGAAAGAGACTGAGAGACAAATCTTCCATCCACTGGTTCCTCCCCAAAGGTCCACAACAGTAAGGAGCCAGGAGCCTAGAACTCAAACCCAGTCCCCTAACTAATTTGACAAGGTCCCAGGCACTTGAGCCATCATCTGCTGCCTCCCAGGGTATGTATTTGTAGTAAGCTAGATTGAAATCAGAATAGCCAGGACGCAAACTGTGAACTCTGATAAGGAGTGCAGTTATCCCAAGTGTCCCAACTTAATGACTGCCAAAAGCCCCCTATATTCACTTTTTAATGTTGCTGCTAAAAGTTATAAATTTTGTGGGGAAAAGCATGTATGTAACTCACATTATATTTCCACTGAATAGCACCCATAATTTAATGTAATTTCTGTCCTTGAATACTGAATTTAGTTCTTAGTTTCTGAGAAAAGGAAATACAGGGTTGATAATTCTCCTGTTCTGATTAAAGGGAACTTTCGTGCTCTTCCAAGGCAGACAAACATTTCCCCAGTTTTAAGTTACCAAAGAATTTATCTCATGGATCTTAAACAAGCAGCATTAACAACAAGGTAACACCCTCAACCCTGATTTTACAGAAGGCGCAAAAATGTTGTTCACTTGGTTGTTTATACAGTCCCTCAAAAAGCAAAAGTCCCTAAGTATGTAGCATCTAAATGATCACTAGAAGATTTTCTTCAAGCGGCAAAACTACTGAGATTAAGTGATATATGTCTCTTCCATTTCCCTGGATACACAATAAGAACCTGGAACTACTTCAGAGTAATGAATGGCATCACATCAATTAGATTATCTTCTTGCTCCAATATACATTGTCTCTACCGAGAAAAGTTTACTCAAAAGTAGTGTCTGTCCAGTCATGACATGCAGTGGGTAAAAGCACAGATTTGACTCTGTTTCTCCCCAGCCCTAGGTGTCTGTCCTTTGGCAGGTTTCCCTGCTGTACCCCCATGACATGTCCCTGGATAAATTATTACATGTGCCAGGGTGTTGTGAGTGTGCCCAGCTCATGGCGAGTGGCCAGTCGGCGTGAGCTGGCTCCACTGTGGGGTTTGTAGCTGATTGAAGGAACACCTCTGTTCTGGCTTTGCTGAATTCCCACCACCAAAGGTGATAAAAGCAGCTCATGTTCATGTCAAGATGGAAGGTATCTTTAGTGCGGCAATGCAGTTCTGATGTACAGACTGTGTAACCCTTCTCTGAAATTCTCTAGACCAGAAATATTTTCTATTTCAGATTTTGGAATATTTGTATAAACATAATAAGATAGTCTGGGTATCTGGGAATGAGACCTAAGTATAGTATATATGTGTATAATGTATATATATGTAGCCTGAAGGTAATTTTACACAATATTTGTAGTGACCTGCATTTTGACTCCTCCGACACATGAGGTCATAATGTTTCAGGTCTTTGGAGCACTTCAGATACTCAGTTTTTAGATTAAGGTTGCTACCTTTATCTCTACAAATACATGAGCTTTACAGAGAGTCTCTTGTCATTTGGCATTACACACAAAACTGTTGAGAGAGTTCTGCATCCTTTATTTGACAAAATAAGAGCCTAACACCAGATTTAATCAACTGCCTTCTTTATGTAATACCACTGTTGCTGACCCAATTCAAGGAAAAAGCAATGGGAATTGGTGCCAGCTGATTCCAAGAAGCTTCCTTTTTTTTTTTTTTTTTTTTTGAGATTTATTTATTTGAAAAGGCAGAGTTACAGAGAGGCTGAAGCTTAGAGAAAGAGAGAGGCTTAGAGAGAGAGAGAGAGAATCTTCCAGCCACTGGTTCACTCCCTAAATGGCCACAACAGCCAGAGCTGTGCCAATCCAGAGCCAGGAGCTTCTTCCAGGTCTCCCACATGGGTGCAGGGGCCCAAGGGCTCGGGCCATCTTCTACTACTTTCCCAGGCCATAGCAGAGAGACAGATTGGAAGTCGAGCAGCTGGGACTCAAGCCGGTGCCCATGAGGGATGCTGGCACTGCAGGCAGCAGCTTTACCTGCTACGCCACAGTGCCAGCTCCCCTGCTTACTCTGTCTGACCTCCACGGAAAGACAGGAAGACAGAGTCTGAAGTGATAGATATTAATTGAAAGTGATAGTTCAGCCTTCTTTCTCCAGCAGGTGGGTTAAATATGAATGAAAAGAGCTTACTTGCTGTCTCATTTCCATTCTCAATACTCTGTCTTCCTTGCTATGGTTTCCTACCTGTGATAATACAGAACTCAGAATTTTAGAGAGTCACACCATAAGTTAATAAGAACTGCTTTCATATCTGTGTAATTCTGTAGGAACTATGAGGAGAAAGCCATCCTACTCAGGTTAAGTATTTTAGAAGAAGGTATTTTTTTCCCTTTTAACTGAAGCATTTTGAGGAAAGTGATGTTTGAGCAAAGATATTAATGAATTTGATACAGCTGTCATAGAGCCTTATTATTATTATGTGTCATTGCTATTAAAAAGCTTGTTCAGAAAGAGAATTCAGATGTCAGGCAGAAGGGTTATCTACACATGACATCTACACCTGCTCTCTTTTTAAATCCACACCAACCCAGGTGCAAACTTCTTCAACTTTCCCCCAAAAAGAATCCACTCAGTGTAGTGAGGTTTTTATCAGGGAAACATCAAGGAATGAGAATGACATTACACATGCCCCATTAGAGAAGAAACGTTAAGGGGAGCAAGTGTTTAGCCTGGAGGTTAGGATGCCTCCACGTCATATCAGAATGCCTGGGTTCAGTTCCAGCTCAGCCTGTTGACCGCAGCTTCCTGCTATGCAGATCCAGCCAGGCAGTGATAATGGCTCAAGGAGTTGGATTCCTGCCACCCACATAGGAGGCCTGGATTGAGATCCTGGGTCTTAGCATCCACCTCAGCCCAGCCCTGACAGTTGTAGGCATTTGAGGAGTGAACCAGCAGATCGATATTCGTTCTTATTCTTTCTCTCTCTCTCTTCTCCTCTCTCTCTTCCTCTCTTCCTCTTTCTTTCTCTTTCTCTCTCTCTCTCTTCCTCCTTCTCCTCCTCCTCCCCCCCCACCTCTCTCCCTTTCTCCTTTCTTCTCTCCCTGCCTCCCTCTCTAATAAATACAAGGTTTAAGATAAAAGTGTTTGAAATCCTTCTGTTTTTTTTCCAAAGGGGCCTCTTTCTCACCATTACCACACCATGATCAGGGTCCCCTCCTCCCATATCTCTTGGATACCCTATGCCACTATGCATGTCCATGGAGTGTGCCTCTCCCTCTACCACAAGTGGTTTATTGAAATATTTATTTGCAAGCATAGTGCCCTCTCTAAGAGGAGTTCTGGTGAATGGCTTTCCTCGCACCTTGTTGCCACCTGCATGTTTTGTGAGTCCACCTCTCTCTTTGCAGATCGGAACCTAGCAGCCCTGACCATGGCTCATCAACGATTGAGCAAGACCTTGCTGCCCTGGATGCAGAAATGACTCAAAAGTTAATAGACTTGAAGGACAAACAACAGCAGCAGCTACTTAATCTTCGACAAGAACAATATTATAGTGAAAAATACCAGAAGCGGGAGCATATTAAACTGGTAAGGCTGGGAAATGTGATTTATATTTGTACAAATCGAACCCCATTTTCTATAGAAAAAATTATCTCTTGGGTAACATAAAATAGACAAGGGCAGGTGTGAAAAGCACACATTTGTGAGCTTGTTTAGGATGCACAGTTCTACCACAATAATATTTTAAAGTCCCCATTATTTTGGCATCTGTGTTTCAATGAAGATAGCTATATCTTAATGTTTTTGTTTTCACTAAAGTATTACTAGGTTACAGTAGTTTTGGGGGACCTTGAAATTTCACAATAAAATAGAAAACACTTATATTTCAGAACATACTGTAAATATGTTTTATCACTAACTTTTGCAAGACCTTAAAAATTATATTTTACTCTCCTACATTTAAATAGTATCTGAATAGCCAATACAGAATGTTATCTTCCCATCTCCCGAAGCTCCCTTTGCAAAAACAGACATCTTCTCTGTTAGTGATCATTTTTGTCTCTCAAAATGTTTTCACATGAATGGTGATGTTTTCTGTTCTGTTGATGCCTTAACACATAGTAGGGACACAGTAAATATTTGATGACAGGTGAGTTACATGAATTCCACAATAAAGCAGCCTTGAAAACAAGCTTATGCCAAAAACAAAACAAATGAACACGTTTGGTGGGAATTAAAGTCGTAGACAAAAGGAAGTGGAAAAGGAGAGAGATCCCTGTGATTTACGTCCATTTCTGTGCCGAGGATCTGTAAGTGGAAGGGAATCCTGAGGCTGCTTCTGGCTGTAGGGTGGAAACCAGCAGATGACCACTGTGGAATGGGTGATTTAGGGTAATGTTCTCGTTCCAGTGCCAGTTTCCTGATGATGACATGCAAATGAATCAGTAAACACCACAGGAATTGCTTATCAAATATCATTCCATGGACTCAGTTATTCTCTATTTGAGCTTTCACATCACCTGGATGGCTTGTAAAAAATACAGATTATTAGGCACTACACAAAATTTTCAATTACAGGTCTTGTACAGGCCTGTGTTAGCAGTACTTCTAGCCCCAGATCATACTATGAGAACCACTGCTGAATAAATAGCTAAACGTAAGGATAGAAATTTGTTTTCAATAAGCGCTGCATGATTTTGATGGGTCACCTTGATTCTGAACTACTTTAGCAAGATTGAAGCAGTGAAAGAATGTTTGGAAAGGTATCAGGTTGCTTTGACACACTTGAGAATATCAAAGTAAATGTTAATGGGAGAAAATGGCTTTGAGACTAGCTACAACCACTGCCATCTAAGTTTCTCCAATAATCCACCCTGAGTGCTCCAAAATATAATAATAATGAAAATAGCAAGCATCTCTTGAAAACTCACCATAGTGCTATACTTTATACTAAACTGTTTCCAGGAATTTTGCTGGAATTTAATCCTCACAACAACCATTGATATTTGGTAATTTGTGAGCCTCATTTTGCAGATAAAAACAACTTATAGAGGAATTTAATGACTTTCCCAAGGTTTCAAATGAGTAACTGGTACACGTGGGATTTGAACCTTTGTCCTCTGAGTCTGGCATTATAACTCTTGCGTTATAACATTTGCTGATTCAGATTTCAAGCCAAAGCCATCATAATGAAGGGAAGGACTTTGCAGGTCCTACTCATGCAGAGTGCACACAGCTCTCTTCTTCATTACAATGTCTGGGAAACTGCCCAACTCCGTTTTAACTAACCTTATTTCATATAGCACCTAACTCAGGCATTTGAAGTGTGAAGTTCATTGGTTTTTAGTATTCACAGATATGGACAGCCATCACCAGTCAATTTTAGAACATTTTCACCACCTCACACAGAAACCCTTATTCATTCATTGACTCATTCATTATGTAACTGCTTATTATACTTGCTCAGTTAATGTTGTTAAATGGTCATGAATACAAGTGATACCAAACCTAGCCATTAAGGAGCTTACATTCTAGGAGGGAAGTCAGTCTACAAATTCAGTTGGTAAACTACATAGTATGGTAAGTAGTAATAAAGGCTTAAGAGAGAAATAAAATCAGAAATGGGAAAATAGGGAATAAGTTTTAGGGAAGGATGAAGAATATTTTTTGCAACTGTAAATAGGTAGGTGGGGAAGGTAACATCTGAGTTAGAAAGTGAAGAACTGAGCTGAAAAAAAATATGAGGATGATTTTTCTAGACAGAATAACTTTTTTAAAAAAAAATTATTTATTTGAAAGGTGGAATTAAAAAGAGAGAGGCAGAGACAGAAAGATCTGGCTGCTGGATCACTCCCCAAATAGCCTCAATGGCCAGAGCTGGGACAGGCCAAAGCCAGGAGCTTCCTCCACGTCTCCCACATAGGTGCAGGGGCCCAAGCTTGGGTCATCTTCTGCTTCTTTCCCAGGCACATTAGCAGGGAGCTGGATCAGAGCAGCTGGGACTCAAACTGGCTCCCATATGGGATGCTAGTGTCATAGAGAGTGGCTTTACCCCCTACGCCACAATTCCAGCCTCAGGAATTAACATGTGAAGACTCTGGGCTGGGAATAGGCCTGGGTGTTGGAGGAAAAGCAGAGTAGCCCTGTCTGAGGAGGATGACAGAGTATTAGAATAACCAAGGTGGCCGGCGCCGCGGCTCACTAGGCTAATCCTCCGCCTAGCGGCGCCAGCACACCGGGTTCTAGTCCCGGTTGGGGCGCCGGATTCTGTCCCGGTTGCCCCTCTTCCAGGCCAGCTCTCTGCTGTGGCCAGGGAGTGCAGTGGAGGATGGCCCAAGTGCTTGGGCCCTGCACCCCATGGGAGACCAGGAGAAGCACCTGGCTCTTGGCTTTGCATCAGCGCGGTGCGGCGGCCATTGGAGGGTGAACCAACAGCAAAAGGAAGACCTTTCTCTCTGTCTCTCTCTCTCACTCACTGTCCACTCTGCCTGTCCAAAAAAAAAAAAAAAAAAAAAAAGAATAACCAAGGTAATGGGATAATAGAGATGGGACTTTCGGGGCCGGAGCAGATCATCTTGGCTTTTTAGATTTCTGTAAGGCCACTGTGTTTCATTTGGGAACTGTTTTGAGCATGGGACTGACATGATCCAAAGTAACTCTCACAAGTTTCACTCTGGGGCTAGTGCTGTGTGGTCAGAGCTGGTACCCCAGGAAAGAGCAGTTTCAGGGCAGTCAAGGCCCAAGGGTTATGAAGTCCTGGGATTCTCCAGCACATGACTAAAGTTAACCATAGGGTAACAGTTACTTAGATGTCTAGACAACACAGTCAAAACTATTTGGAGTTTCTCCAGGGCCCCAAACTCTGGACAAGACTCCATTCCCCAAGGGAAGAGACTTGTCAATTCAGAAGATATGTGACACAACAAGAAGAAGCCCAATACTCAGAAGAGATTCCAGAAACAATAATTCAGAGTATGGATGAAAACAGAAACCCAGACATCCCAAGAAGGCCTCTTGGAATAAGAGGAACATGAACTGTGGAAGGCTAGTATAGTAAATCACAGGAAAGAACATGAGGCACCCACCCGAATGCCCCTGCTGAGGGGGTAGAGAGCTGCTCAGTAGCTTTTCTCCTGGAGAACACTGGCTGGGAATTGAGGATTCGGCTGAGATTGTAGGAGGGAAAAATCTCACCTGAAGAACAGGGAAGGTGGTACAAATCCTGCTAGAGGTGGCAATTTTTTTTATTATTATTATTATTTGACAGGCAGAGTTAGACAGAGAGAGAGAGACAGAGAGAAAGGTCTTCCTTCCATTGGTTGACCCCCAAAATGGCCACCACAGCCGGCGCTGCACCGATCCGGAGCCAGGTGCCCCCTCCTGGTCTCCCATGTCCGTGCAGGGGCCCAAGCACTTGGGCCATCCTCCACTGCCCTCTCGGGCCACAGCAGAGAGCTGGACTGGAAGAGGAGCAACCGGGACAGAATCCAGTACAGATATAGGATGCCGGTACCACAGATGGAGGATTAACCAAGTGAGCCACGGCACCGGCCCCGGTGACAATTTCTTAATAGGTCTTTTCACTTCCATTTCCCTAAAATTCGATATGTGTGTACATGGTTTTAAAAAAAAAAAAGTAGAAGTTTTTAGAGAAACACAAATTGAGAAATTGAGAAGGCATTTTGGTGCATTGGGTTTTAAGTTGATTTAAAAAAAAAAGACTTATTTATTTGAGAGGCAGAGTTACAGAGAAGGAGAGAGCGAGACAGGTTTTGGATCTGCTGGTTCACTTCCCAAATGGCCATAATGTCTGGAGCTGGGCTGATTAGGAGCCAGAAGCTTCTTCTGGGTCCCTTATGAGGGTGCAGGGGCCCAAGCACTTTAGCCAACTTCTACTGCTTTCCCAGGCCATTAGCAGAGAGCTGGTTTGGAAGAGCAGCAGCCAGGATTCGAATAGGCATCCATATGGGATGCCGGCACCACAGGCAGAGGCTTAACCCACAACTCCACAGCGCTGGTCAGAAAACTGTTGTTCTTACATCCACATCCCATATCCCCTTGGTTCAAATCCCAGCTACTTCACTTCCTAACTAGCTTCTTGCTAATGTTCCTGGGAGGCAGGAGATGATGGCCCAAGTACTTAGGTTGCTTACCCATGTGGGAGACCCAGATAGAGTTCTGAGATACTGGGTTTGGCCTTGCTGAGCTCCAGCTGTTGTGGGTATTTGGGATTGAACCAGGGATTGGCAGATCTATGGATCTCCCCTTTTCCTTTCTTTCTCTCTCGCTTTTTTCCTTTTCCTTTCTTTTCTCCTTTCCTCCCTTCCCTTCCCTTCCCTCCCTCCCTTTCTTTCTTTCCTTTCTTCCTCCTTTCTTTATTTCCTTCTTTCTTTCCTGATCCACCTGTCTCTCTCTCCTCCTCTATCACTCTGCATTTGAAATGTGTAAAATGTATACCTATATTTATATACCGTTACAATATATAATTACATGTCCAAGCCAGCCTGGCCCATCCAGGCTAGATGTAAGCAGCCTACTCAAAATGTTCACACTTTCAGCATTGCAATTGTGTAACTGGGTTCTAGATAAAGCCCCAGTGCCTTTTGAACACACCTGTCATCATGGGAGGTCTTTGTTAAGAAGGCTGAGGTCCAAATACCTTGGATTTGGAATCATACAGTTTTGCTTTTGTTTTTTTTGTTTGTTTGTTTGTTTTTTTGTGGCCATATGGGCACCCACAATTTCTACCGCATGCCTTTAGCCATAATATGTGTACCACAGCTGCTATCAACTCCATTTGCCATAACCATAGATTGTTGTCAGGAAATCTTTTGACTGAAAAGCACCTAGAAGTCTCAGTTCTGTGCATATCATTGGTGGTGCTTCTGCATGATGAACAGGCCTTCCAGACTGAATTAAACAAATGGAATTGTAATTCAAAATGAGTAGCCCCTAGATAAAATGGGGGTGTTTCGTGAAGAAAATTAAGTGGAAGATATTTTCTTTTCCAACATTGCTTTGGGATTAAATATCAGTGTGCTTTGGTTAAGGACCATACATGTCACTAGGGATATCCACAGCTCAAGGATTAAGAAAGAAGCCATAGCATCAATAAACTCCTTTACGAATGCTTAGTGCAAATTTTGTATTTGTACAACATCCTGATAGATGAGATAAAAATTAAGAAAACATGATCACTGTGCACACTCAGTGGGTATAGCAAGCAGTTTCAATACCGAGTGACAAATGTAATAATAAAGGTATCAGTAAATTTATATAGAAGCACAGAGGTGGTAACAATTTTCCTACCTAAAATTGATCTATGCCAATAGAATATTTTTAATGTTTATTTATTTTTAATTATTCAAAAAGCAGAGAGAGATCTTCTCTCTACTGTTTCACTCCCCCCAAAATGACTACAATACTCAGGGCTGGGCCCGCCTGAAGCCAGGAACCTAGAACTCCAGCCAGAACTCCTGTGTGGGTAACAGAGACCCAAGTACTTGAGCCATCACTTGCTGCTTCCCAGGATGCACATTTTCAGGATACTGGATCAAAAGAAGCATAGCAGAGACTGATATGGGATATGGACATTCCAAGCGGCAATTCAACACCTGCCTAAAGAGTATTTTTGGAGCAATTTTTCACATTAACAAAGGAGATGTAAAATTCCCATCAATCTCCAAACACGCTAAAACTTCTTAGACTTTGTACCTGTCCAAATAAAGAATTGTATCCCTACAGTCTTGCATCCAAATAGCTCTATAGCCTGGTTACTCAAAGTGTGGTCCCTGAATCACCTGGGAGTTTTGTTACACACTCCAGTGTCGGGCCCTACTCCATACCTGCTAAATCATAAATTGGTTTAAAAAGAGTCTCGGGTTAGGCTGCCACTATGACGCTGGCATCTCATGTGGGCATTTTAAGCCCTGGCTTCTCCATCTCAGATCCAGATCCCTGCTGGTGTGCCTAGGAGAGCAACAGAGGATGGCCAAATTGGGTCCTTGCACCCATGTCTGAGTCCCGGAGGAGACATCTGGCTCCTTGCTTCGGACAAGCCCGGCTCTGACTGTAGTGACTACTGGGAGTGAACCAGTATATGGAAAATCAATCTCGCTCGCTCGTGCGCGTGCTCTCTCTCTCTCTAACTATGCCTTTCAAGTAGATAATCTTTTAAAAACAAAAAAAAAAGTCTCAGATGGCTTATTACACATTCCAGTTGAATAAGCACAGTTTTAGAGCTCACCAATTCTAGTTTTGCCCCAAATATAGTTTAGAGTCAGCCTAAAATTTTGTTTGGTTGAAATGGGACAATAAATCCCAGTATGCTCTCTATTCTTCATACTTAATCATCAAACTGTATAGATATCTGTTAGTGACAAAATCACAGCTTCTGTACAAATTGCTCCTGTGGTTCCCTGCCTAAATTCACAATAGAAGGAAATGGTTAATCTAATTTAAGCCGAGTGAAAATAAAGGTGGGAGCTCCCCCACCCCATTCAAGTTCTTGTGTACCCTGAAATCTCTGTGAATAGCTTAGGAGGCTTTGCACCCCAGTTAAGATCTCTGACTGCTGCTCCAGGATTTGAACTGCAGAGTTGGGTAACCTGTTGTGATTTATCTGTCTGTCTTTTCATTACCTGCCATTGATCAACCCTGTGTTTTGTTTATACCATTAGGATCAGGTTGCAATTTTAAAAGTGACTTTGCTGATGGAAATGCATAGGGGATCTGAGGGTTCCTGATCACTCCTAGTATTTGGCACCAGCATCACAATCCAGGCTCAACATGCACAACCAAATGAAAGGGGATTCTGTGGTGATGTTGAGGGGTTTGCTTCTCTGTTACAGAAGTGCTTGGTCCACCATTTTCTTTTTCTTGCTCCTTTTTAGTATCTTCACAAAGAGATCTCATTTTCTTTCACTTTATCACCTGACAAGCCTTGTTTTGGTCTGCTTTGTTTTGCTTCCTGTCTTTGCTCTTCTTCCTTGTAGTCTAAGTTTCCCATATGTTCTAATCTCATTCATTTCTCCCATTCTTCCATTGACCCTGTGGTTCATATTTTTCTTACACTTCCTCCTGTTTTACTGGCAATCATTCCAGAACTCAAACCAACATTACAGTACTTATTAACTTAAGTTCCTGGCAATCCCAGGGAACTGAAAGCTATGTTTTAGGTTGAAAGTTCTGGGTGAATCCTGCTCAGCCATGAATGGTATGGCCCGTGAGGACAAGAGTGGTGACTCGGGGGGCTGAGAGTCAAGCAGATTCCATTGAGACCACTGATCCCCCACTGAGTTGCTGCAAAAATGTTTGGAGATTCAGTTTTCTCAGTTCTCCAATAGAACTAAGAAATATTCTCACCTCATTGAACTCTAAGGAGGAATAACAAGGTAAAACTTGTTTTCTAAAGAAAGCCTATTTAAGTGCAATCCATGAGTTAGCTAGAAAATGTATCTTCCAAATATAAAAGTGCACTACAGTGTTGACATCCAGCTGCATCCTAAGGGAACCACTGTTTCCTTCTGATGACTTCTGTCTGTGCCGTGTGCTGTTCCTGCTCTTTGGGAGCCACTCTAGAACCTTCTCCCTTCTGTAGTTGCCTGGCTGCAGTGTGATTGCCAGGAGCTGTTGCTGTGTCAGGAGACATTTCTCCTCTTAGTTGCTGCAGTGTTATCTGTCTTCCACCAAATGCTTCTCACTTTTCTTGAAAAATAAATGATTTAACTTTCCCCCAAATTTTGTTTTCTACCATCAAGAAATTAAATAATATCAGTAGAGAAATAAGAAATGAATTGTCAAATTATGCTCTTATAAGTCAATTTTCTTGATCATTACCCTAATGAAGTTTATGATGCATATGTGTATACCTACATACACATACAAACACACACATACACACACAGGTACTTCAAAAGTTTATGCAAAAATGATATTAAAAGCATAAATTTATTTTGGTGCTAAAAACTTCCTTGATGCCAAAAAAGTCTTTTTTTATAGTACATGGAAGATGTGTAGTATGGAAAAAACTGTGCATGGATTTGGAAAATTTCCTTCTACCAAAACAAATTCATACTTTTAATTCCAGTTTTCAATGAACATTTGGAAATACTATATATATATATATATATACACATGTATATATAATTCATACATATGTATACACACATCCATATACTGTCTTCAAATATTTTTTCACATAACATTATGTCACAGACAATTTTTCATATAAATTTTAATACTTTTAGTAGCTCTATTTCATTGTATGAATGTAGCTTAATTTCTTTTTCTAGTTCCCAACTGATGGATTCTAAGTTATTTTAGTCTTTCTTATTTCTGAGACTATGCCGAGCCTTGTCCTTGTCCTGGAAAATTGGTCTCCACAAAAGCTGTGCCAAAGAGCACTGCCTCCAGTAGAGTCTGATATTCATTACCCGTGTACCCATGGGCTATCTAATGACAAATATTTTAATATTTCCATATATGTATTGAGCATTCACTTCTATTTCCTATTTTTCTGTTGTGTCCTATTCTTTTGACCCACAGAATCCATGCTGTACTACTAATACTACTATTATTAGGGAGTTAGATAAGACAGAGAATATTTAATGGTATTGTATCATCATTCATTCACCAAAATTATTGAAGGCCTGCTGTGGTTCACATTCTGGCAGAGGGACTTGGTGTGCACCACACCTAGTTATGGCTCCTTCCTTCAGAGGCTTACCTTGATAAGGAGAGCAGGTTTGTGAAGTCAAACTGACCTCCTAATAGTTTCTGTATTTATCAGTTAGCTTTGTGCCATAACAAATCACAAGGTTTAGCTCATGATTCTACGTATCAACCATTTGCACTTGACTCTGCTGGATGATTCTTGTAGTCCTGACTGGAATCGCTCAGTATCTTGAGCTCAGCTGGCATTCCCCTAGGGATTCTGCTTCTGGAGGTTGACTGCCTGTTGGCTAGATAGATGTAGGTGACTGCAGCTCTGTCTGTGCCCATCCAGTGGGCTAACATGGGCTTGTTCAAGTGGAAGCATGCAAGGTCTCTTCAGAAGTCTCGTAACTTCTTTCTCATTCTCTTGTCATAAAACTTGCCCAAAGTCAAGAGCTAGGGAAATAAATCCCATCTCTTACTTATTGCAGCTTCAAGTCATAATACAAAGATTGTGCATACAGGGAGCATTGTAGAAATGTGATAATTTTTTTAAAAAATATCTACATGGCCCTCAGAGGATGTGAAAGTCAATAAAACAATATACAAAAACATAAAATGACACCTGGAATACAGTCATTATCCTTTACCAAAGGACAGTTTGCACAGGATTTAGGAGACTTCCACTTTAAGTTATATAATTTCAGCTAAGGGGGCTGGTACTGTGGCATCATGGGTAAAGCTAGTGCCTGCATCATGGCATCCCATGTGGCCTCCAGTTCGAGTCCCAGCTACTCCATTTCCAATCACACTCCCTGTTAAGGTACCTGGGAAAGCAGTAAAAGGTGGCCCAAGTGCTTTGGCCCTTGCCACTCATGTGGGAGACCTGGAAGGAGCTCCTAGCTCCTGACTTCATCCTGGCACAGCCCTGGTTGTTGTAGCCATTTGGGGAGTGAACTAGTAGGTGGAAGACCTCTCTCTCTCTCTCTCTCTCTCTCTGCCTCTGCCTCTGCCTCTCCATAACTCTCACTTTCAAATAAATATATAAAAAAGCTATTTTACCCCCTTTGAATGGATTAATATTTATAAAATTTAAATTTTATAAATTTATCCCTCTGAGTACAATGCTAGTCTCCCTTAAGTTATAGAATGTGGAGAAGACCAACTCTCACATATATTAGAATAATAAGAGAATTAGTTTAAAACAACTGACATTTTCAACTTTGATTTTTCTTTCCATTTTGTGCTTACTGGAAATGTTCTTAGTATTTTTATGGTAATAATTGTTGAATAGGAAACATTAGGAAGAAAAATTCAGTAAATAGAACCATACCCAAAGGCAGAGCAAAGGATAGCTTTGATTTGTGTCTATGTAAAGAAACTAGGAAAGAATAGAGATTCTGGCATCAGGAGAATTCCAAAATAGGATCCATAATCTGAGAACTTAGTTTGTACCCTCTGGAATTACAGAATTCATTGCATGACATCTGGCAAGTGAGAGTCACTAAAGTTATATATTCGGTGCTAAGAACAGGAGAAACTAACATGCTGTGACTTTTGTCTTTTCTTACTCTAGCTTCCAAACACACTGTTGATAGCCCATGATTTATTATCCCAGATTACTAAACAAATCGAGACAATTCTCATGTCATTTAGTCAGGTTTCCTTTGCTAATTACATGAAAACATCCATTTGAAATGTATTCCTATCTTCCCTTATATGAGTGGTAAATAATGTTTACTTAATTTATTGTAAATTAAGTAGTGTCTCATCTTTAGAATTATATAGCCTTATCCTAAAATTTTGGTGATTTTGGTGTTTGTTTTTTCAGTGGGTTTTGTCAGATATCATCTCATTTAATTTGATCAGATACAAATATTTTCTCATTTTCTTCTCAATCAAGAAATATTTAATTGTATTATTTGTAATTCCATACCTATTTCTCTGGTTTTAAATTTTAATATTTTTTATTTATTTGAGAAACAGACACACTTGGGTGGAAGAGGAGAGAAATGGAGAAATCTCCCATCCTCTGGTTCATTTCCTAAATGCCTGCCACAATTAGGTCTGGGCTACATAGAAACTTGGAGCTGGGGGGATAGTAGGGACTGAACCACTTGAGCCAACACTGTTATCTCCCAAGATATGCCTTAGCAGGAAGCTGGAATCAGGAGAAGAGCTGGAATTGAAACAGACACTGCAATATGGGATACAGACATCCCAAGTGGCATCTTATCCACTGCACCAAATGCTTGCCATTACACCTACTTTTCAATGGCTCTCGCAAATACCTTCATTAGTATTCATAATTGTAGCAGGGTAATTCCTTGGTCTACTGTAAATTCTTCCTTAAAACTACATATATGAGCCATTTCAGTAAGACTTTCTTTTTCATTAAATATATAGGGTCATATATTGTTTTGTTTTGTTTTTTACTTTGAGGATATTTTAAAACATTATTGAGTCCAAAAAACTTACAACAATTAATTTATCAAAGTAATTTTAGGGCTAATTAAATCCCTACAGTTTTTAACAAGGGAACCAGGTTCAGAGAATAGAGATGTCATAATCCAAGCACAGTTTTAACTGGCAAAATAAAGCATCTACATTATAGTTATCTTTATCAAATCTCTTGCTTTAAAAACAAGACATTTAATCAATCTCTCTCTCTTTTTATCTCTCTCTTACACACACACACACACACACACACACACAGAGTCCAGGTTCCAAAATACATCTTTATACATCTTTAAAAACCAACATTACATTGAATTTTGAGTCTTGGCCAGATTTTCATTTTCATTTCTTTCTTTGCCCAGCAAACTAAAAATAGTTCCAAATAAACAACTAACAAGTTCAATTCAGCTATGGAAACTTTTAAAAAATAATAATTTCATAGATATGAAAGAATACCTCAAAGAACAATTGAGGCGGTTGCCCTTTTAGTCCAAAACTTTCTCCTTCTAAAAAAGGAAGGAAATTAATGGAACATGTGAACTCCACGTAATCAGGCCCTTCCTGCTCACAGCTGTATGATCAATGCTGCTAGCAGGGGATGAGTTAAATTCCTGTTATCCAAAATGCTTGAAAGCAGTAGGGTTTCAGATTTTGGTTTCTTTTAAAAGTTTGTAATAAGTGTTATACATGTAAGAAATTTATCTTGGAGATATATATATAAGGAGTGAGGAATGAGGTCTAAGGAAAAAAATCACTTATATTCCATATATACCTTCCATACATAAGCTGAATTTAATTTCAAAGATGTATTTATTCACTCATTTGAATTTATTCGTTCGTTCATTTGAACGGCAGAGCAACAGAGAGATCTTCCATCCAGTTTCACTATCCAAATGGTCACAACAATTAGGGCTAAGTCAGGCTGAAGCCAGGAGCCAAGAATTCCATCCTGATCTCCCACATGGTTGGCAGGAATTCAAGCATTTGGGCCACCTTCCTCTGCCTTCCCTGGCCCATTGACATGAAGCTGGATGAAGCAGAGCAGCGGTATCTCAATCCCGCATTCTGATATCAGATGTTATCAACAGAATAAGCAGCTTAATCTGCTGTGCCATGATGCTGGCCCCCTGAATTTAATTTTATGAAATATTTTTTGATGTGCCTGTGTTTTGACTGTGACGTGAGGTCAGGTATGGAATTTTCCACTTGTGGCAACATATCAGCACTCAAAAACTTGTAGATTTTTGGAACACTAAAGGTTTCAGGTGTTTTTATTACAGATGTTCAGCTTGTATCTGGCACTTGATAGTTGTTCAGTAAACATTCATTGAATGAATTAACGAATATTTCTCAGTTTCAGTGGCCAAAACACCTAAGGTAAACATCAACTTTGTTTTTAAACTGTTAATAATTTGTTTAGTCAGTAGGTACTTAGTTCAAGTGTATTACACTTAGTTCAAGTGTATTACACGTTAATTTTTTTGTAGATGAAAAGTAAACAGTTTAAAGTAAAAATCCTAGATTGGCTGCTTTGAGTAGCAGATTCTTGTCTGTATATTTGTGGACAGGGAAGGAAGATATATTGTGCCTAACTCTGAAGATTTTATGCTTCGCTTTTTCCCACCTTCCAAATTTTTGTCCTTCTTAAAAGAGATAAAACATGCCAATTTCTGTCCACATTTCTTTGATCCCTTTTGAGTTATTTTTAAGGAATAATCCTCTTCCATGGAAACCATTTCTCATTCTCAAGTGACTAAACTAAGAGAAATTTAGCATGGAGTTGAGAACAAGCGTGAAATTGTATTCCCCAGTGTTTTTCTTTTGACTCCTTAAATGGTTTGGAACATTGAGTGAGTAGAGTGATAAACAGGCAAGTAGTTGTCTCTCTGGGCAAAAGAAAGGTAATAATAAAAGTCAAAGTTAAATGTGTTTACCTCACTTCAATTTACCACATACCCTCCTGGTTTGTTTCCAAGGAATTTTGAATTAATGTGTGGTTCTTTTCTGCCTCTAATAGAGTTTTTTTAAAATTAATTTTATGATTAGAACATGATTCAATGGCTCTTTGAGTATGGCTTGCCACTAACAAATACACCACAAGTTAGTACACTTTGCCTATCAGTTAACTAAATAATTAAGAAAGAAAATATTTCAATTATTCTATTAAAAACTGTTCAGGGTCCTATTTTTATAGCTCATGCAATAAAACCCTGAGCCAAAAATCAAAGGTTCCTCTTTCTTAACTGGAGTTTAAGCAGAGAAATGTTTAATTTCTACTTTCTGTCAGATTCTCTTGATTACAAGCAATAGCCATGTTGGACTAAGTTCAGCAGTAAGAGTGTATCATGTGAGAAAGCACTGATGGGGGAAGGCAAAGGATAGACAAAGCCATGAGAGACAGGGGAACAGGAGAAACTAACAAATCACTGTGATTGCCTAGATAGAGAAGTACCTAAGAGGGAAGCAGAAGGCATTGTACACTTTTAAGCTAAATGATGATACTTGGTAAAAGGGGGAAATACAATTGATTGTCTTCTGTGAGTTAGAAATCTAAGCTCGCTTGCAGAAATGTTGAGATAGAGGTGGTGTCAAATCATCCTCAGCTAGCATTAGTCAACAGGCACTTGGAGATGCTGAAATGAAATGAAGCCCCTAGGATAATGGGAAAGAAAAATGAGTGACTGGGGTAATTCTTTTTGACCGTGGAAATTAAGGAGAGTTTGGTGTGAGAGTGGTTGGAACTGGCATGAATTCAAGAGGATAAAGTCATGATTACCAGTGTGCCAAGGCATTCTGGGGTACCACATTAAATCCACAGGAGAATTGTGGGACATCTTACATTTTGGAAGGAAACAGCAACATCTGCCAGACACACTGTGAAATATTACTATTAAATTGTTTAGAGTTAACTAATAGATAGAATTGCTTTTTTATTTCTTTTAGCCCAAGGATGTCATAAAAGTTGCTGAGGGGTAGATGTTTGAAGCAGTGGTTAGGATGATGCTTGGGATGCCCACATCCCATACTGGAGTGCCTGGATCAGCTCCTGGCCCCTCCACTTCCAATGGCACTTCCTGCCAATGCATATATTAGGAGGCAGCAGGTGATGGCTCAAGTACTTGGGTCCCTGCCAGATTGAGTTCTGGGTTCCTGACTTTGTCCTGGCTGAACCCTAGCTGTTACAGGCATTTGGGGGGAGATGAATGGATGTAAGATCTGTCTCTCTGCCTTTCAAATAAAATGAAAATAAATAAAATAAGCAAATAATGTTTCAAAAAATTACAGGGCTCCTAAGGACACTGTGAACCTAATAATTTTAGGAATTATAGAATAATGAAAGTTAAGTCCCAAGGAATATCCAAAAGTGTAAAAGAACACTTTTGCAATCCTAACACAAAATGAAGTGAATTTCAGATGTTGGAGCAGAAATGAAACTGTAGAATTGAAGAATGTGCATATAGGGCACTGCAGCATTGAAGGCACCAGGGTATTTTTTTTTTCATCTTAGAAATAGAAATGAAGGAAGAATGGCACTACCAGTTCACAATTCACTAATAGTTCATGATTTCTTTAATTACAACTGTTTTCAATAATCAATCTTTCTGCTGACCTAAGCACCAGTTAATAGTATTTCAGACTTAATTCACTTCATAGAGGAGTACATCAAATTTCATGTAAAGGTAAAGGAATATGGATTATTTATTATAATTCTCTAAGAGAATTGCTTCCTTGATTTATTGTCTGAGAACTTAAATATTAAAAAGGTGACATAGGACAGTGAAGGTCATGAGCCATGAGGTCTAAGCTCAGTGTCTTTTCCCAGTTCTGCCACTGACCAGGTCTGTGATCTTCATCCTAGAATGTGAGCTCTTGTGTTCATCTGTAAGTTGAAGATAATACTGACTTAATAGGGTAACCCTCAAAAGTAAATGTTAATACATGTAAAGCTATTCAAGCTGTGCAGCATATATAAATTATCAATGAATATTTGCTGAATTATACTGCCTAGTCATTTTAGTTTGCTTTATATGATTTTGGGAAAGAGAATCTCCATCTTTGGACAGCAGCAAAGGGGCCTTTCAAGGAAAGTCTGTAGAATCTATTTGCTGCTCCAAAAAGTGGGGTTGAGGTTGTTTTGCTACAGCTGCCTGAAAAATTGAAAAAGGTTCTGTAGATTCTTCATGCAGAATAAAGAAAGAGGAAATTGGCTGACAAAATTACCTTCAGGTGGAGCTGGCATTGTGATGCAGCAGGTTAAGCTACAGCCTACAGCTCCAGCATCCCATATGGGTGCCAGTTCAAGTCCTAGCTGCTCCACTTCTGATCCATCTCCCTTTGGGAAAACATAAAAAAAAATGGCCCTAGTTCTTGGACCCTTGGGAGATCCAGAAGAAGCTCCTGACTTTGGCCTGGCCCAGCCCTAGGCAATGTAGCCATTTGGGGAGTGAACCAGCTGATGGAAGATCGATCGATCAATCAATCTCTTCTATCTCTTTATAACTCTGCCTTTCAAATAAATAAATACCCTTTGAGAAGCATTAATTGTCTCCTAAATAGCAATTGTGCAGAATACCAAGGGTATGAAAACACTGCTATTGCCCTCTGAAAGCTTGGTTTGATAATAGGTAAAAATAATAAAATAATTTCATGCACAGTGATGTATTCAAGGTTCAGTGGTGGCCAAGGAAAGATTTCTGATGTTCTTTGTATCAACTGGGAGTCACCCACACACACAAAGACACAAACATAAACTTCTAGGCTGAGTAATTCATACCATTCCTGAAGCAATTGAACTATTAATGATAGCTAGAAACTAAGAATTATAACTCATTGTTGACTGTTCCTTCCATTTTTATCATACTCATTTTTATTTGAAGCTCCAGAGTTCTTCTAAGAGATAAAGGAATTGATAATCCCATTTATCACCAAAAAATATAGTTTCAGGAAATATAGGTCCTTACTCCAAATCACATTTTTAGTAAGTTGATGATGGAAATAAACAGAATCTGTAAAAAGATTAATGCAAGGTGGATTCAGAGCAGAATATGAGTGATTTAGGCCCAGAAAACACAACCCCAACTACTTTCAATGAGTCCTGGGAAGTGTCCCAAACTGGTCAAATTCTCATCAGAATTTATGTGTTAAACAGTGAGCATCCCATTGGCGTGCCCCCAAAAGGTGGGTTTTCAGTAAAGGGGCAGAGGTTACATTGCTTACTGGTTGGAAATCAGAATATGATTGGCTAAAAGAAACTTTAGAGACAGGAAGGGGACTGTCTCTGAAAACAGGCTATTGTAGAAAAGAAGGCTACTGATTAATTTTAAAGCGGGCATTTCTGGGGATGAGTAAGGAAGGCATGGATAAAGAAGAAAGGGTTGTTCAAGATTGCACCAAATGGCAAATACAAAGCAGGCCCATTGTGCACATGATGGAAGTCAGTCTACCTAATAAGATTAATAGCTCTATCCACTCAGATAAGTCGTAGTAGCTGTTTCTCTTGGATGCCTTACCACCTTTTTAGGGACAACTTCTCCTGAACATCAAGGAGTAGAAATTGGGACCTGAGTCTGCACTGTTAGTTGTCTTTGCACTGAGCCAGAGTACAGTCACTTGCACAACGAAGTAATGAGTTCTGCTTACTTAAATCAGATAAGAACAATTTCATATGAAAACCCATAGGCTTAGATCATAGGATGGTTTTAAATTATGTGTTCATTGCTGATGTTAGTTGTCTGGCAATTTTAGTTACTGTTACATATCCATGATTTTCTTACAAAAGGTAATAATGTTTCTGGTAGGGAGTGGAGGAGGCAGCTGTATTTATGATCTTGTAAAACAACAAACTGGCCTTTTTTTCCCCCCAGCTCATTCAAAAGTTGACAGATGTTGCTGAAGAATGTCAGAACAATCAGTTAAAGAAGCTCAAAGAAATCTGTGAGAAGTAAGTCCTCATTCCTTTTGCCATATATAAGTTTAGTATATAAGTTTACTAAACACATATTGCCATGATTTGCCATTTTTTCCCCTTTTACTTCTATTTTGACTGCAGAGAGAAGAAGGAGTTAAAGAAGAAGATGGATAAAAAGAGGCAGGAGAAGATAACAGAAGCTAAATGCAAAGACAGAAGCCAGATGGAAGAGTGAGTAGGAAGGGCTGCCTCTCCCCACCTTTTATCTGAGAAGCATTTTATTCTGTATGAGTAACAGGTTCTTGACCAGAGACCCCTCTGTGAAGTTTCTCCTCTAATTAACCTTTCAGAAGATCCCTTTATGTAAGATTTTTAACAGTGAACTCTCAAACAAAAGTAGATCAATAAAAAATTGGGGGCACCAAGAGCATTTTATGTAAATATTAAGTCAAGAGATACCTTCCAGGAGAGGCTAAATCCTCACTTACAGGGCTGTCAGGCAACCTCGCTGACCTTTTGTGAAAACAGAGCCTGTGCCTCTGGAGGAACTTGACCTTTGACCAGAGGCTGGCAAATCACACCTTCTTGCAGCAGCTGTAGTAAGGAGGTTGAGAGTTCTGCAAACTCTAATCTCTGAGATTCTCATGTTTGTCTATTCTGGATGAGTTTGTCTAAGGACCTCTGCATCATTTGCTTTTAGGGAGAAGACAGAGATGATCCGGTCATACATCCAGGAGGTGGTGCAGTACATCAAAAGGGTATGTGGGTTCATCACTCTCTCTCTTTTGCAAATGGTGGGTTAGCATTTGGCAACCTGGTTGTGAGCTTCTGCAAGAAAATGCCAACCCGTGTGACGGCTCTTCAGCAGCAGCCACTCTATAATCACTGTTTCCACAAGTTCAGTTGCAAACTACTCCATACAAGTGTCCATCTAAAGATAGACAGTCAAGAACCATTTCCAAGGTCAGGAGCCCAGGATAATGATGTAAATGGGAAGAGTCCCTAAAGAACCTGTAAGTTGTCATCAGTGGTAGAGAAGATGGCAACCTCCAAGGGCCATCTTTTTTTTTTTTTTTTTGTAACATTAAGGAAATGTTCAAACAGTTATGAAAATGTAAGAATAGTATAAAAAGTATAGTTCATTGATCACCACCCCCAACCCCTATGTACCTATCACAAGCATCAACACTTATGTAGTCTCCTACACTTATGGGGCAGTTTTTACTATAGCCTATGGATTGAAATGCTTTTGATTTTTTAAAAAACATATGCTTGAACATGTGGATGAAAATGATATTCCTTGTAACTTCTTATAGTTAGAAGAGGCACAGAGTAAACGGCAAGAAAAACTCGTGGAGAAACACAAGGAGATCAGGCAGCAGATCCTGGATGAAAAGCCCAAGGTAAACAAAACTGAATAGTAATACACAAGCATTTCATTTCGCTAAGATAAAACCTTCCTAGTTCACCTAAGGACTTCACACACAGTGACAGTAAGTTCTCACATGTGAAACTCATGTATTGTTCTCAATGAAAATAAAAATCTTTATAACAATTCTAAGTATTTATTATCAACTGGTGAGCTTTCAAAAATCACAGATGCACTGAACCCACCTGCAGAAACTTGATTTCAACTTGCCTCGGGTGTAGCTCTGGTGCAGGTACTATTAAAACTCTTCCTACCAGCTGATTCGAGTGTGCAGCCCTGTGACCAGGGACCAGCCAAGCCTCTTACTGATATAATGTTGTAATGACAGATTCTGTCCAGTAGAGGGTGCCTGTACCAAAACCACTCTGATTTTATCTAACAAAATATTCTCATGAACTAGAAAAAAAAATATTTTCCTCCATAGTAACAGTTTATCGGAGGCTTCAGCTTAAAATCAATTTATGCTGATAGTTTAACTTATATAAATCAACTCATAAATATTAACAAAAGATGAAATATCTACAAATTAAATACTTGATTTCAAGTTAGCAAGCAACATCTCAATTTTGATTTATCACTGAATATTTTTCTATTGGTGGAAAAATATGAATTTCAGTTTTTCTGTTCTTCTGTCTGCAGTTTAAAATATCTGACCTAAATGTACTGTCCGTCTATACAAGCTCAAAAGTGTCGATTTTATTTAATTGTATATTCTGTTCACCAACTTCCATCTTATTAATTTACTGTGGTTAATTTTAAATATATCCTCATGGTTATTTCTGCTTTCATATTTATTACACAGGACATTTATTTAATTTTTTAAAAAGTTTTTACATTTAGCAATATAGATCTCAAGTAAGAATAAATAAATTACTTATCTTTCTTGCTGTTACATTTCTCATGCATGCATACAATTTAGATGTTCTCTTCAGCTGATTAGGCTTAAGTGAAATGCAATCAGTTGTAACAAAATTTCAGAAATTGCTCATAGTAACCCTCCCTCCCAAATCTGAGATTTCACTTTCTACCCTTTACGTTGCCTGCAGCCAACTGTGGTTTGAAAATGTTAGATGGAAAATTCCAGAAATAAGCAATTCACAAGTTTTAAATTGCCAGCTATTCTGTGTAGCATAATAAAATCTCTCATCCCACTTTGTCCTGCCTTGATATGAATTATCCCTTTGTCCAGCATATCCATGCTGTTTATATCACCCTCGTTAGTCACTTTTCTATTAGTCACTATTCTAGTTATTAGATATGCTGTAGTGAAATCACAGTCCTTGTGTTCAAGGGACTCTATTTTTACTTAATTATTACCCCAAAGTGCAAAGGCACGGATACAAAGGAGGCACCAAGGTATAAAATTTGGAAGGACAGATTAATTCTGGTACTGAGTGGCAATGCTGCTAGGCATACAGTAAAAAACATTGTCTACAGAGAGTTTAGTGTTACCCCTGGTTTCAGGCATCCCAAGGCTTGGGGCGGCTCTCAGAATGTATCCCTAGTGGGAATACATTTCTACACAGGATTAGTCTTCTAAAAATGCTCAGATACTTGGAGTAAAGGATCCAGGTTTGACTAAAATTTAAGAAACATGTGTACAATAATCACTCCAAATGCCTGCAACAGCCAGTCCTTGACTGGACAAGGACTGAAGCCAGGAGTCAGTAACACAGTCTGAGTCTCCCCCATGGGCTACAAGAACCCAGTTACTTGAATCATCACCACTGCCTTCTAGACTGCGCATTGGCAGGGAGCTGGAGTCAGAAGCCAGAGCTGGGTTCAGGGGTTAAATCCAAGGATTCCAATGTGGAATGCAAGTGTCTTAACCTGTGTGAGAAAGGTTAAGCCAGATGCCCACTTTCATTTCCCTGAATTTTTAGTAGTTCTCTTGTCCCCACTTTTGAGTGTAAAAGTTATCCACAATGATTTCCCTTTGCTTTTCGCCCATGAGGTTGCTCTTATGATTATCTTGTGTCTGGACTTGAAGGTTCTCCTTGAAGATCGTTGGCTCCGTGTCAAACTAAAGCATTTATTGAAGAGTGTTCTTCAGGGATTAAAAAATGTTCTGCTTTGGAACCTGAACCATGAATTTAATAATAAAATAAGAAATAACTGCTACCATTGTAGGCCACACTGACTAATAAAGGGAATTGTTAATGACAAGGAGTAGCAACAGTACACAGTAGAGTAACAATAAGGTCAAATGTAGGCTGCATGAACAGAGAGCAAACCACAGGACAGTAAATGGAGGCAAACAGGTAGTCAGGAAAGGCCAGGCGGACAGAGTAGTCATGGATGCTTCTGTAATTGTGGGAAATAGAAATGGAATAGCACTGCTTTGAAAGCATCCCTGTCCACGTCCAGTATTGGAACAGTGTTTGACACTTGACATAGAAAGAAGGGAAATTAACAAAAGGAAAGGAGGAACAACTAAAAGACAGGAAACTGACCAATAATATCTCTAACAGGTTCACTGAGTCAGTTCTGTTCAGTCAGAAAGATGCAAAGACAGTGATCTGATGACATGTAAAAATTTGCAAACTATTCTATCACTGAGTTTTGAAGGAGGAATTTGACATTATATCAGGTAAAGACAATCACAACCTTCTGATGAAAAAAAAAGGTGTGCTAGGTATTGCCATCAGTGATAGAGAGTAGAATTCCTTCTTCAGTAAGGTGATAAATAAGTGTTCTAACTAGAAACTGGTAAAAGCTACTCTTTCACTTAACAAAATATATATGCTGCATGAAATAATATTTCTTCCCATTCTTCAGGTTTTTTGCCACATTGTTGGATATAATAATTTACTTCCTCTTCAGTCACTTATTCTAACTTATTCAAACTGTGTTTGATGTCCCCAATCTTGTCCTTATCAAGGAGAAAACCTATTTTACATTACTGCTTTCTCTCAGTGCTGTTTTGAGCCTCAATCATAGCTACATAATTTTCTAAGCCATTGGTAATCCAACAACTCCTTCACAAATAACAAACAGGAATAAAAAATTTAATGAAAGAAATTTAAAAAGCCAATTGGTAAAAGTCATCTGTTCTCAATGGTAAGGAGGGGCTCTCCTGGCTGGATTTAGAGCAAACGACCTAAGAAGATCAACTCATAGTACACATTTGTTAACCGTTTTCCTGAACAATGTTCTTGCAATCTCTAAGGATCAATTTAAGTCCCAACACTTTTTCTATTCTACAAAAGAAGAGTTACTGGAGAATATATCTGGATAAAAACCAAGCTAACATTCCATTTCTTCTCCACATATGGCCAGTATCATCCAGTTAGTATCTGGTAGGAGCCAACTTTGGCCAGTCACAATGTTAAAGTTTATTTTAACTTAACTTTTGCTTATTTTTATTTATTTGAGAAAGAGACAAACACAGAGAAAGATCTTACATCTGTTGGTTCATTCCGCAAATGCGCACAATGGTCAGGGCTGAGCCAGGTCAATGTCAGGAACTTGGAACTGAATCCAGGTCTCCCATGGGGGTAGCAGGGACCCAACTACTTGAGCCATCATTTACTGCCTCCCAGGGTGCACATTAACAGGAAGCAGAGCCATGACTTGATCCCAGGTACTCCAATATGGAATGCAATGTGGATGTCCCAATGAGCTCTTAACTACTGAACCAGTGCCTGCTCCAAAGCTTATTTTAGATTGTCTCATTTTTTAACATGTGCCAGGCACTTTTCATATGAGAAATTCATTTTTTACCATTAAAAAAGGAGATTCAAGAGTCTTTTCCTTTTGCATGTAATGTTTTAGGGCCTTGGGAGAAAATGGAAGTAAGTGTACCCTTGGGACAATTTATACAATAGGTAAGTATTTTGGCCCTCAACTTGACATAAAGTCATGTTGTGTGTTGGTATCCACAGAAATGTATTGTTATAAGCAACAATAGACACTCTGTAAGGAGAACACTCTGCTCCTTTTCTGGAGAAATGTCTCTCTGTATGTTTCCTAAGCAGTGAGATATTTGAGTCAGCCACCAAGTGTATGCAGCTTTCAGTTTTGTTTCATATGCGTGTGCCTTTTAATGAAATGCATAGCTGAAGAACTAGGGAGGTGGATGCAAGAAACACTGGCAATCCTACCACACAGTGACATAATAGATTTCCTTGGGATTTGCATTCCTGGGATTGTGAGTACAGAGAAACCACACCTTTTGTGATCCGGCTCAACTCTAAATTGATCCATTATAAAAAGGACTTTCTGCCTTTTTCTTGGGTACTTCAAAGAGATTTATTTTCACTTGTTGAAACATTGTTAATCAGGAGTCACCCTGTATCTGCTTCAAATATTGCAATGTCTATTGATCACTTTGCAGCTACTGACTCTCGTTACAAGAAGAATCATCTTTTGAGGGAACTTTTTAATGAACTGTCTCCCTAACCTCATAAAACAGTCGATAAATGTATAATTTACTTTTGCTCTGACACTTAATTTGTCTTTGATGTTTCTTAGAACACAGGTTTTCTGTTTTAATTTAGTTCATCATCAAGAAAGAATTCCAGGAAGCTTTAGGGCATTTTAATTTATTCCCAAAGAAATTTCATCACGCTGGCTCTTTTTTTTCCTTCCAGCCCGGGAATACAGACTGATTTTCCTCATTTCCCCTGTGACATCTTTGTAACAGGGTGAGTGACTCATCTCTATGTGAAGTGAGTCTTGTTGGACCTACTGCTGGGCTCCGAGACAAGCCTAAATGTGGCTGACATTTCCCCCAGTGTTCAGGTTGAAAAGACTAATGTGGGGATTTAAAGTAAAAACTTATTTACTTAAATGATTCATGTCTCCCTCCTTCCTCTAATCTTGTACTATCTGATGGGAAATGTGGATGCTCCTTAGCGTTACCTAGGAAGGGTCTTCAAAAAGTTCATAGGGGATTGGCACTGTGGCTCAAGCAGCTAAAGCCCAAGCCTGCAGTACCAGCATCTTATATGGGCACTGGTTCCAAGCCCAATGGCTCCACTTCTGATCCAGCCCCCTGCTAATGTGCCTGGGAAGCAGTACAGGATGGCCCAAGTGCTTGGGATCCTGCACTCATGTGGGAGACCTGGAAGAAGCCCCTGGCTCCTGGCCTCAGCCTGGCTCAGTCGTGGTTGTTGTGGCCATTTGGGGAGTAAACCAATGGATGGAAGCATTTCCCTCCGCCTCTCTCCCCTCCTTCCCCCCTTCCCTCCCCTCCCCCTCTCTCACTCTCCCTCTCCACACCCCACCCCCGCCCAGGCCTTAGAACCCTCTACCCCTACCTCTCCCCCTCCTCCTTGTTCCCTCCCTCTCCCCCTCCCCCTATCCCCTTCATCTCCCCCTCTCCCTCTCTCCCTATCCCCCCTCCTTCCCTCTCCCCCTTCTCTCCCCCTCTCCCCTTCTCTCCCTCTCTCTCTCTCTAACTCTGCTTTTCAAATAAATAAATCTTTAAAAAATAAAGTTCATGGAAATTGTATATTAAGAAAAAAACTATGCATGGATTTAAAAACATTTGTATCAAAATAAACCTATCTGCTTATTATTCCATTTTCCCATAGCATTTCAGAGGTCATATTGGACTTCTTATAGAAGCTAGACCACAGGTCAAGAACTAGATGCATGTAGACTATGGTTCATTGTTGTTTTGACTGACCTATACAGTGGATTACTTTTAGTTTGTTTATAGAAGAAATTTCATTTTCATTTTTATCAATGGGAAGTATTGCCTTTTTGAAATATGAATATCGTTACTCTTTATTTGCTTGCATATAAAACTTGGACCTATTGAGTTTCCTTCTGGGTAATGCCAGGATATGGGGATAGTTTTAATACTCAATTTATTTTTGAGATTCATTGTAATCCTATAGACTTTTAGACCCATAAGAAATTATAACTCTATAGTAGCAGACAATCAGTGTTCCTTTAGACTTCTCTGCATGGTCATAAACTTCTATGCTAAATATTCTTGTGCCATTTGAGGTTGTTGTCTTGTGTGTTCTCTAGAAGTTCTTTTGATGCAGTCTTCTGGAGGTCAACTTCTAGATTATGTGTGAGTGTATGTGTGTGTGCACATGTACACACAAAATGGCTTTATTTGTTTAACGTGGATGGGAATCCACATTTTCTTCATTCTGGAATGATAGTTCCACTGGGAATAGACTCTCTTGTCAGCAGTTATTTACTTTAGGCTCATTGAAGATAAAATTCCACGGTCTTCTAGTTTTATTGTTGTGTTGAGAGTTTCACTGTTGGTTTTCCTGGGATTCTTTTGAAAATAATTGTTTTCCTCCATTTGGACTGCATTTAGAATTTTTCCTTTATATTTTGTACGATTTTTCTATAATGTATCTCAATGTGTGTTTGAGATGCCTGGATGGATAACTTTCATACAGTTTTTAAAATCCTTCAACTCTTGGCAGGCGTCGGGCACAGGGGTTAAGATGGCACTTGAAAGACAGACAATCCACATAAGAGGCCTGTTTCAAGTCCTGGCTCTTCTTTTTCCAGTTCAGCTTCCTATTGATGTGATCCCTGGGAAGCAGAAGATCATAATTCAAGTACTTGGTTCCCTTCCACTCACATGGGGAACCTGCATTGAGGTCTGGGCTCCTGGTTACAACCTGGCCTTGCCCTGGAATTTGCAAAGTCAACCAGTGCATGGAGTATCTCTTTCTGTTTGTTTCTTTCTGTATGTCTTTCTGCCTTTCAAATGAAATAAAAATAATAAAATTTTCCAAAAAACCTCTCAGCACATATGACACATGAATTTTTCCTTTTCAGGATTTTATATATATTTTTATGATATAAATATATTTGCATAAAAATTAAATGAATCTTTACTCCATTTTCTCTTTTAACTGTTCTCAGTATTTTCCATATGTTCTTTCCCTGCTGTCCTGTATACACCTTTTTTTTTTTCAATGCACTAATTCATTGTTTCAACTGTGATTCTACCCATCCACTGGATTTTTAACTTTAGGTTTGGTTTAAATTCAAATCCATAAACTGCATGTCCCAGCTCATTGTAGAGAGTTGCTGTGAGACTCTTCCCTCTGGGAAGCCATGGATTTTGGAGTACAGGCTCCTTACACTGCAAGGCTGTCAAAGATGAAGTCAAAATTTTCGGCCATAGCAAAGGCCTTTAGGGAAAAATCAGCATCCTTGCTTAATACTTATCTAGGTTCAGTATTCCCTTCAGTTTAGGTCTGGTCATTCTTTAACTTTTTTGTGGATTTTAGGTCTTTAAATAAGATTGTTTTTTATAATGAACTCAGTTTTTTTTTTTTTAATTTGTCTTTTGCGGGAAGGATGGCCCAAATAATTATCAGATATAAAAAGTCCTCACATAATTTCTAAAATTTTTGAATCTGTTAACATCTGTATTGGTTGGAATTCAAAGCGAGGAACTAAACCAATAAAAAATTATGTGTGCTATAGGGAATTGACCGATGTGACTGTGGGGGCTGGCTCTTTGCTGTCTCCTGAGACTATCATGTGATATAATGCTGGACCATGGCAGAAGGCAAGTCCAGAAGGGAAGATTACGAGCAGGCTTGGTGACTATGATACCTTGCAGAAGCCAAACCGTTCTTCCATGGAGCTGAACACACATACACACACCTACCCCTCCACTTGGCCCAGGGGTCAGACAACTGAAGGAAGACTCAAGGGGAAAGGGAAGTGATTGTGGGCACAACTACTGTTTCACAACAACCAAGTGAGTCAACAAATCGCCAACAACATGTGTGTGACACAGAATGGCTATTGCCCCCATAGTCATCTCTCCTACCCTCAGGAGTCTCCCAGGTAGCACACCAGAACCAAAAACACACAGAAAGGGAAACTCTGGGAAACATAGTTCAGCAGAGTCAAGTTGGATATTACAAATCCATCATGGTATTACATAAAAATCAGAGAACTTATTACTTAGAAAAACATTAAATTTCTCCTAAAAATAGATTATATGATTATAATATAAATAAGCAAACAAATTGCGAGAGCTGAGAGAGGCTGGCCCTTAGGTCAGCATGATACTGCCAAGTCTACTTCATGGATTTCTGTTGCTGATTGGTTCCATAAGGTAAAATATTGAGCTTTATTTAATTTTTAATTTTAATTTATTTATCTATTTGAGACACAGCAGAAAGCAAGCTCCAATCCATGGGTTCATTCCCTAAATGCCTGTAGACCTGGAAGCCATGAACTTAATACAGGTCACCCATGTGGGTGGCAAAGCCCCAATTACTTGAGCCATGGCCCCTTCCTCCCAGACTATGCCTTAGAAGGAAACTTCTAAGTCAAGACGTAGAGGCAAGGATCAAACCTGGCACTCCATTTGATATGTGAGCATCCTAACAGCTAGGCAAAATGTCCAACCCTGAGTTTGAGATTTAAATAAACTTCCAACTTAGATGTATATGGATGCCATTGATTGCTTTTTATTTTATTTGTCTAAACTTTCTTTCCCCTTCCTTTATCCATGTTTGTCTTTCCTAAGGAAGAAACTCTGTGGGAGTATGGTGATCTATGCATTGAATAGAAGGCAGAGGGGCAGGAAAGAGGCTTTCCACCTACTAGAGCAGCTGGTTCAGGTGTTGGTGGAGTTCAGAGATGAGCTTTAATCCCATTGACTTGCATCTGACCACCTTGCCCTACCAACAAAAATTTCACACAACAATGGATGGAAAACCTTTTGGGTTTACTTCTACTTCCATGTGTCTGTTATTGGGCATGATTATTTGAATTTTCCTAATACTTGTTAGATGTGTTATTTCCAAACTGTATCTGTAGTTTCTGTTTTAAGCCCTGCTTTGATAAAACTGCAATAAAATATGCAAACACAGTCTCCAAATACTTTTTAAAGCAAAGAATGTAAAAATGTAATTGACCTCCAGAAACCATGACCTTATTTTACTATGTCCATAAGCATTTTAAGGGAAACGATGGCCAAAATCAACCCTAAGAAATATTATCTGCAGAAAATCTAAGGAGGAAATGAATTAGTTGCTTTGAAATATTTGTTGAAGCAGTGTGTGGAGACCAGAGCAAAGGTTATTACAAAAGGGCCAGCACATAACCACCAGGCTGGAAAACACTGAAGTTCCAGTTCAAAATAGGCAAGCAGTTTCTAAGAGCAGAAGTTATGTTCTCTAATTTCCATGCATTATGCCTTAGGCCAAATTAGTGTAATAAATCAACCACTTGGAATCCTCTTTATGCATTTTCTGTCAACAAAAATCAATTGACAGCAGTTCTGCATTTATTATAATCACTGTTGTGGAGAATCTTTTAATTTGATAAAGAAGTCTTTCAGTTTGTAATACAAACCAAGGCTCAGATAGTTTTTTAAAGTTTCTATGTCATAAACACATATACACATTCATATACATAAACACACACTACCTTATACAGTTGGAGGATGGCTTAGAAAGTTTAACCGTTTTGGTATCACAATGGCTTTTGCCCTAGAGAGTTATACTTGTAAATAGAATCCATGTCAAAGAAAGTAGCCAACAGTATATACATGTTTTTGGTATATAAACTAAGAAATACATTTTCTTCTATCTCTGTTTGAAAAGGATCTGTTTCCATTTTTCTATGAAGTGTACATATTATCCAAAAACTCCTAGATTTTGGGAAGTATATAATGAGCTATTAAAATTCTTTAATTTATTTTTGTCTATTAGGTATAATAAAAATCCTTAGGACTTGAAAAATATTGTTAAGCAGTTAATTCATCTTTATAATTCTTAAAGTGCCAACTGCAAAGCAACCACCTTAGCTAAAGCCACCATCATCTCCTGCCTCAATTTCTAAAGAGCCTCCTAATGGGTCATCTTGCTGTCATGTATATCCACTCATAATCTATTCTCAACATGACAGCTGAAGTCACATTTTTAGAACATAAATGAAATTCAGTTGCCTCTCTGTTCAAGACCTTCAGTGACACCCATCTGCCTCGGAGTTAAAAACTTACAAGATCTGACATGAGCCGTCCCACTTTGCAGTATGCTCTCTTCCTTCACTCATTGACCTACTCTCTGCTCAAGCTATACTGGGCACCTTGCAGGCCCCAACAAGCCAGACCAACCCCACCTGGGGCTGTTGCATGCCCTCGTTCCTCAACTCCCAAGGGAGTGCTTGGGCATCTCTCTCCTGTCTTTCAAGTATTTGCTCAAATCTCTCTTCTCAAAGAGTCTCTACATGACTTCTTTATTTAAATTTGCAACCTCTTTATACCACTCTCCCATCCCTGCCTCCTCTCTTCTTTATATTCTGCTCTACTTTCTGTGTTTCATAGAATTCATCATCTTCTCTCATTAGGTCACATAGTTCTCTCCTGAGTGTGCCATTCAATGTTGCTCTTTCACCATTAGCATGAAAGCTCCCCACAAGAGGAAGTGTATTATCTGTTCTCTTCACTGATGCTTGCTGCTGCTCTTGAGTTCAAGACACCCAAGGACAACACCTGTCTGGCACATAGGTGGTATTCACTAAATATTTATGAAATTATTTACATAGAGAGCTGACAAAATTAACTTTGCATTTTAATAAAGTAGATCTCTTTCTCTGGAGGAGAAAAGTAGATCCACGGAGCACAAACGCACTGGGCTGCACTGTTGAACTGAACAGCTATCAGCACCATCTTTACTCAAGTTTCCCGATGGTAGTGGGTTACGCAGAGTTTCTCAAAAGTGATAGTTCTAATTATATTTCACATCAGATGCCCACAAAGGGTGGGGGAGAAGCAAAGGAGAACCCAATTGCCAATTCCATTGTACTTGTGGTTGGGCTAAGTGCCATGCCACACTGAAGGTGTTGAAATCAAAGGCAGTGGAGGTTTTAAATCTGTATTCTAGAATGCATTCCAAATGACCTCCAATACAAATAATTTCAAACACCAACTGACTTAGAAATCTATTTCATTTCCTCAAAAATGACAGCCTCCCTTTTTCTCCACACAGGGGGACGGTTCCTCCTCATTCTTGTCGGAAACTTGCCATGAGGATCCCTCTGTTTCCCCCAACTTTACTCCCCCCAACCCTCAAGCTCTCAAGTGGTGACCACCGTCCCTCTGGCCAGGTAGGACTGGATGGGAGGGGCCGCATTTGAGAGAAGGGTGATGTGTGGCCATCTGGTTTCCAGGCATCTTGGAATTTCTCCTTTGTGAGCCTCAACACCCCAATTCTCTGCACTCCATCTTTTTCCTGCTCAAGTCCTCAACCACTCCCATGCACTCTCTTCCTTCTTTCCTGCCTTTCTTTGATATTTATGTCTTCCTCATTGTGCTTTCTCTTCCTGACACAAATTCTGTTCTTCTGTGTGACCTTTTCCTTCCTTCTGTTTTTCTATTTGCAAGACTGATTCCCTCTTTATTCTTGATCTTTTTTTTTAACTCACTCTTCTTCCCACTTCTGATAAATTTTTTTCATTCTTACTTCTCACTGCACTATTTTCCTCCCCGTCGTTCTAAGTGTCTTAAAAACCAGTGGGCTCCAATAAACTCTCAGGGAGTCTGCTCAATCCACTCTCCTTTACTTTACCTACCACATTCCTCCTCCTAAAAGTCCGGCAAAAGTAATTTTATTTCCACCAAGTATTTTGAGTTAAAGGAACAGCTCAGGATTTCCTGATTCTGTAGAAACAAGAGCTCTTGGAACTATCTCACTCGTAGGAATGCTTGGGCAAGCAAACAACAACCTGGAAATTAGAGGACTTTAACTTGCCAAAGGATATGCGTCATGAACACTATTATACTCTTACGTTAATAAGAAAACAGGCTCAAGACATTCTAAGGATGTGAATTTTGAAGAGACAAGAGGCATTCTTGTAATAATGAAGTAAACTTCTATGGCACAATAGGGAAACTATGGTTGATATCTGCTTGTGTATTTCAAAATAGCTAGTGGAGAGGATTTTGAAAATTAGCCTCCCTGCAAGGAATGATAATTTTTGAAGGTGAAGGATGTTAGGAAAAGAGGCACAGAATAGAGAAGAGGTGGTATACAAATTTACAGTCAGACCAAATTTATTCAGAGAAAACAGATTTGCAGATGTTGGTGACAATTGCCAGCATGCACATCTATGGATCACATGGCAGAAGGCCCGACCCCAGGGGCCAGGCCTTTTTATATTTTAAGAGGGCTAGGGATGGGGGTAAGGGTAGGGGCAGCAGGCAGAGGGGAATTCCTGGAACTGGTCTTTTAAGTGTTCAAGCAACTGGTCTTTCAGGTGGCCCTAGGGGGCCTTGGGAATCTGTGAAAGAAGGCACCGGTGGGGTATGAAGGCAATAGGATGTGAGACCCAATTAAGATTCAAGGGCAAGGAATAAATAAATTCCAATGTTTATCTATCTTTTGGGTTATGAGCAAGAATGGCTGAGGCTTATGTCTTTGTTCCATCAATGGATCTACCAATTACACTGATTTGTTCACTATACAACATGTACATGAATTGATACGTTGCACTGTACCCTTAAAATACGTACAGTTCTGATTGTACTATTATGATTTATCAGTTAAAAAATTTTAAAACAAAAAGTTTTTTAAAGGAATAAAACTTCTGATATGATAAAAATAGAATTTTACAGTGAACCCTATAATGTTTTTGTCCTTAAGCATCTGTTGATCTGTGAAGCAATACAGTTTTGAATCACATGGAAGAATTATTGAAAAAATTCACTGCTGATAAGAGGTATAAGTTCCTCCTTCTACATAAACTGCCCTATTTCAGTGCTTTTTCAAAGCTTAATAAGAGTATAAATTACTACAGCATCAATTAAGCTGTAGGTGCTTATCCAGGAGGTCTGGGTGCAGACTGACAGTCTGCATTTCTTGCTAGCACCCAGGAGATGTTGATGGTGCCACATTTCCATGGACCACACTTTGGCTGGCAAGGATCTAGCACATTCCTATATCCTGGCTTAAGCCCCTGGAGGAATCTTTAAGCTGCCTTCATAGTGTTGTACTGTATTTGAACATTTTTTCCCTAATCACAAGCGTGACCCTTTGATATATTTTTTATTTTCTACAGACTATAACACTAGAGAGAGACAGAGCTTGCCATTTGACGGTAGACACACAGCCTATGGAACTGTGTGATTGTGTCCATGTTCTCTCAATAGTGATGATGGTGTTCTTGCGTGACCTTGTGTTAAGGTTCATGTTGCGAGGGGGGCAAAACAGACACATTATATCCATTTCCAATTTCTCTAGGAAGGCATCAGTGAGACCTTGAAAATGTCCTCTTCATCCGGATGTGAATGTTAAAGACTCTTTAACATCATCAGTTAGGAGCATCCCTGGATTTTTGTTGCTGTTGTTACTATCCTGGTTGTTTTAAGAGCAACTGTGAAACATTTTATACCACAAGTAGAATATCAGATTTTTCTCAGAGGATGAAAATGACAGTGAAGCCAAAAATATATGACTTAGGCTTTGTTTTTTAAAAAAATTCAATAAAAATGAAAATATTACATATTTGCACTTCACTGTTTTAGGATTAGGAGAGCCAGTTCACAACTTGTATCATCCTCAGCATGTCAGCTGAGCTTCCTGCTTAGGAAAAGGATTTATTTTTAAAAGATCTGGGAGGGGGCATTTACCCAGTGGTTAAGATGCCAGTTAGAATGCCTACATCCTATTGGAAGTACCAGGGTTCAATCCCTGTCTCAAGCTCCTGCTTCCAGCTTCCTGCTAATGCAGACTCTGGTAGGTAGCAGGTGATGGCTCAAGTGGTTGGAGCCCTGCCACCCATGTGGGAGATCTGGGTTGAGTTCCAGCTCTGGGCCTCAGTGTGATTTGCAGTGCAGGAGTTATTTCTCCCTCTGTCTGTCTCTGTATCTCAAATCAACTAATTAATTAAACAAAATAAGAGATAAATCTTTCCATAATACCAGGAGTTTCAAAAAATATTGGAGCAGATATTTGATGCAGCAGTTAAGATGCTGTTTGGGACACCTGTATTTCATATCAGAGTGTGTGGGTTCAAATCTGAGCTCTGCCCCTGATTCTGACTTCATGCTAGTAAATGCATACTCAGAGGAAGCGGCGCTTGAGTATTTGGTTTCCTGCCACCCACATGAGAGACCCAGACTGAGTTCCATCTCCTGGCTTTGATTGCCCAGCCCCAACTTTGGCAAGCATTTGAGGAGTGAACCTACACATGAGAGATCTCTGTCTCTGTATCTCCATGTCTCTGTCTCTCTACCTTTCAAATAAAAAAATCATTTTTAAAAATAAGTATGGATTTTAGCTCTCATTATATTAAAAGATCCTTAATGGCATTGTTAGTTTGGTCCCTTTAGCTTCCCAAATATAACAGGTGATATAAAAATAAAACACTTTTGCATTTATGGAAAGTGCTAACATAGGAAAAGTCCTACTATACCATATTATATATGAGAAAACAAAATGCTATTTTATATACCAGTATGTGGAAAGTAAAATTTTGTGCCAGTATTTCCCCAACTATTTCCTACTTACTTTTTTTCAAAACATTTATATTCATCCATTATATCTGAAAACAAAATTTATGAATAAAAAGTAATAGTACATAGAGATCACACATTTTCAAAAAAATACTGTGATGGAAGAGTGATCCTAAGAGCACCCTGCATATTAATTGTTTAAAGTTCATATTTTAAAATTTGTGAGTGCAAATCTTCATTGATGAAAAAATATATCTCCTGTTATCAACTAGAGATTAATACAAAAGTTGATTAGGAGATAGCAGCAGATGAGGGTTCACGTACTTGGCTTCTGCTACCCATGTGGAGATACAGATTGGTTCATGGCTTTTGATTTGGCTCTAGCCAGAGGTCTTTGCAGGCATTTGGGGAGTAACCCGGTAGATAGGAGATCTCTCCCCTTCCCCCCAACTCCCTCCCTCCCTCCCTCCCCTTGTTTCCCTCTGTCTCTACTCCCTTCTCCTCTGTCTCTCTTTCTCTCTTTCAAATAAATACAACAAAATTTTAAAAGATATGTTTACTTTGGTTCAAAAACTTGAAATCCGTGGCTATGATTGTCAAAAAAGTTCATGGGAAATGTTTTTGTGGGAAAACTATGCATTGATTTCAAAAACTTCTTGCACTAAAATAAATTTATCCCATAATTCCATTTTCCTATGAACTTCCTGAAGTACCCTCATGATATGAACCATAGAGGAGCTATAGAATGACCAGTTTCTAAAAATACTGATTACATAGCATTAGAACATTATAAATCCCAGCCAAGTATTTGTTAAGTGCCTGATTTATTCTAGGATAAGTTCCTTAAGTTTGTAGAAACTGTATTTTTAATAGGAAGCTCAAAAAAAAAAAAAAAAAACAGAAAATACAGTTCCTACAAACTTTAAAATAACAAAGGAAGGTTAAAACCATAGAAGGGCATTAAACACTTTTTCCTGACAAACAAAATTTTAAAAATAGCAACTAGCATTTACTGAGCACTTGCTAAATTATGAAGCAGCTTCAAAGCACGTTGCATATATCATCTTCCTATTCTTGCCATTGTACATTTGAGGAAACTAAGGTTCATACAAGAAGTGCCAAACCTTGAACCACCATATGTATTGTGTCCTTTGGCTTTTAAAGGAAATTTCTAAAGCCATGATTTTATGAGCTATAAGTCAGCATGTGTGACATCTTATTCTCATGTTTACATGAATAGGTAAATAACAGGGGTGCCCCCTCCATGCCTCAGTATACTCAATCTGTAAAATGAAGAATCTACCAGTCTCTGTTAAATCATGCAGATCTTTTTGAGTGGATAGAAAAGAGACCCACTGGACACACAAACTAAAACACTGCTTCATTGTTGTGGCATGCCTCAGTCTCTCCACGACCACCACCCCCCAAAAAAAGGAATACCTTCTAAGTATTTGAGTCCTAGTCTGATTACAACACAAAGGAGCTTTAAACAGCACAGGCAGGATATTCAAATGTACAGAACCACTAGTTTTTAACAAGTATCTCTGAGAAGCACCTCTCCAGTACTAAATTTTAAAGACTTCCAGCCGTGTGGAAGCAGGACTCACCATCGGGAACCCACAATTAACCACAGCTGCTATCACTAAGAGTCAGCTATCTTCTGTATATAGTGTTCGGTGGGGAAGCAGTGCCAGGCAGAAGAGGGGAGGGGCTGTGTGGCTTGCACAGGTGGACTAAGGGTTTTGACAGAATCTTCCCTGCCACAGCTGCTGGAGACTACAGTTCTCCTTCCTAAAGCAGGCTGAAGAAGGCTGCAGCCACTTTCACATCCTCCAACCTCGGCTTTCTCCCTCTCTCCTTTCTCCTCCAATCAGGTGCCATTTAGTTTCCTATGTCACTGCTGAGTTCAAGCAGACTCAATGGGTTTGCTCCCCTTTAGATCCTCGTACCCTGTCTTCTCTCCCTGTCTTCCTCCAACCCAGAGCGGCTTCCTTGTTAACTTAACCTACTCCTGAATCACACAAGAAAGTGGGTATGGTACTCTGGGCTTTGCAACTGGCCTATTTTTAATGGTTAAGTAAATTGCATTTGGATGTCATGTATTCCTTCTTATAACATTAATTAGACCCTACTGTTTACCGCTGAGGATACTAGGAAATCAAAAGGCGCATCTTGGAAGACAAACATCTCCTTTCAGATTGGATTTAAATCTCAGTCCTAACCCAGGAATGGGCTTTTCTGGAGCAGGTGACCTATTGGTTTCCATTTCTCTATACTTACGGTCAGAGGAACATTTAGGAATAGATTTTGAGAAGACTTAAGAAAGTTGCCTGAGAGTAAAAATATCTAAATATCAAAATAGATTCCCAAAGGTTGTTTTGTGTATCTTTGAAGTTCTCTGAACGTGGAGACCTTGAAGAGGTTGTGTACCAGCAGTGGGCTGCGCATGACTGAGTGACCTTTTCTGATCATCTCCTTTGAGTCCGTGAAGGATATGATTAATTAAAGTCAGAAGTTTGCCCCTGAAATAATAGGTACGAGATCCAGAAAATTCAAGGTGTTGGAGGGCTCATTAAGTAGGGTTGCATAAATATGCTGAAAGGTAGGGTCCATAGGGTCACTTACAGAACAATGGAGCAGAGATGGCCTAGAAAAAATAAATTAGAATCAATATTGTGTGCTGGTGAATTAACTACTGTAGACAGACATATTACCAACTAAGAGATGAATTCCATAATTATATCTCTGTGATGCATATTGGTTTTCTTTATGAAAATTGCTCAGTTTAAGTTTTTTTTACTTGCAAATACTAAAATGTATATGTCTTTCTGTGGCTTCTGGGAATCATGGCTTCTTTAAGTAGTGGTGAGTACAATTAGGTTAAAAGTGATAATTCAACATAATTACATAATGACTACCACACAGCAGGCACTGAGGGGAGTGCTGGGAAAATACAAGGATGCACAGACACCCTATCTCAAGTTAGTAACCATCCATTTCATTGACATCCAATAGAACTTTCTTCAGTGACAGAAATCTTCCAATGTGTCCAATATGGTAGCCACTACCACAGGTGTCTGAACCATTTCAAATGTGACCAAAGGAACTGAGGGATTGACTTTTAATTTTATTTTAGACTTTTAAATTTAGGAATAATCAGCTCCATGCTTCATCCTAATTTCTGATGCATATTCCACAATCCTGCAGATTTGCTTTGGAACAAAACGCTAGGCTCTTCATTATAACAGAGCTGTTTACAGGGGAGGAATGGCTGACACATACTTGGGGAAACCTGGGAAGGCTTCATAGAAGTGGCAACCCTTAAGTTGGGACATATAGGATTGAGTGGAAGTTTATCAGGCAGAGGAGCAGACACACGATGAAAAGGACTGAGATGGATTTATCGGGTTACTGTTGTGGAGCTGTGTATAATTCCATTGTTGACATGTTGTATCAGTCTGTTCAGGCTTCCATATTCAAATATGAGAGTATGACTGGCTTATAGAATACAGATTTATTTTCATCTCAAAATCCAAGATCACGGTGCCTGCAGGTTTGGTTTCTGGCGAGGCCCCTCTCTGCAGTTCCTTGGCCATACCCTGGGGGTAGCCTTTCTTCTGCGCACGGAGAGTGCGAGTGAGAAGAGTGGGAGAGAGAGAGAGGCAGAAACAAGTGGGTGGGGGTGAGAGAGCTCTCTTTCCCTTTCTTTGGGCACTCCAGTGCTATGAATCAAGGACTTACCCTTATGACCTCATGTAACCTTAATTACCTCTCTAAAGCCCTAAAAACTCTGCTCCAAATACAGTCACATTTGGGAGTTAGGGCTTCAACACATGCATCTGAGGGGACAAAATTCAGTGTGTAACATATATTACTCAGGAGGCAAATATCTTTCCTTTGTTTTTTTTCTGAGAAAAGCTCATATAATTATATAGAAAATGATCATCTATTTATCTAACATCTGACAATTTTAACCATTGTGATTGATGTATGTATTAACAGACAACATAGGGTTCTAGAATATTAACAAATGTAAAAAAACCATCTAATCCTAAGGTGTCCACCTCACAGAACTGAAATGTCATTAAATATTGCTTAAGCAAATATTAATTTTCCTTTGTTCTATGAGAACAAACCAGTGGTGAGCTGGAGCTGGTTATATTAGCTCAGAGGAGCTCATTTTAAAATGTTTCAGGGATTTTGTGTGCTGAATGCAAAGCACAGCCATTATTAAAATTAAATCATGTGAACTTAAATTATATTAAAAGTGAAGGTAACAAATATCCAAATATCATCCCTTATTAATTATTGAATACTTTTCACTATTTCTGTGCTCTCAGGGTACTTTCCATTGATGGCCTCTGGGTGGTGGCCACAAAGTCTGCTACTGCCCACCTCCCCCCAGCTGCTTCTTCAAGCTCATCACTTTGGTAGTTGAAACTGGCCATGGTACAAGTACTCAAAACATAAAAATCAACAAGTTCTACAAATTGGGCCTTTTTTTTTATTTTCCAGGGCAGCCACGTATGAAACATTTACTAGCATAATATTAGCACATTCTGTTTTCTAGCAGAGTTTGCCGAGGACTTAACACGGAGTTCCTGTTGCAGCTTACCATAGTTGAAAACATCATTATCCATCATCTTGGTCTGTTTTCTGTTGCAAATAACACAATGCCACCGATTGGGCAAATTATAAAGAAAGACGTTTATTTGGGCTCAGAGTTCTGGTCCAAAGTAAGGGCACAGCATCAGCTGATGGCCTGATTGCTAGCAGAATCCCCGTGTGATACAGCACATCACAGGTCAAGAGACAGGGAGCTCTCCAGAGACCTTGTCACACTGGCTTTCCTAGAAGACCCACTGTTGAGATAACCTATTAATTCATTAACCATATGAATGCTTTGATCCATTCATAAAAACCACCTCCTAAAAGTCCCATCTAGTCCCACCTCTTAATATCCCATAATGGGGATGAAATTTCAGCATGTGTTTCAGAGGGGAGAAACCATATTCAAACATAGTACCCAACCCTTGAAGACAAAGCAAATTCTGCTGGAATATATCCTCTCTTTTTAAAATCTTTTCTGTTTCCTACACCAGAGAGAGGCTTATTTCCTCAGGCTCTACAAACCAGCAGACCCTCAGTGTAAGATATTTGGGGGTCAACAGAAAAGTACCCAGATATAAATCCAGCATTGATATTTTTTAACTCATTCAACAATATTGTCTACCTGAAAATTGCCTTGACTGTACCCTGATATCCCGCTCAAAGCTAATATATTCAGCTAACACTCGCCTCCTCCACGTTTTCCCTGCTGACAGATTTACATAGCAATAAGGGAAATAGAATAAATTCTGGAGTGAGTAGCAATTTTCATATTAAATTTTCTTTCCTGTAGGAAACAATTCTCTCCAATGTTGCCCTTTATGCCATCTCCAAACAAGTAAAGAGGTACTTAGATTTTGAAAATAAAATGCCATTTGGTGGAATCTCATTCAACCTTTCCTTAAAGCCACAATTAATTCATACCTGTGGCTCTAAAATTTGAGGCCCAGGAAATTAAAGTGACTTGTCCAAGGTTACACAGAGGATAAATGGCAGCACTCAATTACCTGTCCTGGTGTTTGAATTCAAAATTACACCATGGTATGGATGTGGGTGTGTTTCTAAATCTTGTTAATTTATGGTTTCTTTTTATCATCATAACGGTTCATGAATCTGTTATGAGGTGATGACAGAAGAAGGGATTCCAGCAGGAAAGGTTAAGTGATTTCAAATTTTCAGCTTCTCTGCTTGTGTAACGGATTTGCATAAAAATTTGGGAATGATGAATGTAAATGGAATCTAAGCACAGGGACAGATAAAATCTTTGACATAGCTAGAGAAAGAGAAGGAATCCCATGATGTAGTTCTGCATAACTGTTTATTGTAGGAGTTCTGGCAGAGGAGAAAACACATATGAGAGACGGAAAGGGTACAACCTGTGGGGTAGGAGGAAAAGCCAGGGCATCAAGAAAGCCAAAAGGAAACACAGTGCATTAATATGAAGGGAATGATCTAGCACCTAAAGCCACTGGCTCAGCTGTTTTCTGTTCCTATAACAAAAAACCTGAGACTAAGTACTTTATAAATTATACAGAAGCTTATTTAACACATGGCTCTGGAGGCTAGGAGATCCACAAGCATGGTGCCAGCATTTTCTGAGCACCTGGTAAGAGCCTTCTTGCTGCAACATAACATGGCAGAGGGCATGACGGGGTGAGATGAGCAAGGGTGCCAGAGAGAGCTAGCTTTTGTAACAAAGCCACTCCGGTGATGACCCCTCAACCCATTCACAGGTTAATCTATTCATGAGGGTAGAACCTCGTGATTCTACCACCTCCCAAAGGTCCCACCTCTCAACACTACTGCATTAGAGACCAAGTTTCTCTAATACGTGAAATTTAAGGAACAGCATTTAAGCCGCCCCTACTGCTGAGTGGTATGGGAGAATGTTCTTTAGTTCTAGAGACCGAGAGCCCAGCAATGGCCTCAGTATTAGGGAGGGATCAGCAGAAACATGGATCTGAGAGCCAGATAAGAGTGGATGAACAGGATGCAAGGAATGGGACACAGTTTGTGCGATGCTCTTTGGGAAGTTTAGATCTGAAGGGAAGCTGAAATCTGGAATAGTAATGCAGAAAATGTAGGGGATGGGAAGGAAAATCCAGTTGACAAAGACTGACTACTTCTAATTTTTGGTTCAGTCTAGTTCATCATAAGATCCTAAATAATATGCTTGCTGGGGAAGGATATGGAACAAAAATATAGAACTTGCCTTAATGATGCCAGGGTTGCATTACCCTCTGATGAATGCATGTGTAACGGAAGAACAAATAATGAGTGTGCAGTATAAATAATCAAAAACATTAAGAATAAAGTGTTCCTATAGATTCTGTTTAAATGTTAGGCTGTTTGCTTTGGCTATTTGGTACATGGATGATAATACATAACTTACATCATGATCTTCAGAGCTGATAGGGTGAGCCACAGGCCTGCATGCCTGTAAAACTGAAGGACTCCATATCTACCTTCCTGTAATTAGAATTCACTGTGCCTTGTGAAGCAGGAAAAATATTTTTCACACAATAACTATATTTTCTAAGCCCATTTTATTGTAGGATTTTTATTCCCAAAGGTGAGTCACATCTCCAGGAATGGAAAGGGTGAGGCTCCTTAAGAGATCATTAGCAGGACAGAAATCCTAAAAAACAGGGATTCCAAGAAAAGAAGGCATTTCTCCAAATGCCTTTAGCATCTTCTAACACAGAAGCCTGACCTGGGGGTGGGGGGAAGAGGATGGTTTACAGCCTTAATATTTACCCAGAGCTGATAAGACTCAGGATAAGAGGACCAGGGTCAATATTATGGATAAAGCCACTGCCTACAATGCCAGCATCCCATATGGGTGCCTGTTTGAATCCCTGATGCTCCACTGTTAAGGCTCCTGGGAATGCAACAGGAGATGGGAGGCACAGAAGAAGCTCCTTACTCCTGGCTTCAGTCTGGCCCAGCCCTGGCTGTTGTGGCCAGGCAGAGTGAACCGGAGGATGAAAGATTCTCATTCTCTCTCTCTCTCTTTCTCTCTCTCTCTCTCTATCTCTGTGTCTGTGCCTGTGTGTGTGTGTCTTCCTCCTCTCCTCCCCCCATAACTCTGCTTTTCAAATTAATAAATCTAAAAAAAAAAAAAAAGACCAGGAAAGCCTGCCCCTTCCAACCATAGAATTGTTAGAAAAAGATCGGGAGAGAGAAGATACAGTAGGAGTAAGACCTTGAATTACCTCTGTGACTTCTACTCTCCGGGCCCATTTCTGGAAGATTCAGAACAGAATTCATGGCTCCCCTTATTTTGTGTCTTAGAAGGTTCAGGAGAGTTCCCCCAGTGGTGGGAAATGGTGGCGTTGAGAGGGCTGGGAAAATCCTAGGAACGAGACAAAGAGGCTTCCACTGGTAATGAGCAAGACTGAGGTCAGTTGACCCCGACCATGGTCTTCAAAGCATGACTGGATTCTACAGTCTCTGTAAGAGCATCAGTCACCCCAAATGACAGTCAGTTATTAATAATTGGAGAAATCTAGACCAGCTCTTTCCTAGTAGACTTGTGAGGATACAGAGGGAGGCCCTTCTGCCCCTTGGGAGGCACACTGAGTTCTGTAATAGATTTGACCACCATGAGGGGAGCTGTCAACTTTGATAGATTTCCCTTTCCCCAAGGAGACTGATTTGTGCAAGAAACTTTAGAACCAGTTTTAAGGGGGCAGGGGTGGCTGTGGATTTGTAAAGCAATTGTAAGGAAATTGTCTATTTCCTTGAACAGTTAGAAAGGCTAGGATAGCTTCCAATTTTGTCATTGTAAGTGTGGCTTCTAAGCCTTCTGGGAGAGTGCTTTGGGAAGTGTTTCTGACTTAAATTACAGCCATTTCATGGGCAGGCAGCTCAGGGGCTGTGGTAGGCAGTTGGCAGCTACCCATAGTAAGTTGAAAGGGAATTGGTCACCTGGGAGTTTTCTAACCTGATTTCAGGTTTCCTGGACACCGTGTCCTTTCCTGACCCAACACCTGCTGTGACAGATAGATGTTTGTAATGAGGTAAATACCAAACAGCTTTGTGAACATTGGGTCACCCGGGAACAAAAAAAGGGCAAGCTTGCTTAGGTGAAGCCAGCAGTTTCCTGTCCCCCTTACCACTTTCTCTGCTGAATTTTGCACTGTGGTAGAAAGCTTTGGCAAGATTTTTAGACAAAGCCTTCAAATTCAACATTTTTTTCAAGAAGTGTTTGCTGTTTCATGGCTGGGAAATTGGACTAAATCTTCTGACTTACCGTCAGAATTTTTTAAATGTCTCTTTCATACTTAAAAGCTCACTGTAAGGTTAGCTCCAAAATACATCACATAGAACACACACGCACACACACACACACACACAAATCATATAAGAAAGGGGGCAGGAGGAAATAGAGGTAGATGATGGATATTTTAAACAATTAGCAAATATAATAAAATCTTTCCAACAGAGAAATTAGCCTTGCCTTGAAGGCCTCGTTTCCGTTGATATTTCAGTAGATTTCTCCTAAAAGCTGCCTGCATGCCCCTCCATGGACCCAGTGTTAGCAAAGCTTTCTGTGTGATCTGTAACTGTTCCCTCCGCCCTGTTAACACTGCCAGAACTGGGGCTCAGCTGAGCATCTTAGACAGGTTTTCTTTTTCTTTTTCTTTTAATCTGTGCCTAAATATATTTTTGATATCTTGATCAGAGATTTATCATGACCATTTACATTTCTACAGCTTCTCAGGTTTTAAGTCTTACTGACAAAAGTGACATGAAAAAAGTTATTGTGTGAGATTTCACAAGAACCCCAAATGAAGAATCCAGATTAGCCTAGTGCCCATCCACTGTGCTACACTTCCCTCGTGGTTCTGATCAGGGTTCTAGCTGTTGGGCCAGGATTAAAGCCACTGTAGTTGGAAAACCTAGAGACTGCATTTTCAGAACTATTTTAACACTTAGACTTGTAGTCCTGGAATTACCATACTGACTTATCAAAAACGAGAGTAGAAATAGGTCTTTAAACATCTTTTATCTTTTTAAATAGGATATTTTCCTTTTTTCCCTCTATGTGCACATAAGTAAACATATTTTAAAAGCAAGTTTACTAATTTCTTTGGTCAAAACTCTAATCTAAAATGCTTATCTGTGTACTTGGTAGCCTATTGTCAATAAAAATGCATTATAATATAATACCTGAGAGGGGGGTAGATCCATTTGAATATCCTCTTGCTTTCTTTGAATTTTGTACCACATGGATCAGTTATCTCTCAATTTTGTGAATCTGCTATGATACCAGCAAGTGGGTTGCTAAACTTCCTGCACTGCTAGCTCCACATGAGCTACTAATGTTGATTATTTTAAAATTCTGGTCCCTTTGATTTGAGATCATGTGCATCCTTCTCTTGTTAGATAAAGAGGTAATTTCATTTCTCCTGCATTGTTTGTTCCAGTATTCTTTCCTCTGTGTTTCTTTATTCATTTTGAGCTGTTATGAATTTACATACAATTAAAGCAGGAGAGAATCATATTAATTGAAAAATTGATTGCATAACCTTGAGGACTTTGCTTTAATTACTTCTATTGTCCAGAAGTGGCAGCTCCCCAGATTTATCTTCCCTTAGTGGAGGGTTTTTCCCCCAGACTTCTGGCATCATCTCGTGTCCAATCTATAATGCAATGTGCAGCTATTTCCATTATGCACACAAAAATGTGATGATGGACCATGCACAAGTTAAATTAATAATCCTTCAAGGGTGGAATTAATGAGCCATTGCTAACCTTGGTAGACCTGAGGTAGTGTATTTTATAAAATTACAGACAATAAGATATGCTAAGGTTTTTGACACAAGTTGCCTGATACCACCCCTTAGCAGATATGGAAAGAGGTCCAGAGAGATTCACTTACAGGTGATGGTAGGGTGGAAATCTAGTCTCCACCCAATTGCTCTGTCCTTTCAACGTTACTCCCAACTACTCTGTTTCCCAATTGTATTCTACCTTAAAGAGTTACAGAGAAATAAGATGTAGAGATATTTGACTACTGCTGATCATGGAACAATTGAAAACTTACATAATAAAAAAGAATTAAGTTATGTGCTGGATGTAATTTAACTTTTTAAGTTAACAGTTTTCCTCTATAGCAGCAATAAAATCTATGGATATACAGTCAGCTTTCCATGTTTCTAATCTCGAGATTCAACCAAAAATTTCAACCAAAATGTTTTATCTATACTGAACAAGTACAAACATTTTTATTGTAATTCTTCCCTAAACAATGTGGTATAGCAACTACTACAATAGCATTTACACTGTGTTAGTTATAGATGGTCAAAGTATTCAGTTATATGTAATTACAGCACCATTTTACAGAAGGGACTAGAGAATCCACAAATTTTGGCTTCCCTGTGGGGCCCTATAATCAATCCTTTATGATACTGAAAGAAGACTGTATATGAGTATAAAATTATGTATGAATATGAAAAAAAACAGAAGCATAAAATTGAGAGTACACATTTATATTCTTAAGGAGTCATGTGATACATCTCTATACATAATATGTAATGATTTTCTTGTAAAATGGTAGTAAAAGAGAAAATAAAACAGTCAATATAAAAGAGTTTATTACAGTGTACAGGAGATCAGTTAACAATTAGCGGCCAGAAAGCAAATGGATAAAAGATGCCAATTTTTCAGGAAAATTAAAAAAAGGAATATAGCTAAGTGTCCAGGACACAGAATCTAGCCAAGCATGCCAGAAAGGGAAAAGTGAGAGGAGCAAATAATCAGAGAAATATGCTAAGAAATAGTTCACAGCAGAAGAATGTTAATTATAAGACCAAAGGGCCAAAGAGAGTGCCCACCAACAGGAAAAGACCCATACTAAGACTCCCAACTGAGAAATTTTGGAATACTAAAAGAAGGAGCAAATTTTAATCCTTTCCAAAAAGAAAACTGTAGGTCAAAAATTGAAAGTCAGAAGGGAATCAGCCCTCTCTTCAGAAAATTTGACAGTTTGGAAAATGATTTAATGTAAAATTTTATAGCCAGAGAGTAGAACAAAACTATATTCAGAGATGCAAAATACCATACAACCTATATATTTTGCTGAAATGCAAAGCACACTCTGTTTCTCTGTATGTGCTTATATTTCAATATGAATATTAATAGGCAACCTCTACATATTTACACATCAAATTTAAGCCATGGTTAACCTTAGGGAGGAGACTTGGACTGGAGAGTTTTTCCAATGGTACTTTTCAGCCATTTGTATTGTTTGCATGTGTCTCTTGATGTAGTTATGTTTTATCTAGGTGATTAAAATACTCTTCAATATAAAATAATTTATTTCTGGTAAAAGTTTTAAATGGGAGATTGTCTGAAATTCTAAGCTCTTCAATAACTTCTGATCTGGATCTACTTTTTTCAAATGCTTTCTATTTCCAGCTTTTAAAAAATCCAATTCTGACTAAAAACAGTCAGTATTGTTCCTTGATACCATCACATTTCTGTTAATGAGCTCTGAAACTTGATTGGTTTTAATAGAATTACAGTGATTCCCAAACAATTCTGAAGTCACCTCCCTGCTGTATATAACAGCATGTCTGTTGCTGACATGGTCTACAAAACGAAAATAGCAATACAGCAAAATAGAACTGAGAATCCAATAAAATCCATGTATAACTTTAAAAAAAATTTTTTTTTTAATTTTTTGACAGGCAGAGTGGACAGTGAGAGAGAGAGACAGAGAGAAAGGTCTTCCTTTGCCGTTGGTTCACCCTCCAATGGCCACTGCGGCTGGCGCACTGCGCTGATCCGATGGCAGGAGCCAGGTACTTATCCTGGTCTCCCATGGGGTGCAGGGCCCAAGCACTTGGGCCATCCTCCACTGCACACCCTGGCCACAGCAGAGAGCTGGCCTGGAAGAGGAGCAACCGGGACAGAATCTGGCACCCCAACCAGGACTAGAACCCGGTGTGCCGGCGCCGCAAGGCGGATGATTAGCCTAGTGAGCCGCGGCGCCGGCTCCATGTATAACTTTTAAAAATATATTTAAGTGCATCAGTGAATGGAAAAGAATGAATGTTCAGAGCACAAGGTTCAAGTGGAAACCAGTAAACAAAATAAAGCTGTCTACCTTGCAAGTGTCTGACATTGAGATTGGATTTTGTCGTGGTGGCTGGGCAGTGGAAGAAGAGGAAATGAAATCAAAGTGATGAGCCTGCTACCTAAAGCTTCAACGCCAAGAGGATCGCAGCCTGAGAGACTGCATGAATAAAACTTGCTGTCACAAAGATCTCCAAGAAAAATTGTTGATTTCAAAAATTGCTATATAATAGAGGGAACAAATAGTCCTGAGAACTCATGATTACAGGCTGGTCCTCATGGAGTTTGGGTCCTGAATCCACAGCCCTCGACAAATGTAAAACTTTAGTTTACAACTATCTCAGCCTGATAATCATCAGACTCCTGGCTTAATTAATCAGTTTGTTGACTGAAGAACTCATCTTTAAACCAAGCTAAACTATTACTATAGATAGAATTCCAAGATTTATCAGCTCATCCAAGAAATCACAGTAAAGACTAAGAAAGTCCATGAGTGACAACCAGCAACGACAACAGAGAAGGAAGATCCACAAATTCTCAAACACAAAATGATGGGAAACAAAATATCAAGCAAATGCTTTACAGATTTCAGAATGTGAGTGAAGAGACAACTAAAAGAGTGATGAATCATATTTGAAAATTAGCAAATTGGCCAGTGCTGTGGCTCACTAGGCTAATTCTCTGCCTGCGGCGCTGGCACCCTGGGGTTCTAGTCCTGGTTGGGGCGCCGGATTCTGTCCTGGTTGCTCCTCTTCCAGTCCAGCTCTCTGCTGTGACCTGGGAAGGCAGTGGAGGATGGCCCAAGTGCTTGGGCCCTGCACCGCATGGGAGACCAGGGGGAAGCACCTGGCTCCTGGCTTCGGATCGGCGCAGCGCACCAGCCATGGCGGCCATTTAGGGGGTGACCCAACGGAAGGAAGACCTTTCTCTGTCTCTCTCACTGTCTAACTCTGCCTGTCAAAAAAAAAAAATTGAGTTTCAATAAACGAAATTATTCAGACTTAACACATCATTACAGCAACACAGAGAGAATTCAACCATTTTAAAAGATCTATAAAATTCCTCAGAAGTTAACAGTGTCATACAGGGAAAATATGGTACAGAGGTGAAGAGGCACAGAGGATGGAGGGAGAAGAGAAAAAGTGAGGACAGGAGAGTATTTGAAGAGATGGGTTCATTACTGAGGAAAGACACAAATGATAGATTCAGGAATCCCAAGGAAGATAAATTTTAAACAAGTCCATTTGCAGATAGATCATATTGAAATTTCAGAAACTCAACTTCCAGTTAAAAACTAAAGCAAGAAAGAAGTTCTCAGTCTACCCAGGAGAACAGAAGAAGAGTCGGGGACAAGTGAGGCTTTGCCATCGGCATACCTTTTGCTGAAGAAAGTCCTACGTCTATTTGCTGGGCAGAGAAAAACAATTCCAGATAGAAACTCTGAGCCAAGATCAGAGAAAGCTGTAAATGGGTAGATAAATCTAAACAAGCATTGACTAAAATTAGAATGTTTTATGTTTTAAATAAAAATAAAATATAGAACAATACCATATCATTCAAAAGAGATAATTGGTGTTAAACTATTCTGAGTCCTTGAGTGCTTCAGGAAGAGAGTAAAACTATTGATTAATCCTATACTATGATAAATATTAAAATTATCCAGTCACTAAAAGAAGTGTACAGATTCATAAACTGCAGAGGAAAAAGTATGAAATTAGAAAGCATCCAAAGGAAAGCAAGAAAAAGAAGGAAATAAGCATAGAAAGGAAGGTCAAAGGAGCATTTAAATGAGATGATAGAACTGAATTAATTAGCTTTGCTAATTACAAAATATGCAAAAATGTTCCATTTAGAAATATCAAACATTTTCAGCTTGTATGTTTTTAATTCAGTGATATGTTTCTTAAAAAGGGCACATCTAGAACAAAGATTTTAGAAAAGTTGTATATAAAAAGAAAAGAAAAAAACAGACCAGGTAGATAGAACCTGCTTTAGCTAAGTTCACATTAAATAAAATAGATCTTAAGACAGAAACAAAAAGGCTGCTCTGTAATGACAAAATGTTCAGTTCTCTAAGAGAATATAACAATTTTAAACTTATGTACGCATTGTAATATATTCTTGCAATGTATAAAGTAAAAATATTGACACCGAAGTTATCTCTACAGTACAAAATGTTCAGCAAATTTTTCCCAATAATGGATATATAAAGCAGACTAGGAAATATCATCATGATACAGAAGATATGTATAAGACAATAAAATAGAAACTTTGCTAATATGTATATATGTGTGTATCTCTCAAAATGAAAGCAAATCCAAAGAAAACCTCATAATGAAAAACTTCCGTTATATGAATATGCCCATTTATCCCTTCCTACCCAATTCAGTAAGACAAGAAAAAGCAATGAAATGTATAACATTTCATATTAAATGATGAAAAGTTTAATTTATAAATATGATCTATTCAAAAGAATCTTCATATAAATTAATTTATATGAATTTTAGTAAGTATGTGGATTATAAAGTGAATATATAAAAATCTATTACATTCCCAGAAATAAGCAACAGGCATGTATCATACCTTTAAATTTTTATAATAAATATACTATATGCACTAATAAGTTTAGCAACAGCTATGGGACATTATAGAAAAGAATACATCAAACAAGGCCTATTATAATATACTTAAGAATTACAGGACACAATAGCATAAAAACAAGTTCTCCTAAATTACTCTATAGATTAAAAGCAGTGCCAATAATGAAATAAACATTTGTAGAATTTGATAAGCTGATTCAAAAATTTATAATGAGAAGAAAATGCCCAGAAGTTAGTGAGACACTCCTGAAATAGATCAGAGTATTGACTACTGATATGGAAAAGAAATTAAATTGGATCCTACCTCACATCATACACAAAAATCAATTCTAAGTGATTTCAAGGCTTAAATGTGAAAATGACACCAAAAATCTTTGGAAGACAATTTAAAACAGGCTTATGCATGTGTGGAAAGGAAGAATTTCTCTAGCAATACAGAAAAGAACAAGATTTAGCAGAAAGAATGATAATTTGGTCTACATTAAAAGTAACATGTTCTGTTCATCAAGATACATTTTAAAGAAAATTAAAATACAGATAACTTCTACACATAAAGCGTATTAAAATTAATATATTTTATTATATCAGTAAAATTATAGTATGTGGTATTTATATATTAGTATTAAGATAATATTAGTATATATAAAATTCCTATAGATTTAGAAAAAGATCCAATATAAAAATTATGAAAACTAAATAGCTGCTTCAAAAATAGGCTCAAACTTTCTAGCCATCAATCAAATGCAAATTTAAACCACAATGTTATGCTATTTAACATCTTCAGACTGGCAAAACTTAAAGCTGATGATATCAAGTAATTTGCAAGCACATGGTGCATCTGGGACCACTCTATACTGCTGGTGGGGATCTAAACTGGTACAGTCTGGAAAACAATTTGGGATTATCTAGTAAAATTGAAAATGTACAGTCCCTAAGGCCAGACTTTCCTTAACAATTTAAATTTATGCATAAATGCACAAAAGAGAGTTGTGTGTGAGTGTTAATAGCATTTTGTACTAAAACCAAAATGGAACTAACCCATTTATACATCAAGAGTAGAATGAAGCGAAGTTAATAAATGCCTGCACGAGAATGTTAGATAACACCTAAGCAGCTCAGGCTACACACTCACAGATACACACCACGACTTGCGTAAATTGCAGCAACACGGTATTTAATGAAAAACAAGAGGCAGGAAAATACATACAGTATGATTCCAGTCTGTAACTTTAAAAATACATTAGAAGAATCAATATGTTATTTAGGAATACAATCCTGGTAAAACTAATTATAGTGTGGAAATGATAAACCAAGAAATTCAAGATTACTGTCACCACTAAGGAATCAAGGAAGTAGATGAGATTTTTTTTAATATAAACCAGGCAGTTGGTGTTTATTACTTCAGTGTTCTTTATATTTATGAATATTTTACTTTCTTTTACAGTTAATCAATTTTTAAGAAACAGGGTTTTTTAAATGGAAAGAAAAAAGTATTCATGATGTATCACTCTAATGTGTGCATAATTTTGCAAGATGAAATATTTTCAAATGTCAGTATCTTTGGTGTTTTTCATTATGTTGAAATTACTCATCATCATTACACATAGCAAGTGGAAAATAATCTCATTCAGATCCAGCTACTACTTTGAAATCATCTGTGGGCTTCTCAGAAGGCAGAGAGCTAAGTTCCCCCTTCTCAGCAGGTATCTACATGATCTGGCCCTGGATTCCTCTCCAGCTTGCCCCCTCCTCCTCACACTCTTTGCTCATATGTATACCAGCATCTCAACCCCCAAAACAGGTCAGTCTAAGCTTTGGCTGTTTCTTCTGCTAGACCACAATTCCTCCAAACTTCCCCACTCTGGTCCTTTGTGTTCAGTTCTTGATTCAAATGTCACCTACAAAGAGAGGCTTCTTCAAATCACAAAACAGACTACCTGCTAAACTCTCTGCTCTGTTATTTGGGGCACTGATCAGTCCCAAAAGATCTACCTGACCCCCACACAGGGCCACACCTCTTTGTTCTTGCCAAGTACCATGCATATTGTAGACATTCAATACATTTTCTGTACCGAGTTACTATTTTTGGCCTTTTGTTCTTTAGTTGCCTGCATGTGCTGTCCTGTTTTGAATGGCTTTGTCAGCATCTCATTGGATCGCTAATGACACTCACCACACATCTCACTACCCAGGCTGCGGGAATGAGTTTGGCATCTTATTTCCTTGCTTGTTGGTACAGATATATCCTGCATTCAAAAGGTCTGTACCACATATAAGATAACCAGTAAACAAAATTGCATTGTTTTTAAATTCCAAAGCTCAATGCTTTTATTTAGTACTAAACCACAGATTTGGGGGCCTGTAAGTAGGTCAAACATTGCACTGAGTGATCTATCAGTCCTTTGCCATCTGTTTACATGAATCAATGTCAGATGAACACAAATATATCCCTGCGAAGAGGACCTTGGAAAATAGTGTTGAAGCCCCAAGCTTAGACCCAAGACAAATACCATCTCCCAGAATAACATTGTCAAGGCAAATCCAAAGATATCACAGCACAGATTTAAATGCTGGATATGATTTCTCTGTGTATTATTTTCTTTGGATAGTAGATCCTGAATGGGACCTGTTTCTGCTTCATTCATCTGAATCTTATTACATGCCAGATATCCCAAGAAGTCAGGGATGGCAGGAAGTAGATGAGGAAGAGTTCACATTGGAAGCTATAAGTAGCCTTAGAGAGAAACAAAAAGAATGTGGAGACAATGAGATGTGCGTATCCAGCTGGCTACTGGATTGTCAGCCACCAGAATTGGCTCTCAACTTGGACTTCAGAGCTTTACCAGCACAATGAAAATTGGTATGAGTATAATCATCATTATAAATGCTATATACTTGAAGGTTGCTTTGTTCCCAAAAGGAACTTTAATGACAACCATGTGTGCAGCACAAAAAAGATAAAGACAGAGAAAGTAAAGAAAATAAGATCAGAAAAGCAGCTTGGAGACAGGAGGGAATAGATTAATAAACCGCTCACAACACACTCCCATTGCCATCCTAAATATTACTTGGTTTTGGACTACAGAATCCATTAATCAAAACTGGCCACGGAAGAAAAGCATCCCTGGAGTCACTTGGGCTTGAAATTAATGTTTGGATTCTAACCTTTATCATTCTGTTTCACCATATACTCCCTCATGGTATCCCTGTATCGTTTATCCATTCATATATTTCTTGAATGTATTCAGTGTGCCAAGGTTCATGTCATGTTCTAGGAAAATGATCCATCATAAAAGTAAACTGCTCTAGTGGAGCTTAAAGAGAAATGAGAGATGGAGGCAGTGAGTGATTACATGAAAGGATGTGTAGCTACAAACTGAGACAAGTTATCTGAAGGAAAGAAATATGGTGTCAGGAAGAGCTCACTACAGAAAACCCAGACTGGTCTAAATAGGTTGTATTGAAAATTACCCAGGATATCTTGGAGCAAGTAGTGTTTGAACTAAGAGCTGAAGACTAAAGTAAGAATTAACTAGGTAAATGATGTGGGGTACAGAGTGAAGAAGAGTGTCTGGATAAAGCAAAACCTTTCCACATACAGAAAATGTTAGTTGCAAAGGCCCTGTTATAGGAGGGATCATGGCATGTTCCAGGAACTGAAAGGCCATGCAAGAAGGCAGAGAGAGCAAGGAAGAGTATAAAACGGGGCCAGTGAAATTCATACAGCTGGGTTGCTGCATTAGCAATTTGGTTTTTATCCTATAGGACTTAAGTCTGAGTGGAGGTATTGGCATGATCATATTAGGTTCAGGAAAGATTTTTATTGGGTGATATGGAGAACAAATTAAAGGATGGAAGATGGCCGGCGCCGTGGCTCAATAGGCTAATCCTCCGCCTTGCGGCACCAGCACACCTGGTTCTAGTCCCGGTCGGGGCACCGGATTCTGTCCCGGTTGCCCCTCTTCCAGACCCGGGAGTGCAGTGGAGGATGGCCCAAGTGCTTGGGCCCTGCACCCGCATGGGAGACCAGGAGAAGCACCTGGTTCCTGGCTTCGGATCAGCGCGATGTGCAGGCCACAGCGCGCCGGCCGCGGTGGCCATTGGAGGGTGAACCAACGGCAAAGGAAGACCTTTCTCTCTCTCTCTCTCTCTCTCACTGTCCACTCTGCCTGTCAAAAATAAAAATTAAAAAAAAGGATGGAAGATGCAAATAGGGTTCAGAAGATCAGTTCTAGTTATTATACTTGTACCTGTAAGAGATGTTGGTAGTATGGAGTTGGTTTCTGGACAATGGAGATGGAGAAAGGGAAAGGAATGTGAGAGGTAGGACTTAATGCTGGGGTTGCTGCTGTAGGGTGTAGAGAAATGGAGGAGGCAAGACATTGCCTGACTTTGTGGTTTGTACAACTGAGTTGGCTGGGAGAGGGATTTGCAGAAGACAGCTACACTGGGAATGAGGGAGAGACCCATGAGAACAAGGTGTGATGGAGAGGTCTTTAAGGCATCTAAATAAAGAAGTCACATAGATGGTGACATTTACCCTTTTGGAAATGAGAGAAGTCCTGCTGGAGTCCAAAAACCTGTGAATCATCCATATAAACATAGAAGGATGTGATAAACGGATGACTATGAACAGTACCCAATGAGAAAATAGAGAAAGAGACCTCAGGCAAGGACTTGAAGAGCTTTCAAGGATCAAGTTGACCTGAGGTTATTCTGAACTCAGTACTTAGATTGTAAGGGCAAGTCTTTATTTTTCTCACCATTTCCTTAAGCTTCTTCCTTACTGTTTTGTTGTCATCTATCTGTTACTCTATAATTTCCTTAGTTAGCCCCAAATCACTCCTGCCAGTGATGATAAAAGTTTCAACATAAATGAGATTAATCATGTTGGAAAACATAATCAGGTCAGTTTTGAATGAATCAGAGTTTGTAGGTGGGCTGAATGATGTTTTGTTACCAAACCCACTCAACTGTCAGTGATTTCTATTCCTGCCATGTACTGGTTCATCTTTTCTAGCCTTGACATATGAGGTCAACTTGAGATGCTCTCCATAGATGCTTTGCAACTTGGTGTGAGATGACCAAGGGATTTTCTACTGTCATTTACCTGGAAATGATCACTTTGAACACTGCAGGAGCTAACATCTCTATTTTTTTAAAAAAATTTATTTTATTTATTTGAAAGAGTTACAAAGATAGGTACATACAGCGAGAGAGGTCTTCCATCCGCTGGTTCACTCCCCCAGATAGCCACAATGGCTGGAGCTGCTCTGATCTGAAGCCAGGCCACAGCAGAGAGCTGGATCAGAAGAGGAGCAGCTGGGACTAGAACCAGCACCCATATGGGATGCCAGCGCTTCAGGCCAGGGCTTTAACCCACTGCGCCACAGCGCCAGTCCTGAGATAACATCCCAGTTTTGGGTGTTATTATAAGCTATCTAAGGAAGTATGAGATTTTGTAATTAATGATTGAGAAAACCAACAGAAAAGTTAATGTTTGTACTGTACAGTAGTTTGCATTATACAAGACTGTATTTTCATAGTAGATATAGCATAGGAGGAAAAATCCTTATTAATTGTAAGGCATGGAATTTTTTCCTCCATGAGTATTTGTTCACTGAATTTGATAGTGATAAGACTGTAGTGAAGAGCTGCATTCAGTTCATATGGGTGTGGAGGGGATGCATGCACATGTGCATTATAGGTATTTGCATGTGCTGCATGTGTTTATTATGTAATATTTAATATGGAGACACTGTCTTCTCTCTAGAGGGAGCACTAAGTTGAGCCATGAAATGAAGGATTTTTCTAGTTCATTTTCATGTAGGCAAGAGATAAGAATGCTTCTTCAGATAAACATGAAAGAAGTTTATAGATGAGTACTAGGCAATGTGGGAAACTCTAGCCACACATGACTGTTCAAAGTTGTTAATTAAAATGAAATAAAATAAAAAATTGTTATTCAATCATAGTAGCCACATTTTATGTGTCCCATATACCTAGTGGCTACATTGTGATCAGTGTCAACAAACAGCTTTTCTACCATCACAGCAAGCTTTACAGAGTGGTGCTGAAACAGAGCTGGGATCAAATCCAGGCCACTGCCTATTTTTATATAACCTGTGTACCGAGTAACGTTTAGATTTTAAAATAACTGAAAAATAATTGAAAGAAGAAGAGTATTTCAGAAAACATGAAAATCATTAGAAATTCCTATTTTAATGTTCTTGAATAAGGCTTTATTGAACACAGCCATGGACCCTCCTTTGGTCAGTATCTATGTTTTCACACTACCACAGCCAAATTGAGGGGTTATGATAGAGACTAAAATATTTACTCTCTGGGTCTATACAGAAAAGTTTTCCAATCCTTGAACTAAAAGAAAGGTAAATGGTAATGTCTCAAGTGACTTTAATAGAGAACACTCTGTGTCGTTTAGAAAATGAAATGGGGAGAAGGGAAAGTGTACCCAGAACCCATAACATGATTTGATGGCTGTAGGATACTCTGCATTTTAAGATTTGATGGTAGACTGGCATGAAGGTTCTCAAAACATTAGAGGTAGCCTTCAATATTGAATGCTCAGATTTCTCAGTGTCCTTAATTTTTAAAAATATATTCTTAAAATATCACTTCTCTGTAATCCACTGTATTGCCCATTGTCAAAGGCAAATTAAGTTCTCTCAGAGGTTTGACAATACGAAACAAGGAAATTCATTTGCCCTCTTGACAGTGATGCCAATTATGTTTATAACCTTCTCTTGGGCAAATAGCTGAGACAATGAATAAAGTATTTTGCAATGGGACCTGAGCTAACCCAGCATCAATCTGCTCTCATTACTACCATCACTTCCCATCTCTTGAGGATGAGCCCAGTAATAAGGATATATTTTTCTCTTATTGGTTCATGCTTAAATATACACAAAAACTTCATTAAGGCTTTCTCTTTCAGAAATTCCACAAAGCTATTGAGAATTTCTGCAGGACTAGGCTTCTGTCTTACCTACCACCAGGAAGCCCAGCCAGTCAATTTGATACTGTTGATAAATTATGTAGTGGATAGGACCAACATCATTTTATTTTCTTCCCTGATACAGTTATAAGTGGTTCTTTATGAAAGAAGAAACATATAGCTTTGTCCTGAATGTAATCTTTTAGGGACTCCTAGGGAATTCCTAAGCCTTGCGAATTAGAGTTTGAAAAGGAAAAACCCTACTTCCCTCGAAGGGCCCACATTTAAACCCTCATGAATCCTAATTTGTGACATACATGCTAAAAGTATTTGTTTTGATGTTTGCAACTTTCTTTGAAATGCATCCAAAAAATAAATGGAATAGACATATGCTAAGGCAAGTTTGGTAAATTGTGAATAGCAGAATCTATGCAAGGGGTGTACTGCTTCCCTCTAAAATTCGTTCAACTGTTATATATGTTTGAAGATTTTCATAATAAAATGTTGGAGAAAAAAATTCTCCAGAAATATGTTTTGCTTCAGCCTCTAATTCCTCAGTCTAAGCCTTAAGCATAACTGACTTCAAAGGAGTAAATCTTCAGAAAAAGTCTGTGACTCAAAGGATTGCTACTCAAGTTTTCTTGGACAGGGCTGAAGTTTGGGAACAAATGAAAATCCCCACCATGTTGGTGGGGGCCCACTGACCTCACTGTGGCAGTAACTACTCAATGACTGTTAGGGGTTAATGCAGATTAACACCATGGTGCAACATAAAGAATATGAGCATTTTGACTTCTAGTCTTTAAATTTCTGAGCCTGATCCTTATACCCTCACTTTAGTCTGTACCACAGATGTACCATCTGTACATCATCAGTTAAACAGATAATTTCAGGAGGGTTCTGTAGGCAGATTTGAAGACCTGTAATTTGTTTAACACAGAATGCATTGTTGATTCACACCTGGAAAGGGTCCATGTGATATCAGAGATGACTCCCTAAAATCTATATAGAAATGTGGCCCTTTAAATTTCCCCAGAAGTGCCATCTGGGATGCCACATATGTTACCGGACTTTGGGGTGCCATATGTTATCACCATATGCTTATTAATAAATCCCCAATATTAATAAGCCTGAGAGGGTTCTTGCCTAATATTTAGGAAGAATTCTAAAGGCCAGCACAGATAAATGAGGCAGCATGGTACATTTTAAGCTTTTATTTGGTGCGAAAGATGCATAGGAGAGTGAGAGCTTTATTTAAGAGAGAAAGGTAAATCTGGGTTCATACCAAGCACCAGGAACCAGCCACGTGGAGGAGCATCTAGGCCAGGAAACTTAGGGTGCATGGCCCGAAGGCCATGTGCCCTGGAGGTGCAGGGCTACAGCCAGCCCCCTCCTGGCAAGAGGCCAGGGAAGAAGAGAAGGGTGTCCCAGGCTTTTAACCCACTTCCAAAGCGGAGTGTGGTTAATTAACCTGATTGGCTGGTGGGCACCCAGGTGTGGCCAGGTAGGGGCATGAGGTCACACAGGGGCGTGGTGAAGGTATCAGGTAGGGTGTGAGGGACATAACTGACTTCAAAGGAGTAAATATTTAGGGGTGGCAAAGACGTGGTCTTTCAGCTCACAAACCTAATCAATTTTAGCCTGTATGCCTGCCTACTTCACATGAACTGATATTTCCATAGCAAAAAAGAACCAAAAGCCTGCCATTCTGACATTTAGATTTCCTACTAGCATATGTCTGTTTGATTAAATTTAATATTTAGCATAAGGAGGATAGAACAACCACTAAGTTAAAGAGGAAAAGGTGATTAGCATAAAAGTGTGCATTACTGGAAATATTTAAAATTTATTTAAAATACTTAAAATTTCTCTTGAGACCCTTGAAACAAACTATGGTAGCTTTGGATATGCTATATATATATATATATATATATATATATATATATATATACATACACATATATATATATATATATTTGCCACAGAGACCATCCAATTCCAACTAGATGGTTCTGTCTTTAATAATTGCTCCAAATAGGGAATGTACAAAAAGTTCATGGAAAAGTGTGTTATCAAAAAAATTTCACATAGATTCATGGGCTCCAAAACTTGGGACACCAAAATCAACTTTTAATTTCATTTTTCCGTGAACTTTTTGTGCTCTCCTCATATATAATCCTAAATTTTGTCTTTAAATGTTTATACTATCAGTGTTTTTTTATGTATAACTGCTGGACCAGTAATTGGTCCTTTAATAAGTAGTGAGTAGAGGTGAGAACTCCAGAATTTGTGGGAGGAAATTCCAATCAGAGGGAACAGTAGGTGTGGCTGTCTAGGAGAAAAAAATGCCCAATAGAGGAACTGGATGAAGCCTATTACAATGGAAATAAATGACACTGAAGGAGAGAATGAGGTCAGAATATACAAGACAATTGTAAGAAGCAAGGACTTGGAGTTTTATCCAGAAAACAATAGGACCACTGAAGGGACATGATCCAACTTCTGTTCTAGCAGAATTTCTTTGACAGTGAATTGGAAAGAGGAACCAGACATCAATTACAAAGCTATTCCTAATGTCCATATAATGATAAAACTCTGCTTTCCTGTTCATGAGAAGAAAGCAAGAGTAAGAACCACTGAATTCATGCTTGGTAGAATAAGAAAATTCCCTGGCCAAGGATAATAGAAGATAAAACAATCAAGTCCACCAGCTCATTACTTTCATTTGCTTCGCCTTTATGTGTCAGATGAAGATGGTAGCTTTGGGATCTGCAAGGAGGGAAGGCCTACACTTCCGGGAATGGAGAGTTCCTACCTGTACTTCCCGGGAAGAAAAGTCCTTGTCAAGGTCCCTGCGGGTGCCTAAAGGTCAACCAATGAGGATCAGACCCGCCTCAACCTTTAACCCCCATGCCCTGAATCTATAAAAGGAGCCCTTCCAACCTCTGATGCATGACTTCCCCGGCCCCTGCTCTGTTGGGACCGGGGAACCTTCCCAGGAGCGGAATCCCAATAAAAGCTTGTGAATTAATTGATTCATCTGCCTGGGAAGATTTGTTATTCACCGGACACCTTGCAGAAGTAACTCTAATGTTCTCAGGTGAATCTAGTAAATGAGTCTTTGTGTATTAACTGTAATAAAATCTATCCAAAGGCTGATTTTCATGTATCTAGACAGGACATATAATATAGCCCAGATTTCACATGGGTGACACAGGGGGTTGCAGACTCTCTGAGTTTCCGACACAACTTTTAGAAGCCATGCTATTCCTCACAGATGGAGTCCTCCACCGCTGTCAGCCAATTACAGCTGTGCGCACTCAGAGAACTGAACAATAGGCAAGGGAAGCCGTCTTGAGCACCTCTCTGCTTCATGATGCACAGCCACATAGGGTTGTATTAGAAGTCTGACCACAGGTTAACCAGTGATTTTTTTCTCTCAATTCTTATTTACAAATCTCTCTAATCTCCCTGATTTTACTTATTTTGAAAAAAGTTTATACTTGTTTTGTTTGAGAGACGGAGAGACAGAGAAAGAGGAAGAGAGAGTTCTCATCTGCTTGTTCACAGTCCAGATACCCACAATGGCTGGTGCTGAGTCAAGGCTACAGCTGTAGCCAGGTATGCAATCCTGGTACCTCATGTGGATGGCAAGAATCCAATTACTTGAACCACCACTGCTGTCTCCCAGGGTCTGCATTTTCAAGAAACTGGGGTCAGGAGCTGGAGCCAAAAATCTAATCTGGACATTCCAAAGTAGCATGCAGGTGTCTTAACCAGTGTCTTAACCATTAGACCAAATACCTATCCCTGCCTTTATTTCTAATTGGATTATTTGGCCTTGGCTTAGAGGTCTTAGGACCACTAAGATGAATTGTAAAAAGAGTGGGATCCATCCTTAACACAGCAAGACACACCTTAGATATTGAATGTTGAATAAGTCCCTTTAGTTCCTTTTATTTTAATGTGCCTCTTTTTCCTAAAAGCTAAGTCCCAAAACAGAAAAGTGTAAATGATCATCTATCTTTGGATAAATGAATTTTCTGAAATAAATTCCACAAATATGTTCCCATTTTTTCAGTTAAAATTTAATTTTCAAAGGATTTTAAAAGTCAAGCTGAGACTTCTGAATTTATCCAGTAGACACTCCTTGCCTTTGGTGGATATTGCCTGTCAAGGCTTTACTGAGAAGGTGACTTTCAGAAAGGAGGCATATAACCTACTGGTAATAAGGACAGCAGAAGTGAACTATTGAATGTAATAAAATTTAGTTGTCTTAAGATTTAAATAGGATTTATTTAGGGAAATGAGAGTTACATAATATTTAAATGAATTGTGGAAATCTTGGCCTTGAAATTGCCTGTTATAATACTTTGAAAGAATTAAATTTTGTTTAAAAGTTGCAGGCTTCCTGAATGTCAGAGGAAGGTGAAAATGCAGTTGTGGGATAAAGAGACTAACACCTGGAAAAATAGCCAGAAATTATGAACCTGGATCTCTTCCCAAATCCTTGTGCTAAAAAGATGATCTTGATGAGTGCTGACATTTTAAACACTGGAGTGCAAAGTGCAGTGTATTGCCTTCTAATGGATTAGAGCACATGATGGCTCTTGAGCCAGATTAGAAGAAGCCCTATCATAAGATTATGAGAAATGAGAGGGAAGAATCAGAATGGAAAGCCTGACCCACTGATGACTCCCTTGTCTAAAGAAAATGTTTGATCATGCTTACAGTGCATGGCTTCCTGAGAACAGATCTTTACCATCATCAGTCACTGTTTAAAATTGCACCAACTGCATTGATCAAGTCTCTGTGGAACCCCGTGCATGTTTAGCTATCTTGATGGCAGGGCCCACATTCCATAGAAAGCACCTCAAGTTAGTAGTGGGTCAACACTGCCAAGGAATTCAGTGTGCAATCATAGAAAACTCCAAAAAATATGACTGTGGGGAGCTGAGTGGTGGTCTCCAAAGAGTTATCTCTATGCTGTATTTCTTGGAACCTGTGAATGTTCCATTATTTGAAAAAGGGGTCTTTGAGGAAATCATCCTGGATCATCTGGGTGGCCCCTAAATGCAGTTGCCATGTGCCCCGAGAAGAGGGGGACAGTGAGAAGTTTGACACAGAAGAGAAGGAGACATTGTGATGATGGAGGCAGAAATTAAAGCAGTGCAGACCCAATGCAAGGAATGCTGGGAGCTACTAGAAGCTGGAAGGAGCAAGGGACTGATTCCCAAGTGAGTATGGCTCTGCTAACACCTTAATTTCAGACTTGAAGCCTCCAGAACTGGAAGTGATCAATTTTGTTATTTTAAGCCATCCAATTTTTATGAAATCATTAAAACAGCCACAAGAATCCAATACACTGATAATGGGTTCTGGTCCCTCCATTTATTGACACTCTCCCTAACATTTGCTTTTCCGTGTGAGGTATCTGTAAAGTCATTTTCCCTTCTGCACTCTTGCAAATCTTTCTGGAATATTCTCTATAACTATTAGTAGAGGCCATCACAACCACATTTGTGGGTTATATGTGTTAAATCTGCAGAGCTCAGATAAAATATCTGATCAAAGCCAACTATTGAACTAGTTAGTTGCTTTCTTCTCAAGTTCATTTGACAGAAATTTTTTGTGGGCATCTACTATGTATGTGCCAGGCATTGTTCTATGTAATGTGGATACAATGAGAAAGCAAATGGATAAACATCTCTGTTCAAAAGAAAGAAAATATATAGCATGTTGGGTGGGTAGCAAAAACTATAGAGAAAATTAAAGAGGAATAGGGAGCAGAGGCGGCTTCTTCATGACACAGGGAAGGTTTTACTGAGGTTACCTTAATGAAGGAGATGTACTGAGATTCTCCAGAGAAACAGAACCAAGAGTAGATAGATTTATATAGAAGACTATATACTCTTTTATATATATATATATATATATATATATATATATATATATATGAAGAGTCTTCAAAGAGTTCATGGAAAATGCATATTTTGAAAAATTATGCATTGATTTCCAAATTTTATACAAATATAAACTTTTGTTTTTCCATGGACTATTTGAAGTTCCCTAATATAAAAAGAATCATTGTAAAGAATTGGCCCCAACAATTATGGAGGCTTGCAAGTCCAAATTCTGCATAGCTGATATCCTGATTCAAGTCCAAAAGGCTAGAGTTCACAGGCTGTCAGACTGGAGGAATTCTCTCTTATTTAGGGAAGCTAAGCCTTTTGTTCTATTCATGCCTTCAATTAATTGGACAAGTTCCACCTCCATTAGGGAGAACAATTATCTTTACTCAGCCTAATGTTAATTTCAGACTTCAAACTCATCCAAAATCACCCTCAAACATACAGAATAATGTTTGATCAAATATCTGGGCAGTCTATAGCCCATTCAGGTTTTTTAAAAAATATTAATTTGAAAGGCACAGTTACAGAGAGAGATGAAGAAGGAGAGAGAGAGAGAGAGAGAGAATCTTCCATCAGTTGATTCACTCCCCAAATGGCCACAATGGCTGGGCTGGGCCAACCAAAGTCAGGAGCCAGGAGCTTCTTCTGGATCTCCCATGTGAGTGCAGGGGCATAAGCATTTGAGCCATCTTCCGCTGCTTTCCCAGGTACGTTAGTAGGGAATTAAATTGGAAGTAGAGCAGCCGAGACTCAAACTGGTGCCCATATAGGATGCCATTGTCGCAGATGGTGGCTTTACTTGCTATAGCATAATGCCAGCCCCAACCTAGTCAAGTTCATTAAAAAATTGAATAACAGGGCTATGCTGATCAAGCCACCGTTTCCCATAGTGTCCACCTCACTCCAACAGGTTTCCCTCTTGGTGTTCAGTCAGTCGTCATCGATCAGGGAGAACATATGGTATTTGTCCCTTTGGGACTGGCTTATTTCACTCAGCATGATAACAAAACAGGATGCTGGGTGAACAAGCCATAAAATATCTGTGGAAAGAGCTAGCTCTGTGCAGTAAGTTTCAAGATCTAAGGTCCTAGGCTGTACAGAAAACAAGAAGGCAACGAGTACAGGAGTATAAGAGAGTCCAGGGACATGAGTTAAGAGTTCTTAGGGAGAGGCAGTGGCAGACATGAGTGACCATGGCAATGATTTCTTGTGTTTTGTTATTTTTTAAAACTTATCCGGCCGGCGCCGCGGCTCACTAGGCTAATCCTCCGCCTTGTGGCGCCGGCACACCAGGTTCTAGTCCCGGTCGGGGCGCCAGATTCTGTCCCGGTTGCCCCTCTTCCAGGCCAGCTCTCTGCTGTGGCCAGGGAGTGCAGTGGAGGATGGCCCAAGTGCTTGGGCCCTGCACCCCATGGGAGACCAGGATAAGTACCTGCTCCTGCCATCGGATCAGCACGGCGCGCCGGCCACGGCGGCCATTGGAGGGTGAACCAACGGCAAAGGAAGACCTTCCTCTCTGTCTCTCTCTCTCACTGTCCACTCTGCCTGTCAAAAAAAAAAAATTATCCCGGAGTTTTGCCTTTGTTACATTATTTTCCTTTCATAGCTATTTTTTCCAGTTATACCCATTATACTCATGAAAAAATTACATACAGACTTCAGAGATCAATGTTTTATTTAAAATTATTCATCAAAATCTATTGTAATTTGTTTATGGATATTTGCTTAGGTTCCAAAATATAGAATTCTTCTTCTGTATCTTGTATTACTAGCCTGTCCTGAGGACTGATGAGTTGGATTTATTTGTAGATTCCTGAACTGGGGAGTCTGCATATGATAATCATGCAAATATGCATGCAGGTGTGCTGTGGAACCAGCTTTTTTTTTTTCATGTCATAAACTGCATCATAGATTTAATAGCTTCTCCATTGATATCTATTCATTCTCATCTCAGACGGCACAGGAAATAGTTTAAAGCTCATTCCTGTAGCATAAAACAACTCACTAGGCATCTGAGTTTGTGATCTTTGTTGCATAACAAACTACATCAGAACGTAGTGAATTGAAACACTAGCCATCTGTTACCGCTTACAGTCGATGGGTCAGGTGGGCCTTTCTGCTGATCTGGGCTGGCTGCAGCTGATCTCAACAGGCTCAGTTTATCTCACTTGGTCCCAGTTCATGGTGGCTGTGTTCAGCTGGCAGATCTGCTGAACTCAGAGTGGTTGAGGATGGCCTTCCCCACCTGTAAGACATCTGGCTGGTAGCTGTGACAATGGGAATTGTTGAATCCTGTGTCTCTCATTCCCCAGCAGGCTATCCCATGCTTGATTTAAAGGAAAAAACTACAGAAATTTTAAGGCCTGGGCTCAAAACTGGCATATTGTACCTTCTGTCACATTCTGCTATCCAAATCAAATCTGAAAGGCAGCTAAGATTCAGGATGGAAGGAAATAGATAGTAAGTTTTGATAAGAGAAACTGCAAAAGAACTAGCCATTTGTTGGCATCTACACAAAGTTTCATAGTTAATTTTGTATTCCAGATGGACTGGGTCACAGGGTGCCCAGACATTTGGTCACATGTTATTCTGGATGTCTCTGGAAGAGATTAAATCTATAGACTAAGTAAAACAGATTGCTTCTCTTAGCTAAAGAACTGACAAGAACAAAATATAGGAAGAGGAAACTGCTTGACTTCTTGAGCTAAGAACATTGATCTTTTTCAGTCTTCAGGTTCAGATGAAACACGAGAGCTCTTCTTGGGTCTCAGCCCGCTGACTTTTGGACTTGAACTTACCCCAGTGATTCTCCCGGTTCTCAGGCAGGGAGATGCAGACTGGAACTACAGTGTGACTAGCCTGGGTCTCCAGCTTCCCAACTACAGATCCTGGGACTTCTCAGCCTCCTAAATCACACAAGTCAATTCCTTATAAGAAATCAATACATAAACTATATAGAGAAAGACATATGCAGGGTCTTCAAAAATTTCATAAGCAATATATGTTATGAAAAGAACTAGAAATAGATTTTAAAAGTTTTGACACCAAAATAATCTTATGTTTAAATTCCATTTTCTATGAGCTTTTTGAAGTTCCTACACACACATTCACACACACATACACTGGGTATTGGTTCTATCTCTCTGTGGAACCCTCACTAATAAAAATTTTGGTATCCAATGGTTCTAGAGAAAAATAATTTATTTTTTACCTAGAAATCTTTAAGGCATACAAACTTCATGCGTTTCATATATACAAATTTAGGAACATAGCTATTGTTCCCATCTTATCCTCCCTCCTTACCCACAATCCCACACTTCTACCTCCTGCCTCTCCTATTCACATTCTTATTTTTTACAAAGATCTACTTTCAATTAACCTTATACTCATAAGATTAACCCTACACTAAGTAAAGATTCAACAAATAGTATGAAGAGAGAGAGAGAAAAAAAAGAAAACGCTGTTCCTCAACACCAAGACAAGGGCTGATCAAAATCATCACATCTCAAAGTGTCAATTTTGCTTCTATAAATTGCCTTTTAGGTACTACATTAGTTACCACAGACCAGGGAGAACATACGGTATTTGTAATTTGTAATTTGGGGACTAGCTTATTTCACTAAGTATAATGGTTTCCAGTTGCATCCATTTTGTTGCAAATCATGGATTTGATTTTTTTTTTACCTCTGTGTAGTATTCCATAGTGTGTATTATACCATAACTTCTTTATCCAGTCTTCAGTCGATGGACATCTGGGATGATTCCATATCTTGGTTACTGTGAATTGAGCTGCAGTAAACATGGAGGTTGCAGATCACTCATTCATATGTTGATTTCTTTTCCTTTAGGTAAATTCCCAAGAGGGGATGGCTGGGTCATATGGTAGATTTCTGAGGTATTTCCATACTGTCTAGCACAGTGGCTGCACTGATTTACATTCCCACCAACAGTGGATTAGGGTACCTTTTTTCTCCACATCCTCGCCAGCATTTGTTGGTTGTTGATTTCTGTATGAGGGCCATTCTAACTAGATTGAGGTGAAACTTCATTGTGATTTTTATGTGCATTTTCCTCATGGCTAGTGGTCCTCAGCATTTTTTCATGTGTCTGCTGGCCATTTGAATTTCCTTTCTTGAAAAATGCCTGTTCAAGTCCTTTGCTCATTTCTTAACTGGATTATTTGTTTTGTTGTTGTTGAGTTTCTTGAGCTCTTTATAGATTCTGGATATTAATCCTTTATCAGTTGCATAATTTGCAAATATTTTCTCCCACATTCTGTCAGTTGCCTCTTCACTTGGCTGAGATGTTTCTTTTGCAGTGCAGAAACTTTTCTGTTTGATATAATCCCATTTGTCAAATTTGGTTTTGATTGCCTGTGTTTCTGGGATCTTTTCCAAGAAGTCTTTCCCCATGCCAATGTCTTGTAGGGTTTCCTCAATATTCTCTAGTAATTTGATGGTATCAGGTCATAGATTTAGGTCTTTAATCCATTTTGAGTGGATCTTTGTGTAAGGTGTAAGGTAGGGGTCGTCTTTCATACTTCTGCATGTGGAGATCCAGTTTTCTCAGCACCATTTGTTGAAGAGACTGTCCTTGCTCCATGGATTGATTTTACCTCCTTTGTCAAAGATTAGTTGATTGTAGATTCATGGATTGGTTTCTGGAGTTTCTATTCTGTTCCACTGGCCTGCCTGTCTGATTTTTTTTTTTTTTTTTTTGCCAGTACCAGGTTGTTTTGATTATAACTGCCCTGTAATATGTCTTGAAATCTGGTATTGTGATGTTTCCAGCTTTGTTTTTGTTGTATAAGATTGCTTTAGCCATTCAGGGTCCCTTGTGTTTCCATATGAATTTTAGCATCATTTTTTCTAGATCTGAGAAGAATGTCATTGGCATTTTGATTGGAATTGCATTGAATCTGTAAATTGCTTTTGGTAGTATGGATATTTTGATGATATTGATTTTTCTAATCCTTGAACATGAAAGATTTTTCCATTTTTTATGTATTCTATTTCTTCAATGTTTTATAATTTTCATCATAGAGATCTTTGACATCCTTAGTTAAATTTATTATAAAGTGTTTAATATTTTGTAGCTATTGTGAATGGGATTGATCTTAGAACTTTCTCAGTGATGGTATTGTCTGAGTATATAAAGGCTATTGATTTTCATGTTAATTTCATATTCTGCTACATTACTAAACACTTTCATGAGTTCCAATAGTCTCTTAGTGGTGTCTTTTGGAACCCCTATATATAGAATCATGTCATCTGCAAATAGAAATAGTTTGACTTCCTCCTTCCCAATTTGCATCCCTTTGATTTATTTTTTCTTGCCTAATGGCTCTGGCTAAAAATTCCAAGACTATATTGAACAGCAGTGGTGAGAGTGGGCATCCTGGTTCTGGATCTTAGTGGGAAAGTAAGAAACAGGATTCTAAAGGTGAGTTTTCTGACTTGGTTCTGGGGTTTCTGGAATCATCTGTCTAATCTGATAGTATTTAAAAATACAATTGAGGATCTAGCATTGTGGTCAGTAGGTTAAGCTATTGCTAGCAATGCCAGCATTCCATTTCATTGTGCTGATTTGAGTTTTGGCTACTTCACTGCCAATCCAGCTTCCTGCTAACACACCTAGAAAGGCAGTAGAAAATGGCTTAAGAATGTGGAACCCTGTCACCCATTGTGTGAGACCAGGATGGAATTCCTGAGTTCTTGGCTCCTGGGATTTTATGGCCATTAGGAAGTATATTAGCAGATAAGATCTCCTCCCCCCCCCCATCAATTTTATCCCTCTCTCCCTTTTTCTTTTTCATTCTGCCTTGCAAATTAATAAATAAATATTTAAAAATATGCAAAACTCCTCTATCAAGAATTTGAATTCCCAGCTCAAGTACCACATAAATTATTTGAAAGCTTCTATGTGTGCCCTCAGAAACACTTGAGATTACTAAAAATTAAACACACAATTTCATCCTGCAACTGGCAGAATTACAATACAAGTTTAACTCCCAGACTCATGAAGTATTAAAATAAGGTAAAAGATTGGGAAGGTTGGAATCCTGGAAATTGGAGTGCGGATGTATGGGAAGACCCCAAATGAAGCTGAGCCACTAAATCTGGATGAATACTCTTTGCATGTATTAGAGGTTTGTACATCCTCATCTAAGAGAATAAACCCTTTATTTCCTAAGGAAACTCTAAAAGCCTCCCTTGAGGTAGTTGCCATGCAATATAATACTAAGTCTACTTGAGACTCTGTCCCAACACCCCTTTTGGTTCTAGATCTATACACTCACATCCCAACAAACCCCTAAAGATGAGGTACAAAGTGGAATTCCTGAGAAAGAACATTATGCTTCAAAAGAACTATTTGGGTTTTCTCATTTATACAGACAGAAATCTGGAGAATATTTATGGGAAAGGATATTAAGAGTGTACAATAATGGTAGAAGAGACATAATGTTGGTTCAAGCAAAATTTATTAATATGAGCTCACTACAAGAGTCTGAATGTAGCATCACAGCTTGAGGAATTAGGAAAGACTATTGTAGGTTGGTTAATTGGTTGGTGGAAACATAAACCAAAAGATAGCCCACATTGAGCAAGTTGACCTGCCTTGGCTTAATGTAGAGAAGAAGCAATTAAAGGACTTAGGTACATTGGGATTTTATAGTGGATTTCTCATGTAAAATCACCTTCCCCACACTCAGAGAGTCTAGAAAACATGCCTTTCACCATGACTGTGAGAAATAAATTTATGAGGAGAGCTCTGTGATCAATCTTCTCTGTAGTCCATATCTTAGAGTGGGAACTGTAATCACTGAATTAGGAAAACTAAATGCAATTAGAGTAATTGGATCCCAGTGCTATCGGGGCCAAGTGAAAGCACTCAACCACCAAAGGCAAGGTGGATATGTTTACCATGATGAACAGCCATCAAAGCAATAATCAGAGTAGCCTGACTCACAGACAACCACACCATTGGCTAACTTATCATTGTATGCTAAAAGTGAAAGTCAATAAATTCTTCTTTGTTCTGTAAGCAGAAAAATTCTAAGTCGAAGGAATGAAAGTCTTACCAGAATCATGAAAGGCAGAAAGTTGTTCCTCAAGCAATTCCCAGACCTGAACCAGTTTACAGACCCAGAAACACTTGAATGAAAGGGAGGCTGAGTCTCTGAGGAAGATCTCCAGTGTACTGTCAAAGATGTATACTGATGCTGTTTCTCTCAGCCTATCCCAAGAGGACTTACATAGTCAACTGCATTGGAAACTACTGGGTGCTGACTTTGAAACAACACTAATTCCTGGAGACCTAAAAAAGCCACGGTGATCTACCAGTCAGACCAGGAGCTTATGGAGATTAGATAATTAATGGAGATTCAAATCTGTCTCCCCATGGACCCACTGGCTCCTCAAACTCATCCTGTGGTTATTTCACTAGTTCTGGAGTACATAATTGGAATAGATATACTCAGAAACTGGAAGACTCCACATTGGTTCCCTGACCAGTGGAGCAAATGCTATCATACTGGGAAAGATCAAATGGAAGCTACCAGAAACTCCTCTATCAAGACAGATAAACCAAAAGCAACACTTCTTTCCTCCAGAATGGCAGCAAATTAGTGCCACCATGAAGAACTTGAAAGATTCCCACATCATTCTACTCGCCTGTTTGCCCTTGGAAAAAAAATCATGGAGAGTGACCATAGATTATTATAACTTTAACCAGGTGATGACTCTAGTTGCATCTGTTATGCTAGATGTGTTTCCATTGCTTGAGAAAGTTAACACTCTCCCTGCTGCCTGGTATCTAGCTATTGGCCTGGCAAATACCTTTCTCCCCACCCTTGTTGATAAGAACCACTAGAAGTAATTTGCTTTTAGCCTGAAAGACCAGCAGTACATCTGTACTGTCCTTTTTCAAGAGCATCTCAACTCCCCAGCCCTATGTCACAATTTAATTTTTAAAAATTTGATTACTTTTCCCATGCACAAGATATCATACAGGTTCATAACATCAATAATATCCTGAAATGACATAGCGAGCTAGAAGTAGCAACCACTCTAACCATACTGGTAGGATATTTGCATGCCAGGAGATGGGAAATAAATCTGACAGAAGTTCAAGGACCTTCTACCTCAGTGAAATTTCTAGGTTCCCAGAGTGTGGGGCATGTTGAGATATTTGCATATGGACCATCCTATAACCCCCCAAAAAGAGGCACAAGACCCAGTGGGCCTCTGGATTTTGGAGACAACCTATTACTTGGGTGTGTTACTCTAGCCCATCTACCAGGTGATGAAAAATCTGGTAATTTTGAATGGAGCACTGAACGGTAGATAGTTCTATAACAGATCCAGGCTACTGTAACACTGCTCTGCCACCTAGACCATATGATCCAGCAGATAGTGGTGTTTGGGTTTATGTCATGTTTTGTGTTCCCTAAAGCATGAGTAATAGCTATTACCATTGCAAACACATACACACACACATACACACACACACACCTGCAAATGAAGAAACACAAAGCTTAAATAACTGGTAACACAACACGGGTAATTGAGCTATGTATCAAACATAATTATGTAAAACCCTGAAGACTACCTTCTTTCAATTTTCCTATTAGATTTTTGTAGTACTTCTGAAAAATACACTAAAATTCAGAATTGTGTACTCCAAAATATTCGGGACTGGTCTATGTGTTGTTTTTTGTTTGTTTTTCATAGTTTCACCAGTGTTCTGTTCACATCTTACAGAACCAATGAGAATTTTCCAGCATGTGCAGTGCTGCTGTCATGGTCCCTAAGCTGCTCACAGTGGGTTCAAAGCAGCCTTAGTCAGTCTTCCTAGATGAGCCCAAGCCCCAACCTGTGCCCTGCGCCTCAGTCAGCCAATCACAAAATATGGTGAACTTCTGTAGACGAAAGGACACAGCCCTGCTTTCAGTTCACCTATAATCTAAATGATGTAGCCAAGTGAATGAAGACAGGAGATAAAGGCGAGGCTGTGTGACATTGACCACAGGTAGACGGAAGCACCAACAAGAGTGATTGCCATGAGAAAGCTACTCAGGGGTAAAGCCATTGTGGAATGAGCAGGGTAGGAAGATTTAGACCTTGCAAGAGGCCTGGAAAAGGCAGGGAACCTGCAAAGGAACAACTTGAGCAAACTGTCTCAGAGCCAGTGATGGCCCCCTCTTTTATTAAAGTACCAAGCTTTCATAACTTCACAACTTTGGCCACTATGGGATTTTCACAAATGTCGTAAGAGTAAATTCAACACAGAATCCACCATTGATTTCATTTCATTTTCTTTTTTTTTTTTTTTAACTTTTTGACAGGCAGAGTGGACAGTGAGAGAGAGAGACAGAGAGAAAGGTCTTCCTTTGCCGTTGGTTCACCCTCCAATGGCCGCCGTGGCCAGCGGCCGGGGCGCACCATGCTGATCCGATGGCAGGAGCCAGGTACTTCTCCTGGTCTCCCATGGGGTGCAGGGCCCAAGGACTTGGGCCATCCTCCACTGCACTCCCTGGACACAGCAGAGAGCTGGCCTGGAAGAGGGGCAACCGGGACAGAATCCGGCGCCCCGACCGGGACTAGAACCCGGTGTGCCGGCGCCGCAAGGCAGATGATTAGCCTAGTGAGCCGCGGCGCCGGCCATCATTTTCTTTTTTTAATTTGGGAGATACTCCTTCAGGTTGAATCTCACCAAGAATAATGTGTGCTGAGCCACCTCTTCAAATCTGGAATAAGCTTTATTTTATACATGGGCATAGCATCCCACAGCTCTAAATAAAAAAAATTAATGAACTATTTTATCAGCGTGTTCTGTAAGTACCATCTCTCAACAGAAGTAGCATGGTGTTGTCTCATAAGGTAATTACCTTAAAATATATAGTAATTGCTAAGTCATTTTATGTAGTCATTTGTAAAACAAAATGCTTTACCCCTGTTCCTTAATTACCTTTCACTGTGAGTATGTTTTAAAGTGCAGAACCTTTTATTTGGACTGCTATAAATACAAATTATTTTTCGCCTTCAGACTCCATGAGTCTAGCTGGTTTGCCTTTTTCCTTCTGAGACAGAACTTCATCAAAAGGAAATCAGTACAACCACAGTAATTGAGATCAGCAGTTCTCTGAATCCCACATTCAGTTGAATCCCAAGTTTTGCTGCTATCCTTCCTTGAGACAAATCCTTTTGCTGGTATAGGGCTGTTTAGAAGCAGATGGGTCCATGTGGGCTTGCAGCTCCTGATTTATAAGCCCCTCTCCCACACTTGTGCTAACTGATATGAAAGTTAAATTCCAGGGTGAGTGCCCATAAAGGACATAAACATTGAACCATGCATTTCTGTTGATTATGTGTAGGAGGATACTGACTCTGACTCTGCAGTTTAAGTTCTCAACTAATTCTGAGCTCATGATCATGCTCTGTGATTCAGAGTCGTCGTATAGAAAGGTTGAACTTGTCCAGAGAGGTCTTAATGTCATTCTTAAGCTTTGTGCAAAGAGCTAGGTATTTGATACATTCTATGTTTGCAATAAGAGAATGAATATAAATAACACATTAATGTTTGTCAATTACTATCATAGTACTAGTACTATTGTCTCTAACATTAAAGCACCTTGGCTTATGTGATCACTGTTGCAAACTGTAATAAAATTGGACTAAAACATGGATGACATCAGGGTAAATAGAATGAGAAATGATCATTGCAAATGCCTTGTTTTGCAAGTCAAAAAGCTTGGGGAGAATGATCACAGACAGCTTACCTCAAGCTTAGGGTTAGGCAAATAAGCTGTTAAAAAATGCTTACATAGAAAGTACATGGTAATTTCAATATGAATTTTTAGGATTTGATAAATGGTGGTTTATTAACCTTATGTCAAATAAAGTTATTTGTTATTCTTGCTAATGACTACTGGTTTTTACTGTAGTATAGCCTTACAATTTATTCAAAAGTGTGGTTTTGAACCACATAAGGCACTTTGTCACAATACAAACTCTTCTAATGTTTCTAATAATGTGTGACATTATTTCAAAGCAAATTATGTGGATTTGGTATATAGCAGGTTTTAATCATGGACTTTACAATGAAATTATTTGGGAATTATAGTAGATAAATCATGAAAGAAGAAGTCATATATTTGGAATATATATATATATATATATGACTTCTTCTTTCATGATTTACCTACTATAATTCCCAAATAATTTCATTGTAAAGTCCATGATTAAAACCTGCTATATATTTGACAGGTAGAGTTATAGACAGTGAGAGAGACAGAGAGAAAGGTCTTCCTTTGTTGGTTCACTCCCCAATTGACCACTACGGCCGGCACTGCGCTGATCCAAAGCCAGAAGCCAGGTGCTTTTTCCTGATCTCCCATGCAGGTGCAGGGACACAAGCACTTGGGCCATCCTTCACTGCCCTCCCAGGCCACAACAGAGAGCTGGACTGGAAAAGGAGCAACTGGGACTAGAACCCGGCACCCAAATGGGATGCCGGCACCGCAGGTGGGGAGGATTAACCAAGTGAGCCACAGTGCCAGCCCCTGGAATACATATATTTTTGATTGATGTTAATTTATATATTAAGATTTTAAATATCACATACCAAAATCTACCTACATGAAACTATGAATATTTGAACTTGGAAAATGTTGAGGAACTTCTATACAATGAGTATATAGAACTCCCATGAGTTAACATTTCAAAGTTAGGATCTTCTGGCTTTGGAAAATTTCACTTTGTGACAATGACAGTTAGACACCAGCAACCCAATGGCTTTTACTTTTCTGCTGGAACAAAATTAAGTATTAAGCCAGTAGGTTAGGGCAGCGCTATCCAAATGTTTTTACTTCATAACCCTAAAAATTGAGCATTCATTCCCCACCTACTCCCAGGCATTTGTTTATCATTCATTTGTTTATGTATTTTAGGTATTCAATCATTCAATCATTCATTTGTTTATGTATTTTAGGTATTGTTAAATGAATACAACCATTAATTACAAATGAATATATAACATATGATATAATTTTAAAATTATAATAAATGGAAGAGATAAAACAAAGATGAAAATAATATACTATTTTATTTGTTAATGATTCAAGAAAACTGCTTTCAAAGAAAGTACATATGTTTGAAAAGATTTCATAATTTTCAAAACTCTTGGCTTAATACTATGACACAGAAATCAACCTGATTCTTACTTTTTTCAATACTTGGTTATAATGGCTGTCATTGCTAGAAAAAAGATTCTTTGCAGGGATTTGAAGATTGACATGAAAGAGATACATTCTATGTGTTGTTTATCTTTATACCCCCCATACACTTTATTCAATCTTATTCACCAGTTGTAAGAATTTATTTTATGATTAGTGCTTAATTTTTATGTATTCTGCTAATTATAATGGCTTCATGCTTTCATTAACATATTATACATTTAAGGCAAAGGTCATTGTTAGCTGTATGGGAGGTAAATCCATATTTCAGTAGTGTTAATCATATTACTTTTTAAACTGATTCCCCCATGATATTTACCTCAGAATGTAGGAAGGGATGGGGGATGTCAACTTGTTCAGTTGACACAAGAGTAATTGCTTTTTTGGCAATACAGTTTCACTTAAATTAAATAAAAAGTGGGTTTCTAAATAAGCCATTGGTCAAAAGCAAGGTTAAAATAAGAACAGATTTTGCATCAACCAACAATGATAATAAAACATACTAAAATATATGGGTTGAAGTTTATGCAGTGTTTGGAGGATAGTGCCTAACTTTAAATGTATTTATTATAAAAGAGGAAAGAAAGAAATTTAGAACTATGAGCTTAGAAACTGGAATGGAGACTCTTTGTTAAACCCAGAGAAGTAGAAAAAAGGAAATAATAAGAATAGGAAAATAAATCAGCAAAACAGAAAAAGACAACAATAAGGAAGACTCACCAGTCTAACATTTAGCTTATTTTTCTATAAAGTTTAATAAAGTGGATAAACCCCTGCCAGACTGACTTTTCTCTAATGAACTTAATTGCATCTGTTGCCCATGAGAAGTTTACTTTGAAACTGCAATTTGCTCAGCTTGCATCCAAGTCTATTCCCTTTCCATTATACCAGGACTTTAGAGTCTAGTTTTTTATCTGTTAAGTTGAATTATAATGATCAGGGCATAATCAAGGAACAGAAGTGCTATGAGAAGGAGGGAAGCTAAGGGAGAGTAAATCTCTGAACCTGTGGAGCACAGAGAATGGGACGTTTAAAATAAGAGCCTCCTTAGACAGTATGGAGAGGAAAAGACATTTTAATAATAATATTTAAAAATGAAAAAGAGCTTCTCTTTTATGTCTCCTCCCAGAAAAGTAGGAGAACAGGACTGTGAGGTCATGTGTGAGTAGTGGGGACAGATGGGTAGGTACATTGGATGCCACATCTACCTGTGGGTAAGCATTGATGTCAAAGACCACAGAAGGCAATGTGTAATTCCGTAATCATGAAGCTCAGCATCACTGGTGGCCCACAAAGAAACGACACCTCCTCTTTGGGTTTTGCTAGCACTATTCTGATATATAGCCTTCTACTCAGAGATTCTCCATGTGAGCCCAAATCACCTGGTTCTGTTAAAATACAGATTTTAAGTTAGTAGATAGATATGGTGCACTCTATAACAAGTTCACCTCAGATCTGACTTTATGACAAGCAGCTGGTGCTGTTGGTCCAGGGACTATGCTTAGAGTATGAAGATGCTACCTCAAAAAGCCAAAACTTGCTGCCTAAACACCAAATCATGACTGCAGCTGTTTGACCTGGTTTACATCATAATGATACATGTAGTGTGTAATAGATGCTAACACTTACAAAGAATGAAATTTCACGTGGACATCTGATGCTTTCCTTGAAAATTGTGGGGACTTGGTCAGACATGTACCACATGAGTGTTCCACACCTAGCAACTGTCAGCTTCCGGAAGCCCAAAATTTATCCTTTGCCACAAGCCTGTGCTCTGACATTGTACCAACCACTCACCTCACTTGTTTATTTTTTTAAAGATTTATTTATTTATTTGAAAGTCAGAGTTACACAGAGAGAGGGGAGAGGCAGAGAGAGAGACAGAGAGAGAGACAGAGACAGAGACAGAGGTATCTTCCATTCACTGGTTCACTCTTCATTTGGCCGCAATAGCCAGAGCTGTGCCGATCTGAAGCCAGGAGCCAGGAGCTTTTTCTGGGTCTCTCACACAGGCACAGGGGCATAAGGACTTGGGCCATCTTCTACTGCTTTCCCAGGCCATAGCAGAGAGCTGGATCAAAAGTGGAGCATCTGGGATATGAACCGGTGCCCATATGGAATACCGGCACTGCAGGCAGCAGCTTTACCCACTACTCCACAGCACCTGCCCCACCTCACTTGTTTATTTGCCTTCCTAATATGCTTGGGCTTGGCCTTGGGCTTGGCCTTGGGCTGTCCACCTTAGCTAAATACTGGAATCTGAGGAGCTTTGAGAAATCTGATGCCTTGGTCTTACCCTCAAAGATCCTGATGTAATCTGTTTGGGTGGAATCCTAGGCATTTTAAAAGCTACCCAGGTGATTCTTATATGCAGCCAATGTGGAAGATTAAATCAATTTGGTACCACCAGCAAGATTCTTAGCCACTATCCTCAGAGATTCCAATTCAGAAGTTTAGGGCCACCTGCTTTCTAATACAAATGTACCTCCTTATCCATGGAGAATAAATTTCAATTCTTAGTGGATGTCTGAAACTTCATGGTACCAAATCCTGCATTCTGTATTGGAGTGCTTGGGTTTGAATTCTAGCTTCTCGCTAATGCACACCCTGAGAGACAACAGGTGATGCCTCAAATACTTACGTCCCTGCTACTCACATGAGAGATCTGGTTGGTGTTCTGGTCTGGTTTCAACCTGGCCCAGACCTTACTGTACTGATTATTTGGTGAAATAAAACAAGGTATGGAATATCTCTCCCTCTCCCTCCTCCTTGCCCCCTCTTCCTTGTTCTCTCCCTCTATCTTTTGTCATTCTGCCTTTCAAATAAGTAAAAATAGCTACTTTAAAAAATGGTTCATGGAAAAATGAAACAAAAGATAGGTTTCTCTTGGTGCAAAGACTTTGAAATCCATGCATACAGGGAGTATGCATGAGGAATGTGTTCAGTGAAAACTTAAGCATGAAATTAGAAAAAATTTTGGCACCGAAATAAATATCATTTAGTTCCATTTTCATTTAACTTTTTGAAATATCCTCATATACTGTTTTTCCCTATATTTAATTGCCAATGATAGTTTAATTTTTAAACTAGACACATGAAGGTTAATAGCAGTAAATAATAAGTAAAATAATTATAACAATGAACTGTAATAAAAGATATAGGACTTACAAATTGTTTTTTCTTTTGTCATTGTTTATTTTTAATTTTAATTTTTCACAGATTCAGTATAATTTGTAGATACAAGTCTCTAACAACATAATCATATTCCCTTCTTCCCTCCCTCCCTCTCTCCTTCCCAAAATTTCATAATTTTTCAATAAAATAGAACTAATGACAATGTAACATCTATATATTTCCTGTGTACTTACAAGGTAATAATTAAGTTCATTTAGAAATTAAGCCATTTCCTCTTTTTTTAAGATTTATTTATTTATTCGAAAGTCAGAGTTACACAGAGAGAGGAGAGGTGGAGGGGGAGGGGGAGGGGAGGGGGAGAGGGAGAGGGAGAGACAGAGACAGGTCTTCCATCTGCTGGTTCACTCCCCAGTTGGCCACAATGGCTGGAGCTGCGCAGATCCAAAGCCAGGAGCCAGGAGCTTCTTCCAGGTCTCCCAAGTGGGTGCAGAGGCCCAAGGACTTAGGCCATCTTTTACTGCTTTCCCAGGCCATAGCAGAGAGCTGGATTGGAAGTGGAACGGGCACCCATATGGAATGCCGGTGCTTCAGGCCAGGACGTTAACCCACTGTGCCACAGCGCCGGCCCTGCCATTTCCTCTTTTCTATTTATGCACAGGAATAATTTTATGTAGATTGCAATGCAAATAATTATACATTACATTTTATACTTTATTAGTTACTATAGATAAGGTAAAACATAGGGTATTTGTTTTTTGGGGACTGGCTTATTTCACTAAGTATAATGGTTCCCAGTTGTATTCATTTTGTTGCAAAAGATTGGATTTCATTCATTTTTATGGCTGAGTAATATTCCATAGTATATGGGTAAATTTCCAGGAGTGGGATGGCTGGGTCATATGGTAAATCTATTTTCAGCTTTCTGAGGAATCTCCATACTGTCTTCCACAATGGCTATACTAGTTTACATTCCCACAGACAGTGGATTAGGGTAACTTTTCCCCTGCATGCTCACCAACATTTATTGTTTGTTGATTTCTGTGTCAGAGCCATTCTAACTGGGGTAAAGTGAAACCTCATTGTGATTTATGTGCATTTCCTTAATGGCTAGTAATCCTCAGCATTTTTTCATTTGTCTGTTGGGCATTTGAATTTTCTTTTTTGAAAAATGCCTGTTCAGATCTTTTGCACATTTCTTAACTGGATTGGTTGTTTTGTTGTTGTTGAGTTTCTTGAACTCTTTATTGATTCTGGATAGTAATCTTTTATCAGTTTCATGGTTTGCAAATATCTTCTCCCATTCTGTCAGTTTGCTGAGTGTTTCCTTTGCAGTATAGAAATTTCTTAGTTTGCTGTGATCCCATTTGTCTATTTTTGCTTTGATTGCCTGTGTTTCTGGGGTCTTTTCCAAGAAGTCTTTTCCTAATGTCTTGCAGAGTTTTCACCAATATATTCTTCTATTACCTTGATTTTTCAAGTCACATATTTAGACTCTTGATACATTTTGAGTTGATTTTTGGATAAGGTGAAAGGTAGGGGTCTTGTTTCATGCTTCTGCATGTAGAGATCCAATTTCCCAGCACCATTTGTTAAAGAGACTATCCTTGCTCCAGGAATTGATTTTACCTCCTTTGTCAAAGATCAGTTGATTGTAGACGTGTACATTGATTGCTGGGGATTCTCTTCTGTTCCTTTTGTCTACAGGTCTATTTCAGTGCAAGTACCAGGCTGTTTTGATTATAACTGCCCTGTAGTATTTCTTGAAATCTGGTATTATAATGGTTCCAGCTTTGTTTTTGTTGGTTTAAGATTGTTTTAGCTATTCAGGGTCTCTTTTGTTTCCATATGGATTTTAATGACATTTTTCCTAGATCTGAGAATTTGGTGTTTTGATTGGGATCACAATGACTCTGTAAATTGCTTTCAATAGTAGGGATATTTTGATGATATTAGTTCTCCCAATCCATGAACATTGAAGATTTTTCCATTTTTTTGTGTCTTCTTTTTTTTAATGTTCTGTAATTTTCATTGCAGAGATCTTTCACTTCTTTGGTTCAATTTATTTCAATGTATTTAAAATTTTTGTAGTTATTTTGAATGGGACTGGTCCTACAAGTTCTTTCTCAGCAATGACATTCTCTTGTATACAAAGGCTATTGATTTTTGTGTATTGATTTTATATCTTGCTAATTTACAAACTCTTTTATGAGTCTCAGTAGTCTCTTACTGGAGTCTTTTGGTTTCCCTATAAATAGAATCATGTCATCTGCAAACAGGGATATTTTGACTTCTTGCTTTCCAGACTGTATCCTTTTGATTTCTTTTTCTTGCCTAATGGCTCTGGCTAAAACTTCCAGGACTATATTGAACAGCAAAGTTGAAAGTAAACACCCTAGTCTGGTTCCAGATCTTGAGAATGCTTCCTACTTTTCCTCATTCAATATGATGCTAGTTGTTGGTTTATCATATATTGTCTTGATTGTGTTGAGGAATGTTCCTTCTATACCCATTTTTTTGTTTGTTTCTTTTTTTTATGAAAGGGTGTTGTATTTTATCATGCTTTCTCTGCATCTATTGAGATAATCATATGGTTTTTTTTCTTCAATTTGTTAATGTGAAGTATCACATTAATTTATTTGCATATGTTGAGCCATCCCTGCATAGCAGGGATAAATCCCACTTGGTCCAGGTAAATGAACTTTTTGATGTGCTGTTGGATTCAGTTAGTATTTTGTTGAGGTTTTTTGCATCTATGTTCATCAGGGATATTGGTCTTTAGTTCTCTTCCATTCTTGTATCTTTTTCTGGTTTTGGAATTAAGGTGATGCTGGCCTCATAAAAGGAGTTTGAGGAGATTCCCTCCCTTTCAGTTGTTTTGAATGTTTTGAGAATTGTAATTAGTTCTTTAAAAGTCTAGTAGAATTCAGCAGTGAAGCTATCCAATCCTGGGCTTTTTTGTTGTTGTTGTTGGGAAGATCTTTATTACTGATTCAATCTATGTCTTGGTTATGTCTCTTTAGGTTTTGGGAGATTGTGTGTGTCCAAGAATCTATCCATTGCTTCTAGATTTTCCAATTTATTGCATATAGCTGTTTGTAGTATTTTCTGATGATTCTTTTTATCCCTGTGGTGTGGTGTCTGTTGTTACATCTCCTTTTTCATCTCTGATTTTATTAATTTGGATCTTTTCCCTCTTTTTTGGTTAGTTGGGCCAGTGGTGTACCAATTTTGTTTATTTTTTCAAAAAGCCAGCTCTTCATTTCACTGATCTTTTGTACTGTTTTGGTTTCAATTTTGTTTTTTTCTTTAATTATTTCCCTCCTCTTAATAATTTTGGGTTTGTTTGCTGTTGTTTTTCTAGGTCCTTGAGATGCATGATAGCTCATTTATTTTATGTCTTTCCAATTTCTTGATGTAGGCACTAATTGCTATAAACTTCTCTCTTAATACTGCCTTTGCTGTCTCCTGTAAGTTTTGATATGTTTTACTGTCATCTTAATTCATTTCCAGGAATTTTTTAATTTCCTTTTTGATTTCTTCTATGACATTCTGTTTATTCAAGAGCATGTTGTTTATTCTCCATGTGTATGCATATTTTCTAAAGATTCTTGAGTTGTTAATTGGCAGCTTCATTCCATTGTGGTCAGCAAAGATACATGGTATGATTTCAATTTTTTTTTAATTTGCTGAGACTTGCTTTATGGCCTAGTGTATGGTCTATCCTAGGGAAAGTTTCATGTACTGATGAAAAGAATGTGAATTCTGCAACTATGGGATGAAAAGTTTTGTAGGTGTCAGGTCCTTTTGGTCCATAGTGTTGATTAGCTCTGTTGTTTCTTGTTGATTTTCTGGCTAGTTGATCATCCATTGATGAAAATGGGGTGTTGAAGTCCCCATTTCTATTGGAGTGCATGGTTGCCTTTAGATCCATTAACATATGTTTTAAATAGCTGGTTGCCCTAGCATTGTTTCTGCATGTGGAATCCAGTTTTCCCAGAACCATTTGTTGAAGAGACTGCCTTGGCTCCAGGGGTTGATTTTCACTTCTTTGTCAAAGATAAGTTGGTTGTAGATGTGTGGATTAATTTCTGGAGTTTTTATTCTGTTCCATTGATGTACCCATCTGTTTTTGTGCCAGTCAGGCTGTTTTGATTATAGCTGCCCTGTAGTGTGTCTTGAGGTCTGATATTCTGATGCCTCCAGCTTTGTTTTTATTATTTAAGATTGCTTTTGCTATATGGGGTCTCTTGTGTTTCCATATGAATTTTAGCATCATTTTTCCATATCTGAGAAGAATGTTGTATTTTGATTAGGATTGCATTGAATCTATAAATTGCTTTTGGTAGTATGGACATTTTGAAGATGTTGATTCTTCCAATCCAAGAACAAGGGAGATTTGTCCACTTTTTTGTGTCTTTTCCTATTTCTTTCTTTAGTGTTTTTAATTTTCATCGTAGAGAACTTGACATCCTGGTTTATTCTAAGGTCTTTAAATTTTTTATAGCTATTGTAAATGGTATTGATCTTAGAAGTTTTTTCTCAGCTATGGAATTGTCTGTGAATACAAAGGCTATTGATTTTTTTGTGTGTTGATTTTATATCCTGCTACTTTACCAAATCTTTTATGAGTTCCAAAAGTCTCTTCGTGGAGTCTTTTGGGTTCTCTACATATAGAACCATTTCATCAACAAATAGGGATAATTTGACTTCTTCCTTCATAATTTGTATCCCTTTGATTTCTTTTTCTTGCCTGATGGCTCAGGCTAAAACTTCCAGTACTATGTTAAATAGTAATGGTGAGAGTGGGCATCCTTGTCTGGTACCAGATCTTAATGGCAATACCTCCAATTTTCCCCCATTCAGTAGGATGCTGCTGTGGCTTTGTTATAAATTACTTTGATTGTATTAAGGAATGTTCTTCCTATATCAAGTTTATTAAAGATTTTCTTCATAAAATGGTGTTAAATTTTGTCAAAAGCTGTCTCTGCATCTATTGAGATAATGATGTGGTTTTTGATCTTCAGGTTGTTAATGTGGTTTATCACATTTATTGTTTTTCAGATGTTGAATCATCCCTTCATATCGGAGATAAATCCCACTTGGTCCCAGTGAATGTTCTTTCTGATGTGGTGTTGGATTCAAATGGTTATTATTTTGCTGAGAATTTTTGCATCTATGTTCATCAGGGATATTGGTCTATAGTTCTCTTTCTCTGTCATGTCTTTTTCTGGCTTTGGTATTAACATGATGCAGGCTTCATAGAAGGAGTTTGGGAGGATTCCCTCTTTTTAATTATTTTGAATAGTTTGAGAAGGAGAAATCATTCTCCTTTAGATGTCTGGTAGAATTCAGCAGGAAGCTCTCAGGACTTCAGCTTTACTTTGTTGGAAGGGTCTTTACTACTGATTCCATCTTCATCTTGGTTATTGGTCTGTTTAAGTGTTCTATGTCTTCAAGATTCAATTAGGTAGGTTTTATGTGTCCAGGAATCTATCAGTTTCTTCTAGGTTTCCCAATTTTTGGGGGTACAGTTCTTTGTAGTAATCCCTGATGATTCTTTTTATTTATGTTGTATCTGTTGTTACATTTCCTTTTTCATCTCTGATTTTGATTTGGGTCTTCTCCCTCTTTTGGCAAGTTGGGCTAAAGGTGTATCTATTTTCTTTATTATTTTTTTAAACAGCTCTTTATTTCATTGATCTTTTGTATCTTTTGTTGTTTCAATTTTGTTTATTTCTTCCACAATTTTAATTATATATTTTTCCTACCAATTTGGTGTTTGGTTTGTTATTGTTTTTATAGGTCCCTGAGATACACTGACAGCTCATTTATTTGGTAGTTTTCCAGTTTCTGGATGTAGGCACTAATTGCTATAAACTTCCCTCTTAACACTGCTTTTGCTGTATCCTGTAAGTTTTGATATGAGATATTGTTATCTTCATTTATTTTCAGATTGTTTTATTTCTTTTATGACCCACTGTTTATTTAACATATTGTTCATTATCCATGTATTTGCATATGTTCTTAAGATTTTGAGTTGTTGGTTTTGAACTTAAATCATTGTGATCAGAAGGTACATGGTATGATTTTGATTTTTTTTTAATTTGCTGAGGCATGCTTTATGGCCTAATATATGATCTATCTTAGAGAAAGTTCCATGCACTGCTGAGAAGAATGTATATTTTGCCACTGTGGGGTGAAAAGTTCTGTAGATATTGGTTAGGCCCATTTGGTCCATACTGTCAATTAGCTCTGTTGTTTCTTTGTTGATTTTCTGTCTGGTTGATCTATCCAGTGATGAAAGTGGGATATTGAAGTCCCCTGTTACTATTGTATTAGAGTCTATGTCTCCTTTTAGATCCATTAATAGTTCTTTTAGGTAGCCAGGCTCCCAGTAGTTGGGTGCATATAAATTTATTATTGTCATGTCATACTGTTGTATTAATCTCTTGATCATTATATAGTGTCCTACTTTGTCTCTTTTAATAGTTCTTGTGTTAAAGTCTATTTTGTCTGATATTAGGATGGCTACCCTTGCCCTTTTTTCCCTGTTAGCATGGGGTATCTTTTTTCATCCTTTCACTTTCAGTCTATGTGTACCTTTATTGGTGAGGTGTGTTTCTTATAGGCAGCAATGGATGGGTCTAATTTATTAATCCATTCCACCAGTCTGTATCTTTTAACCAGAGAATTGAGACCATTTACATTCAGAGTTAACTATTGATAAGTAACAAATTGAGCAATTGAAAACAGAAACTTATTTTGTGACTGTTCAAAGGCTGAGAAGTCCAAGATCAATACCCCTGAAGATTCAGTTGTCCAGTGGGGCTGTGTTTCCAGAGGGAAGGAGCACCACATCCTGACATGGTGGAAGACCAAAGAGAAACAGATCCAAATGCTATGTGCTGCCTGTTTATTAGGCTCTTAATTTCATTCATGGACTAATTGCCTCTTAAAAGCTCCAATTCTTAATATTTTTGCATTAGTTATCATGTTCCAACACCAGAATTTTGGAGAACACATTCAAAGGCAAGGTGCAAAAGAGTCCCAAGAGAAAGAGCTTCTATTCTGGTGGAACTGGGATGTACTACCCTTCAAAAACATGAACACCTGGAAGATCTTAGAAAATCTTTAGAGATTTTATAGCCCAATTCCTAACTCTTTGTGAGATTAGTGAGTGATGTTAACATTTTTTTAATTTTTAATGTATATTTTATTTAAGTTTTACAGGTTTCATATATTTCTTTTATACTGTTACAGGAACATAGGGGCACTTTCCGCCACCCTCCTTCCCACCTATTCTCCAACCCTTCCTCCTGCTCCCTCTCACATTCCCACTCTTAATTTTTACAATGATCTTTATTTGGTATACTTAATGCTTGTATAGTTAATGCTAACCTAAAAAAAAAAGAGTTCAACAAATATTATGTAGAGAAAACAAAACAAAGCAAAACAAATTACAGTTTCTCAATGAAAGAGACAAGAGCTATAAACCATCACTGATTGTCAAAATGTCTATTTCACTTCAATACACTATGTTTCAGATACTCTATTCATTACCTCAGATCAGGGAAAACATGATATCTGTCTTTTTGGTACTGGCTTATTTCACTCAGCGTAATGGTTCCCAATTGAAACCATTTTATTTCAAAAGACAATAATTCATTTTTTTACAGCTGAGTAGTACTCCATAGTGTATACATACCATAATTTCTTTATCCAGTCATCAGTTGATAGACATCTGGGTTGATTCCATTTCTTGGCTACTGTGAATTGTGTTGCAATGAACATGGAGTTAGAGATAACTCTTTCACATACTGATTTTTTTTTTGGTTTGAATAAACCAGGAGTGGGATGGCTTGATCATATGGTAGGTCTATATTCAGATTTCTGAAGTATCTCTATATTGTCTTCCACAGTGTATCACTAGTAGTGTATCAGGGTACCTTTTCCCCCACATCCTCACTAGCATGTGTCATTTGTGATTTCTGTATGTGGGCCATTCTGATTGGAGTGAGGTAAAACCTCATTGTGGTTGTGATTTGCATTTCCCTGATAGCTTGTGATCCTGAGCATTTTCTCAAGTGTCTGTTGGCCATTTGAATTTCCTCTCTTGAAAAATGCCTGTTGAAGTCCTTTGCCCACTTCTTAACTGGATTGTTTTGTTGTTGTTGAATTTCTTGAGCTCCTTATAGATTCTGGATGTTTATGCTTTATCAATTGCATAGTTTGCAAATATTTTCTCCCATTCTTTGGTTTGCCTCTTCACTTTGCTGACTGTTTCATTTGCACTGAAGAAGCTTCTCACCATGATGCAGTCTCATTTGTCAATTTTGGCTTTGATTTCTTGTGCTTGTGGGTTTTGTTTTTTTTTTTTTGTTTTGTTTTGTTTTGTTTTGTTTTTTAAAGAAATCTTTCCCTATGCCAATGTCTTTCAAAGTTTCTCCAGTGTTCTCTAATGATTTGATGGTATCGGGGCATAGATTTAGTTCTTTGATTTATATTGAGTGGATTTTTGTGTAAGGAGTAAGGTAGGAATCTAGTCTTATACTACTGCATGCAGAGATCCAATTTCCCCAGCACCATTTGTTAAAGAGACTTTCCTCACCCCAGGGATTAATTTTAGTTCCTTTGTCAAAAATAAGTTGATCGTAGATGCATGGATTGTTTTCTGGGGTTTCTAGTCTGTTACATTCGTCTAAAAGTCTGTTTTTGTGCCAGTACCTGGCTGTTTTGAATATAACTACCTTGTAGTATGTCTTGAAATCAGGTATTGTGATCCCTCCAGCTTTGTTTTTGTTGTATAAGATTGCTTAGCTATTTGGGATCTTTTATGTGTTCCATGTGAATTCTAACATCATTTTTCCAGATCTGTAAAGAGTGTTGTTGGTATCTTGATTGGGATCACATTGAATCTATAAATTGCTTTTGGTAGTTTGGACATTTTGATGATGTTGATTCTTCCAATCTATGAATATGGAAGATTTTTCCAGTTTTAAGTCTATTTCTTTCATTAGTGTTTTGTAATTTTCATAATAGAGATCTGTGACATCTTTGGTTAAATTTATTTCAAGGTATTTGAGTTTTTTTAGCTATTATGTATTTTGTAGCTATTATGAATGAGATTGATCTTAGCAGTTCTTTCTCAGCCACGGCATTGTCTGTGCATATAATGGCTATTGATTTTTATGTGTTGATTTTATATCCTGCCACATTACCAAACTCTTCTATTAAGTCCAGTCATCTCTTAGTGGAGTTTTTCTTTATGTTTTACTGTGGAGAATTTGACTATAATGTGTCGTGGTGAAGATCTTTTCTGATCATGTCTATTAGGAGTTTATGTGCTTCCATTACTTTGATGTCCTTTTCTTTCTCCAAATTGGGAAAGTTTTCTATAATTTCTATAATTTTCTATAATAATGGCCTTCTAGTCCATTCTCCTTTTCCACACCTTCAGAAACTCCTAAGATTCGTATGTTGAGTCATTTGATGGTATCCCATAAGTTTCCAACACTGATGTTTTCTATTCTTTTCTTGTGGTTTTTTTTTTTTTTTTTTTTTTTGGTCAGTCTGTAGGATTTCCAAAGATTTATATTCTACTTTGGATATTCTTTCTTCTGCATCACCAAGTGTGTTGTTAAGGCTTTCAACTGCATTTTTTATTTGACCTACTGAGTTCTTCACTTATGATTTTTTCATTTTGATTTCTCAATTTCATGGGAGAAAATTTTCATTCATGTCACGTATGGTTTATTTTAGTTCATGGATTTGCTTCTGATTGCTTCTGAGCAGTTCTATGATTAATCTTTTGAATTCCTGTTCCAGTATTTCATCAATCTATTCATCTTCAGATTCTGGCATTGAAGTATTGTGCATCATGTTGTCTTCTTTATTCTTTTTTTTTTTTTTTTTTTTTTTTTAATCTTTTATTTAATGAATATAAATTTTCAAAGTACGACTCATGTGTTACAATGGCTTCCCCCCCCGTACCGTCCCTCCCACCCACAACCCTCCCCTTTCCCACTCCCTCTCCCCTTCCATTCACATCAAGATTCATTTTCAATTATCTTAATATACAGAAGATCAGCTTAGTATACCTTAAGTAAGTATTTCAACAGTTTGCTCCCACACAAAAACATAAAGTGAAAAATAATAGATTATTTTTTTTAAATGATGATGAAATCAGATCAGACCTATTGTCATGTTTAATCCCAGTGAGAGTCAAGTTGGGAATTGATAATTTCTTTCTTTTTTTTTTTTTTTTTTTTTTTTACAGAAGATCAGTTTAGTGTACATTAAGTAAAGATTTCAGTCGTTTGCACCCCCATAGAAACACAAAGTGAAATATACTGTTTGAGTACTCGTTATAGCATTAGGCCTCAGTGTACAGCACGTTAAGGACAGAGATCCTACATGAGGAGTAAGTGCACAGTGACTCCTGTTGTTGACTTTACCAATTGACACTCCTGTTTATGGCATCAGTAATCTCCCTATGCACCAGTTATGAGTTTCCAAGGCTATGGAAGCCCCTTGAGTTCTCCGACTCTTATCTTGTTTAGACACGGTCATAGTCAAAGTGGAGGTTCTCTCCTCCCTTCAGAGAAAGGCACCTCCCTCTTTGAAGACCTGTTCTTTCCACTGGGATCTCACTCACAGAGATCTTTTTGCCAGAGTGTCTTGGCTTTCCATGCCTGAAATACTCTCATGGGCTTTTCAGCCAGATCCGAGTGCCTTTAGGGCTGATTCTGAGGCCAGAGTGCTATTTAGGACATCCGCCATTCTATGAGTCTCAAATATTTTTTATAATGCTGGAGGAGCTAATAGGTTCATTCTTCCAGATGAAAGCAAGAATCATTTATATATGAACTATGTTGAATATATAATTTAATTCACAAAAGCTCATATTTTTGTATTACTAAACTAAATCTGGCTTTCCAAGAACAAAGTATTTCTCTCCACATCTAGTACAGTACATAAAACACCTGTATTATTGAATAAGATAGAATTTGGGAGGTCTTAAAAAGAAATGGAGTTAAAATATATTGGGGAAACAACAATTGTGCATCATGTTGTCTTCTTTATTCTTGCTTCTTGGATTGCTCCATTTATTTTTTGGCATTTGCGGAAATACTTGTTGGTTTGTTGTTGTTGTTGTTGTTCCCCTGTGGTGGCTTTTACCTTTGGACAATACCTGTGGCTTAGTGGTATGTCTGCTGTTTCAGTGAATATTCAGAAGCATATGCTGGGTGTGGTTAGAGAGCTCTGTTCAATACTCCAGGGTGGAGCGAGTGTCCAGGGTATCACCCAAGTTGTAGGTTGTAGCTCTCCTTTTATTAACAGAAGGGGGTGATGGTCACATCTGCTGGTGATCACTCCCTCCTTTCCTTTCCTTCAAGCAGAAAGCAATGCCTGATTGTTATTCCCCAGCATGTTCAATACTCATCCACATGAATGATCTGCACAGAGCTCCCTGTGTGCATGATTCCAGCTGCAATGAGCTGCCTTGGAAACTGAGGAGTTCTGAGAGTGTGGCTCTGCACCCAGAGCTGTTCCAGAACCCCAGCTAAACTCTCCCCTTCTCACACAGTCACAGTGTTTTCAGTCTCAGCACCCAGGGCTCCCACATAGAAGGAATGCAAGAGTCTACCCAGCCCCACTAGGCTATCCTATCTGTTAGAGAGACTGTAGGGTTCCCAGAGCCACTGCTTGTGTGTGTGTTTCACCCCAGGGGGTTTGAGTCTGATCCCCCCAGCCAGACTCAAAATCCATGGAGAACTCAGATTTTTCCCCTGGTAGAACCCCTGGGTTGCAAGTAAGCATAATACCCACTGGTCCACAGCCTTACTGCTTTCAGAATTGTGCTGGGTGGGTACAAGGACCCTGTAGGCAGCATTTCCCTTTGGTGGGGATGGCTCCCCCCTTCACCCATTGCAGGGTGGGCACAGCAGAATTTGTGTTGTTGCCCTGACATCAAGGTGGGGACACAACCCACCGGTTGATTTGAACTGCTGTGGTTGCCTCTGCCACAGTCCCTACTAGCTGCTGGGTGTGCACAGAGAAGCTGGAGCCACTGTTCCTGTTTATGTTCAAAATAGTGCCAGCCTTCTCCCTGCTAATTAGCCTCAGAGCACTGGTGTGGCAGGGGAAGAAGTAGAAAAAGATGCATGCTGCTTATTTTTTTCTTCCCCCACTTCTGCGTGATTCACCCAGCTCCCCAGATGGATTCTGGGATGGACTCAAACATTGTGCAGTCTACTGAACTCTCCCTCCAACTGTATCAACATTGACATGGCCTGGACCTCACCTTGCCATCCTGGGTGTGCTGCTGGTTCTTTTGTTGTTTTCGTGCTCTGTGCTCCATGCTCCATGCTCCATGCTCCTTGTTGTATGCCTGTGTCTTCCCCTTGGTCTAGGCCATTTCCACTGTTTTTGCAAGATCTCCCACTGCAGTTTTTCCTTTAACTTCTCCCTGAGAGTGCAACTTCTCCACTTTCTTTTCTGCCAAGTTTGCAGAGCCTAGAGAAGACCTCCCTGTCACTATTCCGCCATCTTGCCTCCTCAGTGATGTTAACATTCTAACCCTCCAAATCTCTGGTCTTTCTGGTGCTCAGTCCTATCCTGAGGTTATTCAAGGATCCTATTTAAAGTCATCTTAGCACAAATTCAACTATGATTGAAAGGGGCTTATTTTGAATAACAAAGACACTTCTGTCTCTCTGGGAATTCCAAGGTTTTTAAGAACTCTATGCCAGGATCTGGAGATAAAATCCTAGCTTTTATTCACCACACCTGAGTGTCCTTGCACTGGAGAGACCCGATCTCTAGATGAACAGGCATCATAGCCTTGTGAGTCAACTCTTCACCCTATGATGAGAGTGTAGATGAAGGAGAGGCAAAGTGGGCATGAAGGCTGAAGGAATGGGTCTTTCTTGCCCACATCTGCAGCTCTGGAATGCCTGCAAGTCTCATTCTGATAGTCTCCCATAGTGATCCTGATGCAAGTTGTTCACAGGGTATACCTGGGAAGGCAAACTGCAAGAGAACTAGAGCTAAGGAAGATTAGCTCTCCCTCTTGTCCCTCAGTAGTAGTCAGAGCCTTGAAGTCACATTTGGAAACTGTCACAGTTTTTCAGATAAGTCAAGGAAACTGTCATACATCTTCAGGTAAATCAAGTTTTAGGTCTTGGAAGGCAAACATTTAGAATCTACAGTTTATTCCAGGAGTGCATGGCTGCAGGCTTTGAGAAAATGAGAGAGATTTAGGCTGGCTGTACTCTGCTTCTCCGAGGAATTTATATTAAAATGCTATTGTCATGTATGATCTTAAAAATAAAAGAGAAGAAAAACACTGAAGTGGATACTGCTTCTACCTGGGATCCACTCACACCCAGGAAAGTAAATCTTGCCTAGCCTTCAGGATTTTGAGATAATGAGAGCTTCTGGTGATTGAGTGCTTACCACCTGTTCAAGCCCTGAGGTGTCTCTTGTAATCTCCAGGAGGTCAACTCCACTGTCTTCATTTTATGCAAGAAAATTGATGTATAGACTCTGGCCACTGGCCCATGCTCATACAACTATTCACCAGCAGTTAAGACATGAACCAGGTAGCCTGGACCTGGAATTCATTTTCTCTAAACCACTACCCTAAATTGCCTCTTAAGATATATTGTGTCATAGATTTTTATTTAGACTTAGGTGACTCCCAGCAGGTTTTCTTTTCTTTCATTAAAGGAGATGGCATGGAATGTTCATGTTTGTTACAGCCAGACAGAACCCATTAGCTTCTGGGCAAGCCAAAATATTAAAAAAATGTACATGGGTGCACATTTTTTGTTGTTGTTTTTTTGCTAGTGTCCACAGTACCAGGAAATGTGATCAGGCCTTTAAGAAGCAGCATAATATATAATTGCACCAATAGTACTCACCAATTATGCAGTTACAGGAACTTCTAGAGACAAATATTCCTGAGAAACCAATTGAGTTTGGTCAGGAAATTATAATCTATTAGTGATTCCCATCCTAAATATCTGAAGAAGTTAGAATAGAAATAATAGAAATTCCCCTGCTGCTGTGGTATAAATGTGTTTGTCCCCCTTGCCCTCCCCCACAGTCTGTGTTGAAACTTATGCCCAGATAGTATTAACAGGTGGGAGGGCCTTTAGGAGGTGATTTTTTAAGCTTTAGCTATTGTTAATTGAATTAATGTCTGCTCCTGCCCTCCAGCACCATTTGAGAAAAAAATGAGCAGATGCACCATTTTAGAAGCAGAGGGTGAGTTCTTATCAGACACCAATCTGCCGGCCCTTGATCTTGAACTTCTCAGCCTCCAGAACTATGATAAACAAATTCCTATAATTTAAGAATTACCCAGTCTAAGGTATTTTGTTACCACAGCAGTAACAGACTGAGACAGCAAAAATTCAAAGAGGTTGTGGGAGGACAATCTCATTCTAACCAAAACCCATAAGCCAGAGACTACAAAGTGGTAACCTGACCAAAATAGCCAGCAAACATGATTTATTTGGCTTATGCATTGTTGTAGAGCTTTCTCTTTACTATCCTTTTATTTTATTGTTGAATCACTTGCCAACTTTAAGAATCAGAAGGATTCTTTTTTAAAATGTCCCCTCACTTCTTCTGAAATACTGGAAGAACTGACCGCACAGTACCTGGGTTTCGGTAGATGCAACAATAGTTAGCTGGACCTGAGGAGAGAGTTCCCCTTTAGATGAGCTCATGTACTCCAGTGAGGCACAAATAAGCATCACTCATTGTTGCAGCAACCAACCTTCATTACAAACTACTGCTTTTTGCTCTTATTCTTTAGATTGCTACCCTCTATAGGTATTTGCATCTAATAACTGCTACTGTCCTTTTGTTCAATATGCCTTAGAATTTATGATATGTGTATTTGCTTATTTATATATACCTTGCTTCAAGAGGCCACACAAGACTAGGAGATAGCCATTGCAAGAGGATTTACACCAGGCTGCAAAATAGCCCTGAGTGCCCATCCAGGCCTGTCTGGGTGCCTTATCCTGGATGGCAGGGGTGGTTTTTTGCATACCAAATCTAACAAACAAGGGAACTTAAAAATTTGTGGAAAGTCGAATCAAAAGATAAAAAAAAAAAATGTAAACTTTATTTCTCACCATAAGCTCCATCAAGTTCAAGACACTTTTGTAAGCAACAATACCCACCATTTAGAACATTCTTGAAAAATGAAACCTGGAACTGTAGCCATGTCAGTACAGTCTTTTTATATTAGTAACTGAAGAAAAACAAGTACCGTTTAAAGATTTTTAAGATTAAGAGATAAAAAGAAGTCAAAAGGAGCAAAATCCAGCCCTGAGGTCAATGTCTAATGATTTCCGATAAAAACTCTTAAAAATTATCCTTGTTTAATGAGCAGGAGCACTGTTATGGCAGGGAAGGATATAGAGACTCAGGTGAAGCATTTCTGGGCATTTTTCTCTCAAAGCTTTGGCCAACTTTCTCAAAATACTGTGCTAATAAGCAGATACTGTTGTTCTTTGGCCCTTTAGAAAGTCAACAAGCAAAATGCATAGAGCATCCCAAGAAACTGCTGCCATGACCTTTGTTCTTGACTGACTGACTTTTGCTTTAGCTGAACCACTTCTACTTCTTAGTAGTCATTGCTTTTCTTTTGCTTTGTCATTAGGACTGTACTCGTAAGAGCATGTTTCCTCTCCTGTTACAATACTTTGAAGAAATTCATCAGTATCTTGATCCCACTTGTTGAAAATTTTCCTTATAGCTCTGCTCTTGTCTGCAGCTGATCTGAATGCAACAATTTTGGCACCCATCAAATAGAAGGCATGCTTTAATTTTCAGACAGAATTGTGTAAACTGAACCAATTGAGATGTCTGTGGTGTTAGCTATTATTTCTACCCTTAATCATTGATCCCTTTCAGTTACAGTATGGGCAAGATTAATTTTTTCCTTGCAAATTGATGTGCATGATCTGCCACTGTATGCTTCATCTTTAACATTGTCTTATTTGTATACCTTTGTAAGTGGATTTCTTTGAAAACTTATTTCCATAAGCTTTTCATAACACAAAAAACTAGTTCCCCATTTTTCTACCTACAATGCATCATAAGTTTGATGTTTCTTCTTCAATTTTAGCAGAATTCACGTTGCTTTGATAGGGGCTCTTGTAAAACTGCTATCTTATTTTAAAGCCTCAAACTAGAACCTGTTCAGACATGTAATAACTAGTCAGTATGTGTTTACTTTGGTTCAAATACTGTTTTCAAATCCATGGGTAGTTTTTGAATAACCCACATTTTCTTCCCATAATGGTTTTAAAGATCCCTTATTTGGTCTCAATCCAAGATGATGGGACTTTATGTTGGGAAAGATTCCAAGGCTATCTAAGTTCACTAGAAATACTGCCATGATTACTTCAGAGATATCGGCCATGATCACCACAGTTGCACTAGCCATTTAGATATCACAAGCAGTAGATATCACAAGATATCACAAGCAGTACAGCACAATATCACATATAACCAGTCCTTGTAATGTCTCAGGTATCATAGAATGAGCTCTCGTTTTTGCCAGGAGTTACATTGTGTCAATTTATAGTCTGACAGTCCATATGACCAATGGAAAGACAAAGTCAAGGCAGGTAAGGTGGGCATTACTCCCTAATACAACTTCCACTAAACACAATATGGAAACACATATTTATGCATATTAATGCTTCTGAGAGTGGAAAATCTAGGAAAAAATCATTTTTCAAGCACTGATTAGCCTATAAAGAAAGCAATTCAATAGTTTGTTCATGATAATTATGTATAAATAAAAGAAGGTAGGCTATAAATCCAGAGGTGATATCTTAGGAGAAGAGGAATTAAATGCCCAAATTATAAGTGTACTGATTGACTGATTTTTTAAGTTGTGAAGTCAACACTTACATTAAAGATCCAAAATATTATCAGCATCCCAGAAATGTCCCTTATGCTCTACTCCAATCAGTGTCATCTTCATCTTGAAGTAACAACTCTTCTGACTTCAATAAATACAAATATTATTTTTTCTATTTTGGAACTTTTTTATTGTCAGTAAATTCATATGGTCTGTGGCCTTTCACATCTGGCTTCATTTATTTCTGGTGCACAGCTGTGGTTGTTTTTTTTCATTGCTTAGAGTATTGGAATATACCATAATTGAATTATTCAAGTCACTGTTGATGGACAGTTGGGTTGTTTCCAACTTTTGACTATTAAAAAATAATGCTTCTATGAACACTTGAACTAGGGAAAGAAATATAAGGATAAAGGATAACTTTCTCTAAATTGCAACTTCAGATCAAGCAAGGAAAAGAAAAATTTCCCTAGATCCTGTACAAATCTCTTAAATGATGACACTCAGAATGGGATACTTTATGCTCCTTTGACGATCTCCTGTGTGAAGACATTTTATAGGGTAATGTGGGCACTGTTCAAAGCATTATTCTGCAAAGAAAACATTTCTCCCAAGCTCTGAACACTTGTCATTGACATAAACCATTTCCAGTACTTGAATATACTGTTTCACCACTAGAGGGCAAGAATGACCCCGCAATGCTTGCCTTTGCCAATTGTGCAAAGTGATTTATCATGGTAAGGCAAAAAACAAGAAGCCAGGGAGGAAAAAAACGGAAGAGCACACGATGAAATAAACATCCATAAACTTCTAGTTTCCTTGGCAGGGGTGTATGAGTCACTTTTTAACACCCTTCCATCTTTCCCTTCTCTTTCCAGTTTTTTTTTTTTTTTAACATTTATTTATTTATTTAAAAGGCAGAGTTAGAGAATAAGAAAGACAGAGAGGTCTTCTATCTGCTGATTCACTGCCCCAGATGACCGCATCAACTGGGACTGGGCCAGGTCAAAACCAGGAGCCAGGAGCTTCTTTTGGGTCTTCCATGTGGGTGGCAGGGGCACAAGGATTTGGGCCATCTTCCAATGCTTTCCTAGGCACATTAGCAGGGACCTGGATCAGAAGTAGAGCAGCCAGGAATTGAATAGGCACCCATGTGGGATGCCAACACTGCAGGCAAAGGCTTCACCTCCTATGCCATGGTGTTGCCCCACTTTTCTTTTCTTTTTTTTTTTTTTTACAATTAGTGCCATAGTTTTACTACCCAAAAAGGTGGGCCTAGGTCATACAGATCGATCTTAGAGGGTGTTTTTCGGCACAGACCAGAGTCTTGATTATTAAGTAAGCAAAAAATCTTGCAAATCTCCAAATCCCCAGAGGCAACAGGGAGGTTCTGCAACTACTTCTTCCTTACAAGTAGTTTTTCTTCCAATAGAGCCATAGTATTTTTTTGGAATCAAAACACTAGGGTGGCTGTTTGGTGCAGCAATTAAGATAATACTTGGGACATTCACTTCACATCTCAGAGTGCCAGGATTCAAGTCCCAGTTCCAATTTTGGGCCCAGCTTCCTAAGAGGCAGTAGGTGATGTTTCAATAATTGGGTCTCTGCCACTCATTTGGGAGACCCTGATTGAATTCTGGGCTCCTGACTTTGACCTCCTCTAACCCTGGCTGTTTGGGGCATTTGAAGAGTAAACCAGTAGATTAGAAGTATCTTCCCCTTCCACCTCCTCTGCCTTTCAAATAAACTCTAAATAGTTAATGTTTTAAAAAATCAACAGGCTGATGGGTAAGAGTCACAGCTGGACACCTTTCATTCCCTCCTCCATCTCTGTCCAGCCCCTCTTTCATCTCCCACAAACTTAACCGGCATTGTAGGACAAACGGAGATGTAGTGTTATTATTTTCTGAGAGAGGAGAGATCAGGAAATGATGACGCCAAGTTGCCTTTAAACTATTTATAATAAATTTCTACTAGAAAAGGACCTTTGGCTGACAATCGTTTTCTTCTGCCTCGGCATGACCAAATACAGTAAGAATTCAAAATGAGAACTGCGAAGCGAGGAGGAAGAGTGCGCAGCTGGAGCAGTCTGTTTCCACATCTCATGCTGGCAAGTGACAAACTCGGGAAGGAGCCTCCCGAGGATTCCCTGTCCTCGTTATCTCCTTTCGCTGCTCTGAAGGGCTAAGAAGCCCTCACCATTTGCCAAGACTCCTTCGTGCTTCAGCTTAATTTTCCTCACATAATTTTAAATACAGATCATGTCTACAGTGCAGCAATTAATGGATAGCCTAAAGACTTATTATTTCAAACTAATTGATATGTAGGAAAAGTTTAAATAACATAACAGGGATAGGGGAAATTTTAAATGATGTGTTCACAGTGAATTTAGAATTCCTGTCTGCGGCAGAAGGCAGCAAAAACATCTGATTAATAAGGAAATGTGGTAAAATGTAGAATTCATCAGGAAATCTATCCCCGTTGATATTCTTGAGCAGGTAGATGATTGGAAGGAAGATTCAGATATTTCAGAAAAGAGAGGAAGGAGGATCAGGTTATCCCCCACCCACCCATGCAGATTCTAGGGGATTGTCTCACAAGGGAAATAAAGGACAAGGGAACGTCAAAAATTCATGAAAAAATGATTCAAAAAGCTAACGCACATTTTCCATGAACTTTTTGAAACCCTCTTACATATTTTGAGTTGTGCTCTTAGGTAAGGCATAGGAGAAATAAGGCCAGGATTTCTATTGTAACTCAGGTCAAATCCTTGTCTTGTCATAAACTTGAAAGGGAAGTCCACATCAACCAAGTTCTCCCAGCTGCAACAGAACCTGTTCCAAATCACCAGTACTTCCTGTCCCAGGATTCCTCCCGAGTTCTAAGAAGTGTGCTGCCATTAATCACTTCAATGGAAAAATTTGTTTTTCTAATTTCCCCTTTGCTTCCCAGCAAATGTCATATAGTGAAGTTTAGATAACTTACTTGAAGAACGAATATACCTCCAATGGGAGAAAGTGGAACACTTTAAGAGGCCAGTGATATGTAATGATGAAAATGTTTGTGATATCAGAATGTAGCATTTCTAGGGAAACAGAATTCACCCCCAGCACAAAACATAGGTAGGAAAAACTACCTTTAAACTGCAACTCCTTTAATGCCAACTTCATGTCATATGAATATCTCAGGGACTTCTGGCCAAGTCACCTAAAATTTGGGGTCTTCAGTCTTCTCAAAGGTAAAATCTGCAACCTGGACTGGTTATTTTTCAGAACCTTCCTGCTCTAATCTCCTACTGTATGTACATAACCATATGCATGCTTTAAAAATTCAAAAAAATAATAATTCTGAGTTTACAAGATACTTTTCATTGGTCCATGTAGGACAATATTAGCATATTTATAATAATATGTCCATGAAATAATTATATAACACAAAAATTAGAATACTGATTTCTCCCTCTCTGATACCCTGCCTCTTTCTCTACCCTCTACTTTCCAAGGTAACCATAAATCTGGCTCTTGTATGTATAGTACTTTTATATTTACATAGGTATAGATGTACAGGTGCATCATATAAATTTTGATAACTTTTTTGTTTTAGTCATTTTGAACTTCATAAAAATAATACATGAAATTAAAATTATTGTACTGAAGTACAACAATGTATGTAAAATAACAGAGTTGGCCCTCTAATTTTGTGAATTTCACATCCATTGATTCAACGGACTCTGGATTGGAAGTATTAGGGGAAAGATTTGTGTCCATGCTGTCTTTTTTTCCATCTAAAACATATAGTATAACAGCTATTTACATGGCATTTCCATTGTATTATAAGTTAAAAGTAATCTAAAGATGGGTTAGTATACACAGGAGGATAATTATAGGCTATATGCAAGTACTAAGGGTTATGAGCATCCATACACTTGGGTACACTAGGGAGAAAGGGAGTCCTAGAACCAGTCCCCAGTGGGTACCTAAGGGTGGCCGTACTGAAGCATCATACTGTATATACTCTTTTGGAAACTACATTACTTAGTTGAAAAATATGTTGTTATGGGGTCATAGCTATGGTGTAGTGGGTAAATCCACCGAATGCAACACCAGCAACCCATATGGGCACCGGTTCAACTCCTAACTGTTCCACTTCCAATCCAGCTCTCTGCTAATCTGCCTGAGAAAGCAGTGCAAGATGGCTCAAATGCTTGGACCCTTGCAACCACATGGGAGACCCAGATAAAGCTCCCAGCTCTTGGCTTCAGCATGGCCCATCCCTGGCTGTTGCAGCCATTTAGCGAGTGAACCAGCAAATGGAAGATTTTTCTCCCTCTGCCTCTGCTCTCCCTCTCTGTAACTCTGCCTTTCAAATAAACAAATATTTTAAAAATATGTTAAATCTAACAGAAATGTACACATAAATTCACCAAAAGACATGTACTAGAATGTTAATCGCTGCACTATATAATGGTTCCAAATTGAAACTAGTCCAATATCCATCAGTTGTTTCATGAATAAGTAAATTCTAATTTGTTCACACAATAGAATCCTGTAAATCAATGAGAATGACCAACCTGTAACAGCACATGACAAAATGGGTGATTTTCCACAAATGAATTACTAAGTGAAAGGAGGAAGACATAAAAAGCATACAAACAGTTGTATTCCATTTATATGAAGTGTAAAGGATAAATATCTTAGGTAGGGATAGAGTGACCAGAAAGTGGCCAGACCAGAAGAAGACTTCTGGAGTGCTGGTAGTCTCTTCTTATCTTGTGTTGTCTTGTCTTCTGTTTTTTTAAAGAAGAATTATATACTGTATATGAAAGGCAGAGAAAGGGAAAGATAGACCAAGAAATCTTCCATTCACTGGTTCACTCTCCAAATGACCACAAAAGCAGGGATAGTCCAGGCCTATCTCAACTGCCAAGAACCCTATTTGGGTCTTCCAAAAGGGTGTCAGGAACCCACATACTTGGGCCATCATCTTCTGAGCAGGAAGCTAGATCAGAAGCAGAGGATCAAAGACTGGAATTAGAAACTCATTATGGGATGAAGATTTCCCAAGCAGCACCACCACAATGCTTGCGCTGGTCTGTTTTCTTGATCTGGCTACAGGTTAGATGAATATATTCATTTTGTGGGGAAAATATCATAAATTTGTAAGTCAGTTGTGTCAGTTAGCTATTGCTGTATAACAAATACTACCTCAAAGCTCAGTGGTATAAAACAAGAAGCATTTGTTATTTTCACAACTTAGTGAGCTAGAAAGTTCTTCTTATCTTAGTTGTTCTCTCTCTGATGTCTAGAGACAGCTAAGGGTCAGGTGCACATCTCTACTGATGATATTCACTGGATTGTCTGGACTGTCTTTCATGTTTGGGGATCAGCTAGTTATTATCTGATCTAAGATGATTTCAGCTGGAACAACTGGATCTTTCCATATAGTCTCTCTTGGTTTTCTTGTTGTTGTTTGTTTGTTTGTTTGTTTGACAGGCAGAGTTAGACAGCAAGAGAGAGAGACAGAGAGAAAGGTCTTCCTTTTCTGTTGGTTCACCCCCCAAATGGCCACTATGGCCAGCGCGCTGTGGCCAGCGCACTGCACCAATTGGAAGCCAGGAGCCAGGTGCTTCCTCCTGGTCTCCCATGCAGGTGCAGGGCCCAAGCACTTGGGCCATCCTCCACTACCTTCCCAGGCCACAGCAGAGAGCTGGACTGGAAGAGGAGCAACCAGGACAGAATCCAGTGCCCCAACCGGGACTAGAACCCGGGGTGCCAGATTAGCCAAGTGAACCATGGCGCCAGCCCCATATAGTCTCTTATCTGCTAATAGGCAAGCCAGGCTTTTCTGTGGGCTGATGTCAGGGTTCCTAGGGAAAGAATGGAAGAACAAGAGATCTTCTGAGAAACAGAATCAGAACTGGAACTGTGTCACTTGTGCATTCTATTGACCAAATAAAGCCACAAATGAGGAGTGAAGAACTGTGGTCTTTCTAGAAACCAATCTACCATACTTCTAATATATGCTATTACTTCTATGTTCACTAATGAAATTTTGTTAGTAAAATTAAGTACCTCTATGTATTATTTATGTTACTGAATGTGGTTCCAGCTTATTTTTGTTTTCTATATAACTTGCTATTCTATGACTTCATTAAAGTTTATTTGTCCATGCTGCTCTTGCTGGACATTTTAGTGACTTCCAGTTTGTCACTGTTATAAGTAGACCTGCTATGAGCATTCCTGTATAGGTGGTATGCACACTCTACGCAGGTGTTTTCCTTGTTTGTATACCAGAGTGTGGAACTGCTGTGTCATAAGGAATATGAATGTTCAGGTTTACAAGATGATGCTGAATTTTCCTTGAAAGCCACTCCACCACTTTACAATTCATCAGCAGTGTATAGGAGATTCTTGTGACCCAGACATTTCTCGACAATTAATAGTGAAGTCAAATTTCCTAATATGTCTCTACTAAGATGGGTTCAAAAAGAGTATCTCATCATGTTCTTGATTTGCCTTTTACTAGATAAATGGAGTGATCACTCCTTCTTTTATGTTTGTTTTAATGTGGATTGTTTGTTCCTTACTAAGTAGAACATGTTTCTTTTTATTTAATTGGGTTGTCCTGTCTTTATGCCTGCAGACATTTTTTATGACTGTACCTCAGAAAGTTTGTGAATAAATGGAGTTAAAACAAATTATTTTGATGCAAAATTTTCAAATCTATGCATAGTTTCTTCGTAATATGCATTTCCATAAACTGTTTGAAGTGCCCTTATATTCTAAATACTACTCTTTTGTCAGATGTGTTTGTTTTGAAGACCTTTGTAAAGTTTATAACTGGATTCTCACTTTATTGAGAATGTAATTTGATGAATAGATTTCTTCTAAATAATTCATTTTAAGTCTTTTTTTTAAAATTATTTGACAGGTAGAGTTATAGACAGTGAGAAAGACAGACAGAAAGGTCTCCCCTCCACTGGTTCACTCCCCAAATGGCTGCCACAGCCAGAGCTGTGCCGATCCAAAGCCAGGAGCCAGGTGCCTCCTCCTAGTCTCCCATGCAGGCACAGGGACACAAGCACTGGGGCCAACCTCCACTGCCTTCCCAGGCCACAGCAGAGAGCTGGACTGGAAGAGGAGCAACCAGGACTAGAACCTGGTGCTCATATGGGATGCTGGCGCCGCAGGCGGGGAGGATTAACCAAGTGAGCCATGGCGCAGGCCCCTGAATAATTCATTTTAAATTAATTTTTATTTATTTGAAATGCAGATTTAGAGAGGGCAGGGGGAGGGGAGAGACAGATAGAGGGAGAAAGAAATATTCACTCCCTCAAATGGCTAGGACTGGGCCAGGCCAAAGCCAGAAGCCTGGAGCCAGGAGCTTCATCTGGGTCTCCCATTTGAGTACCGGGGCCCAGGGACTTGTGCCATTTTACACTGCTTTCCCAGACACATTAATAGGAAGGTGGATAGAAAGTGGAGCAGTCCTGACTGGAATAGGCACTCATATGGGATGCCACTGTCCCAGACAGCTGCTTAACCTGCTACACCACAACACCAGCCCCTGTTTTAATTTTCACTGTTAGTTTTAGTTGAGGCCTATTTATTAAATCCTTAACTACTTCAAGGTCTAGAATATGTTCATGTATATAGTCGTCTAAGAAAAGTACCAAGGTTTTGGTGTTGACTTTTAAGTCTTTAATCTCTCTGGAGTTCATGTTTTTGTATGGTGTGGGAGGAAGGCTCTAATTTCATATTTATCCATGTAGATAACCATCTTTTAAAGCTTTATTAAATAATTGTCTTTTCTCCTACCAATCTGCATACCAACACATTCATATTTTAGAGTTGCACAAGTGATTGGGCCAGTTTCTGGGCTGCTCTTTCCATTCCATTGGTTTACTTGTTTATCCTTGTATCTGCACCAATCTCTTGATTACTGTACAACATACCCTGTATCTGGCAAAGATACCACTTCCTATACTTCTTCAAGAATGTAATGTCTTAAATGTTCTTGATTCCTTATACTCTCATAGAAATTTTAGAATTTTTTTGTTCATATAAGAAAGTTTTAAGTTTGAAATTTCAAAGTTCAAAAAATTTCTTTCCTTCAATTTGTGTTTAAACATCCTTACACTATCATTTTTAGCTGTCCTTTGATCCTTCCTATAAATTTAGTGCAGCCATACCTGTAATCTCCCTTTCTCATACATACATAGACACATACACAACATAGCCTGCCCTTGTTTACGAGAGTTTTGATAATACTGCTTCTGTGTTCATTATGAAATATTTAGGTATGGTCTTGTCCTCAGTTAATAGTGTCTACATATCTCAGACTCGGGAGCCTAACTGTTCAGACAAGTCACAAGAATAATTCCAAAGGATGCTGCTTTTTGGCAACAGGCCCTAGTGTTCTACAGTAAGTAACAGAAATGTTAGCATTCGAGTGATAGGATGGCAATGACTCCAGCTAGAATGACATACGGATCATCCAAATCTTAAAGGGTAAGAATGCAGAAGTACAAGTGAGACCCCTCTGCCAAGGTATCTTGGATCTTTTCCAAAATTTGAGTGTCCAGAGATCCCATGATTCCACTGTGATGCCTTCCATTTGTTGCGCTCAGTGGGTTGGATCTTGAACCTTCATAGGAGTTGTTTCCATGGCTTGGAGTCCGAAGGTAGAATCTGGTCATGGGACTATTTCAGTTCTATAAACAGCTTATAGACAACCAGACAAACAACATATACTTGTACTAGGTCTCAAATGGGATGTTTTAAAAGGACATTCATCAGAAAAATAAGTGCCTTCCCTTTCTCTCACTCTTGGTTTCAGGGTGGTACACTCTGGCAGTTTGTCCAAAAACAGGTGAGTGTAGCTAGTAGTGCAAGTATAAAGAGCTCCTTTTTAGCCTCCTGATGTGCCTCCTATTTGGAGGGGTAAGGTACAGTCTCAGGCTGTGACCTGGGCACTTCCAGCTCAGAAACACCGATTCCTAATTGTTCAACCACTTCTATGGCCTTTAGGAAGCATGAGTTTGTTCTCAATTGGCTTAATGACTTTAATTCATCTCAAAGAAGCATCACAACTGGAAAGATTCTTATAAATAACGTTTACTGACAAGTAGAAAATAGTTCAATATAACACAGCCTAAAGTTTTCAGCTTAACCCTTCATATCCACATTAAGAAAATCATCATAATTATCTTTAAACCTATTTCAAGAATTTAATGTGGATATGAAGAACCTCAGGATGTTGTTAAAATGTAATTTCCTATCTAGTAGAGCTGGGGTGGGTCAAGGTGATACTGCTGGTCCCAGGATTGCATATTGAGTAGCAAAGTTGTATAAGGTTCTCTTCTTCCACACATTTGAACAGAAGAATTTTTTTCCTCTAGAGATGTTGTTCTAGCTGTCTTTCAAAATGCTTTTGAATTTTTTTTAACTCATTGTTCTAGCAACTCAAAAAACTTTTATTTTAGTTAAAAAAAAATCATCATTTTAAGAATCTTCCTAATTCTGGGATGTTGTTCAGTTATTTCTTGCTGAAGTCTTTTTTTTTTCTTTTTGCATTTTAAACCCATTTATGTTTGCTGGATTAAGTTCAACAAAATTGAATAAGATGGTTTATTTGACTGAATAAATGTCTTCTAGAATGTTGCGAGAGCTGGAAAACTTCCTTTATTATGTATAAAACTTCTGCCAACTTTCCATTCTGCTGAGTCATTGAAGGAATACTAATATATGGGATACTTGCTAAAACCTGATAGGAAAGGAGGTACTTATACATAATTGAAGGCTGTGGAGTCAGAATGCTTAAGTGTGAACTCTGGCTTCATCATTTACCAGCTGTGTGACTAGCTGTTTCCTTAACCATAAAATCTTGATAGTATTTACCCCAGAGAATAATGTTAACAATCCAAAAAGGTAATCCATGCAGATAACCCACTCCAGTAATTTAATCTAGAGTCCAGCAAAGAATAAATGCCCAGTAAATATTTATGATGGTACTCATCATTATTTGATGCTGATTATAGACCTCTTAAAGATCTAACAAAAAAATCTTTGTGCTTAATACACTAATAATTAGTTCATTTTCATGTGTAATAACTGAAGATTTTGGTTTTGTTGATTAAATTCAAAGGCAAGTCTCACCATAGTTGCCCAATTAATCATATTTATTATGTGTACCACTCATTTGGTAATCCAACTTGTAGGACCAGCTCATATGATTATTTCACTTTCTCTTGGATCACCAAACATATTTTAAGTTTTTAACCTTTAAGAGACAATAGTTTTAAGACTCTGCAAGCTAACTACTACAGAGCCATTCTTTTATAGCAGTGGGTTTTTAATAAATAGCTATTTCATTAGCTATTTCAATTATTAATAGAAGTAATCCACACAATCCGACAGAGACTAAGTCTGACCAAATTGGGAGGGACATCTTAAAGTTTATTCCCCTTTGAGGAATTTGTCTATTATCAGTGCCTTCTTATGTGTTTCTTCAATATGATATTCTATCCAAAGGGGACTCACAGGAAGAAGTTCACATAATGACAAAATGACTATTCATTAGTTTTTAAGATACTTTTGGTTTGAAATTAAGCATTTTCATGTTTCTCGACTTTCAACTCTTTGTTTTGAATGCATAGTAGATACAACTTTCTTGGAAGAACCAATCCATCATTATGCACAAATTTGACCTAATATTAAAATAGCACAATTTTTATTACAAATTTGTTAAAGATGTTGTTTACTGATTTATTAGTTAAAAACATATACATACTTTAAGGGAGTCAGAGAAAGTGAATAGAAATCTATGGATGAATAAAGAGGATTGAAAGTGGAATCAACAGTTCTTCTTTGAGTATATTTTAATCCAAAAGGCTAATTTTAAAACAGGTTATATCCCTTGATTAGTGGCATTTCTATGAGATAAATATCAATTATGTTTGGCTCATAAATAGGAAATGCCAATATACTTGAATTAATCTCACAAATTTAACTTGCATATTTGTATTAATGACTGTGATCAAGACACAGGAAATGTTAGTAAAGAATCATGTAGTTTGGAACAGAAACAAAGGATAATTCATTATTCAGTGAACTGGGTCATTGTCATTGAGACCAAGCATTTGATTAGAAGTATATTAGAATTGTATCTATGAACTACATGAAATCTGTTCTCTTTATATAATAATTTTAAGGTGTAGGCTGAGATAAAATGTCAATAAATTTTGAAGTATTGAGAAAACACTGAAAATGCACATTGTGATAATTGGATATTTAATAGATTTTGAATATAGAAGACTTTTCCTTTAAAAATATTGTATCTCATTTTTATTCATTATTCTAGAGCAAAAAACTATTTTTAGAGATATCATGATATCTCCACTACTGAATATAGTACACTAATATAATTCCTCTTACAGAATACATTTAGTCTTGTTTTGATGGTATAAACTGCTTTTGAATATACTCACCACGTCATATGTGATTTATTTATTTAAATGTTCAGCATAATTTCCCTTGACAGCATTTTCTTTCCCTTGAAATGTTATGTAACAAAAACACCATGACCAATTGCCATTTTAGTTTATCTGTCTGTTCCATATGCTGTTGGATGAGCAGGAAGATGAATGTGGATCATTACTATGCTGGGCACATTCCAGTTGCAGCTTCCTTTCTCCTGTAATCAGTGTCTCTTCCCATGAAAATAATTTTGCAGCAAGATAGACTTCTGTTACACTGTATGTGACCACTGAGGTAAAGATCAATGTAGACATTTCGAGTTCCCCAGTATGCAGTAAACCTCTCATTCTGAGTATACAGCAGGGTTACCCTTCCTTGGTATTGCAACTATTACAATAGGATAATATGACAGTTCTGGCCAGTGGGTTGTGACCTATGGAAGTGGCCAGGTTTTCCTCAGAGCCATGGCATTTAGTTTCTAGTGTGAGTCTGAGTAGAAACAGTAAATCTGAAGTTTCATGTTGAGAAAGAGGAGCCTTAGTGTGGGGGTCCCTACACTGCTTAGCAGTGGACTTGGAGGACAGCTGCCCAGAACTTCTATGTTCTTTGTATGAATGGAAAATCAACATCTATTGTGTTAAGTCACTGAGATTTTGGTTTTTTTCTTTTGTAACTACAGCATAATCTAGTCCATTCCAACAAGTATAATTATCACATACAACTTATGTACTAAAAATAATCATTGTAACTTAGTAAAATGTGATCAGTTAATACATGCCATATTCAGAGGTTTTTATGTCAGAATTTCAGTCATATTGAATAATATTTGTATGGGAAAAATGTCCACATAGTAGGAGCCAAAAGATACCCAAATTCTAATTTACTTGCATAACTATTTGTGTTTAATCTGCCTCAAGGCCAATGAGATCTGTGTTTATTAAGAAAGTAATGGATACTTTCATTCTAAATAGAGCCACTGGAGAACGTATGATAAAGCTCCAGCTTAAGTACCCATCGAAAAGTCAAATAATATCAACATACATCAGGGAATGTGACATATCAATTCAAAACCTATAAGAAAACCCTGCAATTCAAACTAAGTGCTTAATCAATAACGTCTTAGTTTGAGTTTCCCTACAAGTAGACCCTGAGACAAGAAATTGAGTTCAATTAGTGTTGCTGAGCAGTGACTCTAAGAAACCAGTAGGAGAATAAAAACATGAAACAGGACAGGAAAGGCAGCCAATAAATATGTGGGTTTTGGCAAGCTAATTACACCATATAAGTGGTGTTCAATCCCACTAGGAAACTCCTGGGGGCCAGTGCCGATGCTCATTTGGTCAATCCTCCACCTGCAGCACCAGCATCCCATATGGGTGCCAGGTTCTAGTCCCGGTTGCTCCTCTTCCAGTCCAGCTCTCTGCTGTGGCCTGGGAAGGCAGTGGAGGATGACCCACGTGCTTGGGCCCTGCACCCACATGGTAGACCAGGAGGAAGCACCTGGCTCCTGGCTTCGAATTGGCACAGCGCGCCAGCCGTAGCAGCCATTTGGGGGGGGGGGGGTGAACCAATGGAAAAGGAAGACCTTTCTCTCTATCTCTCTCTTTCACTAACTCTGCCTGTCCAATAAAAAAAAAAAAAGAAAAGAAAACTCTTCTCAAATTCCCACCTCCTTTGAAAAAAAAAAAAAAAGAAAGAAACTCCTGGAGACTAAAAAATGAAACTTAGAGTTGTTGCATGCAAAAGAGTAAGGGAGATAGGGTGTATGAAACAACTTCAGGTGGCACTTTCATCTACTTATGTATTTTGCCAGGCAAAACAAGTAGTTAAAATTAGGACCATTAGGTTAACAATGGAAAAGCCAGTGGGCTCAAAGATAAGGATTGACATCACCACAGTAATCAGTTTCAGAAATGAGAAGCATCCCAAGATTATAATGCTACAGCCTCAATCGTTCAAATTTCAGTGATGTTAAACCCAGGACCTTGCATCTGACCACAATCAAGTGTGTTTGGATTTAGAACACTTTTCTCAAATCTAACACTACTTTTGTTTGACACATCTTAATCATGAAGTACATTAATGATTCACAACAATTCATGTAAATAAGAATCACCTGAAAGGCTTCTCCATGCTCTATATCAGTGATTCTCAAACTCTGGGCCAACAGAGTTCTATAGACCAACAGGGTTTCTGATTTAGTACATTTGAGGTAGGCTTGAGGATATGCATTCCTAGCAATATTCCAAGTGATGCTTGATGCACCACACTTTGAGAATCTCTGCCATATATATAATTTCACATACTTTGCTTGTCCTGTCATAATCATTTTTGTGTTAACATTAATACCAAGAAAGGAGTATATTATATTCTTCAAATTATAAAAAAAGAGAGGCCTTGACATAGATTTTCAAACTACTTCCAACTCAAAGTGTTAAGGCATAGATAGTTATTCCACCTCTAAAGAAGTCAGACAATTCATGGTTGGAAGTTTCTATTCACAGTTGAAACTATCATATTCACGATCATTTTTGATTAACAGATATTGAAAGATGGTCATTCAGAGGTAGGACTCAGAGGTAGAGATTGGGTTGATAGGTTTCCTGAGTGGTATTTCATATAGCATTCTGAAAAATTATGCATATAATGATCTTTTATTAATGACAGATCATTTATCTCTGCTATTTCAAGGAATATTTCCATCTTTTAGGGTGTTTTCTTCTATGTAGCCTAGAATATATTCATATATAGAATATATGCTATATTCTGTATTTAAAAACATTTTAGTGATCTTGTTGTTTTTCCTCTTCTGGGTATCGTAAAATGTAATTGGAAATGCTTCAGAGATAAAGTGGAAGCTATATGATGAGCTTTTGATAAACTTTAGCAGTCACCTGAATGTGCAAACGAGCTGGCATTTGGTGATATCCAACACTTCTAGTCTTAGGTCATTCCTATCCCCTGATGCCAAGGAAAGGTGATCACTCTCTCCTTGGTGCCACCACTTTATGTTGCATATAATCATACTGTGATATGTATCTCAGTGTATCACATTGTTTTACCGTTCACATTCTTCCACTAGTCTGGACCAGTGTCTCACTTGAACCAGGACTGTGTCTCACTTATGTCTCTATGCCTAGCACAGGTGCTTCACAATTTATTGAGAAGCACACTCAAAACATTTTAGATAAATTAGTGAGTCAGGGAAAGTATGAGACAGTAGAAGCAAAAGAAAGTAGGTATATTTGTAATCCGGTCAGTATTCCAAGTTTGGGACCTGTTTCATGATTTGAGATGAGGATAGTTCTCTGTATGACATGGGCAACAGATAATCAAAACAGGCTTAATGGAATCCAGTAGATTTTCTTGTTTCCAGGAAGATTAGTTGTAGTTTCCTTAAAGCCATTTAATGCTGTATAAGTAAGAATGCCTGTGCATCATCAGAAAAGCTTCTAATTCCCTAATTTTAGTAATTTGAAGAAATCCTTGTCATTTTTTAAGTAGCCCCAGAACCATATGTGCCAAAGTATGGTTACATGATGGAATGTGAAGTAGAAAGTAAGATTTAGCTCTCTGAAATGCCTGGTTATTCAAGTAGAAGAGAACGGCATAATGTTTGAAAATTGATTTGAAATTGATACTACTGATTTGAAGTCCTTCATTCCTGTCCCTATAAGAGTAACTCACTGTAGTCATACACCAAGATTCTGTGCTTTTTCTCATCCTTTTTTTTTTTTAAAAAATCTGTAATAATTATACATATTCGTGGCATGTACCAATGCCATAAACTAGTCCAAGTGATCAATTTCTGTTCACAATTGATCATAATGAAAGGACTAAGAGTCAAAGGGATCACATAAACAAGTCTAGTGCCTGCTAATACTAACCGATAGAATAAATAAAGGGGAGAGCGATCCAACATGGGAAGCGAGATACACAGCAGACTCATAGAATGGCAGATGTCCTAAACAGCACTCTGGCCTCAGAATCAGCCCTAAAGGCATTCGGATCTGGCTGAAAAGCCCATGAGAGTATTTCAGGCATGGAAAGCCAAGACACTCTGGCAAAAAAAAAAAAAAAAAAACACCAAACCAAACCAAACCTAAATGAAAGATCTCTGTGAGTGAGATCCCAGTGGAAAGAACAGGTCTTCAAAGAAGGAGGTACCTTTCTCTGAAGGGAGGAGAGAACGTCCACTTTGACTATGACCTTGTCTAAATAAGATAAGAGTCAGTGAACTCAAAAGGCTTCCATAGCCTTGGAAACTCATGACTGGAGCATAGGGAGATTACTGATGCCATAGACAGGAGTGTCAATTTGTAAAGTCAACAACAGGAGCCACTGTGTACTTACTCCTCATGTAGGATCTCTGTCCTTAATGTGCTGTACATTGAGATTTAATGCTATAACTAGGACTCAAACAGTATTTTTCACTTTGTGTTTCTATGTGGGTGCAAACTGTTGAAATCTACTTAATGTCTACTAAACTGATCTTCTGTATATAAAGAAAACTGAAAATGAATCTTGATAAGAATGGAAGGGGGGAGAGAGCGGGAAAGGGGAGGGTTGCGGGTGGGAGGGAAGTCATTGGGAGGGGGAAGCCAATGTAATCCATAAGCTGTAATTTGGAAATCTATATTCATTAAATAAAAGTTAAAAAAATTATACATATTCATGAAGTACAGTATGATATTTCAGTTACATGTATAAAATGTATAATGATCATATCAGGGTAATTGGCATATCTATGACTTCATATAAACAAAAATTCTAGCTACTTTGAAATATTCAATTAATTTTTGTCAGCTATAGTTATTCTATAGTACTATGGAACATTAGAAGTTACTCATTCTATCACATTACACTTGTGATCCATTATCCATCCTCTTTCCATTCTTGTACATACTGTAATTCAGGGATAATAATACAAGAAAAAAGATTTCCTTTGACCTCTATCTTTTCCTTGTAGAAGAGGGAGAGATAAAGATTTATATAAAGTAATAATGTCCCTGGGCTTCATAACACTAGCCCTTTCTCTCTTATAAAGTACTCAAGATTTATCGTTAAGATTGTTCTCTAATTCCACATTAAATTCAGAATAATAAAAAAAGCACACAGCAACTTTAAGAGGTCAACCTTATGGTATAAAACTTAGTTAATAAAGATGAATTATAAGTAGGAGAAACACTCATAGTATCTAGAAGTACATTCATCATCTCCCCTGCAACTCCGTATAAACCATGCAACTTAAATTATATATGTGAGAATGTATTGGTTTAACATCACACTGGCTGCTATGCCAAACACCACCAAAATGTCAGTGGCTTCATAACTAGAATTTTATTTTCACATAACAGTACAACATGGGTGTTTCTGGTTGATAGACAGCTTGTTTCTTCATGACTCAGAGAACCAGTTCCTTTCATAGTGTGGCTCCATCATCCCCTAGAACTAAGCTGGAAAAGCCAATGAGACAATAGAGATGCCTCATATACCTCTAAAAAGCCTTGCCCTGACTTTTTATTGGTGAGAAGTAGTCAAATTGCCACCCCTGTATATAAGAGAGTGGAATGGGCTCATAAATGTCCCTGACTGGATAACAGCTACTCAAAGGGAGAAGACACTTTGGGAAGTTGAATATAAGTTTTGAAGATGACTGGTTATTTTCAGCAACATAGACAAAGTTAATAAAATTCAATTCTGCTAAGTATAGAATTACTCAAAATTGATTCCCATTCATTTATGATCCTAAAAGTAAAATCAGTTTTCCAAATGACCTCTGTGGATGTCTTGAAGAAATGAATCCATCAGCAGAAGGATCAGGGCTACACTTACAAAAGAGAATTTCCATAAAAATACCTCGAAGTTCAGTTTCTCATTCCTAACCTGGTGGGTTTGGTTCAATTACATCACCGTGCTCATTTGACAAATGAGAAAGTGGGAAAAGGAAGAGGAGTCCCAAATTTTTCAGCAAGTGCTTTCTATTCTAGAGTAAGATCAAACACTAACCATGGGTTAAGAAAGTCTTACTACTCCAAGTCACTTTACTTAGCTTATCGAAGACTGAAGACACCAGCACGATGTGGTTATGTCTCCACTTGTGTGATAAAGTACAGGAAGGAGGCCAGACCTCGCATGGGGAGGCCCCAGCAGACATAGGAGGTTATCGGTCAAGTCCAGAGACAGATAAAGATACTCCAGGTGATGCAAATTGGCATGCATGGTGTTTTGTAAATTTCTCTTTAGATGCCAACACTGCCAAATCAGAAGATTCAGCATAAAGTCCAGATTTCTGGCTTCTTTTGAAAAATCACAGGTTGCACCCCTGGGCATACTACTTCCATGTGGCAGAAATATAATCAGAAAGATTGGATTGATATGTTTTTAAACAAGTGATCTCTACTGCATTCACAATTCTCGCCCCATTTTTGTTATTTGTATACCTTTCTATATGGCTGTGTTTCCATTGACTCTCCCTGAGAAATCCCATCAACTTTACCTTAGATGGAGAATTCAGGTCCAACTATCAGGCTTCTCAAAATGCCTGCTGGGCCAGGAAACAATTGTCTAGTTTCCTTTCAGATCAAGTTGTAAATGGGCAATCTAAAACCACAGCGATTTAAGCAGGAGGCATAAGCATCATGTTTAGAGGGGCTGACTATATAATTAGGACATACTCACTCCCTAAGCATCAAAATCAATTATCCTGATAAAACCCTAGGACAGCTAACCACACTTGAAATATACATTTATAGAAAGAAAAAGAAAAACCAAAACTAATTTTAGATGATCAGGAGAAGGGCGTTCTCCGGGGACACAGCTGAGTTCATTCTAGGACATTTAACACAGCCTGCCTTTTATTTTTTAAATGTGATGCACAGGCTTTAAGTCAAAAGAGAGAAGCTTCAGCTAGGACCCAAGTTGGGTAATTACTAAAGCTTAGTGAGTCTTAAAGGAGTTAGCCAGGCAGGTGTTGTGGAACAGCAGGCTAAACCACTGTTTGGGATGCCCACATCTCATATGGAAGTGCCTGATTTGAGTCCCAGCTACTTGGCATTTCTGATCCAGCTTCTTGCCAATGCATCTGGGAAGTAGTGGATGGCAGCCCAAGTGCTTGAGTTCCTGCCACCCACATGGGACCTCTGTATGAAGTTCCTGGCTACTGGATTGGATTCAACCTGGCCTAATTCTAGCTGTTGTGAGCATTTGGGGTGTGAACCAGCAGATGGAAGATCGAAGATTCATTCATTCATTTCTCCCCCCCCCCAAATAAAACTAAATAAATTAAATAAATAAATAAATCTTCAGGGGGGAAAAAGAGTTAAGTAAAGGTATCTGAAGATAAGGAGACTGATCTGAATCAAAGCCCACACAGCGCAGGACCACCATGTGCAAAAGCCTTTGGAAACAAGACCCAAGGTTTTGAAAGGAGGACGCTTCACTGGGTCTCCCTCGTATCTGAGCTGGAAGTTGGTTGTGTATACCATCTGCCCATATTGGCACTTGTTTCTCACATGACTCAGTGTAAGAACTGAATTCACAATGTAAGTTCAACTCTTCACTGTTGGCTACACATTCTACTTGACTGAAAAGAAATACACACTTCATCTAAAAATAATTAGCCTTTGAACAGCTTTTATTTCAATTGACTTGAAGCTTTTTATTGATTCCTCTAAGGTTTATGTGGTTGAGAAAATGAGATTCTCCTGGTGTTATCTTTCTTATCCTCTCCCTAGTGGGCATAAATCTCCCTCTGCCTTCATGCCCTTACTCCAAATACTTCACCGAAATCAGGGGCCACAAACTAGTGACTTGCAGATTCAATTAAGCTTTTTATTTGACTCCTGGTATGCATTAAAATTTCTGAATTTGAATGTTTTAAATAATAAACACAATTCCAGTTGGCCACAGTTCCTGCTACTTCTCTCTTACTTTCATAAAATCTAATTCACAGATTTGTTGTTGCTAGGACTCAACAGATATTGAGTTCAGAGATTCTGAAATTACTGTGTGAATTTTGTTAATGCATGTAAAGCCATAAGAACAGTACCTACCATGTAATAAGCATTTAATAAGTTGTTTATCACTATCATTATATCATCTTTTTTGATTCTGTATTGCTCTGTTTACTAGCAACATTTATTAAATTGGCTATAGTCCAAGAGATTTTTCTTTTTTCTTTTAAACCATGATTTTCCTCATTCCAATTATGTTTTTGCTTCTCCTTTTTTAATAATATCTGATTTTTACAGAAATAGTTTTTACTAATTAGACCACACTTAAGGGCAAATGGAAAACAGACAAGTGACCAAATAAACATCTTAAGCTGAAGAACCACAATGCAGGTATGTGTGGAAAACAAATATGTTCAAAGTGTGACAGACAAAAATAGAAAAACTTAGTGGAAGTTTAGGGAAAAAACTGCCTTAGTTGCAACTGATGGCGAATCCTTAGTGTTTTCCACAAAAGCATACTCTTTTATAAGAGGACAGCTTGTCAGGAAGACCTGGTTCCATGGGACCCTTCCTCAGCTTCACTTTTCAGAGAAAGACATTTCCCAATGATTTTGTGAAAGCAATTTTGAAATCCTAGACATGAGAGGAAGATTCATTGGCACTACCTTATTCTTTTCTCAGTACACAGACTGCCAAGTGACTGAGATCCTCACAAATCCTCTTTTTATTTAGTGAGAGTAAACTTGGAATAGTGAGGCTAGAACCTTGGATTCAGAGGAACGATTTGGTGTTCAAATCTTGACTTTGCCCTAAAGTACTTGGACTTCATCACTTCAGTTTCATTGTTTCATTAATGATGATGTGATTTATCGAACAATGTATTGAATGTATATTCACTCAGGATTTAAAAATAAGTTCCTGGTTCACTTGGTTAATCTTCCGCCTGAGGCACCAGCATCCCCTATGGGCGCCAGTTCAAGTCCCGGCTGCTCCTCTTCCAGTCTATCTCTCTGCTGTGGCCCAGGAAGGCAGTGGAGGATGGCCCAAATGCTTGGGCCCCTGCACCCACATGGGACACCAGGAGGAAGCACCTGGCTCCTGGCTTCGGATCAGCGCAGCGCCAGCCGTAGTGGCCATTTGGGGAGTGAATCAACGGGAGGAAGACCTTTCTCTCTGTCTTTCTCTGTCTATAACTCTACCCGGCAAAAAAAAAAAAAAAAAAAAAAAAAGTCCCTTCATCTTCCCTAGCTCAGAGCATAGTTAATCAAAGACAAAGAATGCATTTTAATATTTCAAGAAAAATAATAACTTTCTGTTGGACATGGTGTCTCGGGCAGTTAACTTGCTTCTTAATCATTTTAGTAAAATCAAAAGCACTTTCCTCATTCACATTTTTATCTCCAATGTGGTGGATCCCAGCTCTATCTTTCCACCAAAAGCATTAAAAGTAGAAAAGTTCTTCATGGTAACGACTACATGGTGAAAGTACTCCAGTACTAACACAATAACTTCAAAGCCTGGAACCTCTACATTAGCTGGTGTCAAGTGGCTCTCTAAATAGCATAATTATTACCTTAAATTGTAGAATGAGTTGATTTTAGATGCTGAATTTCTAGGGCATATGTATAAGGCACCATGAGTCTCATTCCTGGAACATGATAAACAACTCATTCCATGTCAAGGTCACAGAATTTAATGCACACTTCTGGGAAAAAAATTATGGGAATTATGGGAAAATGTTTTAATAACTCTGTAAAACAGACAAATGTCACTGGCATGCAACAATGAATATTTTTTTCTTTTTTATTGTTTTAAATTTTGTTTAAAACAAGTTTATGCAAGTTTCACATATTTCACATATATAGATTTAGGAACATAGTAACACATTCCCCCTCTACCCGCCCATGCTCCAACCCTTCTTCCTCCTCCCTCTCACATTCCCATTCTAAACTTTTACAAAGATCTATTTTCAGTTTACTTAATGATCATGTAGGTAACCCTACACTAAGTAAAAGACTTCAACAATAGCATGAAGAAAAAAGAAAAGAAAAAAAACTTCCTCAATGGAAGAGAAAGGTTGTAAACAATTATCAAATCTCACAATAACTATTTCACTCCAATACATTACGTTTCAGGTACTCTATTAGTTACCTTGGATCAGGGTAAACACGATATCTGCCTTTTTTGGGACTGGCTTATTTCACTAAGTATAATGGTTTCCAGTTGCATCCATTTTGTTGCAAAAGACAAGATTTCATTTTTTCTGTGAAAGACAGTATGAAGATACCTCAGAAATCTGAATATACACCTACCATATGATTCACTGCAGCACAATTCACAATAGAAAAGATTTGGAATCAACCCAGATGAAATCAGCTGTTGACTGGATAAAGAAATTATGGTATATACACATTATGGAGTACTACTCAGCTGTAAAAAAATAATAAACATTTATTTAGCTCATGAGTTTGCTAGATGCATCTGATACTAGCTGAGTGTTGCTGAGCTTAGCTGGGCTTGTTCACACATCTGTGGCTCATTATCAGTCTTGACTTTGGCTGGACTTGTTAATATCTCTGTATCAACAGGATGCTGACTAGTCTAGGAGGACTGTGGTCATGTGGCTAGGTAATTCAACCCTGTTCATGTATCTTATCTTCCACCGGACTAGTCCATGCATTTTCCAATGACATGGCAGAAGGACAGAAGCAAAAGTTAAACAAATGCTATTCCAAGTTTCTAATGGGACCTTATCTACTAACATCCCATTGGCCAAGTAAGTCAAATGATCACCTCATATTCAAGGAGACTCTGTATTCAATAGACTCTACACCTTTAGTAAAAGGAACACAGAGTCATAGACAAAGGCGGGGAATACAGTAGGAAAAATATCGGGGTTATTAATCCAATCAGAGTATCAAAGAGGAGAATTGACTACATTTTGTTATTAGTGAGTCATAACAATGGAAAGCCACTAACTTCTTTGGGCCTCAGGTTTGTGTCAAGTGAAAATAAAGAGTCTGACCATATAATTACTACCATCCTTTCAAAGACTTCTGAGTCTTGGAGGATTTGACTATATAATTGCTAGTGTTCTTCTCCAAGGTTTCTGCAGTAATCTCTAGATGCCTAAGAGATGATTACAAAAGAAATTTTGAAATATATTTCTAGGAAGTATACAACATGAGCTATATTAGGAAAGGACAACATTTTAGGAGAGGTATTTTAAGAAAGGGACTAAGAAGGCGGAATAGATATGGGAGTTACAGGAATACATTATGTTCTTGTTATGTTTCAAGAGCATCTTTCCTCTATGATGGTTTCATGAGGTATAAGGATATGTACACAAGTTTACACATAAGAGCTATGTTCAGAGTGCATTTGACTTGGGGTTTGAAATAAAATTTAAAATGTAAATACATGTTAGGAACTCTGTGAATTATGCCCAGTTTCAGGTTTCCCTCTTATTGATGCAGTATTTGGATCTATTTAGCATTTGGTCCATGTTGGTCTTATCTCCTCCATCTTTCTGCTCTTCATCTAATAGCTTCCAATAAACACTTTGAATCCAAACTTGTACATGATCAACTGCAAAGTTGTGGAGAGATAAGATGTACAAAAGATAATACTTTAATATATGTCTAGACCCTGAAATCATGGAAGATGATAGGCGATCACTGTTGGAAGAGCTTTCTCTAAAGAGATGTTATTCATAGTATGGTACTGAGACCAGCAACATCAGCCTCATCAGGGTGCTTGACAGAAATTTAGAATCTCATGCCTGACACTAGATCTCCTGAATCAGAATCTACATTTTAACAAAATCCCAAGCTGCTTTGCAGGTACATTAATTTCTTGCAATTTGATCATTAGGATGTCCATCTTGTCATTTTTAACATGTAATAATCTAAAAACTGTTCTTAACCACAGAGTTCATGAGATTCCACCATTGCGATCTGTGACTAATTATAGGTAAAAAAGTGACAGCAATTTTTATATATTATGCCATATTCAATCATTGAGATTCATACTCTCACATTCTCAACACTTGTGCATACTTATATTCCTTTAAAATATTTATTTTGAAAATCAGAGATTGTCGCTCCCCCTCTTCGTGGAGGAATGACACTGAACCCTGCCTAGGCTTCATATCCGAGTCACAGCACCATTATGTCGCTCCCCCTCTTCATGGAGGAACGACACAGGACCCTGCGCTGTTCTTTTGTCTGCTCGGCCCTCCCCGGGTTTGCTACTGGTTCTTCCCGGGTTGGCTACCGTCCCTTCCACCTCCGTGGAAGGGCGGTTCCCCCTGCCACTTTCCCCACTTCCGCGGGGGAGCGGCACACCGCTGGCCGGCTCTCTCGGGGGCTGCTCAGATGTTCCTCAGGTGTTCCTGGTGCATGTTGTCTCTCTCCTCCTTTATAGTCCTCTTCCACCAATCCCAACTCTGCTACCCACACGCCGAGTACGCTGCTCTCCTCCAATCAGGAGCAGCTCCTGCAGCTTGTCAAGTTGGTGAGAATCAGCTGTGTAGAAGCTGTTTCCTCCTCTCCCAGTGCCATATTGTGGGAGAGCAGATGCATAGAATAAGTCTTAATTCCAGTAACTTAGTCTAGTCCGAGTTGCTCCCAGTTGCTCCCCACAAGAGATAAAGGGAGGGAGGGAGGAAGGGAGGAAGAGAGAGCAAGAGAGAGAGAGAGGACAAGAATAATATCTTCCATCAACTGGTTCATACCCCAGATGGCTGCAATAGGCAGCACTGGCCCAGGCCAAAGCCAGGAGCCAGGAGCTTCCTCTGGGTCTCCCATGTGGGTATCAGGAACCTAAACACTTGAGCCATCTTCCGCTGCTTTTCCTAGGCCATTAGCAGGAAGCTGGATCAGAAATGATGCATCTAGGATACGAACCAGTGCTCATATGGGATGCCAGTGTTGTAGGGGACAGCTTTACATGCTATGCCACAACACTGGCCTCTGTATTCTTTTCCTTTAGATTGAGTGAGGAAGTTGGAAGTTTAACCTAGGGAACTTTGTCGCCACAAATAATGTCATCTATTGTATGTCCCATATAAAATGTTGAAGGCTTCTACCCTAAGATAAAAGTATTACCAAGAATATTGGCAGATACTACAAGGCTTAACTTTTTCACTCCAATCTCCTCTATACAGCATTTCTTGTAGCACTTTAAGCTGCTGTCTACTCTTCATTTTAAACATCTTTAGCTCATCTTGTCTGGAGTACCCATTCAGCCCAGCATCTCGTTTTTCCCATGCTTTATCACCCATGATGGATTCTTATTCTTCATTTCCACAGCACCAAACACAGGGCCTTGCATCAATCAAAGTGCATGGATGCTTTTTTTTTTTAATTATAAATGCATCAACTAGCCAGAATGTGGTCTAAGCACCATGACTATCTTGCATTTACCAAATAGCAACCCAAATAATACAACTGGAATGACAAGGACCACTTACTAAGGTGTTAAATGTTTGTAACTACAAATCCATAGTTTTATACAAATAAGATTATGTTGTATGAATGCATAAACATTCACAATATATAAAACATTTAACATATATGATCTCATTTAAAACTCTTTACCATAAGCCAGTGAAAATTGGTATTATTATCTCTATTTTTATACAATAGACAGTTGAAATTTCAAGAGCTTAAATAAGCTTACCAAGGTCATGCTTACTGAAAGGCAACATTCTAGATCCTACACAGAGAAAAAACATATCGGTCCCAAATGAATTATCCACTTAGTGTAGATCTATGACAATAGTTTAATTTGTATTTGTTTTCTTAGCCCTTTGCCACAGGCCCTTTGTTAGTATTATTCAAATAATGAAAATTTTAATATAATTTTCAAGCAAATATAATTATTTAGAAAAATTGACCAAATATATGTGTGCACCATACTGTAACACATGATAAAAAAAATACCCCCTGTGAATTAACTGTATTCTTCCATGTTGGCATAAACTATCCAATTTATTTCTATTTAGATCTGGAGTATTTACAACTTTGATCTAGAAATATTGGTCATCATTTTACTCCTTTCTATTTCTTTCTAGTTCTAACTCAATGGCAACCTTGAATTACAAGGTGAAACAAAAACTACATTTTACTTGCATGATTTGTAATTGTGAACTTCAGTTCATGTTCACTGGGAATTGTTTGTCTATAGGGGTCACTCCTGCCCTGGGTTAAGGCAGAATCAAAATAGTCTGTAGTTACTTGCCTGTGCTTGTAAACTACTCACTGTTAGTTCAGGTTTGGGTCTCTGATTCCCTTTGCAGACATTTTTTTCTTCCAGTATGCCTCTTGGATCATTAGCTTCCTTGCCTCATCCCCTGAATTATGGAGTGAGTTTTACTAGTTCCTGTTTCAAGGGTGGAGACCCCTACAGTTTATTCTGAGGAAACTTAGAGGAAAACAAACAAACAAACAACAACAACAAAACTGGAATGTTTAGGATATATCATACAGGCCCATTTTCCAACAATCCTTGGTGGGTAGCCTGACTGACCTCACTGTGTAATTTTCATATGATCTTTTTATTTCTATTCTTGGTTAAAGTAAAAATTCATGAGATTATTCTAAAAATAAGATGAGGGCTTTCAAGGTTGCTTAGGCTAATTTTGAAACCACCCATTCCATGAATATACTTAAATGCTTTTCCCATTGTTTTTAATATCCTTTTAGCAGACTGTTGATGCTGAGGTTAAAATTCCAGAGTCCCTGCAGTAATTCTTCATAAAGTTCTGCATCTTTATTTTTTTGTATTTCTATTTTTTTATTTTGGTTTCATTTTAGAATGCAATTTCATGCTAAAAATAAAATAAGCACAATACCATAAAAATGACAAGTAGAAAAAAATGAAAATTCTCATAAGGCCAACACAGTTTAGACTTTTGGGTATCTTTTCATAATAGTTCTAGACTTTTAAAAAATATTCTCATAATCATAGTCCATTTACAACTGTAGGTACTTTTCATTCATCACAATATTACTGTGATAATTATAGCATAGTATATATTCTATCCTAAGAACTTATATTTTTAAAGCCATTTATTAGTTTTCAATTATTTGACCACATCATATTGCTTTAAGTAGAAGCATCAGAATTTGTTTTTATAAAAAAATTTCAATTTTTGATACTTTGTTGTTTCTTTGCACATTTGACTCTTTTCCCTACTATCTAGCAATAAATTTCAAAATATTTTCAGCAAGGTAATTATAGTACCATATCACTGTACCTGTCTGCCAAAGCCTAGAGATATAACTTAAAAATGTAAAAACATTGTGAGGGATTAAATTTTAACTATGTACAGTAGGAGAAGATATTATAGCACATCAGGTTAAATCACAGCTTGGAATACCTGCATTTCATATTGGATTGCTGATTCAAATCCTGACTCCTCTGTTTCAATCTAGTCCTGCTAATGCATCCTGGGTAATAGCAGATGATAGCTCAAGTGCTTGGACTCCTGACATGGGAAACCTAGATGGAGTTCCAGGCTCCTGGTTTCAACTTGGCCCAACCTGGTCTTCTGTGCCAGACATTTGAGAATCAAGCAGTAAATGAAAAAAAAATTCTTTCACAATATGCATTCTCTGTGAACTTTCTGAAGACCTCTCCTAAGTGCATTCTCCAGTAGCACATTTTTTAAAGTTTTAGCTGTCTTCTGTCTTTGGTATCCCACTGTAGCTTGTTGTTGTATGGTTTCCATTTCTTTCCTTAAAATACCGGATTTGATCATATCTGGATAATAACTCTGTAGTCTGGCTTATTTATTTTTATGCCAAATTTATATTTTATTGAGTGAGTTTTTTTTCTGTTTGTAAGCTAACCTTAATGAGTAACTTCACTTGATTTTTGGTCACTTACAGCTATGCATCTAAAACTTCCCCTTCTCTAGATCAAGTCTCTACTATTTCTTAACAAGGCTGAGGAAAATAATGTCAAAGGCAGAATAATATTCCCACTACAAAAACTTTGGCAATAGGCAGAGTTGAACACATTTGAACTTGACTATAATTGCCTTTTTTTTTTTTTTTTTTTTTTTTTTTTTTTTTTTTTTGACAGGCAGAGTGGACAGTGAGAGAGACAGAGAGAAAGGTCTTCCTTTGCCGTTGGTTCACCCTCCAATGGCCACTGCGGCCGGCGCGCTGCGGCAGGCGCACCACGCTGATCTGATGGCAGGAGCCAAGTGCCTATCCTGGTCTCCCATGGGGTGCACGCCCTGGCCACAGCAGAGAGCTGGCCTGGAAGAGGGGCAACCGGGACAGAATCCGGCACCCCAACCGGGACTAGAACCCGGTGTGCCGGCGCCACAAGACGGAGGATTAGCCTAGTGAGCCGCGGCGCCGGCTTATAATTGCCTTTTTCTGCTGTATTATCCAGAATTAACAAAAGTCATGAGTGGGCAATGTCTTTTCAAAATCAGGTTAACTCAGAAATTTGGAAATTGAGTCTGGCTAGTCAAACAGAGAAACTCAGCCTAGATTAAGGCAAACTTACTGAAAGTTATTATTTATTGATATCTACACATAATGTAACAATTCATCTTAAAAATTAAAGGTTAAATTCAACCACATTCTTCCCATTTTGTAACCATTTCCCCAAAAGTGATTTTATAACTTTAAGAACAACTAGACTCAATGTTCGCTCACATTATAGTGCAGAATTTCTAAGACATAGTCTACAAAATCAAATTTACCTTGAAAATCTGTCTTGTGATGACATTTCCCACCAAGAATGTGGTTTAAGGTCACAGCAATGAAAAGATGGGAGCAACTGTATTAAATGATGAATGTTTCATGGGAAAGGGCCTTAAAGGAGAATCTTTCGGATTCACATTGCTCCTCTATAGTTATATTGCCATAATGCTGCTGCCCAACAACTTATTACAACATTCAATGGCATAAAACAATAAGCATTTACTAAGTTCATGGACTATCTGAGGTCTAGGTAGTTATGATCTAGACCAGGCTCAGCTGACCTCCATAGGTTTGGGCATGCCTATGTTTAGTTGATAGGTCAGCCATGGACTGCTAGATTTAACATAGCTTCACTTTCTTGTCTGATAGTCATCTATTGTGATGGGAAAGATGTAACTGGACCATGTGTCTCCTCCTCCTATGAACTAGCCTAACCTTGTTCACATGATGGCTGAATAAGCTGTCAATAGGGAGAGAAGAATCACATCAGGCCTTTAGGCTTAAAACTGAATACTGTCACTTCTGACACATTCTGCTGGGCAAAGAAAACCACAAGACCTCCTCAGATTCAAGATTAGAAATATGCCCCCACCCCGGGTTCTAGACCCGGTTGGGGCACCGGATTCTGTCCCGGTTGTGCCTCTTCCAGGCCAGCTCTCTGCTGTGGCCAGGGAGTGCAGTGGAGGATGGCCCAAGTGCTTGGGCCCTGCACCCCATGGGAGACCAGGATAGGCACCTGGCTCCTGCCATCAGATCAGCACAGTGTGCCGGCCACAGCGCGCTGGCCGCGGCGGCCATTGGAGGGTGAACCAATGGCAAAAGGAAGACCTTTCTCTCTGTCTCTCTCACTGTCCACTCTGCCTGTCAAAAAAAAAATTTTTTTTTTTAAAGAAATATACCCCACTTCTTGCTGGGATGATATGCAAAGTCACACTGCAAAGGTTGTGGCTACAAGGAGGAGTTAAAAATTAATGTCATATGTGCAATGGGTCTTCCATCTCCACCCAACACACAGTTTGAATTGCACACAGTAGAAATTCAATGCATGTTGGAGTACACGAACAAGATTGTGCCATTAGATAGGATGGCACTGAACCCCAGAACGGAGGCAGTCAAGAGGAAACCCTGGTAATCTAAGGTGAGACTTACAGGAAAGAAAAATTAAGAGGGATCCAGGCTGAAATTTCATAGTTGAACCTAACTTCTCGGGTTCTTTGGCCTGAATCAGATTAAAGTCTGCTAGGACAGAAGTTGCAGTCTCCATCTGCCACATGGAGCCCACCAATGTGATTCCAATGGACTGCCAACAATAAAAAAGCAAGAGCTCTTCTGTGAAAATTTGGATTTATGAATTCTCATGTAACACAGGAATCTGACAAGCTTCAGATAGAACTAAGTTGTTGGCACCACATTTGGAAAAGCCTGTGCTCTCTGGCTCCTCAGAGTCCTACCATTCCTGCTTCCTAGCACCCAGCATGCTTCTCTTTACTGGCATGACCTCCTTGGCCGGTGTAAATGCCTGACTTTGCAATCCCTTGGCTGGAATACCTCTAGACTACTGAAGGATGGAGCTTTGTTGGCAGATAGTGCCCTGCATACTTTTCACATTTTCTCACAATGAACAAGTATTTACCTTTTAAGGAGGAAAAAGGAAAACAAAGCTCTAACTTGAAATTTAATAACAAATACAATTTTGAAGTTAATAACTGAATGACCTTTTAAAAAGAATAAATGATATTTAACATGAATATGATCCAGTGACTTAGCTTAAACAACAATAAAATCTATCCTATGAAAAAGGAGTCCACTAAAGTTACAACTTCACCAAATTTTGGTCAATTAAAAAATATTTTAAAAGTTTATTAAAATTATTATTTGAATTAAATTCTTAAAATATTTAAAAGTATAGGTTTAAGTATTTGGTATTTCTCACAATTTACATTTTATTTTTTCTTTTTTTATAATTAAGAAAAATACCAGCATTTATCAAGTGCCATAGGGTCTTAACTTCCAATAAACATTAACCTCAGAGATCTTGCCTGTAAGATCAGGGCTCAATATACCTTTAGCTGAAGATCCACCAGTCTGATTTAATGAAAACAGCAATCTGCTGTTTCTCCGAAACAAAGTCCCTTGTGTTTCTCTTTCCTTACCTTGCCTGGAAACGAATCTTTTTTTTTTTTTTTGCATTTATTTTTTTAACTTTTATTTAATAAATATAAATTTCCAAAGTACAGCTTTTGGATTATAGTGGCTTTTCCCCCCATAACCTCCATCTCACCTGCAACCATCCCATCTCCCACTCCCTCTCCTATCCCATTCTTCATCAAGATTCATTTTCAATTATCTTTTTATCTTTATCTTAATATATCTTTATATATGGGCACCAGTTCTCATCCTGGCTGCCCCTCTTCCAATCCAGCTCTCTGCTATGGCCTGGGAAATCAGTAGAAGATGGCCCAAGTGCTTGCACCCCTGCACACGTATGAAAGACCTGGAAGAGGCTCCTGGTTCCTGGCTTCAGATCGGCCCAGCTCCAGCTGTTGCGGCCATCTGGGGAGTGAACCACTGGATGGAAGACCTTTCTTACTGTCTGTAACTCTACCTCTCAAATAAATAAATAAAAATCTTTTAAAAAAGGAAAAAAAAAAAAGCCTACTTCCTTATAAAGTGCTGGGACAGCAGGGAAACAGTTGGCAATTTTCTTATGTTTGATGCTCCATGATTTCAATGTGGTCCACGCAGAACATGGGGCCACGTTCAAGGTCCCTTTGTTGCTTTACAGCAGTGTGCCTCTCAGGACCCTGAGTATCCCTCTTACAGTTGATGTCTTCCTTGGCTTATTAGCATGTGCATGCTAGCATGATATATTCATAAACACTTCATAGTTTTTTAAAAGATTTATTAATTTATTTGAAAGTCAGAGTTATAGAGAAGGAAAGGCAGAGAGAGAGGCCTTCCATCTACTGGTTCACTCCCCAATTGGCTGCAATGGCCAGAGCTGCGCCAATCCAAAGCCAGGAGCCAGGAGCCAGGAGCTTCCTCCGAGTCTTCCCATGCAGGATCAGGGGCCCAAGACTTGGGCCATCTTCTGCTTTCCCAGGCCATAGCAGAGAGTTGGATTGGAAGTGGAGCAACCAGGACTTGAACCAATGCCCATATGGGATGCCAGCACTGCAGGCAGAAGCTTTACCCACTATGCCACAGCACTGGCCCCTCACTTCACATTTTATATTTGGGGAGAATAGTGGATTTTCAATGCTCAGGCTAAGCCATTTTTATCAGACACCTTTTGATGTGAAGGAAAAGTAATTTGAATGAGATCCACAATCCATTAACTATCTGAGATTGAGACCTGTTATTTCTCAAGATTCATAACTTATTCTGATTTTAGAATGGTGATATGATGCTTACACCATGATCACAGCACTCTGAGACGGCCTAAACAACCCTTGCAGTCAAACAGCTGGATATGTCTGCAGTGAAATGCATGGACATTCTTGCAAAGGGGGATAAATAAGGATTACAAATAGCCTATGATCAGCTAATGTCAATGAGTTTGCCCCAAATTTGACAAAAACTTCTGAATTTAAAAATTTTGGGAATTCTAGAATTACAGAGAAGGGATTATGTTATATAGGTTAGATAACTAAATCTTGGCAAAATGTCTCTAGCTTAAAAGCAAGAGTGAAAGGAGTTGACCCTAGATGATGCTTTCAAGCTGCTGACTCTCGTCTTCAAGGAAGTCAAGATACAGAAGGGCAGATGCCCTGAGGCCTGGCAACATTCACCCTGGATGGTCCAGGGGTCAGGGCAAGCCCCGGAGACTGCACTGAAAGCTGCAGCTGGAGAAGTTATAGTCCAGAGAGACACAGGAAATAGAACTGGGGACTCAGAGAGGAACCTGGACAGGGAGATAATCAGAGTGGCCAAAGAATCCAGCCTCATTGGCATCACACCAGATGCCGAGAAAGGCAAAATCTCAGCCACTCCTCCCAAACCTCTGAAGTCAAAATCAAGAGCAGGATTCCAGATGATTTGTGTTTATCTTGAAGTCTTAAAAGCAGAGAAGGTGTTAGATATAGTGGTTATCACCTCGCTTGGGATGCCCAGCATCCATACCAGAATATTTGGACTCAAGCCCCCATTTCACCTGCAATTCCAACTTCCTACCAATGAGCACATGTGGAGGCAGCAGGTGATACCTCAAGTACTTGGGTCTCTTACACCCATGTGGGAGACTCAGATGGAATTCTCAGCTCCTGGCTTCAGTCTGACCCTCAGCTATTGCAAGCATTTGGAGAATGAACCAGTGGATATGAGATTCATTCTCATTCTCATTCTCTCTCTCTCTCTCTCTCTCTCTCTCTCTCTCTCTTTCTCTCTCTCCCCCCCAACTTTCTCTCCCCCCTTCAAATAAATAAATAAATTTTTAAAGAACTATGAGAAGCACAAAAATAAATTACTTACAGATTTTAAGGAAATATCTTTTTAAAAGTTTCCTCAAGGCTAATAGATGTAGGAACCACTTAGTCTCCAATGCTGTTTTGAAGATTACACTACATGCTTACCATTCAATAAGCAGTGGAATTTTATTTAAAATTCTGGGTTTTCAGTTAGACTCAGCAAAGTAGAGTTTCCCAGGAGGCAGCTCTGACTGCTGATCCAACTTGCACCCCGCTCCTATGAAAGAATCCCATGTTTACACCTGTTTTATGACTAGGGCATCCATGCACGTCTTCATTTGAAAAAAAGAGCTTCCTGACTTTAAAAAAAAATCTGAAAATTCCCCAGGACCCAAAACAGATAAATTCAAAGACATTAAAAATGTAGCCCAAACAGTGAAAAAAATAAATGAAAACCTGAATGAAATGAAAATAGAGATGAGCAAAGATGTCAAACTGAAAGTTAAAGTTGGTTACAAGAGTTTGTGCACTTTGTAAAAATGCATCCAGCACTGGCTTCACCGACTGCCTGAAGCAGCGCTTCCTAAAGCCCACTCTGCTGCTCTGTTACTTCCAGTCAGCTGCTTGGTGGCTCCCCGCCCATTCATGGCAGGCCTTGGCACTCTCAGTTATCAATAGCTCTCAACTTACATGTCAGAACTTCAGACCATGGTGTGTTACTTCTATAAACTTTTTCTGTGTATGGGGGTGGAGAGAGACTGAGTGAGTGAGTAAACTTGCTGGTAGACAAATTTGTTTTATTCCAAGTTTTTAGACCTATACAAATTTACATATATGAATGTGACTATCAACTATGGACAGATGACATGTCCAGCTAAGCCCTGTTTAACATTTTCTCTGTGGGTGATCAGTGAATGACACTTACATTTATTCTGTACCCTACTTTGTACAACTTTTTCTATGAGTTTCTGCGTGGATGTGGGTATAGAAATCCAAATAACCTCAAGTCAATCTCTCTTGATGTCTCCTAGCTACAGATGGAGCTAGAGCAGGAATACCAAGACAAATTCAAGAGACTGCCTCTGGAGATTTTGGAGTTCGTGCAGGAAGCCATGAAAGGGAAGATCAGTGAAGACAGCAATCATGGTTCTGCCCCTCCTTCTGTGGCCTCAGACCCTGGGAAAGTTAACCACAAGCCTCCCTCCAGTGAGGAGGCAGAAGGAGACAACCCAGGAAAAGATTTTGATACTCCGCTGTGATTGCTCCTGCCAGGCCTTTAGGATATGCATGGCTGCTCAAGCCCCATCGGACTCTCTTATTACACAGATCACTGCCCAGAACTCTCTTCCTCGGAAACATCCCTCAGCCTAAAATCCACACCCATGGGCGTTCCAGAAGGGTCCACGCAGAAGTCTCATACCCGGTTCCATTTGTCATGTGGAAATGAATGCAGGTCTACTAGGGAAGAGTGCATGTAGGTGGGATTTTTGTGTTGTCTCCATTAGTAAATTCAAAGCAGGCAACTTCCAAGCTCCATGGAACATTTAATGAAGGACACTGTCTTCTTTGAAGAAAATTGAGCTTGTGTCTTTATTTGAAGCTCTGATGTAAAGTATTTCAAAGTAATAGAAATAGTTTCATAATGCATAGCACTATTTAACACATTGAACAGCTGACTTTGAGCGTTTTTTTTTCCCAACTGCCCCTCAACTACATATCTTCAAGTGGATATGCATATTAAATTGCTTCATCTTTTCCTTTGCAAGCACTGGTGGCTTGCAGTTTGCTAATTTATTTATCATACAAACATCGTGTATTCGTTGCTGACATGGCTTTGTTAGCTACCATAGTGATGCAAATAAGCTGATTTTCTTTTTTCAAAAATATCATTTGATTGCCCAGTGAAGCCATCCCAAGACTGAGCAATATGAATTGACTGACATCTGGCTGCATGAGCAAGCTAGCTGTGCATTTCCAGGCACTGTTCTACCTGAACTGACTCTGCACTCAAAGTTGGGGTATTCATATGATTAATAGCTACAAATGGTCCTCTCTGTTGAACGAAAATGATTGAACTGATGTATGTTAAGCAAAAATTCAATCATAGTGAACAGGTTCCAGTAGTAATTTTGCTGTCTGACATTGTTTTATGGTTCATTTATTTTTAATATAGAGAAGACAATATTTATCTAGAGAATACATAAACCCACTATAAATGATATATATTATCTCCATGTATATATGTATGCACTCAGTCATTTAAGTGCATATGCAGACACACATACACACTAAATGTAGATGTGTGTTCAATTGGCAGTGACTCAAATATCTTCCACAAGGAAATATGGATAGAGAAAAAAAGGTCTAACATGTAGTTTAAATGAATATTAAATTATGTGGAAATACTAAGAAATGATGGATGGATCCATTGATGCAAGTTGAGGTAGACTTTGAATTTAGACTATGAATTTGATATGTATTTTGCAGAATCAAATTGAATTTTAAGCATCAGATTTTAAGCTTGTTTAATGGTTAGATTGTATAAAATGTATAGGCTAATAAAATGAAAATTTAGTATCTTCCATAATTTTAAAGTCTGACAGATGTTAATTTTATTCTAACATTTCGAAAGCTTTCATTATATATTTACTATGTGCATTCAATCCACTTAACTGTGTCTTTTTACATTTCTGTTTTAGGTGGCTTAAGAGAAACAGTGATGATAAAAGTGATTGAAAATATTGTTGAAAGGTCTAATCAAGGAAGAATAACTATATAGAGAAAAATATAATTTAGAAAGTAACACAAAGAACTTTGAAGTTAAACACCAGAAGCAAAATGCTCATAGCTTTATGTTAATTTAAAATAAACCTGTCTGAGTGTAGCTTAGCAAAACATTTTAAAACAGAAAAACCAGTGTGTCTTGAAAATTGTGTTTTAAGAATTTAATATTTTTATGGAAATTATTTATCTTTAAGCAATAACTAGGGTCACAATTACATTTTAATCAAAATGAAGGCTTAATTCAAACATTAGGAAAAGTATAAAAAAGAAGTAATGAGGCACAAGGGGAAAATCACATCCTCTTTGGAGATGATTATATTTTGATTGGAAGGACTTAGTGTGTTAATTAGACACTTAATAAAACCTAACTTCCACTGAAAGAGAAATCTTTTGTAAATCATTCTACTTTAGCACTTTGAAAGAAAGGCATTAATCATAAAGAAGCAAGAATGGTCAAAACTGAATGCTGCATTTTTATAAACAAAATCACAGATTGTCTAAAATTGCAGAAGAGTGAACTAACAGCATTCATAAGCAAACACAATGATGGTTATTACACAATATTGTATCACATTTTAGTCCAGAGCTAAACAAAGAAAGATTGAATAACCTTGACTTCCACAAAACAGTTTTGGTAGTTGAATTTCATTATCTTAGTGACTCTAGTCATTTTACAATATGTTTGTATTTGGCCATTTACTGTAATCACATTTTTATATCTGTACAACGACACTTTTTGCAGTTGTGGGGTAGTGTGTAACACTGTCCATCTTGCATCATTGAAACTACTACAGTGATATTATCATTTAATAATATTACTTGAAATAGACTAAGATAAAGAAAAAGGATCTATATGATGTGCAGTTTTGTGCCTTTATGTATTTGCCTTGTTCTTTGTTGAATGTGTGAAATTCTGTACTGTGGTTTTTCCTCTAATAGGGAGTAGAGCTGTATATTGAATTTGACTGTGTCCCTCTGATACCTTTACACTACTGAGAATAGCGTGGTTTTGGCTGTGCAAACCAGTTTTCAAAGTTCTATTGACTTGCCATGTGTTTTTGGTTTGTAACATTTCATTTTAACATTTCAGCATCACCACCCATTAATTGATACTCCTCTAGTAAATAAATAGTCATTAAATAATTCCAAAAAAAAAGGGCCATTGCTTGCGTTACTTTGGACTTAATGTTGTGCTTGTGCATTGTATTAATATTGTTTGTAATGGATTGGACATTGTGACTTTTGTCTTTTAAGAAGAAACAATGAGATAGGACAAAGTATTTGAAGCTCTTTAAAATGTACATATTTTGGTTCCTCTATCTCAAATTATTTAAAATGCATAATTCACATTTTTGTAATAATTCTATGCAATTTTGTGGCATGATGTTTCTTCCACTTGTAATTTTATGTGCTTTCATCACAAATCCAAAGGAAACAATAAAAATTTCTTAACACAACCCAGATGTTATTTCTTGGCATCAGAGCCAGCCTTCTTTTGACAGGGAGGATGGTGGGAATGAACGTAATGATGCCCACCCTGACAGGGCACATCTGTGCCAGTACAGGAAGTCAGAATCTTGCAAATGCTTGTGCCAGAGAACACAGTTGTCATTACTATCACCTACCACCCTCTTTCCAGCAGTGGCATTGGACTTGTCATTTCTTCCATAATGGAGATCCTCCCTCGCCTTCTCCCTTCTTCCCTTTCTTCCTTCTTTGACCAAAGCTAAGGAAAGCAAAACAAAAATTTCTTGACAGGGTCTGGCGCTGTGGAGTGGCGGGTAAAGCTGCTGCCTGCAGTGCTGGCATCCCATATGAGTGCCGGTTCAAGTCCCAGCTCCTCAACTTCTGATCCAGTTCTCTGCTATGGCCTGGGAAAGCAGTAGAAGATGACCCAAGTACTTCAGCCCCTGCACCTGCATGGGAGACCTGGAAGAAACTCCTTGCTCCTGGTTTCGGATTGGCACAGCTCTGGCCATTGCAGCCAATTGAGGAGTAAACCAGCGGATGGAAGACCTCTCTCTCTCTCTCTCTCTCTCTCTCTCTCTCTCTCTCTCTCTGCCTCTCCTTCTCTCTCTGTGTAACTCCGACTTTCAAATAAATAAATAAATCTTTAAAAAAATTTCTTGACAAATAGAAATGTAAGAACTGACAGTGCACTTGATGTAAGTTTTCTTACAGAAAGAAAAGCCTGCCACATTGAAGGGAAAAGAAATGTAGGAGGGAACTTCAAAAACATTTATAAAAATGGAATTTAAAAAGATAATGTTTTTTGTTGTAAAAATTGAGAGATCCATGCATGGGGAGGCTATTTAAAGAGTTTGTAGAAAATGTGTATTATGAAAAAACTATGGGGCCAGCGCAGTGGCATAGTAGGCTAAGCCTCTGCCTGTGGTACCCTCATCCCATATGGGTGCCGGTTCATGTCCCAGCTGCTCCTCTTCAGTTCCAGCTCTCTGTTTATGTCCTGAGAGCGAAATAGAAGACGGCCCAAGTGGTTGGGCCCCTCTACCCATGTGGGAGTTCTGGAAGAAGCTCCTGGCTCCTGGCATTGGGTCAGCCCAGCTCCAGCTGTTGCAGCCATTTGGGAAGTGAATCGGTGGATGAAAGACCTCTCTCTCTCTCCCTTTTTCTGTCTGTAACTCTACCTCTCAAATAAAATCTTTAAAAAAAAAATAAATAAAAGAATAAAAAACCATGCATGAAATTCAACATGTTTTTTCACCCAAATAAACATCTTTAAAATAATTTTCCTTAAACTTTGTGAAATTCTGTTATGTGTGAGTTTCATGTGAATGTCTCAGAAACACCCCAAGTGTAGTGTGTTTATTGCTGTCTTATAAATGCCTCCAAACAATAATTATCTCATGTCTCACAGCATTTGGGGGTCATGAATTGAGACAGGTCAGAGAGAAGATGATTTGTCTACTCTCCACAAAGTCTGGGCCTCTGCTGGAAGACTGGGAAGACTAGTGGGCACTCCGGGTTAGAACACCCACATGTGCCCTCTCTGTCCAACCCAGGCTTGGTTACCATATGGTAGGTAGATTCCAAGGGAGAACCTCCTGAGAATCAAGCCTCAAGTTGGCATAATCACTTCTGCTGACTCCATTCACTGGTGCAGTCACAAGCTGCTTCCTAGATTCAAGGTGAGGTAACAAACTTAGATCCTGCCTCCACTAGGAAACAGTCACACTGAAGAAAAACATGAGGGGCCGACGCCGCGGCTCACTAGGCTAATCCTCCGCCTAGCGGCGCCGGCACACCAGGTTCTAGTCCCGGTCGGGGCGCCGGATTCTGTCCCGGTTGCCCCTCTTCCAGGCCAGCCCTCTGCTGTGGCCAGGGAGTGCAGTGGAGGATGGCCCAGGTGCTTGGGCCCTGCACCCCATGGGAGACCAGGAAAAGCACCTGGCTCCTGGCTCCTGCCATCGGATCAGCGCGGTGCGCCGGCCGCAGCGCGCCGGCCGCGGCGGCCATTGGAGGGTGAACCAACGGCAAAGGAAGACCTTTCTCTCTGTCTCTCTCTCTCACTGTCCACTCTGCCTGTCAAAAAAAAAAAAAAAAAAGAAAAAAGAAAAACATGAGGGCATGGAACAAACATATAGGCATGGCCATCTATGGAAAATACAATATTCTGCATATACTATACACCAAATTGATTTTTAACCTTCAAAATCACCCCCTTTTGTACATCAGTGAACAAACCAATACCATCTAAGTGCCCAAACCAAAATGGCATTATATCTGGCAGGTCCTTGTCCTTCACCCTTTTCTAATAAATCAGCAAATCAGACCCATTCTGACCCATTGATATTTCTCAGGTGCATTTTCCTTTCTATTCCCTACTCTAGTACTGAAGTCAGGCCACCATCCCCTCCCACCTGCCAAGCTTCTCCTAAAAAGTTTTCCTAAACAATTTAACAATTTTTCCATCCTATAGATAGAATGATAATATAAAGAATAAGTGGGATGAAAAGCCTTTAGTTGACATTGACTTCCTCAGCATAAGGACTAAGCCCCTCATTCATGTTTAAGATCTCACATAATGTGGTTCCTACACAGCTCTCTTGCTAAGTCTCTGCATGTTTTCCATACCACTCTCCAGCCTGTGCACCATCCCACCTCAAGAGCTTTTTGAGTACTATCAGTTCAACTACTTAGACCTCTCTTTTCTACATCTCTTTTTCTTGCACCTCTTCCCCAACACACACAGTTTTCATCATTTCCCTCCTTGCTCTGGTTAACTCCTATTCACCTCCCAACATAAATGTCACTTCCAACATAAATGTCACTTTTTCTTGAAATTTATCTTATTCCATTTGCTTTAACAGAATACCTGAGACGGGATAATCTATATAGAAAAGCAGTTTATTTAACTCACAGTTCTGGAGGCAGGGAAGTCCAGGATCAGGAGGCAACACTAGTGAGAGCCTCAGTGTGATTCATAATGTCCTATAAAAGCAGAAGGGTAAATGAGTGCCTACGAAAGAGAAGACTCAAAGGGCAACCTTGCTTTAACTCCACTCTCACAGTAACTAATCCAGCCCCTTGGGAGTGAGAACTCTCAAGAGCCAGCATTCACCTGTTCATGAAGGCTTCACCCTGGGATTCAAACACTTCCACAAGACTCCACCTTTCAACATACATGATGGAATACTACTCAGCCATATACAAGAATGAAACCCTGTCTTTTGATAGAGAATGGATGAAACTGAAGACCATTATACTTAGTTAAAATAAACCATACTCCAAAAGACAAAAACTATATATCTTTGATTTGCAGTAGCTAATATGTAGAGTACGAAAAATGCAATGCATGTGAATGAAATTGACTTCTTAAGATTTGAATATTGGTTATAGCCCTTGTCTATACTCCTGTGGAAGAGTGGTCTTTATACTTTCTACTTGTTGCATTCTTCAATTAGTGGAGAATTAAGTCTGTGATTATAAAGTCAATTGAAAGTATGTTATAACAAATTAAAGGGAAAAAAAGAAGGGAAGGAGGAGGGAGGGTAGGAAGTATCATTGTGTGCTTAAAATTGTATATATGAAATCTGTTCTCTTTATGTAAATAAAAAATGTAAAAGAAAAACATTGCCACATTGAGGAATCAAGCCTCACAGTGAGTTTTCAAACCATGGCAGAAGTCTTCTTGGATCCATCCAAGCTTCTGCCAATCCTTTCGTCTGTGCTCTGATCCCATCCTTTCAGTAACCTACTGCTGCAAAGCAAACAGCAAAATCTAATGCCTTAAACAACTACTACTTACTTTTGATTTTGAGTCTACAGATTGATGGGTGGCTCTGCCAACATGGGTTGTGCTTGGCTCATCTCAACTGGGCTCACCTACACATCTAGTACAACCTTTAGCTGGCTACTGGATGATCCTACTTTATGTCCCTTGACTAATCGATTCTGGGCTTTTCATATGATTGGATCTGTACAATAACCGGTCGTTTACAACTGGCTTCTTTCACATAGCAAAAGGGTTCAAAGTTCATTCATGTTGTAAAGCATATCAGTACTTCATTCTTTTTCATGATCAGATAATATTCCATTAGATACATATTTTATATTTTCATTCACATTTGATGGGCATTCAGGTTATTTGCACTTTGGTTATTGTGAATAATATTGCTATAAATATTGATGTACAAGATTTTTCATGGAAATATGTTTTGAATTTTCTTGGAAGATTTTCACCTGGGTGTGGAAATATTAGGTCATATAACTCTGTGTTTAATTTTTTGAGGAACTGCCAAACTATCTTCCAAGATGGCCACACCCATTACATTCCCCGTAATGTATGAAGCTGCCAATTCTCCACATTCTTACATATACTCGTTTTCCGTATATTTGATGATTGATGTCCTAGTGAGTACGAACCAGTCTCCCTTTTTAATTGTACTTTTCTAATTTCTAGCCATGTTGTATATACTGACTGTGCATATGTCATCTTTGAGGAAATGTCTATATGTGAATCTTTCATTTTTTCATTGTATAAATATTTCTTCTAAAATATTAATCTTCTTTCTTGATTTTTGGCTTCTGATCCTTTTAGTGCCTACCCATCCCAAAAGCCCAACTGAGGAAGACGTTCTCAATTATCAGTCTTCCTAGGGCCAAGGACAGTTCACTGTAGGCTGTTCGGGAGATGGTTCTGGTTATTTTCTTTGTCAATCCAGAAAGCCATTTACTTAATTTTTTTTACTAAATGTCAATGTTTATTATCCCAGGTTTCTCTCCTCCTAAAAACAGGGTGAAAAATAAGTCTGATAAATGTGAACTGAATTCACTCCATGCAGTGAATTTCTGATGGAAGGAAATTTACTAAGGACAAGTGAACATTTTAATATTGAGATGGAAATATTTGCCGCACAGCCTTTAAAAGTGAAGTGAGTTACATAATGTCTTACTCAGTATATGTCATCAAGAAACTTCATGTGTCAATAAGAAACTCATACAAAGAAAAATATCTTGCCAATTAAGTTATGACTGCTTGCCCAACAAAGTGACATCCGAATTTCAGAAAAGTTAAAAGCAAAAGTATATCTTGAAATCAATGAAATAACAGTTATCTTCCTTTCTTTATTTCCAAGTGCTACCTACTTTATAAGACTCTAAGGTAGTTCATTAATTTACTTAAAAACAATGGAAAGCTCAATATCCAGGCAGTGTTGTATTCAAAGTAATAACTGCCCAACACCAAAAAAAAAAAAAAAATTGAAAAGGAAAGATAAATGTGTACCAAAGTCACTATAAAAAGTACCAAAATGGGATTTGATTCATCCCACAAAGTCTTAAAACTGCTTTCCCCATCTCTTTCTCTCTATATATGATTGTCACAAATAAAGGAGCTACTGTCCAATTTTCCTTCACTACTCAGTCCGAGCAGGCTTTTATCCTCTCTCCCCTCACCTTTATCTCTGGATTTATTCTATTTTCTTTAACCATCTCTAACCTTTTCAGAAATCCTTTAACCTTTCCAATGTGACTCATTCTATCCTTCCTGAATGCTCTAGTGTTGCCTAATTCAGTTCCCCCAAAGGCTCACAAACCAAGTAGGGGAAATAAAATTATTCTTACACTGGGAGAGGCCAAAAAGATGCCCATGTTTACATTTTTCTAGCAACACCTCCAGTCCACACATATTTGATAAACAACTACTATTTTCCAGGCGCTCCATCTGCCCTAGGCTCAGTGTGGTTAAAGGTGCAGGTTTCTTGATTATAATTATGACCAGATAAGTATACCTTGAAGGCTGCCCTATCAAAATGAATCATATTGTATATCTCAACAGTCACACAGGCAGACAGAAGTAAGAGTGATATGCAAGTGTGCATATACACCTCCCACACACACACACACACATACACCCCTCAGACTGGGTCAGACACATTTAACAGCTTTTTTTTTTATCTTCCCCTTTATTTTTATTTATTTATTTATTTTGCCAAGCAGAGTTAGTGAGAGAGAGACAGAGAGAAAGGTCTTCCTTCCATTGGCTCACTCCCCAAATGGCCGCTATGGCCAGTGCTTCGCCAATCCGAAGCCAGGAGCTGGGAGCTTCTTCCCGGTCTCCCATGCGGGTGCAGGGACCCAAGCACTTGGGCCATCCTCCACTGCCCTCCCGGGCCACAGCAGAGAGCTAGACTAGAAGAGGAGAAACCGGAACTAGTACCTGGGGTGCTGGTGCTGCAGGCGGAGGATTAGGCAAGTGAGCCACATGCCAGCCTTCTTCTTCTTCTTCTAAGAATTGTTTCCCATAGTTGTTTCTAACTTAGATAAAGCAAAGGGCAATCATTAGTGTTTTTTTGTTTGTTTTTTTTTTTGTTTTGTTTTGTTTTGTTTTGTTTTTTTGACAGAGTGGACAGTGAGAGAGAGAGAGACAGAGAGAAAGGTCTTCCTTTTCCGTTGGTTCACCCCCCAATGGCCGCTCCAGTGGTGCTGCAGCAGGTGCACTGCGCCGATCCGAAGGCAGAAGCCAGGTGCTTCTCCTGGTCTCCCATGGGGTGCAGGGCCCAAGCACTTGGGCCATCCTCCACCGCCTTCCCAGGCCACAGCAGAGAGCTGGCCTGGAAGAGGGGCAACCAGGAAAGAATCCGGTGCCCCGACCGGGACTAGAACCTGGTGTGCCGGCACCGCTAGGTGGAGGATTAGCCTATTGAGCCGCGGCGCCGGCCTAGTTTTTAAACCTAGGATACAGTCCATAACCCAGTGAGAGATCTGAGGCCAAGACATTTATTTAGGAAATAAATTCATTCTGAAATCATAAGATAAACTGCCACACTGGAATGAATTCATAATGCACTATAAAGTATCTTTAAGCTACTTTCCCAGTTTTTTTTCTCTCTCTTTGTATATGGTTATCACAGAAAAAAAAATACCCTAAAATCTTTCAAAGTCATTCCAATAACTTTCTCTATTTTCTTTATTTATTTATTCTGCTTTTAAGAATAATAATATGAGGCAAGTTAAAGAAAGCTATTTTGGGGGCTGGTCCTGTGGTGTAATAGGTTAAGCTTCTGCCTGCCTGTGCCAGCATCCCATGTGGGTGCCGGTCCCAGCTGTTCCTCTTCTGATCCAGCTCCCTGCTGGTGGCCTGGGAAAGCAGCAGAAGATGGGCCAAGTGCTTGGGCCCCTGCACCTGCATAGGAGACCCAGAAGAAGCTGCTGGTTCCTGGCTTTGGATCAGCTCAAATCCAACACTTGCGAACATTTGGGGAGTGAACCAGCAGATAGAAGACCTCTCTCTCTGTCTCTCCCTCTGTAACTCAAGTAAATAAATAAATCTTTAAAAAGAAAGAAAACTACTTTAATGAGAAGATTGTCACTGGGAGAAACAGGGCTCAGTACTACTGGGCACCCTCCAGAAGAATCGAGCAGCAGCCCTCACCAAGATGGGAAGAACCTGGGTATGTGTCTACTGACGCTCATCACTTATTGATTGGGGTCTTTTCTGAGGCATTAGCTCCCTAGCACTTGTGATCTGTCTCATCCATTGGTTGATCTTGCTCCTGTGGCCAGAAAACATCCATGGCAGAGAAGTAAAGGACTTCTCAGGTGGGTAGAGAGATTTCACAGGTGAACTCCGGAGCAGGCTAAAGGCTCAATCCCAACACTCAACACATCAAGAAAAGCTCCATTTTATCTGTAAGTAACATACCCAGAATAATAAGATAAACTGGTTTCTATAAATCTGGCAATGAAGTAGAACTTACACATCTTTTCTTGTCAAACCTCAAGCTGCCCCTTGTGTGAACCTAACTTATAACTGAATTATGACTTTAGCTTGATCCATGCTCAGGGGAATGGACCCAGGGAAGAGGCCTCTACCAACCCTAGAATTGGGCTTGGGGCCATTTGAACAAAGGATTCTGGGTTGCCAAGCATGATCTCAAAAGAATTTGTGGCTTCCGGGTTAGCAGTTGCCCTAGGCCCAGAAGATTCCTCTGTGGAGGAAACAAAGCAAGAAAAAGGGCCACAGTGAGGCCATCAAAGCATGGCACCTGTGGCAAGAATTTCCCTTGAATGGATCCAGGGCAGTGCTCCTTCTCAATATAAGCAACTGACTACTCTTTAAAATATACAATAATTCAATCTTTTCTCCATCTGATCTTCCATTTACTCAAAAAGCTGAGCATTTCTGCATTCTATGTTTCAAGGAATGGGAGCAGCCATGTGACAGAGCTGCAAGTCTGTAAGTCTGCTTCTGGGATTTTTCATCAAAAGACAGAATGCTCAGGTGAATGGAAAGGATTTCAGTTATGGGCAGAATGTTTGTAAAAATTAGGAGACAAGTGGCTTCTGCATGATCTGGGGGAAATAAAGAGATGTAGGGGATGTATTAAGAGTCTAGATGTCAGAGGTTCCTGAGAGGAATTTTTGCCTCCTTGTTCAAAGCAACAAAGAAATGACAAAACCCCAGAGGGAACAGTCAACCTTAGCAAATTGTACTTGGATAGCTTCAAGAAATTCCTGTATCCTAGTGTGGCATGGAAACAGAAAAATTCCAGGACTCCCATGGACGAAATATACAAAACAGGAAACTTAGGATATAAATGGGCCTGGAGGAGAGTAGCAAGGGTGGGCAATAGATGTCTCGGGACTCTTGCACAGAAAGATGACATTGAAAATGAATAGGTTCTCCATCTGACTTATCTTGGCATATGGAGGCCTCCTAGAACTTAGCTAATATGAAAAATAATTAACTGAAGTTTTCCTTTTTTGTTTGTTTTTTAGGAGATGGGTGCTCAAAATAATGAAATGATTGAGTTTTCAAAAATAAGGCAAAACCTACCAATGCCTTCTGAATTCATGAAGATAATAATATATCCCCACACGGCCTGAACTCATCCTAAATATCCTTTAACACTCAGGAGATTACACACTTATATGACATGCAAGATAAAACGTTGTTCCACTGGCCAACTATGATGAAGAGACATCTTGGAGATTCCCATGTTGACTGAGATACCCTTCTCATTACTTAAACCTTCAGGATACTGACCCAAAGAGCTCTTCCCTGCTTCTAGAACCTAGACATACCAGAATTTTCATGTGAATATATTTGACATCATGTCCTGCCCTTTCTATTTCCATAACTCACATGGGTATGTGGTCTATTTTATTGGATTATTCTATCTTATTATGTGTTAGACTCTACTTCTGAGGAAATAAGACCATGGTCTATGCTAATTATTTTATTTATGGTCTGTCCAAGCCCTGCATAACTTGAGGTGAAATTAGAAAAACACAAGTGATGAAGTATTTTTTTAATCTTTTAATTTATATAAAGGGAACAAATTTCAGGTGTTCCATACAGATTTAAGAACATAATGATACTTCTACCATCTACTCCCTCCCTCCCTGTTTCCACCCTGGCTTCTCCTTCCTATCTTATTTTCTGATAAAGTAATTTTTACAGTTACCCATGCCCTCCAGCAATCCTCTCCACTCTTCCTCAGTTCCTTCTCAAGTTCATTCAGCACACTGGCTTATGATGGTATCTGAGGACACTACCATTTCCCACTAACTGCCTACTTCACAGTTCTGACCTATCTTCCAATTCAGTGATGCTCTTTTTTGTTCTGTCTAATCTGTTGTTAAATGTGCCTACTGAGTAGTGTGTTTTTCATTTCAACTATTGAAGTTATAAATTTCTAGAGGCTTTATTTGACATTCTTTTGAAACTTTAAAGTTGCCTTTCATAGCTTTCTGTCCTCCAAAGAGTACAGCTATGTTGTTTGGTTTCCTTTATGTGTAGTCAGTGATTTTCTATGAGGTTCACAGGTTAGTCTCTGCTAGTTATTGCTCATAGTACTTTATTTTCTTGTGTACTTAATATTTTCTATACAGGGCTAGAGCTGTGGCCTCATAGGTTAAGCCTCTGCCTGTGGAGTTGGCATACCATATGGGTGCCGGTTCAAATACCAGGTGCTCCACTTCCAGTCCAGCTCCCTGCTATTGGCCTGGGAAAGCAGTGGAAGATGGCCTGAGTACTTGGGCACCTGCACCCATGTGGGAGACCTGGAAAAAGCTCCTGGCTTTGGCTCCTGGATTCAGATCAGCCCAGTTCCAGATGTTGCAGCCATTTGGGGAGTGAACCAGCAGATGGAAGAGCCCCCTCTCTGTCTCTCCCTCTGTCTATAACTCTGCCCCTCAAATATCTAAATAAATCTTTAAAAGTATTTAATATGAAAGGCTTATTTTCCTTTTTAAACTATTTATGGGAATTCTCTGAGTCCTAGGATGGAAAAAGCCTTCTGATAGAAAGAACTGGTATTTGTTTCTACATGGTGGTTAGTGGAGAATACAACCCACACCTCTGTAGTAGATACAGTTTTTTGTTTGTTTCTTTGTTTGCTTTACTGTTTTTGAAATTTGATGGTCGATTTGAAGAACGAAAATTCTAATGAGGCCAGGTTGTAGATACAACCATTTTGGAAAAAGTTTCCAGCACCTGAGAATGAAACTTTCATTGCAGGCTCTATTGTCAAGACAAAGCTAGGATAACTGCTAGTTTTCCTTTATCCCAATTTTGAACCCTTTGGAGTACCAGCTCTATGGCTGAAGAGCCTCCTACTAGACTCTGATTTTAGTGGGCTCTGAGACTTCTGTTCTATCCAGTTAGGCCACGCATACTAAAGAAGTTAACGTTTACCTAGGTGGGTAAAAATCCCCAGAATGAAGGGTACAGTGCTCTTCTTATCTCTCTGGATTCTAACATTCCCTTAGATTTTGGCCTTCTAATTACCTGCTATCTTGTCTGTTCATTACTTTCTAAGAAAAGGTTTTGTTTTCTATTTACCTCACTTTTTAGTTGTTCTCTTAGAAAACTTAGCTTGTATGATGTATATTTTGAAAATTTTTAATTATTTTCCTGAAAAACTTATTTGACACTACCCAGACCAGGCCCTGCAACTGGCTGACATGAGAATTTTACTATCAGTCTCCAGAGGAAAGCAACCAATCTAAGTCTAAAAATGAAATAGCTCATTCACTGTTTGGGGACATGCTGTAGCCTCTCTCCCATATCTCAGCTGAAATAGCAATTAGCTAGGAAAATATCAGATAGAGATGATAAAAACTCCCTCTATAATCTAAAGACCTTCAAGTTGTCAAATGTATGTATGATATCCTTGTAAGTTAAATTTAGCAGTTAGAGCTCCAATTTCTCTCTGAGATGTGTAAAAATTCATCTAGCCTGACAGTTCCCTGTTGGCTGCACCTTTGAAAAGTCAATTATTCTAACCAAAGCCAATTTTAATTTATACACCCTAAATTACTCCTGAATTTCTGTGTGAGTTTATTTTTGTAGAAGATGCAACATCAAATTTAAGGACTAATGTCTTTCTGGACGTTGATAGAAAATCTGACCCTGCATCACGAAATTGTGAAACAGATATTTTGATTACATGATATTTTTCATTGAGAAATAACTACAAGAGTGCAAGCATTTGGCCTAGAAATTAAGATGCCAGCATCCCACATCGGGCTACCTGAGTCGGATACGCACCTCCATCTCCTGATTCCAGTTTCTTGCTAATGCATACCTTGGGAGGCAGTGGCGATGGCTCAGGTGATTGGGTCCCTGCCATCTACATGGGAGATTTGGATTGCTGGCTCCTAACTTCAGCCCTGGCTAGAGCCCACTGCAGTCATTTGGGGGATGAATCAGTTGAAAGGATCTCTCTTTCCTTCTCTCTCTCTCTCTCTCTCTCTCTCTCTGCCTTGCAAATAAATGAATCAATAAGAAATAGTATTTTAATATTTTTCAAAATAAAATAAAAATGAAAGAAGTACAAGATAAATTATTCCTCTTTATTTTATCCCCTAGGTTTAATAGTAGCACTGGTCCAGGCGCAAAGGATGACAATAAATAAAGGCTGCATGAATTAATGAATTAACTATCCTATGGTAGACTGATGGCAAAAATGGTGCTACTTTTTCACAGACTCTTGCATTTTTGTATTTGACTTTACATATCCTGCCAGCAAGAGGTAATGTCTGATCTCTACCCTTAAATAAGGGATTGACCTTAAAATGGGCATTGGGTACAAGAATGAGATTATTATTTTCCTTCCTGCATTGGGCTTCAATCTTTGGAAACCCTGACATCACCATGAGAGTAAATCTATGCTAGCTGGCTGGAGGATGAGAAACCTGAGGAAGCAAAGGTAACCTCAGTTTCCCAGCTAAAGCTGAACCATCCAACCAAACAGCAGCACATCATGGACATGAAAGTGAGCCCAGCTAAGGTATCAAACTCCAAAACAGCCTACAAACTTGTATGCATTAACAAATGGTATTTTTTTTTAGCAACAAAATTTTTCCAATGGCTTGTCACATGGCAGTAACTAACAGGTACAAAATCTGTGTTATAAGCTTTCCTGAGGGTATTTGAGAGGAAAAGGCGCTAGGCTAAGAATCAGAATTCCTCAACTCCAATTCATTCTCTGTTGTGAACTTGCTGATCTTGCACAAAACACTCTCCCTCTGTTCCTTTAAGTTATAATATTATGTCATCTGGAATCCCCAAAAATGCTTTACTCTACATTCCTGCCCTCTCTAATGATTCAGTGAAAAAAGTTGATATTTTTATAGTTGACAATTTATTGAATCTTGAAAGAATTTGTATACCAAGTATGGGAAATTCTAGAAAGTTGAACTGATATATTCTTACTCGAAGCCACCCATGAAAGTCTATTTTTAGAAAAGATTGTTACTGGGAACTTGCTGTAATTTCTGTTTTCCTTTGTTTTTGACATTTTATTCTCAAAGTAGAAGCCAAACAAACAAAATCTATTAAAATAAGCATCCTTGTTAATCATGGCATTAGCGAATTTTGTATTTTACTATCACCCCAGAGAAAAAATACAAAACAAAGATTTCACAATGGAACAAAATACCACTCAAAAGACAAAAATTCCACTCCAATCTATGGCTTTTACTAATTGATTGCATTATTGGAGTAAAGATAATTGGACCTCATAAGGCTCAATTCTGAAATGTGTAATAGATTCATACATAAAAGGACATAAACACACCAATTTGTGTTTTTTAAAGATAGATTGATTTATTTATTTATTTGAAAAGCAGAGTTACAGAGAGGCAGAGGCAAAGAGAAAAAGAGAGATCTGCCATCTGCTGGTTTACTCCCCAGATGGCCACAATGGCTTGAGCTTTACCCATCTGAAGCCAGGACCGAGGAGCTTCCCCTTGGTCTCCCACGTGGGTGCAGGGGCCCAAAGACTTGGGCCATCTTGTACTGCTTTCCCAGGCCATAGAGCTGGATTGGAAGTGGAGCAGCCAGGACTTGAACTGGTGCCCATATAGGATTCCGCGCCCCAATTTGTATTTACACAAGCGGAGTCCATGTGACAGTGACTTAATAGGTGAGGACTAGGAAAATCTTTGAAGATTTAATGAAAACAGCATACATGATCCAGAAAATCACACACTGTGTACAGTCACATAATATATTTTTATGATTTTTGCCTTCTTAGCACTTTATAAACATGGTTCTTTGCTGAGGATTTTTTTTTTTTGCCTTATTAATCATCATGTTGCTACAGTAAACGCTGTAAACTTAACTTCTCATAGTTGTAGCTATGTTGCAGACACACAGCCTAAGGTTCACCGATTAGATACATACACTAGGGGTCGGCGCTGTGGCACAGTGGGTTAAAGCCCCAGCCTGTAGTGCCAGTATCCAATATGGGTGCCAGTTCTCTCCCCTTCAGATCCAGCTCTCTGCTATGGCCTGGGAAAGCGGTAGAAGATGGCCCAAATCCTTGGGCCCCTGTACCTGCGTGGGAGACCTGGAAGAAGATGCTGGCTCCTGGCTTCGGATCAGTCAGCTCTGGCAGTTGCAGCCATTTAGAGAGTGAACCAATGGAACGGAAGACCTTTCTCACTCTGGTCTACCTCTCTCTGTAACTCTTTCAAATAAATAAAATAAACCTTAAGAAAAACAATACATACACTAAAGACATCTATTTGGAAATAAATGAGATTCAGAAGCAGGCCCAGAACCAGGCTGGTGAGGATGGAGACGAAGACAGACATTTCAGAGACAGCTGTAGGCAGAGGTTCGGGTATACTGTGTGGCCTGCCAGTGGGTTAGGTACAGTGACTCTGTTTATGACCATGCAAAGCAGGATCTTCCCTAGAGCAGTTAGCATGCAGTGTAAGTTCAGAGTTGTTCCTGCCTAGGTAGTTTCCAAACCTAATTCTCCGACCCTCTCAGAGATTCTGTGAGCTATTCAATGCCCTTCAATAAATACTGAAACAGTGTCTGCCACAGAGAATTCTGACAAGCACACACATTTAAAAAAAGGGGAGGTTTTGTATATAATTCCGAGGTTTTATAAGATCTGAAGACCATGCAAGGTTTCTTAAATACATAGATGTTCACATATTACCTTTCTAGGTAGAATAGTAAATATGATGGAGAATAGAGTCAGTGAGGGTTCTTGGTACAGAAGAATTAACAATGAGTAGTCATCAGTCTCAGTTGTAGTCCTTGCTTCACTACTAAGTACCTAGTCACTGAACACTACCTAGTTCTATGTCCACTGTCTTGAATCTAGGCAAGACTGTGACCAAAGAATGGGGCAGTAGTGTTATGTATGAGTTCCAAAGATAAATCAAACAAGGCAATGGCTACAGCTTTGGCCTTATATCCTCAAGTACCTTGAGTCACTACGTAAGAAGATCAGCTACTCAGAAGCCACCATGCTGTGAGCAAGCTCAGAACACTTAGAAAGGCCATGTGAGGTGCTCCAGTTGACAGGCCCAGCTGAGGTCCCAGCTGCAAGCCAGTATCAACTGCCAGGCACAGCCCTATAATTTTTCATGCAAATTAATATACTAGCCCAGGACAATAGGCATCAACCAGGACTGTCCCAGGCAAAACTGCCATAGGGTCACCCATTTGAGCAACTACTCTGAGCTAAGCATATGGACCATTCTTTGCCTGTTTGGTTTTTGGTTTTTGTTTTCATTTTTAACAGGGTGACAGTTGTTAATCCTGCAAATGTCACAAATCTCAGGGCCTGTAAGGATACAACAAGTAACAAAAACACATGAAACATCTGAATATGAGTAATAGAACATGGCAGGGACTCAGCAACTAAAAACTACACACACAGTCTAAAGGGAACAAATAATCTTGTCCCATATCAGAAAGTAATGTGGTCTCAATATTTCCTGATACTCTGATTTTTTTTTCAAATTTTAAAAATATGAAATGTTCAGGTTCCAGATAATATTTAAGGCAATCTCTATGGATGTGAGAATTTCAATAAAGTCTCCAGAATACGGGCTAAAATCAATTAACTTAAATACTCTCCTGCCACCCCTAGATGTCTGCTAATAATAGTTCTCCAACAGGTTTGCCTTTAGTACAAGTGTGCACTTTGTTACAGGGTAGCCCACTATGTCACAAACCTCTTGTCTCAGAATTCCTAACTAAAGCTGAGAAAAGCTCCTTTTCCATACTTTATATGAAGGAGTTCTAAACTATCATGTTAATTTACATCAGATTTAATGCTATAACTAGTACTCAAACAGTATTTTTCACTTTATGTTTCTGTGTGGGAGCAAACTGTTGAAATCTTTACTTAATGTATGCTAAACTGATCTTCTGTATATAAAGAGAATCGAAAATGAATCTTGATGTGAATGGAAGGGGAGAGGGAGTGGATAAGGGGAGGGTTGCGGGTTGGAGGGACGTTATGGGGGGGAAGCCATTGTAATCAATATTCTGTACTTTGGAAATTTATATTCATTAAATAAAAGTTAAAAAAAATTACATCAATGTCTGCCCAGGTACAGAAAAACTCATGCAAATCATTAACTCCATGTATTAGTCACCCATTACTGTAATACTGCTATGTAACAAACATCCAAATAACATTAATAACAAGCATTAATATCAAAATCATGGACTTGGAGGTTGATTAATCTAGGTTGGGCTCAGTAGGATCGCTCCGGTTTGGCTAAACTAAGGATTGGATTGGACTCGGATTTTCTGCTCTTGTGGGTTTTGTTTGTTTGTTTTAAACTTAGGCAGAAAGAGCAGCATCTACCCAGCAGTGGCTTCTCTCACAGTAGATCACAGAGAGCAAGAACCAACCCTGTCTGTATAGGTTCAATTAAGTCATCTCACATTTCATGGCCAAAGCAAGTCACATAGCAGTCCAAACTCAGAAGGGTCAGGTCAGGAAGTACATAATCCACTCATAAAAGAAAGGGGGAAAAGTGAATACTCACTGAAATTACTCCAACCTTCATATTCCAGATATCTTTTTGTAAAACTGGGTTTTTATCTAAATATTCCCCCAAACAACCTCTCTCCTAGGCCTTGCCGGCTCCTCTTAGAGCTGCCTCACTCTGTAACTTCACCTCAAGTGGATTTGGGTCTGTTGTACACAAAACACATGGTAAGTGGCAACAGATGCTGAAGACTTGATGCTCTCAGGACAAGTGCTCTAAATTAGGAACAAAGCATTCCATGGGCTACGTCAAAACTTTAAAAATAAGCCTTTGCTCCATGCACCGCTAATGACCTTGTTGAAGACTCAAATGCCTCATTTAAGATGCTCAGGAGCAGTGACCATGAGGTTTTTCCATCCCATCTGTGCCCTGCCCCTGATGCTTCTCCGTCCCCTCTGTTGTCGGGATCCTGTTCCCATGCAGCTTGCTTTGAATGAAAAATAATGTTTGGGTTACCTCTGCAGTTGTAATGTGCATAGGTCAACTCTCAGGCACACAAATGGGTATTGATCTAATGTAAAAATTCTACAAGTAGATAGTGTCTTTGTATGGTTTCTTAGCTATAAATATTGCTTTATTGACTCAGCTCTCTAGTTGCCTTCTAAGGAAAGAGAAGTTGTTCACTGTCATAATGCATATTTAAGTGAGCTGTAAGATCAGAGCATAGTGGATATCACATTATACTCTGACCACAAATGCCCTTAAAATATCTTTTGCTGAAGAGAACCGCAGAGCAAGGTGAACTGTTACCAATTCATACCAAACTGGAAAAAAAAAGCCTCATGCATTATCTAACATTCTGCAACAGACCCAAGATCAAGGGCACATGAAAAAGCTAGAAGCAGATAGGATAGATCCACCCAAGCTCTTGGTTCCTTATTTGCTATTACTTATTTACTTATTACTCAGAGGTAACTGGGCTACCTTATGGCTAATCTTGCTACACAATTCACATTTCAAAGGAAAGAAATTCTTCACCAAAGGAAGAAAGAAAAATAATTTAAATCTTCCAAGAAGACTAAAAGAGATAGCAAAGGTAGAAGCAAATTTCATTATATAACCTGGCACATCTCTATGCCCTGTCTCTTTTTGAAGGCCTACCTATTCAGCAACTATTTAGCCAAACTGGTTTTTTATGCATTTCTCCAAAAAGGTGTAAGAAAGATCTGAACAGCTACACAAGGAGTACCATGGAAGGTAGAATATCTGTGAATTTGTATCAGTAGAAAGGACACACTTGCTAAGATCAATTTCCACATTTTAGACAGGCATTGGCTTTTACATTGGGCCCAGAGCTCTCTTAATCAAGTATTATATTTGAAGCCATGCTCTGTGGTTAAGAAGACAGAACTGAGGCTAAAATCTTTGGTCAAATTGCAGGCTCATCACTTAACTAGCTGTTCAATTTTGGATAAGTTACTTTATTTTAATGAACCTATTTCCTTGACTATAAAATAGGGATTTAAACAAACCCTACTTCAAAATATTGTTGTGATGATTAAGTGAAATAATAACATAAGTGGGTGTTCAACAAGTGGGTACTGATTCTGAAAAGTAGTCAAGATTGGCAACGAGTTAGATCACAATTTTTCAATTTTTTTCTCATTTGTATCTTGTATCTGAAACTATGTTAAGGTTTCCTTACAGTTGTAGACTACATGTATGTGTCTCCAAAATTTACATGTTGAAGCCTTAATCCCCAAAGTGAGGGTGTTTGTGGGTAGGGCTTTGGAGGGTAATTAGGCTATAAGGGTGTATACTTCAGGGTAAGATCCATGCTCTTTTAAGAAGAAACAGGAGAGAGATGGTATGTGTCTTGGTCAGGTTAGGATACAACAATGTGGTCCTCTAGAGACCAGGAAGAGGGCCCTTACTAAACAACAAATCTGCTGTCACCTTGATCTTAGCCCTTCAGCCTCTAGAACTATGAGAAATAAAAGTTTGTTGTTTAATTCATGGTAGTTTTGAAATAGCAGCCTGAGCTAAGACACTGACTCTTAAAGGGCCAGTTCACTGAAGTCTATTAGCATGCCATCCAACATCTAATACTTCTTTCTCATACACAAGGAGAACAGATTAATTAAAAAGATTATGGAGGGGAGAGCACTGTGGCATAGCAGGTAAAGCCACCACCTGCACCGCCAGCATAACATACAGGTTCCAGTTCAAGTCCCGGTTGCTCCACTTCCAATCCAGCTCTCTGCTATGGCCTGGGAAAGCAGTTAAAAAATGGCCCAAGTGCTTGGGCCCCTGCACCCAAGTTGGAGACCCTGAAGAAGTTCCTGGCTCCCAACCCCAGGGCTGCCAAGATGCCGGCATATCACTCTTCTTTCATGGACCCTGACACCAAGCTCATCGGAAACATGGCACTGTTACCTATTAGAAGTCAGTTCAAAGGCCCTGCCCCTAGAGAGACAAAAGATACAGATATTGTGGATGAAGCCATCTATTACTTCAAGGCCAATGTCTTCTTCAAAAACTATGAAATTAAGAATGAAGCCGACAGGACCCTGATATATATAATTCTCTACATCTCTGAGTATCTGAAGAAACTCCAAAAGTGCAATTCCAAAAGCCAAGGCAAGAAAGAAATGTATACACTGGGAATCACAAATTTTCCGATTCCTGGAGAGCCAGGGTTTCCACTTAATGCAATTTATGCCAAACCTGCAAACAAGTAGGAAGATGAGGTGATGCACGCCTACTTACAGCAGCTAAGGCAGGAGACTGGACTGAGACTTTGTGAGAAAGTTTTTGACCCTCAGAATGATAAGCCCAGCAAGTGGTGGACTTGCTTTGTGAAGAGACAGTTCATGAACAAGAGCCACTCGGGACCGGGGCAGTGAAGGAAGCCTGGACAGGCACTGTCTCCAGAACTGTGGGCCGCATGTTACAGCAAGATGTACACAGTCCTCTGCCTTTATTCCATAGGTTTTATGCAGAAGAGAGCATGTCTTTACTTGAAAAGCTCCTCATCAAGAATTTGGGTGGGGGAGGGGAGAGTGGGTTGTTGAAGGATCATTTGAAATTTTCTGCACTATTAAGCTGTGCTTAATATTATAAATAATAAAAAAATTCTAACAACAACAACAAAAAACCTCTCTGCCTCTGCCTCTCTGTAACTCTGCCTTTCAAATAAATAAATAAAGCTTAAAAAAAAAAAGATAATAGAAGATGAGTTCAAATCTCTTAGAACATCTCTCAGGAAGGAGTGACAAATCTCAAGGAATCAGCTTCTTGCTCTCTGGGACATATCCCCCACCATTGGTTCTATCTGTAGGTTTACCACATTGGTAACTTTTTAAAAAGATTTTATTTTATTTGAGAGGTATAGTTACAGACAGAGAGAGGTCTTCCATCCCCTGGTTCACTCCCCAAAATGGCTGCAATAGCTGGGCCGATCTGAAGCCAGGAGCTAGGAGCTTCTTCCAGCTCTCCCAAGTGGGTGCAAGGGCCTAAGCACTTGGGCCATCTTTAACTGCCTTCCCAGGCCATAGCAGAGAGCTGAATCAGAAGAGGAGCAGCCAGGACTAGAAGCGGCACCTAAATAGGATGCTAGTGCTGCAGGCAGAAGCTTAGCCCACTACACCACAGTGCTGACCCCCATTGGTAACTTTCATAGACTGAATGGAACTCCAGTTTGTCTCTGCCTACTTTTCATTGACTATCTAAGCGGTGTTTGAAATGTCTGGCCCCTTGAGAGCATTCATCAAGTTATCTAGAGTATGGATCTGGTTGTCAGTTATCCAGAGAGCATATCTTCTGAACTGAGGGAATTTAGGACTGCTGCATAGCCTTTCATAGTTTCTGGCACCCACTGAGGGAGAAATGGAGGGTGAAATTAAGCACTGAGTCACGACACCAGGATACAGCTCAGCAGAAGTGGTGTCTTCTTTTGTAACTCAATTGCCTAGAAGAAATGCTTTTTTTCTTGTTTTTGTAATTCTCATAAAGATTCTGTATGTGCTGGTAGCCATCCTGGGGAGTTTGATAAAGATTGCTGTTTGTCCTCCTCCTCCTCCTCTTGCTGTTGATGTGAAAAAATTACAGAGAATTTCAAGTCATCAGAACTCCTTAGAGGAAAGATAGCGTTATGTGGACAAAAATCTATCACTGCTCTTAAGACAGTCCACAGGAACGATTGTCAACCCAGGAAAAAAAAAATCCTAACTAAAGTCTACAGTCCAAACTTTCTTGAATAAAGGTATCAGAAAAAGAGAAAGACATACACAGTATTTAAAACAACAAAAGTTAATCAGCATAGAAGATTTGACCTTGGCTGGCGCTGCAGCTTACTAGGCTAATCCTCCGCCTGCGGTGCCGGTGCCGGCACCCCGGGGTTCTAGTCCCAGTCAGGGCACCGGATTCTGTCCCGGTTGCACCTCTTCCAGGCCAGTTCTCTGCTGTGGCCTGGGAAGGCAGTGGAGGATGGCCCAAGTGCTTGGGCCCTGCACCCCATGGGAGACCAGGAGAAGCACCTGGCTCCTGCCTTCGGATCAGTGCAGTGCGCTGGAAGGTGAACCAATGGAAAAGGAAGACCTTTCTCTCTGTCTCTCTCTCACTGTCCACTCTGCCTGTCAAAAAAATAAATAAAAATAAAAAAGAAGATTTGACCTGGCAGTTTGTCAAAAATCAGTAGCTTCATTTCATACATGTAGCTATTTAGCAAAACCAGAATTCTGACTTCTTCTCAAATTTAGACATTCTCCTCTATCAAGACATCTTCCCTCTGTCAGAATCATATGCTTCTCAGGACAAGAATTCTAACTTATTTTGCACCTGCATTGTTGACAGTTTCAAAGTGCTCGTAGGCAGAAATGTCTCCTCAGGCCAGGTAATGAGACAGGATCATTACTTCAATATGAAAACAGAACTTCAGCAAAAATATCTGTTATCAAAGTTGCCACATTGCTTGGAAATTTATTTCTGTTTCTTGCAATGGAAACATCCCCCATACCAGGGTTAGGACATTGTCTTGTTTCTCTTCCAAAACCTGAGATATAACACTCAATAAGTGGTTGTTGATTTGATGAATGAATGCAATCTATGCTATTACCTTACTGTTTTTTCATTTCAAATCTCAGTGTGAGATTTGTTCTTCAGTAATTTAGCAGGAAAGTTTTCTTTGATGTTGGGATTCTCATAATAAGACACAATATATTTTATATGCTAAATAACATTTTATACTGTCTATAATATATAATAATATTGTTTCCTGAATAAGATAGTAAGAAAGATTATATTCTTATTGATGAAAAATTCTACAGATGCACATATGTATGTATGTTTTATGCATATCAAATTATATATGTGTATATATATGTATATATATAAAACATACACACAGAGATTTTGTTACTTTACCTGCATCCATAACAAATGAATAGCCACTGTTAGCAATTGGGAAGTAAACAGTATTTATCATGGCTTCCAATTGATGAGTAAGATATTCCAAGTATCATCTTTCCCATCTAGCAAATATAATATGGAAAATGCACATATTTTTATACCATAAAGATGTTTCTCTATTCCTTTCTTCTCCATGGACATCATTATGGGTGTGTCAGCTGGGCTTGTTGTAAATGTAGAATATTATCCCTACTCTGGACCTATAGAATCAGAATCTGTATTTTTAACAACATTCTGGGCTAGAAGACCATGGCTAAACCAAAGTTTATAGACACTGATGATGTTCAACTTCCAGCTTCTATGTTCTTCTCCTTCAAAAGGTCATGAGAGACCAACCATTCCTAAACTCATTCCATTCTCTGAGCACTGTTGATGGGGGCAAAGTAAACTCCGCAGAAAGAATGGATTTCAAAAACAGTGATTCTTCAGGAGCTTATGAAATTATTTCCTCCTGTGTTTTGTTCTCTGTGCCTTGTCAGCTCAGATTCTATTTCTTAGAACAAAGTGACTATTAAACTTGCTTTATGCTCAACCTTGCAGAGTGCTATGAACATTTAGTTTTTAGTGTTTTCTTGGGATGATGATGATAATGATAATGACAATGAAGGTAATGAAATACCCATAGAGTCTCAAATACCTCCTCCAAGCCGTTCTAACCAATTCGCTCAGAATTCCAAGTAACTGGTGATTCTTAAACCAGTGTCTGCAGAGCCCTATGTCCTGAGATAATGCAAGGGATGATGAGGGAGAAAGCTAAAGGCAGCTGAATGTCTGCTGGTCCACAGTGACTGACATTCAGATAAAGAGGGTGTGCAACCCAAACCTGAAAATGTTTGTTTTGATCTACTGACAAAGCTTTATTTAAAAACATAAATGTTCTTTGAATATGAGATCATTACTTTGGTTCCACAATTAGAGATTGTGGAATACTCAGTATTAAGGTTTTTCTGGGAAAGAGACACATTTAAGGGAGTAATAAATTATACTCACATTTTGGCTTGAAGCACATTTTTCAGTACACAAAAGGTTAATAGAGTTTGCTTGCATATTTCAGACTCAGACTTAGGCTTTAGCAATATTGTAAGATGTTGTGAAATGGGAAATACCAATAGTGATAATAATTTTAAAGTTCTAAAAGTCCTGAATTCTCCGGAGAAACTTAGAACACAAAACCAAGAATGACCTAGAAGAATATCTTTGTGTGAGTTAATTCTGGGTAGGGTGATTTAATAATAATGATAATAAATTCCTCAATGTATTAAATTATTTTTTCTGGAGTCAAAGGACCATGCTAGATACTCCTCAGTGACTTACAGGATTACAGTAATTCTATACTTCTCCTATGAAGTACAAAGCAATTTCACTTTAGAATTATAACCCTGTAAAGTTAAATTGTATTGACAACAAAACCGAATTTCCACTGTTTCAAATGTCTAATCATTTGCCTTCACTGAAGTCATGATCTTTTCCATTCTTAGAGACACACTAAAACGAGAACAAGAATTATATCCACTTTTGAATTGTTCCTAGGATACATGTGAGGCTGATTATATTTTCCAAAGGTGGCCAGCAAATTCCATTCCATATCCTCTTCTCTCAGTGTGATGGTGACCCAATCCTCATCAGGCAAGGCAGCTATATTCTTTTCCCTTGAACCTGAAGAGACATCTTGTGGCTTTTTTGACCAATAGAGTTTGGAAGAAGTGACGCTATGATATTTTCAAGACCAGGTCATAAAAAGGCCTTCACTGCTGCCTAAGATTTTTAGAATATCTGCTACTGGAAACCACCTGCCATGTTGTGAGGAAGTACAAGCCATATGGGAAAGCCATTGAGCTCCTAACCAACAACAAGTTTCAACCACCAGAGGCTGCTCCTTGTTGAAAAGCCTTCAGTTGACTCTACCTTCAGCCACAATCTGACTGCAGCATATAAGGGAGGAAAAATAATATTTCTTTCTTTCCATCTTAGTGGCTGAGTCCTCTGTAACAAAATATAGATTAATAAGAGTAAACACATATTTTTAAATATAAATTTTACATGATAAAAGGAGCCTTCATGCAGTCCAAAAGTGGTTAAACTGGAATGTTTTTGTAGTAGCCTTGATAAAGAACAAAAAGTCATGGAGAAATATGATAGGGCCAGGAGGAGAGGCTAAGCTAACAATTATAAAACGGGGGAAACTTAGTAGGGTCTCTTTGTTCAGATTCTCCTTAGCCTTGTGTGTCTAAGAGATAAGGGTGATCTTCTGGGTTACAGAGGGTGCTTCTCATATAAGGGTCTTATGACTTGTTTCAGGGGACAAAGGCAGGGAAAGATCATAAAGACCTTGCGTATGCTTTTTATCAAATTCTCTCTGCTCTAGACAATCTACCACAGTGCCACAACTTGGAGTAGCATGTGTTGAGCACCATCAAGCACCAGGAGACAGCCTGTAGTACTGAATCTGTCAACCCTCAGAACCATGGAAAACAGTCAGAAAATGCTCATGATCATTTTCTGCCACTAATTGTGGAGTAATTGGTGGTACAGCAACAGATAAAATATCCAACACCTTTTGTTAACTACAGCAGAAGATCCTGGGTTGACGAGTAATCAACTAAATTTTCTGCCTTGAATAATGAGCTCAACAAAAGAAGTGAACACTATTGATTCAGGCGGTATTATAGTAGCTAGCATTTCCTAACTGGGCTGTTCTACTTAGTTTGTAAACCGAACACGTCATTCTACCCTCAAAACTGGCTCCCCTTTCCAACTTTCTTATTACTCTTAAAGACTCCAATTTTCAATCAATGTTGGAATGATCTCTGACTAATTTCTACATTTTCACCATAACTATTCAGTTATCAAGATCCTTTGATACTTCATATTTTCAATGTCTTCTAAATTCCCTCCTGCCAAGATTTCTCTGGTAACTTTAGCTTCCTGCTTTCATATCTCCAGTCCTACAGTCTACCACAAGAATAGCCATTTTTTTTTTTATTTGAAAGGTAGAGTAACAGAGAGAAAGAGGGAGAGATAAAGAGAGAGAGGTCTTCCATCCACTGTTTCACTCCCCAAATGGCCGTAACGTTTGGGGCTGAGCCAGGTCAAAACCAGGAGCTTCCTCCAGGTCTCCCACATGGGTGCGGGTCCCCAAGGACTTGGGCCATCCTCCATTGCTGTCCCAGGCACATTAGCAGCAAACTGTATGGGAAGTGCAGCAGTCAGGACTTGAATGGGCACCCTTATGGGATCTCGTCATTGCACACGGCAGCTTAATCTGTTATGCCACAATGCCAGGCCTGGGGGTGCAGCGGTGATGGCTCAAGTAACTGGCTTCCAACCACTCATTTGCAAAACCTGGATTGAGTTTCCTAACTCCTGGCTTTGCCTTCAGCTCAGTCCTGGTTGTTGTAGTTATTTAGGGAATGAACACATGCATATGAGTGCTCTGTCTCTGTCAAATAATTAAGTAAAATTTTTAGAAAATAAACATTATATTCAACACCTCACTATAAAACTCAAAAATCCCTCCTCCTCTGACCAAAATATAACAATATTTAAGCTAGATATTCAGGGGCTGGTGCTGTGGCTTAGCAGGTAAAACCCCTGACTGCAGTACTGGCATCCCTTATGGGTGCCGGTTTAAGACCAAGCTGCTCCACTTCCGATCCAGCTCTCTGCTATGGCCTGAGAAAGCAGTGGAAGATGGCCCAAGTGTTTGGGCCCCTGCACCCGAGTGGGAGACCCAGAAGAAGCTCCTGGCTCCAGGCTTCAGATCGGCACAGCTCCGGCCATTGCAGCCATCTGGAGAGTAAAACAGTGGATGGAAGACTAGTCTCTCTCGCTCTCTCTCTCTCTCTCTCTCTTTGCCTCAGCCTCTCTGTAACTCTGCCTTTCAAATAAAATAAATAAATCTTTAAAAAACCAAATAAATAAACTGGATATTCAACTTAATATCCTAATAGGGTCCAGTCAGTTATTATAAATGAGTATACTAGGGCAAGTATAAAATAATAGGGAGTGGTGGGAATTATAGAAAATTAGATTAGGCAGTCTTTATAAAAGAAGTAGATCCATCCAATATTTCCACATCCTATGAATTTTTCCAAGGGAAGATGTTGAGATTTCTGTGAGAAATGGCCAGTTTTTGGTGATGGCATCTGATGTGGTTCATTTTTATTGTGTAATAAACCATGCCCAAATTTAGCAGCTTAAAGCAACAATCTTTTACTTGGTTGGTGACTCTGCAAAAAATAAATTTGGGCTAAGCTCAACTGGATATTTTTCTGATCTTAGCAAGGCTCCATTCTGGATGTGTGGTCTACTGCCAGACTGGATGGGGTGGACGGATAGGGCAGGTGACCTTGGAAAGTGTCCAGCACAAAGGCTCATCTTCACTCCATGTGTCTCTTGTCCCCCAGCAGGCTAGCCTGGGCTTTTTCATACAGAAGAGTCAGGATTCCAAAAATAAGTGGGCACATGTAAGGCCTTTTGAAGCCTATGCTTATAACTAGCATACTGTTACTTCCTCTGCATTCCATTGTGCAAAGCAAATCAGGAGGCTAATCCTGATTCACAGGAGGAAATTGACATCTATTGATGAGAGAAGACAGAAAGTTACCTTGTAGAGCAAACAGATAAAGCATAGAGAAAAAAGTTCAGGCCATTTCTGCATTCTGCCAAAGCAATTTTTTTAAATTTTAAAATGCTCATGCTAAAGAATATGGGTGAAAATTATATATCTCTGTCTAGTCACCTGCGCTTCCCTCTCCTGCCCTCAGTCTTAGAACCATGCTTTTCTCCTATTCCCCCTGTTTCTCTACTACTAAACCACTGACTCCATGCATAGCTCCAAGCAGGTCCTTTATTTGTTCCCATATCTGTTCTGCTTATTTTATTTTATTTTATTTTATTTTATTTTATTTTTTTTTTTTTGACAGGCAGAGTGGACAGTGAGAGAGAGAGAGAGACAGAGAGAAAGGTCTTCCTTTGCCGTTGGTTCACCCTCTAATGGCCGCTGCAGCCGGCACACCGCGCTGATCCGATGGCAGGAACCAGGTGCTTTTCCTGGTCTCCCATGGGGTGCAGGGCCCAAGCACCTGGGCCATCCTCCACTGCACTCCCTGGCCACAGCAGAGGGCTGGCCTGGAAGAGGGGCAACCGGGATAGAATCCGGCGCCCCGACCGGGACTAGAACCCGGTGTGCCGGCGCCGCTAGGCGGAGGATTAGCCTAGTGAGCCGCGGCGCCGGCCTGTTCTGCTTATTTTAATAATTGAAGATATACCTTTTGCTTTTCCATCAGAAATGACTTTTTTGGGGTTCAGTACTGTGGCGCAGTGAGCCTCTGCCTGTGGTGCCAGCATCCCATAAAGGTGCCGGTTCGTGTCTTGTCTGTTCATCTTCCAATCCAGCTCTCTGCTAATGGCCTGGGAAAGCAGCAGAAGATGGCCCAAGTCCTTGGGCCCCTGAACCCACGTGGAAGACCTGGAAGAAGCTCCTGCCTCCTGGCTTTGGATTAGCCCAGTTCCAGGGTGAAGCCATGGATGGAAGACCTTTCTCTCTATCTCTCCCTCTCTCTATCTGTAACTCTGCCTCTGAAATAAATAAAATATTTTTAAAAAGATAAAGAAATTACTTTCTTTACTTCTTTTGTATCTCATGATGTCATTTCCTCAGAGGCTTCTTCATATCTCTATTTTTCCACGAAGTGTTTGTTGAGTGCATCCTACTTAATCTCACAACACACATCACATTAGCACACTTGCTTTTTGCATTTTTCTTTGCTTAGACTTCAACTGATCTTATTTCATATTGTTCTTTAACATTTACATTTATGAAATGGTTTGTTTTCTGGGCTAGAGAAACATCATGCAATTTCTTTCTGTAGTAATCCCAAATTGGGAAGTGCATTATCAGTCCGCTACTGATGCATAACAAAAAACTTAAGTAACCTGCCGGTGCCTCGGCTCACTTGGCTAATCCTCCGCCTGCGGCACCAGCACCCTGGGTTCTAGTCCCAGTTGGGGTGCTGGTTCTGTCCTGGTTGCTCCTCTTCCAGTCCAGCTCTCTGCTGTGGCCCGGGAACACAGTGGAGGATGGCCCAAGTGCTTGGGCCCTGCACCCGCATTGGAGACCAGAAGGAAGTACCTGGCTCCTGGCTTCGGATCAGCACAGCCCACCAGCCATAGCAGCCATCTGGGGGGTGAACCAACAGAAGGAAGACTTGTCTCTCTGTCTCTCTCACTGTCTAACTCTGCCTGTCAAAAAAAAAAAATGTAAGTAACCTAACAATCACCATATATTTAGCTCTTGGTTCTGTGGGCTGGCAATTTAGGTTACATTTAAATGGATCATCCTTTTGTCTCGGTCAGTCTCCTTTACATGAGTGGGTTTTACAGATCTTCCTATGCTCTCTTCATGTCTGAGGTCTCACCTGGGACAAATGAATAGATCTGACTATGCCTTACCTGATCTCTCCTTCTGCAGGTTATTCTGGGCTTGCTCATGTGGCAACTGGGAAGATTGGTAATAGAATAAGTGAGAGTCTAGGTTCAGAAATGATTTGTGGTTCCTTTTTTTGAAGTAAATTGACTAAATGTGGTCAAAATCCCAATCCAAATTCAAAGAATGAGGATATGTATGGGCGCCGGTTCAAGACCCGGCTGCTCCACTTCCAATCCAGCTCTCTGCTATGGCCTGGGAAAGCAGTGGAGGATGCCCCAAGTCCTTGGACCCCTGCACCCACGTGGGAGACCCAGAAGAAGCTCCTGGCTCCTGATTTTGGATAGGCGCAGCTCCAGCCGTTGCGGCCAATTGGGGAGTGAACCATTGGATGGAAGACCTCTCTTTCTATCTCTCTCTCTCTCTCTCTCTCTCTCCTCTCTGTGTAACTCTTTCAAATAAATAAAAAAATCTTTTTTAAAAAACAAAAAGAATGAGGATATAGACCATATTTCTTAAGGGGAGGAGCTACAATGTCACATTTCAAAGAGTTTGGATATAGCCATTTTACAAATAATTTACCAAATAATGCTCATCTGGCCTCTAAGAGTTCTTTGAGGAACTATGTATTTTTCAATCTATCTTTGTGGAATTGCTCCTTCCTTGGTTTGAGCTAATCATTAGAATAGGATTTGAATCTTCTTTTTTTTTTTTTTTTTTGAAGATTTATTTTTTTGTGGTCAAAACTGTTTTATTTTTAGAGGTCTCTTCTTTGGAATTAAAAATGAGTATATTCATTTAAAAACTGTCTTACAATACATGTCTTAATAATCTGTAAAATATTATTGTCCTTAAATTTAGAACTACTGTTTTTTAACAAATTTATTTATTCATTTGAAAGGCAGAGTTATAGAGGAGGAGAGAGAGTCTTCACTTGCTGGTTCACTTCCCAATTGGCCGCAATGGCCAGAGCTGTGCTGATCCAAAGCCAGGAGCTTGGAGCTTCTCAGTATCCCACGCGAATGCAGGGGCCCAAGGACTTGGCCATCCCAGGCCACAGCAGAGAGCTGGATCGGAAGTGGAGCAGCAGACTCTAACTGGTACCCATATGGGATGCTGGCACTGCAGGCCATGGCTTTACCCGCTACACCACAGCGCTGGCCCCAGTGTTACCGATTTTTAAAATATATTTTCACAAAATAATTTTAAGAAACATGTGAAAGGTGAAGAATCTGAATTATTATTTCAGAGTCTCTAGTGCTTCTGGTCCAGTCCAGGCCAGTCCAGCCAAGTAGTCAGAAAGGTTTGGGATGCTGGCGCTTCAGGCCAGGGCGTTAACACACTGCACCACAGCGCCTGCCCCTGGATCTTCTTATGTAATACTTCCCTGGACAAAACAGTTGGATCAAGGTTGGGGGCCCTGCCCCAGATATGTCAGTCCTACTACTTCATCTCATCTTTGCTTCCACTTCTGCCAACAATGACCTCCAAGACTCCAGAGGTTGGCACACAACTCAGGCTTTGCTAATAAGAGTACTTCTCCAGAGTTTTCATCTACAGAACAGTTGATAAAGAAGTAATTTTCTTCTTCCTTGTTCTTACAATAGAAGCTATTGCCTGTGGCCAGCCATATGAAAAATCCCAAGCAATAATACTAAAACTCTGAGAAGAATAAATGAAAATCCAAGACAGTCCTGATGGTGATCAGGTCCCCACCTCATGGCTTAGTTATATAGAGAATAAACGTATCTGTGTTTCCTTGTATCTGTTCAAACTGAGTCTCCCTCACTTGCAAGGAAAGACTTCTGAGAAATGCATTAGGAACATCCTCAAGAATCCAGCACAGCTCTAGGTTACTTCACAAATACATGTTAAATTAAATAGAAATTAACACCATGTGATTTTATACAACCCAAAACAATGACTAAATATACAAAAGGAAGACAAGGCCAAATTTATCCACAAGATACAGCCACTGGGACTCACCTACAATGCTAGTGATAATGAAAATGAGCACTGCCATTGTCAAGCATCTGGTAGAATTTAGTAAAACTGAATATACACTTATGCCCTAGGTCCCAGTGGTTCCAACTGTAGGTATATGTGTAACAGAAATGTATGTTCAACAAAAGATGTTGTTGTATATGTATGTATATGTTGTATATGTATGGATATGAATAATTTCATGTCAATCCAGTGTGATGGATAAATAGTCATGTATTCATACCACTAAGTATTATACGGTTGTCCTCTGTATCCCTGAGTTCAACCAACCAGGGTTGGAAAATCTTTTTTTAAAATAAATAATTTTATTTATTTATTTGAGAGGTAGATATATAGGGAGAGACAGGATAAGTCTTCCATCCACTGGTTCACTTCCCAGATGGCTGCAACAGCTGGAGCTGAGCCAATCCGAAGCCAGGAGGCTGGGGTTTCTTCCAGGTCTCCCACGTGGGAGCAGGAGCCCCAGAATTTGGGTCATCTTCTACTACTTTCCTAGGCCATTGCAGGGAGCTGGATCAGAAGAGGAATAGCCAGGACATAAACAGGCACCCAGAAAATTGTTTTAAAAAATTGTATCTGTACTGAATATGTACAGACTTTTTTTCTTTTCATTAGTCCCTAAACAATATGGTATAGTAACTGTTTACTCTGAATTTACATTGTTTTAAGTATTGAAATTAGTTTAGTGATGATTTAAAATACACGGGAGTCAGGGAAGAAGGAGGTTTTAGCTTGGCAGTTAAATCACCATGTAGGACACCCATACCCCACATCAGAATGCCTGGTCTCAATTCCTGATCTAGTTCCTGATTCCAGCTTCCTGCTAATGTAGACCCTGGGAAGAAATGATGATGACCCAGGTGAATGGGTTCCTGCCACCCACACAGGGTACCTAGATTGAGTAACAGGCTCCGAGGTTTGGACGCGAGGAGTTAAGTGTATCTGGGGAGTGAACATGCTAATGGGAGTACTCTCTCTCTCTCTCTCTCTTTCCCTCCTCCTTATTACTATATCTATCCCTCAGATAAATAATTCTTTTACAAGTTAAGGTATACAGGAGAGTGTGTAGGTTACATGCAAATACTAGTGCATTTCATATAAAGGACTTCCACATCTGAGAAATTTGGTATTTGTAGGGGTTCTATAATCATTAGTAAGGGACAACTTGTACAGCAATCAGAATGAATGAAGTCAGCTAATGTAGACAAACAGATGGCTCTCTCAAACAAAATATTGAACAAAAGAAATCAAATACAAAAAAATTACAGACTGTTTGATTTTATTTATAAAGATTCACAGGAGAAACTAACTTTTGCTGCTGGAAATCTGCACAGTCATTATCCTTGTGGGGGTGTTGTTACTGGAAGGGATATGGGGGCCTTCTGTATTGGCTCCATAGACATGTAAGCTTCTGATTTGTGCATTTTTACCTAGGTGTGTTGAACATCCATTACAAGTTACTTTAAGAACACAGAAGAAGAAATGGTTTTGTTGTTCTATGGTCAGTTGTATGGTGGCCAAATCCTTCCTCTCCAAATGAATGCTGTGCCCAAGATTCCCTTTCTCTCTAGTAAAGGGGAGAGGAGTTGAGAACTGTAAGAAGCACAGTTGTCCCCATAAAGGAGCAAAGCCATCAAGAGAAAACACTTCTGTGACAAGGGAAAAACATGTTCCCCGACTTTCCCCATCTGTCACACCATATGCAGTAGCATTCACTAACACCCAATTTACTTATGCAGTTGAGGACATTCCTACCATGTAGGAGGAAAACTTGCCCCAATTAGCTCTTAAGATTAACTTTTTTTTTGTATCTTGATGCTCTGTGGGTGAATTCATTATCATTTCAGGCAGCCTCCACTGAACAGAATTAGATTCTAGACTTGGCAAAACCAGAAACTCCACACCTAAAATCTTAAAGTCTAATAATCTCATCATAATTCACAATCTTTCAACTTTCATTTCTTTCCCCCAATTTTTCCAGATTTGTGCTTCATTTGCATCTTGACATCCAAGTCATTCTACTTTCAAGCATTCGATGTTCTAAAGCCTCTTCTAACTGGGGTAAGGTCCCTAACTCCACCTTAAAGATTAATTGACTCTAATTATTCTACTCACTAGCTTTAATTGCTTTGTTTCTTTGATCTTCAATCACATTTTACCAGAAAAAAAAATAATCCCTACCATTCCAATTGTTTTAAACTCTATATTAGTGTGTGTTTTAAGCTTTATATTCCAGCTCTTTTGAAAGCCAATGGGTAAAAATTACTCCAAATTCATGCTGTCCAACAATGACAGGCTTTCTTCCTAGCCCAGTAATTCTCTTTCAAGTCCACAGTTAGTTCTTTCTTCAATACTTCAAATTTCTACCCATTAACTCATTTAAGAAACCTCTCATGTTTCCATGAGAAGACCCATCTTGTGAGATAGACCTCCTGCAGGGCTGGCTTTGTGGGTGTAAAACCTGAGCACTTACACAAGACTCCACCCTTTAGAAGAGCTCTGCAGCTGGCTTAATTCTCTGCTGTCACTTTCCTGAAATTCTTTGCACTTTGCCCTGGGCCCCACAAATCAAGCAGCTGGTCCTGCCCCCTCCCAGTAGACTCATGTCATTTATACTCCTCTTGCTTTCCTGTTCTTTAAGACGAAAAGGTTTCACCTTCTCTTCAAGGTTAATTCTTTTTCTCTCAAGTTTTTTTCAAATTGAAATATAAGTCATATATCGAAAACTTCACCTGTTTCAATTACACCATTCACTGATTTTTAAATATATTCACAAGGTTACAAAATCACCACCACTATCTATTTACAAAAACAAGACACAAGTTCTGTCCCATTAGCAGTCACTCCATGTACTCTCCTCCCACCAGCCGCTGGCAAACACTAATTTACTTTGAGTCTCTATGGATTTGCCTATTGTAAACATTACATACAAATAGAATCATACAATATATGTGGCTTTTTGAACCTGGCTTCCTTAGCAGCAGCATTTTTTTCAAGGTCAAGGTGCATTCTTGTGCCCATCCTTGTACTCCATCTGCTCTGACCTGGACAATGCTTGCCCAGTCATTCCCATTCTTAGTCATGTCTTCTACTCTCTGCCATTTCTTCTACTGATGCTCTCAGTGAGAAAGTGTCTTTAAATCCTTTTCAAGCTTTATAGCAAAACTCTTTCCTTTAATTCCACAACCTTTCTTGATAGTTCTTGCTCTCTTCTTCTTTTTATACCCAAACTTTCTAGCTCTCTCTGCTTTATTATCTCCCATTTACTGTCCAGTCCTTTCCAGTCTGGCTTCTGCTCCTACCAGGTCAAAGAAAATGTTCTTGCTAAGTGACCTGTGCTTTAATTACCTAATCAAAAATGTTTTCTGACCTTGGCTTTCTTTTATCTATTTATTTATTGAGATGTGAAGAGAGAGAGAGAGAGAGAAATCCAATCTGCTGATTCATTCCCCCAAATGTTTACAGTGGCCAGGACTGGTCATGCTAAAGCACGGAGTTGGGAACACAATAAAGCTCTCCCATATGTATGGCAGGGACTCAATCAGTAGAGTCATCACTGCTGCCCCCGCAAGGTACACATTAGCAGGAAGCTGGAATCATGAGCGGAACTGGCATTAGGACAAAGGTATTCTAATATGGGTATAAGGCATCCGATCCAATGGCTTAATCTCTAGGTCAAACACCTGCCCTCTTGGCTTTCTTGACATTGTAAGGTTGCTGACACTCCCTTGTTGAAATCTTTCCATTAGCCTTTGGTCTCATTGTCCCTGCCTTGCTCTATCTTTTGCACCTTATATTCCCAGAATCTTCATGATCCTCTCAGTTTTTGAATTCCAACAGTCCTCAGAACTCTCTACTTGCTAGCTCCCATTTTCCTCCTATATATTCTCCTTGAGACCCTCATCTAAACTGTCAGGTGTATGCTAAAGAGCCTCAACTCTGTGTTTCTAGAGCTGTCTTGTTTCCTGATTTCAGACACTTATGCAAATGTTTATTGACTATATCTTCCCATGAATAACAATGGGCCCCTCAGTCTTCTTAAATGTATTTACAATTCAACTTAGAATGCTTTTCCAAGCCTTTAAGTAAATGAGATCTTTGTTTATCATCCAAACTGTTCAATACAGAAACTGGGACTCATCTTGGACTCAAGACACCCTCTTATCCACACACAATTACTCTCCAAACCCATTCTCTTTCCCCATCAACACCTCTCAAGCACTGTATTTATCTCCATTCTCTTCCCTTCACTCCCACATAGCACTTGGTAAAGACTTCAGCTCCACCCTATCTCAACACATCTATCTAATAGTGCATACAGAATGAGCTTTCTGAAGCATAGGTCTTATTGAATATTCTCCACTAAACTGTTAGCTTTATAAATAAGGCTCACACTACCTCTAACTCTGTTTCCCACTGCTCTAATCAAAATATGACATGTTCTTTCACAGCTCCATCTCTAAATACATATTGTTTTCTTTACCAGAAGTACCCACATTCATCACAAATTTCTCAGGCTATTTATCCCCTCACCCCATTTCACAAATAACTTTAACTCTGTAAAAGTTTCTCAAGTGTTTTAATGTCCACAAACACCTTCCCTGACTACCTTTTTGTGCCCAACATACAAATCTCACAAACTGCATGCTAGGTAGCATCCCCTACCTGAGTTCAAGTTCCTAATTCATGACACCATTGTGGTCTTTGTACCCCAGTGCCTATAGAATTTGCTCAAGTAATGCCTAATAATTTAAATAATAAATCACTTCTACAGCCCCCATATCATTCTGTGGCTCTTAGTTTAGCTGATCCTTAAAGGGCATTTTATTTAGGAATCAGCACAATATACTCGATAGATTAGAGACTACATGGAACGAAATGGAATCTCTAAACTTAATTGGTATGTGGCCATTTGACCTATTTAAGAATATGATCAAATATAAACTCTGTCCCTAAAGAAACACAAAATCCAGGGATTTGGGTATAATTTTCATAAGTTTCTAGGTTCATAGAATCTGCTAGAGAGTTTAAATTGGAGTTATACTTTCTACTGTACAGTTCTAGGTAAACATAACTCACAAAAGGAAACTCAATACTATCTGAATTGAAAGAAAGAGACTGAGTGGTTAAGCCTCTGCTAGCACCCCATATGGGCACTGGGTCAAGGCCTAGGTGCTGTACTTCTGATCCAGCTCTCTGCTAATATACCTGGGAAATCAGTGTAAGCTGGCCCAAGATCTTGGGTCCTTGCACCCATGTGGTAGATATGGATGAAGCTCCTGGCTCCTGGCTTGAGCCTGGCCCAGCTCCAGCTATTACAGCCATTTGGGGAGTGAACCAGCAGATGGAAAACCTCTCTCTCTCTCTCTCTCGCTCTCACTCTTGCTCTCTTTCCAACTCAGACTTTCAAATAAATGAAAAATAAATTAAAAAATAAAAAAGAGGCTACATTGTGGGACAAGAACTTGATTAAATGTATTAACTTATAAAAGGAATTGTATTTAAAGCAGAAGGGAAGCAGTTTAGCTCAGGAAACTACAAAAAAGCTTTTCAAGGCCAAAGTTTAGCAATGCCCACTCTAGCAGCATTGAATAAAATTGGTGGTGGACTTTGGGGTTGTAGCCTGCAGAATGAGGATAGGAACATCCCAAGACAGAAACATCCCTAGTGGGAGGCAGAGGAAGGGTTATTAATTCTAACACCCCTTGACCACTCAGTTGCATTATAATTTTTCATAAATTATTTGCTTTGTCAAATACTATGATAGGCTGGTGAAGCAAGGGTGAATTTGATAGATTTGAACCCAGCTTTCCTGGAATTTGCCTACACTTTGCTTACTCAGCAGTCTGATTCTGATGCTGCAGAGACTATTGGCAACTACAATTCAACTATTTTCTTCTTCTCTATAATGAGAGATGCCTCCAGCTGCTCTGAGTCTAGACACCTAAAATGCTTGATGAAATGGATCTTCCTATCTGCAAGAATAAATCACTTAAGCTCTTGGAGGCCTGTTGTCAACATTATACGGGGAAAGGGGGAATTGGGGAAATTTTTTTTAAAAAAGAACCCTTGTGTTTTGAAAGGCTTTTAGTTTTTAAGACTTCTGGATACCCTGTGACAGGAGATGAAGGGGAGAGAATAGTTAAATTTTTAAGGAGAAAGTAGTCCTGCCCCCACCATGAAGGTAGCCACAAGGTACAGGTAGCTGCAATTCTTAGGACAGGGACAGACCTAACAGTACAAGGTCTTTGGCCTGAGAAGCACTAACATCAGACCAAAGATGAGCAGCAGGGCTTTAGGTGCCATCCCCTTACTACTGACCTAGAATCATGCCAGCAAAGAATTTTGCCAGAAAGGATAAGACCAGCCTTCAGTGGAGAACCTCACAGTCACACTACCCACAAAATCTGCTCCATATTCACCCTCCTCTTAAAGCAGCATTGACACAACCTCCACAATCAGAGAGACAGCCACTGTTAGAGCTGCTACTGCTGGTGTAAGACATTGGCACTTGGGGCTAACATGGGAGCAAGAAGTCCTCACCTTGCACCAGCTCCTCTCCCTGTAACAGTTCAACAAGGACAGCTTCTACTCAGCAAACTCATTCCTTCCAACGTAGTCCAAGTGCTGAGATGAGAAGAAGGGGAAGGTACCATCTTCTTAAGATACATCTGTAAGAACACAAAGATCCTGTGCTACCACTGGGGAGGACTCCGGCATCTTAGGAGGATGGAGCTGGCCATTGTTCAATACGCTATGACTGTCACATAGACATCTGAAGCAGGGACCAGGAAACATTCTCTCAAATGAGCCAATATTTCATTTTGCAGGCCATACTGTATCTGCCACAATCACTCCTTTCTGCCATCATCGCAGGAGAGCAGTCACACATGGTGCATACAGGTACCACACGGCTGGATTTGGCCTGATGGATATAGCTGGCCAACCCATGACTGAACATTACATTGAAACTCTTTAAGGCACCACAAGATGTGTTTGACTTACATGGAGACTCACTCAGACCTGTGCACAGGGAGACAGTACAAATAAGTAAACCAATACTAACCCACACCATTTAGATCTGTTTCTTTCTTTAGTTAACAGGTATGGCTAAAGGCAGGACACTCCTGAGTGACTGGGTCCATTCTCACTGATTTTTGAGAGTCACAGCTCAGGACCGTTTTAAATGCTCCTAAGTGATGACTGCATCACATTTAATGTCTCTAGAGAATGTCCTGATTTGCTTCTGGTAGTTGTTTTCTGTTTTCCTGTAGAAGGAGTGCTTCATGTACAATATGTGAGGAGAGAACCAGGCACACGATCATTTTGCCTCCCATTGTTAGCTCTACCACTTTTGTCCAGAGATTAAGCACATGCCCTGGTACCTTACACAGTGTCACAGAGTCTAGAAAGGGTAAGAGGGGTGGGGCATGGAATACCCTACAAAACGGAGAATTCTGCTTACCCTAGAAAATCATTTAGGATGTGCTAACCACAGGCTTCCTCATTTTTCAGAGGATGATCCTTCTAGAGTTGTTGTGAGGATTAAATGGCAAAGCCCATATGAAAGACTCTTTGTGGTTCCTGTTATTCTAAGTACAAATCAAACATCCCTAATCCAAAAATACAAATCATCTTCCACCTTTACAGGCACATTAGCAGGAACCTAGATCAGAAGCAGAGATAGGATTCCATTCCAGGCAGTCTGAAATGAGATGTAGGCAGCTCAAGTGACAGCTTAACCCACTGTCTAAAAACACCAACCCCAGGAAAAAAATGTTTTAAATGTCCAAGTTTATTGCATATAGTTAGACGAAAGAGCATTTCATGACATTTTTGTATGTGTCTCCTGGATCATGCTGTAAAATGTATTTCTTCTGAACGGCTTGGTCAAAAAAGAAGGTTGTATTAGTCCATTTCTCATTTCTCTAACATAAGACCTGAAGCTAGGTACTTTATAAAGAAAAAGTTTATTTAGCTGACAGCTTTGGAGGCTGAAAGTCTAAACAGCATGATACCAACCCCCCGGCCACATCACATCATGACAGGAGCATGTTGTGCAGGAGGCAGACATCACCTGGTGTGACACAAAGCCAGGGACCAGGGAGAGGACAGTCGTGCTCTTACAACCAAAGGAAAACTAACCAGAGTCCCACAGAACTACGTTAATTCCTCCAGTGACCAGTATAGTGATCATCAGCGAGATCATCAGGAAACTCTGGCTTTCTTGTATCAATAAATCTAAAACCACCAAGAGGATTTTAGCTTGTCATTCAACCAAGAGGATCTCAGCTTGTCGTTTTCACACCCTGGGGAGACAGACCTCCTGCTGTGACCTTGTGGGACAGCAGATGTTGCCTTGGCCCCTTCACTAATCTTATTTCTTACAGATTCCATCGCCTTTCAAATTGCCATACTGGAGACCAAGTTTTCAACAACACAGGAATCTTTGGAGGACATTCTTAAACCGTATCCAAATCATAGCAGTTGTTAAAATGACCTGCTAGGGTCCAGTGTTGTGGTGCAGTGTATTAAGCCACCATATGCAATGCTTGGCATCCCATATCAGACTGCCAGGTTGAGTCCCAGCTCCTTTGCATCTCATAGAGCTCCCTGCTAATGCATCTGGGAAGGCATCGGAAGATGACTGAAGCACATGGGCCCCTGCCACCCATATAGGAGATGCAGATGGAGTTCCTGGCACCTTTGTTTGGTTTGTCGCAGTCCAGCCGTTGTGGCAATTTGGGAAGTGAATCATCAGATGGAAGGTCTGTTTATCTTTCTGTGACTCCCTCTCTGATACACTGCATTTCTGATAGATAAATAAATAAATAAACCACCTGAAACATGAAACAAATGTAACTTTGGAGACTAACCTACCACAGAATATCAGTCCCTACAAGTTTCAGACCAAGGCAGACATTGGCCTAGTGGTTAGGACACCTGCATCCAGCCAGTGTTGTGGTACAGTCTGCATCCCATATAGGAGTTCCAGTTGGAGATCTAGGTGCTCTGCTTCTGATCCCTCTCCCTGATAACGTGCCTGGGAAAGCAGTGAATGACGGCTCAAGTATTTAGACTCTTCTACCCATGTAGGAGACCAGGATGGAATTCAACGTGGCCCAGCCCTGGATGATGCAGCCATTTGGAGAGTGAACCTGCAGAAGGGAGATCTCTTTCTCTTTGTCTCTCCCTCTCTCTCTGTCTGTCACTCTTTCAAATAAATAAAATCTTTAAAAAATTTAAAAGACAAATGCATTCCATATTGAAGTGCCTGAGTTCAAGCTCCAAGTCCAACTCCTAATTCCAGCTTTCTCAAAATGACCACTCTGTGAGGCAGCAGGTGATATCTCAAGTACTTAGGTTCCTGTCAACCATGTGGGAGACCTGGATTGAGTTCCTGGCTCCTGGTTTTGGCCAGGCCCAGCTCTGGCTATTGTGGGCACTTGGAGAATGAAGCAGTGGATAGAAGTGTTCCCTATCTACATGTGTATCTCAAAATAAATTAATTAATTAAAGCAAAAAAAAATTCAGACCAGTGTCCTATGGCAGTAGGCAGATGTTCTTGGGGCCGTGTAAGGCTTGTGTTCAGATGCAGCACTACATGATTGCCAAGCATAAGCTCTAGACTGATCAGGGCCTCCTCTCTGCTCTCCAGCTGGTGACAGGAAATGGGTCTAATTCCTTTGAATTTAACTAGTGACCCCCTTCATGCTGAAATTCTTGACAATCTGGGCAGGATAAAAGCCTCAGGCAACTTCTTGCATAGGGGAGTAGTGGTAAAGATGGTATAATAATATCTATATTATTCCTAGTTCAAAAGATTGTTAGTTACAAAAGGTTTTCTTAAAGACTTTTGTTGGTTCTAGTCCCGGTCGGGGCGCCGGATTCTGTCCCGGTTGCCCCTCTTCCAGGCCAGCCCTCTGCTGTGGCCAGGGAGTGCAGTGGAGGATGGCCCAGGTGCTTGGGCCCTGCACACCATGGGAGACCAGGAAAAGCACCTGGCTCCTGGCTCCTGCCATCGGATCAGTGCGGTGTGCCGGCCGCAGCGCGCTGGCCGCGGCGGCCATTGGAGGGTGAACCAACGGCAAAGGAAGACCTTTCTCTCTGTCTCTCTCTCACTGTCCACTCTGCCTGTCAAAAAAAAAAAAAAAAAGACTTTTGTTGGGATAAACCAGTATTTCCAAATTTGTGTTGGGGACAATTTTGTTTCCCAGTGAAAGTCCTTCCAGAATGGAAAGAGGTAGATGGCAGTGGTGAAGTTTATACTTACGAAACTGAGATTACAGGTTGAAATAGATTGATGACTCAGTGCTACACTTCAGAGTGGTTTCTGTCAAACGATGCACATGTACTTGTGACACCTGCTGTTATTAATTACCTTAAACTCTTGCTAGTGATTCTTTACTGGGACAAAGAAAAAAAATACTCTTATTTTTGGCTTTCTATTGGAAAATCCAAATAAGGAAACACTTGTTTTAGGAGCAAAACTTCCCCCCTTTTCTACTATGTTTCAGGTATTATTAGCATTAGTAATGGTTTTGACAGTCTAGGCTTTTTTTGTTTCTGGAAATAGCTATTAAAAAAAGCTGATATGAAGGCCAGCTTTGTGGCATAGCAGGTTAATCTGATGCCTGCAATGCTGGGATCCCATATGGGTTCATGTCCTGGTTGCTCCACTCCAATCCAGCTCCCTGCTAACAGCCTGGGAAAAGCAGCAGAAGATGGCCTAAGTACTTGGGACCCCTGCACCCACCTGAAAGAAACTCCTGGCTCCTGGTTTCAACCTGACCCTGCCCTGGCCACTGTGGCCAGCTGGGGAGTGAATCAGAGGATGGAAGATTTCTCTCTCTCCATCTCTCTCCCTCTCTCTAATTCTGACTTTCAAATAAATAAGTGAATCTCAAACAAAGAAAGCTGATATTAGATGAAATACATAGAAAACCATTGCCTTAATTGTTGAAATCTTTATACTTAGAATAGAGTTGGTCTTCTGTACATAAAGTTAATAAAAAACAAATCTTAATGAAGAATGGGATGGCAGAGGGAATAGGATGTGGGATGGGCGTGGGGTGGGAGGGCAAGTATGGGGGGAAGAACCAATGTATTCCTAAAGCTGTACCTATGAAACCTGTATTCATTAAATAGAAGATTTCTTTAAAAAATAAAATAAAACGACAAACCTATTTAAAAAAAAAAAAACATTGCCTCAATTAACTTTACAGAGACTGTAGGGGAGGGAGAGTGGAGGAGGCTTTGTGGGTGCAGATTCGAATCCCAGTTGTGTTTAAATATGGGTTGACTTATTTCAAATAGGCTTTCTAAATATCCCCATAAATCTTGCAAGACCAGATACCATATAAAAATTTCTTTTTGATATTTATTGTGTTGGCTTTTTTTTTTTTTTTTTTTTTGACAGGCAGAGTGGACAGTGAGAGAGAGAGACAGAGAGAAAGGTCTTCCATTGCCGTTGGTTCACCCTCCAATGGCCGCCACGGCTGGCACGCTGCGGCCGGTGCACCGCGCTGATCCGATGGCAGGAGCCAGGTACTTCTCCTGGTCTCCCATGGGGTGCAGGGCCCAAGCACTTGGGCCATCCTCCACTGCACTCCTTGGCCACAGCAGAGAGCTGGCCTGGAAGAGGGGCAACCGGGACAGAATCTGGGGCCCCGACCGGGACTAGAACCCCGTGTGCTGGCGCCACTAGGCGGAGGATTAGCCTAGTGAGCCACGGCGCCGGCCTATTGTGTTGGCTTTTAAAAGTGTATTTAAATGCAGAGGGGGGATTGCCTCCCTGTAAAATGATGCATTGTGTGTCCCCTCTACTTGAATCAGTAGAAGTCACACAGGAGAAGTCACACTGAATAATGTCCAAGGCTAGACCCATGTGGATGCTGATGGTTTCCTTAAGGCACTTGCCTTCAGGAAGCCAGTTATCATGTAAGAAATGCAGCTATCCCAAGATCACCATTCTGGAATGTCCCCACCAAGAGCTTGGATGAAGGTCCAGCTGACAGGCAGCATCCTGTCGGCCATGTAGACCACCTCGGACCCATGTCCCAGTCATGCCACCACACGGCAGCTCGAAGTTGGACTTCATCCACATAAAGACCCCAAGAGGGCCCTTCCCCAATTTCAAACCCATGAAATGGTGAGCAAAAATAAAGGGGCTGTTTTCAGCTGCTTTATTCTACAGTGACTTCTTGTGGAATTACTGAGATAAAACAAGCTCACTGCGGTTAATGAGTTAATAGCAACAGGAACAACCATTTGCACTGCAAGCAAACAGCCCTGCCAGACCATAAGCATTGTGAGGGCAAAACCACATCTGTTGTGTCTCCACTTTACTCTCAGGGTCTGGCACATAGAGAGTGCCAACAAGCAAACAGTAACCCATATGAAATTTCAACAATATGTTATTGTCCTTATAATTTCAAATCAATCATCTTTGGTTATAAAAACCACAAGAATAAATACATTTTTACTAAGAACATCTGATTGGCTTTAGGTGGTAATGTTTTCTGGTTAAATCTGAAAGGAAGCACCACAAATTTTGAGTTCTCAGAGCATACAAACAGATGTATGAACAAGCTGTGGCTAATTCTTAAAAATGGAGCCAGGTTAGCTTTGCCAATCCATTGATGAGAGTCATGTTTACACTTCTGTTTCCAGCCATAACCTTTTGTTTATTTAGACATGGACACCAGCTGACCTAGATTCACAGCTGCAATGTCAACCTGTAGCTCCTCTTATCTCATGTTGGGGACCACACACACACACACACACACACACATACACACGATTCAAATTCAAGTCAACAGTTACTAAGGGGTCCCGGGCAGTTTGTAACATGAAACAAATGACCAAATAGCACAATTAGCAAGGGAGCAAAGGGTGATGTTTCTAGACACGAGAGGCGAGTTCAATGTCACCAATGAGCAAGGACTTGGATCTGAGGCCACTGAGAGTTAAGACAAAAAGCAAAGCATGTCAGTTTAGGATCTGATACTAGTTTTTCCTCCTCAGGCAAACACTTCCCAGGAACTAAATTCTAGAGTGGTCTGGGTATTTGTAAAGTAGGCAGTGTCTCCAGTCACAGTTTTGAACAAGCCATAAAAATGCACAGTCTGCACCCAGGGACCTGGAAGTCTAGGGAAGTGGCATCAGGAGTACATTTTGGCCAGTGCTGCCAGGATACCCCCCTGATACGTCAGGTGTCCATTTGCTGAGTCCCTGTGTGGCATCTCTGAAGATAGGTCCAAGGGCATGATTCCCTGGCAGGAAAAGGCAGTTTGCTCCAAAGTGACCTCATCAGACACTCGTCAGTCTCTTCATCTTTTGACCCCCAGAGTGTAGGCCTCCTTTGTCTTCCTACTGGTTGGGCCAATGGAAAAAGAGAAGAGAAGACCCTCACTGTCCAGTTAGCCCACCCAGGAGCTCAAGAACCTTCCTGGTAAGGAAAGTGAAGGAGGAGCTGCTCCTTGCCTGTGCCAGGTCTTGCCAGCTCATCTAATCTGCTCAGAAAATGCAGAGATCAGGACAACAAATGCACAGAGCAGTCAGACACAGAAAGTAAGCCCCTTTGTGAACTCCTTCTCACATGCCTGGGGAGAGGCGTGTATCTCTTTCCTCATATCCTACAGGAAGGAGTAAAATTTGTAAACCTAAATAACAACAAGAGAGAGATTCCCCAAATAATACTGATATTTATTAGGGAATTACAGATCACTGCAATAGGAATACATGCACCATAGTACATATGGGTGTGCCCAGGGAGATTGGGGACGTTTTCAAAGGGAAAAAGGAGAAACATACGTATACTCCTTGGATACAAAGATCATCAGTACTGGAAACACAAGACAGAGCTGGCATTAACTCCTTGGTGAAAGTGGGCTTGCCTTAGCAAGTGTTCTCTTCAGAGCTACTTGTCTGAATTTTCAAGTCTTAGAATGAATGTTAAACTTTCTCAGAAATCTATGCATATGTACAAGGTCTGCAAAACATGGGGATGGTATAGAATGAGAAGAAATCTCTTTTAGGCCTTATGAAAGTGCTTAGACAGGCAAAACTCGTTGGTTCTAATTTTGCCTGAATCTGACAGGAACAACTTCATCTTTGTATCATCAACTTTCACACTTTCCACATGGAAACTAAAACCCAAAGTCTCCAACAAATTCCAAGAACTCTTTTTTTGACAGGTATAGGGGATAATGGGGAGATGTTTGGAGAAACAGATCCTCAAAGATGCATTTGGAATCTCTTGAGTTTCTCTGTAGCATTTATTTCTTACTATTCCTCATTCAAAGATAACTAAGAAAGATCTGCATGATATTCTTGCACGTGCCCTAGTGACTCTTGGTATCAGCATAGTTGTCTACCTCTCCTTCCAGACTGTGACCTCTTTGAAGGCAGGCAGGTGTCTTACTGTTAGTAGACACAAGGGGACTGTTCACTTGGGCATCACCAAATAATCAGCCCCAAGTGGAAGCGGCTCAGAGGAAAGCACTATTTATTCAACACAAGTAAATGAGTCAGTGGAAAGGTTTAGTTCCTTAAAGAAACTGCTTCCTCAAGTAGTTTTCCAGGGCTTTTATAACAAGGGTTAGGGTCCTGTCCAGGGTGCAGAAAAGTGGGAGGGGCTTCTAGCTTGCAATAAACTCAGACTGGTTTTTTTTAAGTTATCCTTGCCTACTTGATTTAGCTGGTGTGAGCACAATGTTGGTGGATAAGCTTTCCTGGAACATCCTCTGAAAAACTAGCTCAAAGGAGAAAAGTGTTTCAGATTCTCTGTCCTTGTTCTAGTGCCCCCTTTTGACTAAATCCTATGTTTTTGCTTATAAAATCAATGCAGACATTTCACTTCATTTCTCATTCTACATGTTCCTGCAATGATTAAATTAATCCACGTACGCCCTTTTGTGTGTTGTGGTCCCACTCTGGAGTTGGCAGTGGGACTGATTCCATAACAGACCTCTACATCTTATTATCAAATAGGTTGGCAGCTGCTAGTCAGCTTCCTTCCTGGGCTTTGTTAGCCCAGCTGATTTGTTTCCTCCTCTGTCAAATGAGTGGCAATAAGGTTTGAATATCTGCCCAGGTGGGGTTGTGAATTGAAAACTACCCCTTATCAATGACAGAAATCCCTCAGGGTTGGCTCTCAGACCTTTAACATTGCCTTCCAATCATACAAGTCAGAGGTGGTAAATGACACGTGCATCTCCTTCCCTCGGAGACTGGAGAGGAGGCACATATCTCCCCCAGCCTTGTAGCAAGTCCTGTGCTGGGTAATACCAGTGATGCTATTGGGAAGAGCTGGACCTGACACCAGACAACCACTCCCACAGATGGAGTAGAATCGAGGGAAGGGGGGGGCATTTTTGTAGATTTTTCAAACTATTCCTTTCTTTCATTGAGGGGCTTTCAGAAGGACTAGGTTTTATTTCTCATTCAACTTGACTCTTCATCCTAGGATATACAAAGAACCAAGACAATAAGCACACAAAATCGAACATCCTACCTGGCTGAAGATGATATCCCACAGAGGAAGTTTGTCAAAGCCCAGCCATGGTGTCCAGTACACATGATAGAAAAGAGGAGGCAGGCACAGAGAATCAGCACAGTTTGCAAACCATTACAGAATGCACAAACAAGAAAGAATAGAATTCTAGACATAATAACAGAAAACAGTGAAGAGATGAACCAAGACTTCACACTTTTTTTTAACAGTTCTGAAACATAAAATTCCCTATCATGTAGACATCCCTATACCTCAATGAAATGATGCCACTTCTGTGAAATGAAGGAAAGATCACGCATCCCAGAAACCCAGCCCAGAGATTTCTCGTTCTGCCTTTTGCTATCCCCAATTTCCCAGAGCAAAACCTGATGTTTTGATTCCAATGTTCTGGAAAACACTGTCCTTCTTTAGTTTCCAAATTTTTCCTAACAACATACTTCCTGGCTTTCAGGTTTAACAGCTCTCAAGCAATTACTACAGTGGCAATTCCAAATTCCTTACTCCTTAATTCCATGAAATGCTGGACAGAAAGCGGTCCAGGTGTCTACTTCACCTCTAGGATTCCCAAGTGAGCAATTCAAGATTTCCAGGCAGCAAGTAATAGGATAGAGCTTTGGAATAGGACGGGATGGGATGATGGGATGAAGCAATCATTCCCTAAAGCAAATAAGCCTTGAGTAACTCACCATGGTCACCATGATCCTAGGCTAGAAACAATCCCATCTGGATCACCGGCTTTTTTAGTGACCACAAAAGGTCTATTTGCTTGGGATTCACCAAATAATCAGCTTTTTTTTTTTTTTTTTTTTTTTTTTGGACAGGCAGAGTTAGACAGTGAGAGAGAGAGACAGAGAGAAAGAGAGAGAAAGGTCTTCCTTCCATTGGTTCATCCCTCAAATGGCCACTATGGCCGACACACTGCGCCAATCCGAAGCCAGGAACCAGGTGCTTCCTCTGGTCTCCCATGCGGGTACAAGGCACAAGCACTTGGGCCATCCTCTACTGCCTTCCCAGGCCACAGCAGAGAGCTGGACTGGAACAGGAGCAACTGAGACAGAATCTGGTGCCCCAACCGGGACTAGAACCCGGAGTGCCAGCACCACAGGTGGAGGATTAGCCTAGTGAGACGCGGCGCCGGCCATCAAATAATCAGCTTTAAGTGGAAGTTACTTAAAGGAAAGTTTATTTGTCACAAGTAAAAGAGACAATGGCTGTGTCCCTGAGAAGCCATTTGTTAGAGCTTTTCTACCAAGCAGTTTTCTGACCAAGATGCAGAAAGTGGCACAGGAGGACAACTTCAGGTTTTTATACACTATACATTCAAAAATCTGACTCCGGCTGGTTTCTTGCAGCTTTTCTTGTTTGTGGTCATCTGGCCCCCACTGATCACAATATTTCAAGTAAGCTTTCCTGGAACACCCTCTGAAAAATGTTTCAGGATCTCTGGAGGTGTTCTAATGCTCCCCTTTTGCCTGAATCCCATGCTCTTGGTTACATTACCATCCAGCATATCTTAAGGAGTGAGTGGGATTTCCTTTACTTTGAAATCTTTACTGACAGCATTCATTTCAACAGAGCTTTATGTTGCAGGTTCTAGAAGGATTAATTCCACAGGTATTTCTGAACTTGTTGAAAAGCTGAATTGGGAGCGATGTGTCCTCAGGAAAATCAAAGCCTGGCTATGTGGCACAGATAGAATCAGAGATGGCAATGTTACCTGGTTTCTTGCAAGTACTGTGCCAAGGTCTGGAAGAAAATGGTGTTTCACTCCCTGAGCTTGTAGGAAGGAAACCACTTCCTAATATGTAGGTCCCTTTTGTCATTGCAAAATGAAATCAACTGCAGCTCAGAGTGAGCAGAGATGAGCCTATCTGCCTGTGAAGACCTGGGTTTAAGTAATTCTACACCAACACATACATCATCAACTTGGAATGGCCAGATGTAAATCAGCAAAGAACAATGCAATTATGTCTCAAAATACTCCTTGTATTAAGTCTTCATAGAAGTGCCAATGGGTCCTTGTTTTGGGGGAACTTGACAACTGTTACTAAGAACCCAAATTCATATACTTTAGATCCAGTAATGCCACTTCAGAATTATTTCTCAAGAAATTATCAGGAACAGGACATGGGATGTATAGTTGATTGTATTAATTAATGCAATGGAATATTACATAAGTGTTACAGGTAGTTAATGAAACACAGATACATTCATAACACAATAAGTGAAAAAAAGTACAAAATAGTACTATGGTAAGATCACTATCTAGAGGAGATCTAGAAACAAACAGAAATTAAAACAATGGTGATCTCTGGGGAGCAGAAACTGGTTCTACTTTTTTGTATGTTTATTCCATTTTTTCAGTAAATGTGTACAACTTTTATCATCAAAAGATAACAACAAATGATATGTTAAAGAATAAGAAATAAAATTCAGATGAATAATTGTCTTATCACTTATGGTGGTAGACAATAAGGCTGATGGAGACTTGGTTCAGAAAGGACATGAGATAAAGATCACTATGAGGGATGGGATTATTACTTTGTGGTTTTTTCCCAAGTTTTATTTATTTGAAAGGATCGTGCATATTTGCCAATCCTCTAATAACAAAGAGGAGGACACAGCGAGGGCTGTAAGGAGGCTTTTCCATACACTGGTTCACACACCAAAAGCCAGCAACAGATGGAGCTAGGCCAAGTCAAAGCCAGGAACCAGGGACCCATCTGGACCTCTCTTGTATTTGGACCATGATCTGCTCTCCCAGGTGCATTAGCAGGAAGCTGTATCAGAAATGGAAGCAGCGCTCAATCCCAGGCACTCCAACAAAGAACATAGGTTTCCCAAGCAGCGGCTGACCTCCCTGCGCCACAATGCACATCCAATGACTTTGTTTTGAGAATAAACCATCATTATTTGGGTTATCATTGTGGTTGAGTAGCATTCCAGTTGTGTTTATATATTCAGAGAATTATAGAAGAAAAGATGATAAACAGGCTAGAATGTAACACGGCTATAACGTGAATGGGTGAGTTTCACATTGATTTTTCTGGTTGCCTTAAATTGTGTTTCTCAGTACGTATTTATACATGTATGACAGTGGTTAAGAGTTTCCATTCTTAAACTTCAAATAATTCTTTTCCTCACCAGACATGTAACTTTGGCAAATTATTTAATTTTAGTTGAAACCTCAATAAGTAATGTTGATAATCCCACCTGCCAAATGTGGTTGTTTTGAAGAATGAGTGAATTAATACATATAAAGCATTAAGAACATAACCTAACATGTAATAAAAACCCAATATAGCTACTCATTATTATGTTGTTAGCACAAATGATTTACTGTGACATATTGCACTAGAAAAACCAAAGCCTGGGAATCAGAAAGCCTGCGATTGAGAGCAGACACACCTACTTAATAGGACAGTGACACACCAAGCACTTAACTTCTCAAAAAAGCCTCTCCGAAGAGAAGAGTAACAATACCTGTCTTTTCCTCTTCACAGCACTGTCATGAGGGATCAAGGAGAGACAACCACTGAATGTCTTGAGCAAAGAAAGACACTGGAGATCCTCCACCCTTCTGCCTATATGGGTATAGGTTTTCAAGGCCTTCCTCAGAAGAAGATTACAGTTTAGCATATTAGTATAATAATGGGTTACAGTAGCTTTTAAAAAACAATGGTTTTTAAACTCTGTCACCTGTGTGGTAGGAATAGCCAATGCAGATAAGTAGCTCATTTGTAAGAGAGCTGTGGACATAGGACCCCCAGCACTTTCTCCTTTGTTTATAATCATAACAAAGCAGAAAACATTGAAGTGCTTAGTAGAAAAGCTTAGTGAAATAGATTTCTATCCATATGTCCAACAGGATATTTTATTAGGACTAAAAACAGATATGTATAGAAAAAAAGCTATGGTTGATTTGAAGCAGGAAGACACATTATTGAAGTCCTGCTGTATGGAAAATGATTTTTAAGATGGTCAACACATTAAGCCTACTCACCAACCTCGTAGCTATTAGGAAAATCAAGTCAGTATAAGACAAACTTCACAGCGAAACCCAGAGCAGGTAGGGGGCAAATGTTCTTTCAGCAAACAGGACCAGAACCCTTTGTTACTAGATTTGAAAAAAAAAAAAAAAAGGCATGGCTATATCAATAGACAGATTACGAGTACTGAAGACAGACCAGATGGGGACTTTTGAATGAAATCAACCTAGTAATGTTGAGTCTATTTTATCGTGAATATTCTGTGAGAGCACAATTTGGAATTTAGAGCAGAAGTCCCTCCCTGCCTCTTCTACCATACCATGTCTTTGGAGCTCACCTAAGTCCATTTTCACCTTCAAACCCAGAACAATGGGAAAAGGCTGGGAAATGAACAAAGTCCATAGTGTACCCATTATACTCAATGACCTTGCCTCTTGTGTAGTACTAGAAGGGGCTTGGTAGCCATCCTAGATCACTGGTGGGACTTTTACCCCTCCTCACTCTCTCTCAATTACAAAAATGCTTGCACCTTACTTGGAGATAACAGTGACTTTCTATTCCTTGGGAGAAAGGTAGCATGAGCCATACATTAGCAATCTAATAACTGTAGATGTAGTAGTAGTTAGGGAGTCTCTAGGTAAAAAAAACGGGCCTACATTGGGCAGGGGTTTCCATTCACCTTTACTCACTGCATAGGATAGCTAGAGATTCATCTCATCTGACAAAAAAGAAAGAGGCTAAAATAATTGATAGAATTGATTCCAAAGGGATTAGATGGATTCCAAGTTTATTGTGCCCAAATGCATATGAGATTGAGTTAAAATGTACTGATTACTGTGGGAGATGGAGTATATTAATGGCCCAATTATTTTTTCCTCTCTCTATCCATGCCCCTTGCCCTGTGACTTTGCAATTTCTTCTACTAAAGAGACAGAATCAATGTTCCTAGTCTTTAAATCTGGCTGGGTGATAGGATTTGTTTCATTCAGCAGACTGCAAGTGGAAGTGATGGTATGCCACTTTCTAAGCCTTCGCTGCAGAATGTTTACGTGCTTCCATTTGCTGTCTTGTGCCTGATATTACCATGACAACATTTTCAGACTGACCTGCTAGAGGATGAGACATAGTGGAACAGAATCAAATCATCCAGTCATTCCAAACAAGGCCAGCCAGCCTCGATTAATTGACTGCTAGCCTAACACCAGACATCTGCTTGAGTCCAGTCAAGGTCAGCAGAGCTGCCTACCTGGACCTTGGCTGGCCCCAGGTATGTTAGCAATCGATATATTGCTGTATGTCACTGTGGTAGTGTGGTTATCTGTTATACTGCTGTGTATTCTTGTGATACATAAAATAACCAACATGATTGTCTACCTTTTCTGTTCTCAGTTAATCACCATCTAAACTTTTCAATAAGCTGTGTGTTTCATTATTTCCACTTTGCAGATGAGGAAATTGAGACCTAGTAAGATTAAATGGTAGGCCAGCGCCGCGGCTCACTAGGCTAATCCTCCGCCTTGCGGTGCCGGCACACCGGGTTCTAGTCCCCGTCGGGGCACCGGATTCTGTCCCGGTTGCCCCTCTTCCAGGCCAGCTCTCTGCTGTGGCCAGGGAGTACAGTGGAGGATGGCCCAAGTGCTTGGGCCCTGCACCCCATGGGAGACCAGGATAAGTACCTGGCTCCTGCCATCGGATCAGCGCGGTGCGCCGGCCGCAGCACACCGGCCCTGGCAGCCATTGGAGGGTGAACCAATGGCAAAGGAAGACCTTTCTCTCTGTCTCTCTCTCTCTCTCACTGTCCACTCTGCCTGTCAAAAATAAATAAATAAATAAATAAATAAGATTAAATGGTTTACTCAGAGCCACAAATACAGTAAGACAGGGAATTTTTATATCCAAAGTACAGAACTATTTCTAATGCACTATATGATAAACTGGGAGAAAGCAGGACATTTTTAAAATAAATACAATCATGAAAGATTGCCTGGGTTAAACTCTTGGCCTTTCCACTTAATAGTTTTGGAACAGTCTGCAAGTGTCTTGGCCTTTCTGAGTTTTCACATTCATTTCTGTAAAATGGGGATTATATCATCTGTCCTGGAGGTAATCAATTCCATAAATATTTATTGAGTGATGGCTACATGCCAATACTGTTCTAAGTGCTGAGGATACATTTCTGATCAAAAGTGCAAAGACATGGATTCAGAAATGTAGGGATAGATCTTTAATGTTTGAGGAACAGCCCAAACCCCAGAAGAAGGAGAGTTTGTGATTTAGACAAAATATGGCCTGAACTTGAAAGAAGAATTTCCCTTCTTAAGGTTTCTAGTTACAGCTCCCACTTTGGGATGAGGATTGGAGAGTAGAGCCTGAAAGATATCTGAAACCTCAGAGCAAAAAGGGACATTTTATACATTAACACCTCCACTGTAGGAGATTCATTTGTGGAAAGACATCAAAACATTCCTGCGAATTCAACAAAGCAAAACAAAATCACTAGAACACAAGGACGTGATTTTTGCTCTAATGGACATCCCACTAGGACCTGTGTCAATGGTAGAATCAACAACAAGATTCCTGCCCTGCTCCCCAGCTTTTCAGAAATTCTAGAATGCTGGCATAAATTCTGGGAAGGGAACATCTCAGAGACTCCAATTAAGTTATCTTCAAAATACAATTCATTTTGAGTCATAGGAAATGAAAGTGTGTTTGTGCAACTAAATTTCAAAGGCTCAGCTTCACATACTTTAATTAAAACCCAACAAACTTTAATTAAAAACCCAACAAATATTTAGACATATCTTGTCTAAATATTTTGTCTGTTATTATAATTGTTTCTTGTAAAATAAGGTAAAATGTAATACACTTTCTGTGGAAAAGATGTTAGCTCACAACCTGGCTGTATGCTCTCTGTTCTATGATAGCTTGCTAGAAAGTAGCTACCCAGAAAAAGATTCCATCTCCCAGAATAGCTTGCATCTAGTCCTGGTCATGTGCTCAGTTTCTACCAATAAGCTATAAATAGAAGTGATTTGTGTCCTTTCTAGACTGAGTATGTTCTGTATTGTCTCTTTCCTCATTGTCAACATCCTGAAACTTCCTGAAAGTTTCCTTCAAGATTCACCTTGTGACCAGAAATAGCAGCATGACACTGTTATATGAGAGAAAAATCAATGTCTCATGTTGAACCACTGATATTTGGAGGTTTATTTGTTTCAGCAGTTGATGTTACTCCAGTTAATACAAAATCACATCCCCAAACCACAAAATGATCCAAGCAACAACAGCTACCTTTTAAGAAACTAACTCCTGAAAGAATTCACTTCTCTTTTGAAAAAGTGTAGAGTTGATGCAGGATTCATCGGAGGTTGCTGGGATAGAATTCTCAGTGAAATAGTTTTTGTATAAAGGTGTGTGTTAAGGACTCTAAGCAAAAAAGGTCACGTGGAGATAATTTTCAGGTTTAACAGAAACATTGCAAGACTTAAACATCATATGGCTCCACAAGTCACACAGAGATCCAAATATTATAGCAGTAGGTTCCTGCTCCAAAATCTTATTGCTATCAGAAGATCTTTGTTTATTGCAGTCATCAATGCTATTGTAAAATGTTGATAAGCTTGTTGTTTTTCTTTTTTAAAGTGTGCTTACTTATTTTCATTTACTTGAAAGAGCAATAATGAGAGAGAAAGCTCTTCCATCAGCTGATTCACTCTCCAAATGCCTACAATAACCAGGGCTGGGCCAAGCCAAAGACAGGAGGTAGGAATCCCATCAAGTGTCTTCTATTTGGGTGACAGGAACCCAAATACTTGGGCCATCATCTGCTGTCTCCCATGGATGCATGCACTTTAATGGGAAGCTGGATTGGAAGTAGAATAGGACTCAATTCCAGACTCTCCGATATGGAGTGCAGGCATCCTAAGTAGTATTCAACTTGCAGCATCACAACACCTGCCCCGCTTGCTTTTTGTAAAGCAGATGTGAATCGCATGGATTCCATTTCCTGAAATGAGTCACTTGATATTTTCACATAGAGTTGCCTCATAGTGCAACTTATGAAGCTAACATGAGCATATCCTTCAAAGCCCACAAAAACTGCAAACTGTAATTCAGAAATTTTATTTAGTTGTTCTCATTAAACCTTATTAGCTCAATGTTTCAGCTGGGCTCAGCAGGGTTGATTACTGTATATGTGGTATATCCAGTATGTGGGTCTCTGGATAGCTTTTTTTTTTTTTTTTTTTTTTTTGACAGGCAGAGTGGCCAATGAGAGAGAGAGAGACAGAGAGAAAGGTCTTCCTTTTCCGTTGGTTCACCCCTCCAATGGCTGCTGCAGCCAGCGCACTGCGCTGATCCGAAGCCAGGAGCCAGGTGCTTCTCCTGGTAACCCATGCGGGTGCAGGGCCCAAGGACTTGGGCCATCCTCCACCACCCTCCTGGGCCACAGCAGAGAGCTGGACAGGAAGAGGAGCAACCGGGGCAGAATCCGGCGCCCCGACCGGGACTAGAACCCGGAGTGCCAGCCTATTGAGCCGCGGCGCCGGCCTGGATAGCTGATCTTTTCACATGGTACCTTATTTCTCTCCACCCATTGCATGTTCCCTGAAGGTCCAGAGGAAACAATTGTGCCTCAGAAATCACACAGCATTGCATCTGTTGCATTATGTTGATCACAAGTGAGTCATAAGCCCAACCAAATTCTAGGGGAGGAGTTGGACAGCACAACTCAATGGGACTAATACCAGAATTTTCAGCCTTAAAAAACAAAACAAAGTACTGCCACACTGTGTGACCAGTGTGATAACCAAATGACATTTGACTGCCTTTCTTATATTGATGCTTTCTAGGGGCCTTCACCTAGACTCTTACATAAAATTTGGAAATTAAATTTATTATCATAGAAGTCACAAGATATTCCCATTTAATGAAATCAGAATTTTGTAGATGGGTTCCTCAGTTCTATAGAAGAAGCCTTATTATCCACTTGTCCCATCTGCAAAAGAGCAAGTTCTGGAAGCATTCACCATAATCTATTAAGTTGCAGAGCCATAATATGAACTTATATTTCCTGACTCTAAGAAGAAAATGTATATTTAAAGTTTAAATGAGTTTCAGTCATTTTAATGTCATATTCTTTACTATGTACCTAAATGCTCTGAAGCTGAAGATGTCTTTTATCCTAATCCATAGGTTCAAACAAGCACAAACTGAAAAAATTCTTTAAGGATATACTGAACCTATGCAGATTCTTTGTTCTTTTCATTACTCCATAACCAATACAGCATAAAAACTACTTATCTAGCTTCCAAACTGTATTAGATATTAAAAGCAATATAGAGATCATGTAAAGTATACAGGAGGATGTGTGTAGGTTATATACAAATACTACATCATTTCAAATAAGGGACTCAAGCAACTATGGACGTGGTATCAGTGGGGTCCTGGAACTAATTCCCTATGGATAACAAGAGAGGACTATATTTTCTGCTCTTCTGAGCAAAGAAAAATAAACAAACAATCTTTAGAAATTCAATAGAACCAGGCACCCAAGAGGAAAAGAAATTTTATTCTGGGTATAGAATGACTTTATCAATTGCTTTGCTGAAAAAACTAAGGATTAATAAGGATTAGAATGGTAAGCAAAACGAAACTAGATGGAGTTGCTAAGGGCTCAAGGGACCAGATTAGAATTCAGTGAGATCCTGGGCAAATTAAAAAAACAGCTTGCTTAAAATGAGATAAAATGCAGTGGGAACAAATGTAGGATAGCTTATTTTTTAAAAATCTCCCATAGCTGCAAAGGGGGTTAAAGCTGGCTAGACACAACTATAGTAGACATTGGCACCATAGTCTGTGAGCACCATATGATGGGAGGAGTCAGAAATACAGATTTCAGATGTGAGAGTTCTTGGAGAAGACTGGAAAATATTAGCTCAACACATGGAGGATTTCTCTAATCTCACATTCAAACTGAATTAGCTTCTCTTGTAATGTACACTCAAAGCTCCATTATCTTTTCTTTCATGGACTTTATTGCATTGTATTTTTAAAATTTTGATGTGATTATGTCATTAATGTTGTCTTCCCCCGAGATGGTCATTTCCCACTATACGGTCAGTTCCATGAAAACAAGGTTTAGGTATCTTTCCATCAGACATACATTGTCTGCCACCCGCCTAATGTAAAGCTGATGTCTGCTCAATACTTATGGAATAATTAATTCATATTGGGTGACAATAATGTATACAAGGAGTTGGCAACCTATGATCCACTGACCAAATCCAACCCATAACCTTTTCTTGGATAGCCTATGAATTAAGAATTTTATATTTTAAATGATGAAAGAAAATCAGAAGAATATTTAATGACAAGTAAATTAAATGAAATTAAATTCTCAGTGTCCATAAGGAAATTTTTGTTGGAACACAGTCCATTCATTTACCTATTATTTATGGATGCTTTTGTGCAAAATAAATGGCAACCTTGAGTGGTTGCAAAAGAGACTATATGGGGGCCAGTGCTGTGGCACAGCAGGTAAAACCACCACCTGCAGTGCTGGCATTTCATATGGGCGCTGGTTCGAGCCCTGGCTACTCCACTTCTGATCCAGCTCTCTGCTATGGCCTGAGAAAGCAGTAGAGGATGGCCGAAGTCCCAGGGCCCCTGCACCCTTGTGGGAGACCCGGAAGAAGCTCCTGGTTCCTGTTTTCAGATTGGTGTAGCTCCAGCCATTGTGGTCATCTAGGGAGTGAACCAGCAGATGGAAGACCTCTCTCTTTGCCTCTGACTCTGCCTCTCTATAACTCTGCCTTTGAAATAAATAAATAAATCTTTAAAAAGAGAGAGAGAGACCATATGGCCTAAAGTGTCTGAAATTCTTAATATTTGGTGTCTTAGAAAAAAAGACAACTGATCTCGGATAGAGAAAATGTAGCTTCTATTGTGTTTGGGATCCCATCAACTCATGTGGGCTTATTCTTAAGCTTTTAGCTGAAACATAATGCTTAAAGTGATATTTGTGACCCATATGCTGAAACATAGAAATAGCTATTCTCTATTTCTAAAAACATGAAGGTCATAAAAAAAAAAAAAAGGAACTGCTCGGGTCTCCAGAATGGAGGCAGAAATTCTTTTAATAAGTAAGTCAATTTTCAGATGAAAATAATGTATACTGGGGATTGTTTATGAACTTTGAAACCATACAAGTGGAGCTGAATTCAAACTCTGGTTCTACCATTCAGATGTTTAATCCTAAGAAAAAATCATTCTCTCAGCTTCAACTAACCTTCCTGTAATACAGAAATTGAATTATCTTTCTTGTAGGATGTTGTGGTGGTGAAGTTAGATAAGATAAACAGTTTTTGTGTGCCTGTGCATACAAAACCCTTTCTCTGACTACTGTTCCCTAACTCCAGGGACAACGTGCACAGCCCTGTCTTCCTTCTCTCTGGTCACAACTGGTTAGACAAGGCATGGATAACTGATGCAAAGGCTGTTTTAGGCTGACTTGATTTTTTTTCCCCTGAATACTGAAAATTAAACCTAGAAACTCAAGTTAGCCCAGTTGAGGCTCTTAGACTATAGCCATTTGGGCCAAAGAAAGAGGCTTGTTTGTAGACAGCATAGATGAACACATAGCAAAATATTTATATAGAAAAAATGAAAGTAGCCCCTCCTTATTGGTATGGGAGCGCTCCTGAGTATGTTCTGCATGGCATGCAGCATTCCAAGTTGATGGCTGAAGGTTTAAGATGATAAGTATTGACCCTGGTGCCGACTCCACCTCCATCTCCAAGCTGACAACACATTCCAGTCCCTCGAGTATCCGGATCTCCTTAAGGATAAGCTACAGAAATGGGAAATTATAGGTCCCTTATATTCCATCATTTGTGCTAAAAATTTCTTTATTTGACATACTCTATCATCAAAGGGATAGGACTGGGAAAGAGAAGAAACTACTAACATAAGTGGCTGATCCCCATTCCATAAAACCATAACTTTAGAACTTTAGCATCATGTCTGGCAAGCCTCCAGTCCAGTGTTTCCAGAATCATACTGTTAAAAAAAAAAAAAAAAAAAAAAAAAAAAAAAAAACTGGGCCAGTGCTGTGGCATAGTGGCATAGTGGCATAGTGGGCTAAGCCCCTGTCTGTGGCACTGGCATCCTATATGAGTACCAGTTCGTATCCTAGCTGCTCCTCTTCTGATCCAGCTCTCTGCTATGGCCTGAGAAAGCAGTAGAAGATGGCCCAAGTGGATGGGCCCCTGCACCCACAAGGGAGACCCGGAAGAAGCTCCAGGCCCCTCGCTTCAGATTGGCCCAGCTCCGGCTGTTGCAGCCATTTGGGGAGTGAATCATCAGATGGAAGACTTTCACTTTCTCTCTCCCTCTCTCTCTCTCTTTCTGTCCCTGCCTTTTCATACCTCCGCCTTTCAAATAAATAAATGTTTAAAAAAAAAAAAAAAATCGGGGCCGGCGCTGTGGCGCAGCGGGTTAACGTCTGGCCTGAAGCACTGACATCCCATGTTGGTGCCAGTTCGAGACCTAGCTGCTCTGCTTCTGATCCAGCTCTCTGCTGTGGCCTGGGAAAGCAGCAGAAGATGGCCCAACTCTTTGGGCCCCTGCACCCATGTGGGAGACCCGGAGGAAGCTCCTGGCTCCTGGCTTCGGATCAGCACAGCTCCAGCCGTTGCGGCCAATTGGGCAGTGAACTGTCTCTCTCTCTGCCTCTCCTCTCTCTGTGTAACTCTGACTTTCAAATAGATGAATAAATCTTAAAAAAGAAAAAATAGGGGGCCAGCGCTGTGGCTCACTAGGCTAATCCTCCGCCTGCAGTGCTGGCACCCCGGGTTCTAGTCCCGGCTGGGGTGCTGATTCTGTCCCAGTTGCTCCTCTTCCAGTCCAGCTCTCTGCTGTGGCCCGGGAGGGTGGTGGAGGATGGCCCAAGTCCTTGGGCCCTTGAGCCCACATGGGAGACCAGGGGCAAGTGCCTGGCTCCTGGCTTTAGATCAGCGTAGCTCCAACCATAGCGGTCATTTTGGGGGGTGAACCTTTCTTTCTGTCTCTCTCTCTCAGTGTCTAACTATCTGTCAAAAAAAAAAAAAAAAAGAAGGAAAAGAAAAAAAAATTTTTTTAAATCAACCTTGAAACCAAAGTGACATAGGAGTGCCCTGATTGTATACCTCAAAATTCTAAGAACATCCTGGGCTGCATAGAAGATAGTATGCATATGCATGGATTTTACAAAAGAATGCCAGGGACTGGAGCCAGAGATTTCCCTTGACACAGATTTGCAGGCGAAACACATGGCAGCTTGCAGAAGCCTCTGACACTAAGACTTTCCATTTCCTACTTTCACTCTCTTGAGTGCAACATAGATGCCTGTCTGCCCTTGATTCAGGGAGACAGTCATACACAAATGACTTGGGAGCATTTCAGATTTCAGTTTTCAGGTTTTTGAATCATGCCTGCTCCACCTGTATTTTCTTCAATTTTGGGGGTTGAACTGATAGATTTGTTTTCCAATACAGTATGCCAAGGTACAAATGAGGCCAAGGATTCTGTTCCCCCATACACTCTTGCTCTGGCCAACCTCCTTCCACAAGCACAACCAACTGCCCATGAGTCCTGGGTCACTTAGGACCAATTGCTCCATAAGTTGAGGTATATTTCATCGAGTAAATGGGAGAAATAAAAACCATATAGGGCCAGTCTAAGTCAGATGTATCACCTGGAAAACATGAATTACCATACAGAAAAGGAAACATGGGAAGCAAAGCCTTCAGAAAACTCTGTGCAAACCTTAAAAAGGTCTAAGTAAAAGAAAAAATCTTTTCAACTGTAGGAGTAGCCAGAGGAAAAACTGTTCAGTCCACGGAAGTGGTGATCCAACGTTAGCAGGAAAGTTTGCAGAGAATGGGAGGAAACACTTTGTGGTCGCCTGGGTTCCTTTATCCCACCACCCATGGGCATAACCTGAAACTCCAAACTCTTTCCCATTCAAGTTAGAGAATTGAGAAGATCCTCTAGTTGAAGACAAGACAATCCCTGAGACAAATCAATAGAACTGGATTAGTACGCGTGATCTTAGCCAAAAGGCCGAGAAGCAATAGAACTGGATTACTGAAAATCCTAAAAAAGAAGAAAAGCAGCACTTAGGACAGAATCTGGCTTAAGGGGAGCTCCCCATATCTTTATTCACTCGTTAGAAAAAGTATTCAGGGGGTGCCTACTAGGTGCTCTGTGCCAGAAAAATCTAGCCTTTAACAGAGAAAGATCCTGATCCCTTTGCACTGTGCAGTCTGCTGAGAGAACTAGTCATACAGGTAAACATAAAATTTTCAAGTGTGATCATCAGAAAAAATGCAGATCCAGAGGTGCTCCAGGAGCTGTTACATGTGTTGTGCCCAGCAGTACCCAATTCAGAAAAGCACAGTGTCTAAAAGTCCTGGCTCTAGGGACTCCATGGATTCAAATCCAAGTCCTGCTGCTTCCTAGCTAAGTGACAGTTTTCAGCTTGTGATTGGATTTGATCAATGTGAAGCACACTTTGGAGACTGGAAGGCCATGGTTTGGCAGTTACCAAGTTCTCCTGTCTTGTGTCCCTCTTTTAGAATTCTCACTAGATTTGAAGCTCTCCCCTCCAGGCCAGTGGCTGGTTACAGAGCAAAACTCTGCTTTTGCAAGCACAGCAACAGCCCCTGTTGATTTCCTGAAACATTTTCTTCACTGAACATCCTTCATCCAACACTTTCGAGTTTACCATATGCTATCCACCTGGCTTTCAACTTGAGCACCTGAAAATAATGCTTGGCACTTGATAAGCACTCTGTACACAGAAGGTAATATTATTCATGTAAGACATTGTTTTGGATTTGTGCTGTTTTCATAGAAAGTGTTTATGAACCCCACACTTAAAATATATTGAGAGGAGGTAGCTGAACTCTTTCCAAACTATCTAGGAACACATCAAAGGAGGATAAGAAAAACTAGACCCAGAAAAGTACTAACATAAAGCAGCTGTTCATGCATGCAGCAACAATGATTTTGGTCATGGGTAGATTTTGTCTCATCTACATGATGACCTTATAAGAAATAAAAATGCTGTGGGGCTTTTTTTTTTCAAATGATGAGAGAGGGGAGGAGATTTTCCAGAAAAAAAAAATCTCAGCCGAATTTGAGGCTCTTCTTTACCCACTTAAGACAGAAACTATCCTCCCTGGGATCCTCCTGATCTAATCCTTTAAGCCTCCACTGGCACTGGAAACAATGTTAAGCTTTGAGATCAGGCTCTTTGGTTTTTATAATCCATGGGAATTTGAAGATGATAAATTTGTGGAGAGGCTGAAAGTTCCTAACATGTAATTGGAGCCCAAGGGGGAGATAATTAGGATAGAGTCATATAACTCCATCAAATCTTCTGGATGGCTCTGAGTTATATAATTCCCTTGCTGTAGCTTCCCTTCTCTGCATGCCCCATTTTGCCACAGAACAAGAAAAAAAAAAAGAGGTAATAAAAGAAAGTGAAAAGAAAGGTCTGTGAAGTAGATTATTTATTTGCATTTGCTGTGGGAAGCCTGGTTGGGAAAGAATTCTAACTGATGGCACAAGTGAGAGGCAGGAATACGTAACAGAATTGATTTAGGCTCTGCTGGCTGCCTCCACCCTCGACCCTCCTTGCCAAGTATTACAGACAGTTACACATAATAAAAACACATCTGCGCTATTCTTACTAATAAGATTTGTTCAGGAAGGATAGTCCTCATCTGCAGTGGTTAGGGCTTCACTACTGAGAGTAAGAGGATGAACAAGAATCCCCTTCATTTCAGCTATAACTCTCCTTATACATAGGGGATCTATTAGAATGGACATTGTGGGTTGTTCAAGAGATGACTGCGAAAGGTTTTAGAAAAACCTCAAAAAATCAATTCTTATTTTTCTGGTTTTCAGAGGCACTAATCTGAATGCGCTATCACATTCTTGTCAAGAACAGAGCCTGTGAAGAGCTGGGTGGGCACTGCTACTTATGCATGAATATCGCAAGGAAATCAGTAGCAACAAGTTTCTGCTGGTGTCAGGAAAGGAGGACACCTCCTACTCCTTGGCCCATGCTTGTGTCTGCTTCATGTCTCTCTTTCCAAGAGGCTGAAAAGACATCATGTGACTCATTTTTACTCCAGTAGATTTGGTAGAAGCCTACACGGAGCCAGATAGGAAAGATCATTGAAAGTCATCCTTGACTTTCAAGCCCAAATATCTCCAAAGACTGGCACCAAGTGTATGCTTACTAAATATTTGTCAGTCACAAATATGCAAGATTTTGCTGTGGAGCAGAGCAATGCATGCTGGTACAGCTGTTAGTTTGGCATAACTTAATGTAACCAGCATCCCAATGGGTTGTTAAGCCATGGGAGAACGGATCTAGTCACAAACAATGATGGACATGGTGAATTCATGCATCTAACATAATATGAAGGATTACTGGAACTGCCCTATTTCCAGGCTCTAGAAATTCCACCAGCAGAGAATCACCCTAGGTAGAAAATATTGCTTTCCCAAAAAGAATCCATTAGGGAACAATTCTTATAAGATTTTGTATGTTTACAGCTCTTCAGATATTTTCTTCACCCTTTAATCTAATCAATTATCGACTTGTTTTTGATCCAGATTACTGCTATACAGAGAAGGAAATGTAGTACTCACCATTTTGATGTTCAACAAAAAAAATATGTATTTATTTAACAGGCATAAAGAGAGAGAGAAAGAGAGAGTTCCCATGGACTGGTCTACTAACCAAATGCCTGCAATAGCTGGAAATAGGCCTGGCCAAAGCTATTATCCAGAAACTTAATCCAGATCTCCTGCTGCAGGGACCCAAGTACTTGAGCCATCACTATGGCCTCCTAGGATACACATTGGCAGGAAGCTAGAATTGGAAGTGGAGCCAGGATTCAAAACCAGATATTCCAATTTGGTATGCAGGTGTCTTAAATATATATATATATATATATATACACACACATACATACATATATTTGAAAGACAAAGTTACAGAACAACAGAGTGAGAGAGAATCTTCCAACCTCTGGTTTGCTTCCCAAATGGCCACAACAGGTGGAGCTGGGCTGATCCAAATCCAGGAGCCAGGAGCTTCTTCTGGGTCTCTCATGTGGATGCAGGGGCCCAAGTACTTGAGCCATCTTCCACTGCTTTCCCGGGTATATTGGCAGGCAGCTGGATTGGAAGCGAAGCAGCCGGGACTCTATCTAACACCTATACTGGATGACAACTCCACAAGCGGTCGCTTTGCCTGATACACCACAGTGCTTGACCCTGGGATGCAGGTGTCTTAACCAGTAGGTATAGGACAAGTAGCATGCAGAGTGTGAACTTATTTTGTAGGGCAATCTCTTCCACTGGAAAGCTATGGGAGGCCTTAGGCCCCCTGAATTGGGAGCTGGAGTGAAATTCATCTGAAAACTCCAGAAGTTTTGCTCTGGGCATGTGATGCATTCTGAGCAATTTAGTAAATTAGTCTTAAATTTAAAACAGAACCTACACTCCAAAACGATGAGTGAATATTACGAACACCTCACTGGGGCCGTGTCTGTGCTCTCTGGCAGCAATGTTTCTAACGCAGGGTTCTTTCCCACCAGTTGGCAGTAGACATCTGAGCTTGCAGTCTCATCAGGGTAACCACCTCTTGTGTTTCCTGCTGATCACGCCACTGAGCAGACAGACTTCATCGACAGGCCTGACTGCATTTTCTCCTTGGAAATATCCCTGGAAAGTTTCTATGCAGAACATGTGGATACAGGCCGGCGCCGCGGCTCAGTAGGCTAATCCTCCGCCTAGCAGCGCCGGCACATCGGGTTCTAGCCCCGGTCGGGGCGCCGGATTCTGTCCCGGTTGCCCCTCTTCCAGGCCAGCTCTCTGCTGTGGCCCAGGAAAGCAGTGGAGGATGGCCCAAGTGCTTGGGTCCTGCACCCACATGGGAGACCCGGAGAAGTACCTGGCTCCTGCCATCGGATCAGCGCGGTGCACCAGCCGCAGCGCGCCAGCGTGGCGGCCATTGGAGGGTGAACCAATGGCAAAAGGAAGACCTTTCTCTCTGTCTCTCTCTCTCTCAGTATCCACTCTGCCTGTCAAAAAAAAAAAAAAAAAAAAAAAAAAAAAAAAAAAAGAACATGTGGATACAGCCTCGCTTTCAAAACATTTACCTACATACAGGCAGACACCAGTGGGCTCTGGAGGAAGTAACCAAAGAATCATTTCCAAGCATAGGTTCTGGAAATGTGGTAGCACAGGTGTAGGAGATGGCACTTAAGTATGTTAGAGAGGTGTTTCCTGGGCCACACCTGCTTAGTAAGAATTTGTCTTTGGATCTGTGCCTTCAAGGATTCATCATTAAATCTCACCCTTTCAATTCTGTTTTGGCTTGACATGGACTACTAGTAAGTAGTTGCCAATGTTAACATCACAGTCTCAGCTTCCTCCACCTGAGCCTGCTTCCCCATTATCCTTTCTCTAACACTTCACTCATGCTTGGCAGTGGCATTGCAGGGAAATTCCGCACCCCGTTCTGACCTACATTCATCCAACTGCTCTTTTCATGTGGGAGTCAATAAAGGGCTCTCAGATTCCCTCAGAATTCTGCTGGTGAGGAACAGTAGAGTCCACCAAAAAAATAACTCAGTAACCACAGAGAGGGGAAAACTTTGCTTAGAAAGCTTTGGTTTCTTAATGGTGTCTGTTATGTATTATGCCAAACCATTCCAAACTGAGTGGTTTCAAATGGCAACCATTTTAGGTCCCAATTTTAGGAGTTGGCAGCTGGACTCAGCTGGGTGGCTCTTCTGGTCTCTGCTAGATTCGTGTAGACAGCTAATGATTGGTGCTAATCAAGGACAGCTCATGTCTAAGGGGAGCTAGTGAGGCTAACACTGCCTCACTCATCTCTGCGGTTTGGATAGGATTTGAATGTGCTTCCTAAAGTTTCATGTGTTAAATTTTAATCCGCATGGCGAAGAATTAAAAGAGTGGAAACTAACCTGTTTAGAGGTGGTATCACTGGGAGGTGATGAGTATTAGACAATGTCAAAAAGTAAAAACCCCAAAATTGAATTCTGGTGTCTTTTAAAAGAGAAGGAGAGAGCTCTGAGGACACACACACACTAACATGTATGCTCTGTGCCTTGCCATGTTCTTCCCTGTGCCACAAAGTACTCTGGCACCAAGAAGGCAATCATCAGATGCTGTACCTTGACCTTGGACCTCTAGAAATCTGTGTCAGAATAAACCTCTTTTCTTTGCGAAGTTATCCAATCTATAGCATTCAATTATTAGCAACATAAAACTTATACACTCATATATCTCTTGGTTGGTTCACCACCAGCTAGGGTGTTAGCAGAGAATGAACCCAGTGTTCTTTCCTCCAGTTGGAAAACCTGGGCTTGTTCATAGGGCAGCTGAAGACCATTCTGAGACAGAGAGCTGTTAAGAATGTAAGACTCCTGGAAACCTTGGTCAGAGCCAGCATGTCATTTCCACTGCATTCAAGAAGCCAAAGAAAATCAAAAGGCCAAGCCGCAGTCAAGAGTTGGGTAAACAGACCCAACTCTATGGGACTTGCTGTAAGCAGCTGTTAATACAAGAAGGCATAAAGACTTGAGGCTGGCATTGGCACAGTGAGTTAAACTGCAGCTTGGAATACCAGCATCCCATTATGGAGTGCCAGTTCAGATCCAGGCTACTCTACTTCTGATCCACTTCCATTGTAATGTGCCTGGGAAGGCAGTGTATGATGGTTCAAGTATTTGAGTTTCTGCCATCCAGATGAGAGACCAAGATAGAATTCCTGGGCTCTTGCTTTGACCTGGCCAAGCCATGACTACTGAGGCCATTTAGGGAGTGAACCAGCAGATGGACCTTCTCTCTGTGTCTTTCCTTCTTTCTCTGTTCACTCTACATTTTGAATAAATAAATAAATATTAGAAAAGAAGAAAAGGAGGAGGAGGTGGTGGCATTTGAGCCCATTTTTACCTGATTCAGAGATGAAGTTCATTGCCCAGAGAACAAAATCTATTAACCAAATATAGTCTTTTCTTCCTGACCCTATTGAACTCACAATTTGCCCTTTGAGCTTGCAAGAGTTCACTGGAGTCATGAAACTGGATATAATTTCATCTGCATAACTCAGCTCTCTACCATTTCTCAAGGAAAAGTAGTTTCTTATACGAATCGTGATTCTTAACTTCTTGAGGAAACATCTCTGCCAACAATCACAAACTCCTCACTACCAAATTCCCCCAGATTATAGATCATTGCACCAATCTTCATCTGGAGTAGCCCATCAGTTGTCCTTTCTGAAACCTGTGTGGCCCAGCCCCATAATATACAACGGACCAATGAGATGCATTTCTTGGGGATTTGGATTTGGAAACAGAAGTGAGTGGCAGGGTAGGTACTGAAAGATTGAAATCCAAATTTCCATGATGAATAGACTCAGGGATATCACAACAGGTGCCCAGTGGAGCCCATATCATTGACTAAATATCAGGTGATGCTTTTAACTGTATTCCTCCTGAGTGCATGATATATAAAAGAAATGTGATCAAAATTACCTTTCTTAAATTCTCCCACAGAACTATCTAGACAATCCTCTGCCCTCTTCTATATATGGGATATATTATCTTTCTCTCTAGGAAATATTTTGAACATTGCTTTGGTGAATATTAAAATATCCAGGGTGCTCTTTGTTTCAAGATAATGTTAACATAATCCCAGCCATGTTCCTTCCTAGACCTGCTGTATCTGTGCTCCTGCAAGGCAGACAGCTGGAGACCCCTAGGATGGACGATAAGGCAAGGTGGAAAAATCCTCTCACTTTGTGGTTTGGTCTTTCAGTTCTTCTTCCCTTGCCCTGGGGTCTTGAAATATTCTTTGTGGTTGGTAGAATATAAAGTTGAACATCTACTTATTTGAAACATTAAGTATAAAAACATTTTTCCTAATAGCTGAGTCTGTTCAGGCTGCCATAACAAAATACCATAGATTGTATGGGTTATGAACAACAGAAATTTATTTCTCAATAGTTCTGGAGATGGGAAAGTCCAAGATTAAGGCAGTGAGAGATTTGTTGTCTGGTCAGAGTCCACTTTCTAGGTCATAAACTGTCTTTTTCATTCAACCTCACATGGAAGAAGTAGGGAAAAAATCTCTCTGGGATCTCTTTTATAAGGACACAAATTCTCATGACCTATTCACCTCCCAAAGGCCCACCTTCTAATACCATCAACTTGGGGAATGAAGATTTCCACAGGCATTTTAGAGGGGGCTACATATATTCAGTCTACTGCATCAAGTTACCACCAGTCTTTTTTTTTTTTTTTTTTAATTTTTTTGACAGGCAGAGTGGACAGTGAGAGATAGAGAGAGAGAGAGAGAGAAAGGTCTTCCTTTGCCGTTGGTTCACCCTCCAATGGCCACCGCGGCTGGCGCGCTGTGGCCGGCGCACCGCGCTGATCCGATGGCAGGAGCCAGGTACTTCTCCTGGTCTCCCATGGGGTGCAGGGCCCAAGCACTTGGGCCATCCTCCACTGCACTCCTTGGCCACAGCAGAGAGCTGGCCTGGAAGAGGGGCAACCGGGACAGAATCTGGGGCCCCGACCGGGACTAGAACCCGGTGTGCCGGCGCTGCAAGGCGGAGGATTAGCCTACTGAGCCGCGGCGCTGGCCACCACCAGTCTTTAATCAAATAACTTGGTGTCACTATTCTGCAGTATGCCCCACTACAGTCTCCTAGTCCACCCCTGAACCACCTGCAGTTGTGCAGATAGCGCCTCATTGCTCCATCAGCTCCCCACCTGACGCACCTTCTGGTAGCTTTGGGATCTGCAAGGAGGAAGGCCTATACTTCCGGGGAAGAAAAGTCCTTGTCAAGGTCCCTGCGGGTGCCTAAAGGTCAACCAATGAGGATCAGACCCGCCTCAACCTTTAACCCCCATGCCCTGAATCTATAAAAGGAGCTGTCCCAATCTCTGAAGCGCGACTTCCCTGGCCCCCGCTCTGTTGCTCTGTTGGGGCCATGGAACCCCGCCCGGGAGCGGAACCCCAATAAAACCTGTGAATTAATGGATTCGTCTGCCTGGGAAGATTTGTTAGGCGCTGGACACCTTGCACCTTGTTGCCGTTGATTTCTCAACAATGTTGCAGTGGATTCGTTTCTGAGAGGAGCAGCGTGGTGGGGGCAAGAGGCGTGGAGTCACCACACAGACCCTGGGAGTCGGGTGAAAGCAGGCTTGAGGCGAGCAGCCCGCAGACTCGTTTATTACAGTTGGAACTACATCTTATATAGCCAAGACCAGCCAATCTGGTCAAGGGGCGGTCTATGCCCCAACCAATCACAGCCTGTTGCCAGGCAGGCTCCATTGCCAGGTGGGTTTCAAAGCCATTCCTGAGTAACTGACACTCGCTTGCCAGTGGTCACCTTGGCATGGCCTTCTCATTCCACCACAGCACCTTCTTCAATGATTGAGGCTTTTCTCCAGAGGTTTGGAAGTTTTCTTAGCCTGCCTTCCATGCATCCAGGAAGTCAAAGGTTTACTTCTTCCAGGAGCAGTCTTCAATTAATGAGAAATAGGAGTCAGCAGGTAAAGACCTCAGCTTCTTCCTTTCTCTGGGATGAAATCTGAAGTGTGCTCTGTGCCACACCACAAAGTACCCGGTGATGTGGGGCCCAACCGTAGTAACCAGCTCATTGAGTCACCCTTTTTTGGCTATCCTCCTTCACATGCCTTATTTCCTAACTCCCTCATTTGTGATTTCCTGGGATCACCTCCCAAATAAGCCACATGTACTGAAGATTCTTTCTCAGGATCTGCCTTTGGAGGAACCCTAACTAAGACACTGATGGTTCAGTGGAAAAATACAACCCTTCTCTCAAAGTGCAGTAACTTTATCCTAAAACAATGTACCAAGCAGAAGTTGAAATTAAAAGAACAAAATTTTAAGTAACCTGAGGAACACAGTAGTATTAAGGAGAAAAAAATAAAGTTGTAACAACCACTATGAGCCTACGTGAAGCCTTACCCAAATTTCAAAGAAATTCCACTTCCTCAAGACACAACTTTCATCTACTGAAGTGTTTTGTAAGATACTTTATCATCTGCCAAATTATCATAATAAATATAAAACTGTATAGTATCTAAGGTGTGAAAGGCTAATACTAAATCTCGACTTTCAGAAACATAATTCTGCCTTTAGAGAGAGACGGACACAGGTAAACAGGGATCTTGTATCCACTGGTTTATTCCCTTGCAAACAGCAGCCAAGTTTTGGCCATAGTCTAGTAACATGATCCGGGTTCTCCTCATGAGTGGAAGGAACCAACTACTTGAGCCACCACCTGCTGTCTCCCAGGGCACATATTAACAGGAAGCTGTAATCAGGAGTAGCGGTGGTACTTGAAACCAAGCTTAACATTATCAATGCAACGTTTTAACCTCTATGTTAAACATCTACACCTTAATTCCAATTCTTGTTCACCCAAGGATCACCTAGGGCATGGTTACTTGCCCTTGGATTTTGGTGAGTATCTCTATTGCTTTATTTCTGCCCTTAAACAGATCAGAAGTAGGTCTCTGGCCTTTAAAAACAACATACAGAAAAGTCCTAAATCATCTTCCCAATTTTGATAGATATGGAAAGACCCTAAAGGCCAGTGGTGAAATCAGTTGCTAATTCTATAATCTGTTAAATCAATATTGATGAATTCTAGATAGGAAACCAGGTAAATAACTTGTATAAAAACTATCTGCACCACCTAACCATGTAGCATGCAATTATTAATGTAAGATAGATTTTAAGAGTGTTTTGTGAATTTAAGAAAATCATTTGTATGTATTAGTCAGGTTCTCTGGTGATAATTGTTATCAAAGAACTCTAAAATCTCAGTGGCTTAAAACAACAAACATTAATTTTACTATCACAGGCCCATGGATTGGTTGTGGTTTGGCCATTTTTAGTTGTGCTAAACCCCAAGGTGTGAGTCAAGTTCAAGTCTGCTATACATTTTTTATTCCAGATGCAGACTGAAAGGACAACAGCTACGCAGAGTTCACTCTTCTCATGGCAGAGATGGAAATGCACAATGCCCCAGCATTTAAAGTTCATATAAGTTAACTGGCTCAATTTAGCCATTCTGCAACATATTTCAAAACATCATGTTGTATACCATGAATATATAAAATCTGTATTTGTCAATTAAAAGTGAATATATGAAAATTATACATGAGAACAGAAGTCTCCACACATTGCCCATCTCAGTTGCACTCACATTCCAGTGACCCAACAATGCCCTTGGGCTAAGTCCTATATTTGAGAAAAAAGATATGGATCAGTGCCTAACTGGGGGGAGGCATTCCACAAACAGCAAAGGATGTGCATAGATAATTATATTACTTAGAGGGAGGGAAGAACTGGAAATCTACAATATAGAAATTTTAAAGCACACCCAAACGGAGACAGAATGTCATAACAAACCCCAGTGCACTTGTCAGGCAGCTGCAACAATCACCTCTCTACTATTCTTGTCTCACACCTCCTCACTCCCACATTATCTCAAAGCAAACCCTACATTTTATGAGTGCCATTTAAACGAATTTTAAAAATCTATATTTTTGAAGGAGGTAATTTAGACTTCAAAGAGTTTACAAAACAATAAAAGGAATTTACTAGTAAGATAACATGCTGTGAAATAAAGCACAAGTACATATTCAACAACAATGAGGAACAGTCAATTCCAAGAGGCTGTGTATGGGCGTTTTACACTGAATATTGATGAGTTTTATATTTAACTGCCTGGTCTAGCTGAAATAATGAATATCACCAGAAGATAGAAGTAAACACCCACTTGTTATCTAGTTCATTAGTCTTAGTGACAGAATAGGAGGAAAAAGAAAAAAGGAAAAATCTGAAGTAACAGAATTTTAAGCTGCAAGGCAGAGTTATTTTATCTGTGGACTAGAATTATATTTCCTTGGGCAAAAGCCTCACTTCTTCTCAACACTGTTTTCATCTATGGAAATATAATATAGGACTATTATAAAAATAAACTTCCAGGAAGTTATAAATGTCAAAGAAGAACAAGACTTAAAAAAAGTTCAAAAGTAAGAAATATTTCACTGTGTTTAATAGAAGTAATGATCAGATCAACTTATTACAAAAATCATCATTTTGATACATACTTAAAATAGCATTTTAACTTCTGAAGTAGCCAAAGAAAATACATTTTCAAAGTCATATATTTGATTACTATATTAAGTTGCTAAGACCACCATAACAAAATACCAGAATGGGTATTTTTTAAATGTATTTATTTTGTTTATTTAACACTCAGTGTTATAAAAAGAGAGAGACAGCACACAGAGAGAGACATAGATATAGAGAGACACACATAGACAGATACACAGAGCTCCTCACTTTTTAAATGCCTACAGAAGTTAGGACTTTAGCTAGGACAAATCCAGGAACTGGAACTCAATCCAGGTCTCCCATATGAGTGGCAGGAAACCAACTACTTAAGCAATCATTTCCTGCCTCCCATAATGTGCATTAGCAGAAAGCTGGAATCAGGAGAGGAGCAAGGTACTCAAACCCAGATACTCCAACATGGGATGCGGGTATCCCAATCAGCATATAAATTGCCACACCAAATACTCAACCCAGAAATTTATTCCTTCACAGTTCTGAAAGGTAAATTTTTTTTTTTTTTGACAAGCAGAGTTAGACAGTGAGAGAGAGAGAGAGAGAGAGAGAGAGAGAGAGAGAAAGGTCTTCCTTCCATTGGTTCACTCCCCAAATGGCTGATACAGCCAGCGCGCTGCACCAATATGAGGCCAGGAGCCAGGTGCTTCCTCCTGGTCTCCCATGCGGGTGCAGGGCCCGAGCACTTGGGCCATCCTCCACTGCACTCCCGGGCCACAGCAGAGAGCTGGACTGGAAGAGGAGCAACCGGGACAGAACCAGCACCCCAACCAGGATTAGAACCCGGTGTGCCGGCGTCACAGGCAGAGGATTAGCCTAGTGAGCCATGGTGCCAGAGAAAGGTAAATACTGAGATCAAAGTTTTCTCTTGAGGCCTTTCTCCTTGACCTTCAGATCGTAGCCTTCTCACTCTGCTACCATACAGCCTTTTCTCTATTTTTGTGCATACCTGGTATCTCATTCTTTTCTTAGAAGGATGTGAATCCTATTGTATGATGTCCTCACCTTATGAACTCATTTAACTTTAATTACTTCTTCAAGGGCACTATTCATATACAGTCACATTAGAGGTTAGGGCTTCAAAATATAAACTGGGTAGAGATACATTTAAGTCCATAGAAGTCCATTACTCAGTATTATTGTACTCACAACTATAACACTACTAATAATAGTTAATTAGAAAATAATAAAACTAATAATAGTTAACAGGTAGTAGGATGGGGGACCTTCAAAAAGTTAATGGAAAGGTATATTATGAAAATCTAGGGGCTGGCGCTGCAGTGTAGCAGGTAAAGCCTGCAGTGCCAGCATCCCATATGGATTCCAGTTTGAGTCCCAGCTGCTCCACTTCCAATCCAGCTCTCTGCTATGGCCTGGGAAAGCAGTGGAAGATGGCCCAAGTGCTTGGGCCCCTGTACCCAAGTGAAAGACCCAGAAGAAGCTCCTGGCTTCGGATTGGCCCAGCTCCAGCTGTATCGGCTATTTGGAGAGTGAACCAGAGGATAGAAGACTTCTTTCTCTCTGCCTCCGCCTCTCTATAACTCTGCCTTTTGAATAAATATAAATAAATCTTAAAAAAAAAAGAAAAGAAAATCTATACATTAATTTCAAAACTTTTTTGCATCCAAAATAAACGCATACTGACTGATTGTAACATGTCTGAAGAGGATTTAGTTAGAGGCACTAATAATGAAACATTAGTTTGAAAAGAAACCTGATCAGAGGAACACAAGTTATACCAAATTTGAGGCAAGAACAAACAACAAATTCGTGCTAAAGCTTGAGTGAAAAGATACTGAAATCACTGATGATTTACAATAAGTGTACAGAGACAGTATCCTGAAGAAAAAAGCAGTTCACATGTGGGCAAGGCATTTTAAGAAGGGACAAGATGATGTTGAAATGAAGCCCTACTGTGGAAAACCATCCCCATCCATTTGTGAGGAAAAGCTTACCCTTTCTTGTGCCCTAGCTGAAGAGGACCAATGACTAACAGAAGAAATGACAGCCAACATCACAAGCATCTCAACTGGTTTAACCTCACACAATTAAAATTGAGCAAACCGTCTGCTCCGTGAGTGCCAAAACTGTTGTGCCCAGCTCAGACAAGAGGGGAGCTTTTAATGGAACTTTTGAACAAGTAGGGCCAAGATCCTGGAGTATTTCTTGGAAGAATTGTAACAGGAGACAAAACATTTCTTTCCCAGTGTGATCATGAAGACAGCGCAATCAAAGCAATGACTACCAAAAGGCAGAAGCATCTGGTCATAGCGAAGGGGAATGATCAGGAGCAAAGGTCATGACAATAGTTCTTCGGGATGCTCAAGGCATTTTGCTTTTTGACTTTCTTGAGAAAGCTAGCCAAAGCTTTCACAGAAAAGTTCCCAGGAGAGTCTCTCCATGACAATTATCTTGCTCATGCCTCTTATCAAACAAGAGCAATTTCTGGAGAGAGTTTTGATGTATAATCACTAGCCTTCAACCTTAACATCTTAACTTGGCTCTACTCCTTTTTATTTTCTACTCTCAAAAAATATTTTTAAAGGACACCCATTTTTTTTCTGCAGACAATGTAAAAAGACTGTATCCACATGGTTAAATTCCCAGGACCCTCTTTAGTTCTTCAGTGAAGAACTAAATGGCTGCTGGTGTCATCACTTACAAAGGCATCTTGCATTTGATGGAGTTTATATTGAGAAGTAAACTTTTATATATGTAAAATAGTAAATTAATTTGCAAATATATAATATATATTCCATTTTTCCATGAACATGTTGAAGTCCCCTCATATAGCACTCTGGCAAGATCTCTCTCTGCTCCATAAATGTGAGCATCTCTGAAACTTAAAACAATCCTACAATTCTATTATGTAGGAATATCATTTTCCCCATTTCACAGGTGAGAAAATTGAAGCATAAAAAGGCTAAATAAACAGGTAGATATCCAGTTAAATACAAGATGCCAAATTATATTTGAATTACAGATCACAAGGAGCACCTTTTTAGTATATGTATGCACCAGACGCTATGTGTGACACTCTTAAGAAGAGTGTAAGTTGCTGATTAGAAATTAAAATATAACTGAGCATCTTGTGTCTTACTTCCTAAATCTTATAACCCTAGGTAAAAAACCAAAGTGTGCTTTTTATTGTACTGGAGTACTGGGTTTTATATTACTCAACAGACCCTGGAATTATCAAAAGGACAAACAAAAAGATGGTCATGTTACCCCTTTGTAATACAGTACTTCCTTTCTAATCTCTTTTATACACCTAGACTTCCTACAAATGTTCATCTGAGAAAAGTACATGCATTTCCTAGAATCAAAAAACATGTTTGCAAAACTGCTTTTCAGGCCGGCGCCGCGGCTCACTAGGCTAATCCTCTGCCTAGCGGCGCCGGCACACTGGGTTCTAGTCCCAGTCGGGGCACCGGATTCTGTCCCGGTTGCCCCTCTTCCAGGCCAGCTCTCTGCTGTGGCCCAGGAAGGCAGTGGAGGATGGCCCAAGTGCTTGGGCCCTGCACCCCATGGGAGACCAGGAGAAGCACCTGGCTCCTGGCTCCTGCCTTCGGATAGGTGCGGTGCGCTGGCTGCAGCACGCCGGCTGCGGCGGCCATTGGAGGGTGAACCAATGGAAAAAGGAAGACCTTTCTCTCTCTCTCTCACTGTCCACTCTGTCTGTAAAAAAAAAAAAAAAAAAAAACCCTGCTTTTCAAGTAAACAAATAATTTCTGGATGTTCTATTTTGTTTTTCTTTGGAGGATCTTTTTTTTTTTGTAAAATTTTACCTTTGTCTTTTCCAAACTCAATGCTATGTAACTCTCTCTTTTCTCCCAAAGAACCCCCCAGGATCAACTTATTTGTTTGGAAGACTCCGAAAAGGAGTTTGCAAACTATGGCCAGTAGTCTACAGGCTGCCCCAGTTGTTTGTAAATAATGTTGCATTGAAGCTCAGCATCACCCATTAATTTACTTGTTAGCTATTGCTGCTTACATGCTACAAATAAAGAGCCACTTTACTGCGACACAGACCATATGGTTCAGAGAACCAAAAATACAGACTACATTATTTACCAAAAAAATTTGCTGACTGCTAATCAATAAGAATCTGCTTCTGATGGTTGATGGGGTGGCTTAAAAAAAGTTGTCACAAAGATTTTTCTGAGTTCAGAACAGGCAAGATTAACTGGGCAGATTGATTTTCTGTGATAGTTTTTAATTACTTTATGTCATTTGGAAAAATTGCTTCATAAAACAGTAAAGCTATCAGACAAAGCGTTTCTATCACAGATATAGTCACATGGATTGATGCTGGCAATGACCTGAAATTATCGAGAACGAAAAAGATGAAACTTTTACAGGGACAAAATCTATTGATTTTTTTTTTGTGCTGTTTATGGCTTTTTTCAAAAGTGAACTTCAGGGCTGGCACTGTGGCAAAGCGGGTGAAGCCACAATGCAGTGCCGGCATCCCATATGAACACCAGGTCAAGTCTTGATCCATCTCCACTTCCAATCCAGTTCCCTGTGAATGCCTGGGAAAGCAGTGGAAGATGGCCCAAGTGCTTCGGCCCCTGCACTCACATGGGAGATCCATAAGAAGCTCCTAGCTCTTGATTTTGGCTTGGCCCAGCTATTACAGCCATCTGGGGAGCAAACCAGCTCTCTCTGTCTCTCCTGTGTAACTCTGCCTCTCAAATCAAAGGACGAAAGAGAGAAAAGTGAACTGCAAAGCAGAAGCCCAGTCATTTCTTCCCTGCTTCTAGATCACTCTCTGGGTGGGTTCTCCAACAAATTCCCATCATCTGCAATGTTAGAATCCCGGGTAAGACATTTAAAGCCATGGGATGCTTGCAATAATCTAAAAAGGGTTTAGGTTAATAATCCCAGGAGCAGCCTTGTGCATTTTAATATAGCTGCCATGTCTTTGAACTCATGTCTTAGTGGAACTTTAGTCTTCTTTCATGGAAAGTAATCCATAAACACATTATCTCTCCTTGTCCCTGGAGAATTGGTTCACCATTGCTGCCTCACTTGGTATTTCAAGCAATTATTTTCTCTAACTCCCTAGATCCTCCTGAATAACCAATAGCTGTAATTATTCCAGAGTCATGAGGAACTTAGGAGGAATAAAATCATTTATAAAGCTATTTCTCTTTGAAAGTTGAAATCTACATTGAAAACCAGACTGTTGGTGTATCTGGCACATTTATTGGGGATATCATTTCTTATGATATTGATTATCGTGATTGAAAAAGTTTAGAAGAGTAAAAGATATTAAGAAAACATTTTAAAATTGAAGCACCAGCTTTTGTATCCTTGTCATGGTTCTGAATTCCTTTCCTATGAAGGTTTGAAAAGAGCCACAGCTGCAGTATATTTGAAAAGTATGCATATCTATTAAAAACGAGAAGACAACTCCTTTCATCCCTTATGATGTCCATATCATCTATGATGCCCATTAATAATAACAGAAGGATGTTGTAAACCACCTCCCTCCCCATGGATTGAGACATCCTTTTGGTCCAAACAAGATTTAGTCATTTTAGAGACTTTCTGAATGTATAAAGAAATGTTTTAAATAGATGGGTTAGCTAGAGAAGCCAACATGTGCCATCTTATTAGATTAGTGTTACCAATAGTAACCCTGGCAATGTCCAGTGTTTGGTGACTCATGTGGGATTAGTGTTGATCCTTAGAAAAGCCTCCTTATGAGGCAAACTGTCCAGTGCCTAACAAACAATTTCTCCCAAGGGTCTCAGTAAGATGCATGTGGATTTCCAGGTACAAGTTGAGAAGTCAGCCCAGGAGAGGTTAGGAAGTTGAGTATTTGCCAGATAAAGTGAGACTTCATTCTCTTCCTCTAACATATACAGTACAAAATAATTGACTTGTGAGAATCAACACTGAAAATGAAAAGATGTGGGCCTAGCCATAGTCAAGCCAGTAAATTACACTAAAGACAGAGGATAAAATGTCCACATTATCCCTGGTTGTGAAAGCCGTGGTTGCTATACAGTTGTGAGGTTTGTATACTGCGCAGACACCAAACTAAGGGATTGGGTGTCACCTGTGCTCTAACATGGGTTGGCTGGTGCCCAGAAGAACAGCCTTTTCCTTTCTTAAATATAATTTCAAGATTCTAACCCCCCAAAATCTACTCAAAAGCCTATATTAAGAATCCTTCATAAGGATCATTTTAATACCAGAAATTGTGTCAGAGTTTCTGTTTGGGGAGATATCAAAAGCTATTTATTGTTTCTTCTCTCTCTTTTTTTTAAAGATTTATTTATTTGAAAGTCAGAGTTACGCAGGGAGAGAGAGAGAGGAAGGTCTTCCATCCAACAGTTTACTCTCCAATTGGCCGCAAAGGCCAGAGCTGCACCAATCCGAAGCCAGGAGCCAGGAGCTTCTTCCAGGTCTCCCACAAGGGTGCAGGGACCCAAGGACTTGAACCACCTTCTACTGCTTTCCCAGGCCATAGCAGAGAGCTGGATCAGAAGAGGAGCAGCCGGGACTTGAACCGGTGCCCATATGGGATGCCGGTGCTTCAAACCAGGGCGTTAACCCACTGTTTCTTCTCTTTTATTCTTCATAAAGAAATTATTCATTAAACAAAATGTGGACTTAGTGCCTCCAATGTAGCATGGGCTAGGAATACCAAATTGTGGTAGATTGATTACATTAGGGGCTTCAATACTACACATTCCCCAATGACTATATATTTTGCTATGTGACTTTCTAGGGTACAGTTGCTCTGTCTCTAAGCTTGGCCATATGACTTGCTTTGGCCAATAAGATATTAGCAATCACAACATAATAAGAGGTTTATAAGTGCTATTGGAGCTTGTTCTCACTGTTGCATTCCTATCAATGCCTGCTGAGCAAGCCCATGCTAGTCAGGTCATCAGCATCTTCTCAGCTGACAGCCAGCCAGATCAGAACCAAAAACTGAACACAGTCAAATAGTTAACATTTAAATACATTATCTTAAAATGCTATGTTTTCTGACACTGAGGTTATTTGGTTATTTGTTACACAGCTTTATTGTAGCAATATATAACTGATAGACAACTTGATGGATAAAGTCTTTGGAGAACAAGCAACTACTGAATGAAATAATAAACAAAGGAACAAATGAACCAGAAAAAAAATAGCCAGCAGTAAGAGATATCAGAATATCATAGAAGAAGTGGGGAAGGGAGAGAGAATGAGTTAGGGGCTACATAACACCTTTGCTTTGGATGTTGAGAGATGACATTGCTATCGAGGTGACATTTAAGTTAAAATTTGAATGAATAGAAACAGTCAGCCAGGCAAAAGCCAGGGAAGATGGCAATCCCAACCAGAAGACCAGCTGGTGCAATGGCCCTGAAGCAAGAATGAATTTGGAGAACTCTAAGAACTTAGAAAAGGCTTGAAGTGAGGCAGGAGGAACACAAGATAAGACAAGAGAGGGAGGTGAGCCAAACAAGAAAGCAAAGACTGCCACTAATCACCACCAGACACAGACATGTGTCTCTTGTCAGAGAATGCCAAGTGTCCGTTAGCAAAGACAGCCCTTGTGTACCTACCAGAGACTGCCTTTGTCTTCTCTTGTCTCAGGCCTAGGCCAGGTCACAGAGAAATGCTGGAAGAAAACAATCCCATTCTTTAGTGAAGAGAAAGGACACAAAAGCAGGTTCCTGCGATTGGGAGACCAGGAAGGGAGAGAAGGGGAAGGAGACTCCCCAAGACTGGGAAGCAAATTGATGTCTAGAGGTCTGAGAAGCCAAGGTGGAGACTTGGGGCGGGGGGAGCTGGACCCCCAGGGGGTAGCAGCAAGCACACCCATGAGACCTTCCCTGGGAGTGTAGCTCCAGCCTCAGCAGAGATACCTTATCCAGGAATTGCTGGGAGCTCCAGGGGTCTCAGTTTCAAGCACTGGATAGGCTCAAAGAATGAATGTAGTAAGACCAACCAGTGTAGAATCAGGAAAGGAGGAACCACACCAAAGCTTTTGTGCCTGAGATTTGCCCTACCTCCTACTCAGATTTGCCATGACTCTGTAGCTGAGGTTGGGGGGGGGGGGGGGGGGACCTAATCCTGACTAAGAGGAATGTGGACAATGCATAGAAAACCAAGGTCATATAATTTGAGTTTTAAGGAATTTAAGGTGCCATTTGAATCTTAAAAACACCGTGCAGGGGCCAGCATTATGGCACAGCAGGTAAAGCTGCTGCCTGCAGTGCCAGTATCCCATCTGGGCACCAGTTCAAGTCCTGGCTGCTCTATTTCTAATCCAGCTCCCTGCTAATAGCCTGGGAAAGCAATGAAAGAAGGCCCACATGCTTGGGACCCTGCATTCACATGGGAGACCCAGATGAAACTCCTGGCTCCTGAGTTTAGCCAGGCCCAGACCTGGCTGTTGCAGCCATTTCAGGAGTGAACTATCTCTACCTCTCTCTGTGTAAACTCTGCCTTTCAAATAAATAAAACAAGTCTTTAAAAAAAAATACCTACGCAGAGTAAAAGAAGACAAATATGTGATGTTCAAAACTAAGAAAAATCAAGAGTGGCTTCCTCTAGGGAAGGAGTGGGGATCCAGTGACTTAAATAAAATACTTAATAAATACTTAATAAAGTATTGACTCCTTTCATTCATGGCCATCCCATGAATGAAAGGAGGAGGAAAGAAGAGAATAAATCTGCCTCCCCCACCCCCTTCCACCCTGGCTGATCCTAGGCTCTCCTTGCTGATTCATGCCCATTACACATTTTTCACAAAATGAACATCTAGGTTGTAACAAGCCTGTATCAAGTGGCCAAAAGGTAGGACATGGAAACAAATAGGTAAGCACACAGCAGTCAGTGCTGGGCAGGGTTACTTCTATCTGAGGGCACAGGCACTAAGCTCTTGAGGAAGGCCTGAAGACGACACAAGGGGCATATGGGCTGCAAGAATGTGCACTTTCAGAGACTAGAATCCCCCTGGGCTTGTACTTCTCTCCCTCCTTCAGATGCTGCATACAACATGGCCATCTTCAAGCCTGGGACTCACCTTTCACAATCTGACAGGCATTTGCAACTAATGCTAATGTAGCTGTGACACTTGTGACTTCCAGGGAAATGAACTCTCTGTACCCCAATGGCTACAGCCCACCCCCTCACCTGAGCAGGTTACTGGGTTTCCCAGCTGTTACTGCTGAACTGGAGCAGAGGGAGAAGGAAACCCTCCCAGACACACTGTTCCCTTCAGGAAACGAGGGACAAACGGCTTCCCTGAGGAGACTTGGGAAAGTGACATTTCCTCAGCCCCGAGGACATCATGAGGTGACTTTCCAAAACACTGGGCTAAATTGGCCTGCTTGTTTATGTTCCTCAGTTCTCTTTAGAAAAAAAAAAAATGTTCATCTGGATCTTGTTGTCAATGAAGAGCGCATCTAAGACTATTATAAACATGAATTGACGTTTGTTTGGGATGATAAAAAATGGTACCAACATTGAGAATGGCAAAGCACACTACTTCTGCATGGCCATTGTGCTAGATAAGGGCTTAGTGGCTCAGTAACTCCTCAGCTTTGGCTGCTTAGCACTTGGCTCTGGAGAAAGAACTCAGGAACCACCAATTCCCCTGTGTTTAAATGGAAACTTCCAAAGATGCCATTCATCAAGAGTTGGGAAGCAAAATTTAAATGAGTTTTCCAAGATAGAATTTTACTGACACTCAAGTTTTGGGTTATGACACTATTATGCCAAGAGTCAAAGGTTTCTTCCCCTCTCTTCCTTTTTTTAAGTGTATTGATTTTTATTTATTTGAAAGAGAGGGAGAAATTTCATTCAATGGTTCATTCTCCAAATGCCTACAAAAGGCTGAGCTAGTCCAGTGCCAAAGTCAGGAGCCAGAAACTCCATCTGGGTTTCTAACATGGGTGGCAGGGGCCCAAGTATTTGGACCATCTTCTGCTGCTTTCCCAGGAGCATTAACAGGTAGCTAGAGCAGAAGCAGACCAGTGGGAGTTGAACTGGTGTTGTAATATGGGATGCTGGTGCCGCAAGCAGCTGCTTACACCACTGAGCCACAATGCTAGACTCTACAACTCTATTCTAAGTAGGAAGCAGGGGGAAGATGAGGGGAGGCAAGGAAAGTCCACTCTAGCTATTTGTGTCCCTCTACAGAAATTTTTCTAGACATCCAGGAACTCCACATACTTTTTTTAAAAAGTTTATTTATTTATTTGAAAGACAGAGTGACAGAGAGTGAGAGATGGAGAAAGAGAGATTCTCCATCTATGGGTTCACTCCCCAAATGCCCACAACAGCCTTGGCTAGGCCAGGTCAAATCCAGGAGCCAGGAACTCCAACAGTATCTCCCATGAGAGTGGCAAAGACCCAAGCTGTCTTCCCAGACACATTAGTGGGGAGCTGGAGATGCTCCAATATGCTTGCTCTGCAAGCAGCCGGGACTTGAACTGGTGCTCCAGTTTGGGGTGTGGGTTGTCCCAAGTGGCAGCTTTACCCACCCCCGCACTTACAGTTTTGTCCATCTGTGATTGCTCAGACAGACTCGGTAATATAGCCTTTGATCTTGCGTTACAATTGGTCTTATTCACAGGCAACTTGCTTTCTCTGATACCACAGTTTCAGACTCTCTTCCATAAAAATATATCCAATTCCAAATATAAAGCAAGGTCAAATCCTTACATCCCAAAGGAATATCGGAAGTGGCTATGATTGCATTTTATAAATTATAGAAAAGCATCATACACTGTATGTTGAGAATCTCACAGATTAACTTGTCCAAACTTTGCATTTCACAGACGAACAAACTATGGCTCCAATAGGGAGATTTTCATGTCCCCAGAGACAGAGCTGATTAGAAGTGGATCTTGGGTACTGGAACCTAAAGGAGACTGGAATTGATCCAAAATTTCTCAAAATGTGTTCTAAAGCATTAATTTCATGAGAGACTCCATGGAAAAAAAGAACTCCATGGTCAACTGTTATCGAGGAACTTGGAATTTACTGATTTCTTTTTTAAAAGGCTAATCTTCATACCCCACAGACATACTGTTTATCACTTAGATTGAGTTCTTAGAATAATAAAAACAAAATAGTTGCATCGGCAGTGAATTTTGTTGTCAATCTCAGGACTTAGTTGATAACCTCAAGGCCTGCTTAAACTATTTCAGTTTCTGCCTGTGGAACATGGACAGCTAGATGTAGTGCTCCCATTCTCATCCTGGAGAGAGTGGAGGAGGGTACAGAGAGGAAAATGGGATGGGGAGAAGAAAAGCAGAGTGCCTGCCTCCAGGTAATTTTGACTTAAGAACCCTGATTAACTCATGCACTAATTACACCATTTCTAGATTCTGTACAGCCTGAAATTAGGCCACTTTCCCCAACACCAGGTCATTCAAGGTGATAATAAGAAAATTGTGATCTCCAGGTCTAAAAGCCACTGGGCCCTCAAGAATGATTCTCTGTATGCTAACCATAGTGCACTGGTCAGATGTTGGTCACTCCCTTCCTTACTGTGGACTCTTGCCAAGACAGCTGCAATTCTCTGGCAGCTGTTTAAATAATCAGCTAGAACGATAAGGCCAGGGCTGCCCTTTTGTTATTTCCTTGGAACTCTGTGTTCAGGAAAAAGCACCCTGGACTGATGGGAGTGGCCAAGGCAGGAACACAATGGAAATCAAAGTGGAAAGGAAGAGAGCCACCCCAGGAACTTCACCTGAATAAGATGACAAGTCAGCAAGGCCCTGGGTGGGAATCCCCAGAATACTTTGGGAATTTTGTTTTCAAGAACAGCAACCAATGGCTGATAACAGTGGTCACATCCAGCAGCAGAATAAAAAGAAAATAATGTCAGCAGGCTGTCACATGCCACATAGTGACATCTCCGTCAATGACAGGCCCCACAGACAACGGTGGTACTCTGAGATTGTTTCAACAAGTATTCTGTTAGCTGTCGTAGGTTGTGTTCATACACCCCATGATGTTTGCACAGTGATGAATTCACCTGAGAACACATTCCTCGTAATGTATTTCCTGTGTTAATCAATGAGGAGCAGCATGTTGCAGGAATTAAACTAAACAGGAAGCAACCCTTGAAGTGAAAGAGTAGCTTGAAAGGAAGGCGAAGTTTAGACATAAGGACTGGGGCTATGCTGGATTCTCTTCTTGCTCTCCCAGATCTCCCTACCAGGCTGTTTTGAGGATTTGCTGCACAGAGAAATGCCCCAGGTATGAAAAGTATCACCTTGGCTGGAGTTACCATCCACTCTGCAGGTAGCCATTGGTCAAAAAACTGGCTGATGCAGGTGCACAAAGCTGAATGCATGGCTGACATGTGAGCACAAAATGCTGGGTACATGCCTGACATGGGTGTACCATGCTGGCTATACAGCTGACGTGGGTGAACAATGCTGGGTACCCAGCTGATACAGGTGCATAATGCTGTATGCACAGTTGATGTGGATGCACAATGCTGGATACACAGCTTGCACAATGCACACTGCTGGATACAGGGCTGACATGGATACATAATGCTGTATATATCCTTGACAGAGTACACAATGCTGGCCCTTTGCCTCAAAGTGTGGCAAGCCCTGGTATGATTCTTTTCCAGAGTTCCCTGTGAATCAAGCCAAGGCTAGATTTTCTTAGCTCCTCCCCATTCCCCAGGGCTCCTCATTTCCCATCTCCTGAGAGACTAATTCATACTCAAATCCTTGTCTCAGTTTCTGCTTCTAGGGAACCAACCTAAGACTCTGACTAACTCTAATCACTACTATGGAATACCACCATATGGCCAGTCAGAAAGCAGAGTTGAGTAGGTCCAACTTGGCTTTTAAAGCCAACCCTCTTGTGGGAACTACCTTCTTAGGGCACACCCCAATGACATAGTGACCTCTCATCAGGTCCACCTCCTAAACACTGTGCCTGGATTAAGTTGCTGTCTTCTTAGTACCATTAATTTATAAATTCAGGGCTTAGATGTCCTGCAGGAGTTCAGGAGCAAAATCTTGTTCAAATCACAGCATCGGCTTCAGAAATCTTTTATGTAGCTACTCTGAAGTCTTCCTGCCTTAACTGAAGATCTCACACACAATTATTCTGTTGCTAATATCCAGTGTTAAGCACTAAAAAAAAAAAAGACTTTTATTCCAATGGTATTTCTGTGTCCTTGTGTTTACCCTAATACTTGGAGTCTGAAGTGGCCAGTGGTTTCCCTGTTGAATCATGAGCTGAGTCACTTTCCATCCCCTTTAGTGTGCGCTGGAGAATAGATGGCCAAGGGGAGTGGGGGCAATTAGGATTAAAATTGGCTGCATCTTTTGAAGCATCAGTTCCTTTCAAAGAGTTTGGTGGTGAAAATCAAACAATTTTATGTTTGGGTAAACATCAATATACATGGAACCAAAAATAAAATTCACATGGACTTCTGAAGATGAAACAAGAGCCTTTAAGGAAATTGTGGGCTTTCTATATGCTGCCTTTTATTCTATCCAGAAAAGTCCTGGACAGAATACAAAGACCTAAGACACATTCTTCCAAAATCCTGGCAGTCAAAAAACAGCAAGGGAAGGAGACATAAGGCTACATTTTGGAAACAAAAATAGTAGGAGGCCCCACCAGCATTGCTTCTTAAAGCTGAGCTTCTGAAACCATGCATAGAAATCCCCCAAGGGTCCTGATTCTGCAGGGTTGGAGCGGGCTGCAGGTGTCTGCATTGCTGGCAAGGTCCTGGGCAATACTCAAGTTGTACTCCCTGAATAGCATGGCTAAAAAGCCAGCTTCCCACTTCTGCTTCCACTGAGTTTCAAAGATGGATGTTCCAGCTCTTAGGGGAATGAAGATGGAAAGAGTGCAAATCCTGCATCAGAGAATCTGTGCTTAGGACGTCTGATCGCCAGCAGCACTGCTGATGCCAGACTTGCCTTTCCCTAGGCACAACAAGGCTATAATCATGGCCTGGTTTTGGACTATAGGGCCCAGAAGAAGACTGGTTCTTGGACAAAGACACCCACTGAGCCAACGATTAGCTCATTTCCCTAATAGTCACCTGTGAACAGAACTGATGTGCAGTTGGTATAGCTCAGGAAGACTGTCCAGTTGTTAAAATCTTAAAATATTTCTCTCCTAGAGAGTAAACAGCTCTTATCCAACCTCCATACCACTGGTTGCTGAGTGTCCCTTAACAGCCCCAGCTGCCCAGGCCCCTCTGATCCTGTAATAGAAGAGCTACCAATCTGTCCTCCACCTCCCCTCCCCCAGTCCTTCTCTCTAACATGCAGGTATCTGCAGAAAAGTTGGCAAAGAGCTTGAATATCATCCCTGCCTTTAGGAAAGGGAGAAAAAGACACAGCCCTCTAGGTAACTCTTTTTCTTGATTGAGGCAAATTAGCATAAAATTAACCATTAACCATTTTAAAGTATACAATTCAGGGACTGGCATTGTGATATAGCAGTTTAAACCACCACCTGCAAAGCTGGCATCCCATATGGGTGTTGGTTATTGTCTGAATTAGCTCCCTGCTGATGGCCTGAGAAAGTAGTGAAAAATGGCTCAAGTGTCTGGGCCCCTGCAACCTACATAGGAGACCCATAAGAAGCTCCTGGCTCCTGGCTTCAGCATGGCCCAGCCCTGGCTACTGTGGTCATTTGGGGAGTGGAGTAGCCTTCCTCTCCCTCTCTATTACTCTACCTTTCAAATAAGTCAATAAAATTTCTTAAGGTGTGATACTTAGTACATTTGCAGTGTTACACAATCATCACCTCTACTTCGAATTTCATCATTATCTCGTACATTATATCTCATACATTATAAGCAGTCATTTCCCATTGCCCCTTTTTCCCATCCTTTGGCAACCACTAATCTACTTTCTTTTTTTTTTTTTAAAGATTTATTCTATTTATTTGAAAGCAGAGTTACAGAGATAGGTAGAGACAGACAGAGAGAGAGAGAGAGATCTTCCATCTACTGGTTCACTCCCCAGATGGCCACTCTGGCCAGAGCTGTGCTGATCCGAAGGCAGGAGCCAGGAGCTTCTTCTGGTTCTCCCACACGGGTGCAGGGGCCCAAGGACTTGAGACATCTTCCACTGCTTTCCCAGGCCATACCAAAGAGCTGGATCAGAGGTGGAGCAGCCGGGTCTCGAACCGGCGCCCATATGGGATGCCGGCACTTTCAGGCCAGGGCGTTAACCCACTGTGCCACATTGCCGGCCCCATCTACTTTCTTTCTGTATGGATTTGTCTCATATGGATGTTTCATATAAATGGAATCATACACTTGTGTCTGGTCACTTAACCTAATATTACCTTCTTTCACTAAGCCTAATATTTTCAAAATTCATCCATACTGTAGTATGCACCAGTCCTTTATCCTTATCTATGGCTGAATAACATTCTACCATACAGATATGACCCGTTTGTTTATCCATTCACCACTCAAAAGACATTTGGGTTGTCTGCATCCTTTTGCTCTTGTGAGTAACACATTTTTGGAACTCTCCTTAGAGCTATTTTTGATCCATAGCAGAAAGGAGAGTTCGATCACCCACTGAACCAACTTTCTTGTTTATATGTGGTCTAAACTAACATTTTACTTGATAAAACAATTCATTTAATTCACAGCAAATGAAAATTTCATACCATTGGAGATCTCAACCCAATATTCTGTGGGTGCTAAAGGCAGTATAAACAGAGCAGCTCCCAAAATGTCAGAGCAAAGGCAGTGTGCAACCCCAGAGGAGTAAGAAGCTTGCATCCCAGTGAAAATTGCTTGGCCATGGACTTGTGACTCTAGGTTCCCGGGAGACCCAACACATTTAAAGATCTTTCAGAGTTTTTCTAGCCAGCATTCATGCATGCACACCTAAGTAAGATTCCACCTAAATCAACTTCTGAGGCAAGAACTAGGGTACAAGTGGTTTACTGGGAGATGATCTCCACAAGCACAATGGAGGGGGAGGTGAAGTGAGACAAGGAATAAAGAAAAGGTGACAAATAGTACCCTAATGAGTACTTTGCCATTAGGACACCTGGAGCTCAATCCTCTAGGAACACACAGCAGAATTAATCCCCTAAAGAGTGAGGTCAACAGACTTATTTATCCAACAAGTCGTATTTTACATTGGCTGCTGATTGCTCCCGGCTCATTAAATCCCTTCTCTGATGGAGGAAACCCTGAGGCCAGTCAAGCAGCAGGCGCTTGAGATAAGTATGTGCAGAAACTGTTCTCTGAAAAAACTGCAGAATTGCTGGAGAGGGCACCAGCAAGGTATTTTGCAATGCTAAGCGGTGGGCACAGATGAACAGAGAGAGGAGCTGAGGGAGGCAAAGACAGTATCATTCACTTCACTGAAGGCTGAACTTGGTCATCAGAGAAGTCCTCTTGGAGAAAGCAGACTCCCTCCCCTTCCCCCACCTCCTTTGTGTCTTCCAGGGTGAGGAGGAAGAGAGCAAGGGTCTTCCAAAGACAGCTGCCTAAAGCAAAGGCACTAGGAATTGGATTCTTTTTCATTTAGGTCTCACCACCAAGCACCCCTGGGGACAAGTCACAAACTGATGAAAGGGATTCTTCCTTGAAGGGGGCTAAAGAATTCCTTTGCAGTTAACACACAGGCTTCTTTGTGTGCTGGGGGTGTGCTGAAAAGGAAAGGAAGTCCCTGCTTCCTGCCTCTGGGGCTTCCTGAGGAGCAACTGGCTTCCTTGGAAACGTGGAAGGAAATTTGATACCCAGGGATAAGGCGCAATGGGTCAAGAAGGCTCCAGCCTCTTGTTTTGTTTCTTGAGTCCACTTCAAGGGCTTCGGGAAGTTTCCCCTAATATTCACATTCCACGCTGTCAGTTCTATCAGGATGGTTTATTTCACGATATAAATTCAAGGACTTAAGTCCACAATAGTTAGCAGTTACTTTAAAACAACAAATGGAGTCAGAAGATCTCTACATATTTATCAAGCACAGTCACAGGCCCGGCTTCTAAACTTTGTGTTCTTGTCCTCTGGCTCCACAAGCAGTCTGGGAAATCCTCCTAACCTCTTCTCAGAATAATGTTGTGATTGCTCTTTACTGAGATATAATTTCCATGCCGTAAATTTCACCCAGTGAACACATACAATTCAATGGTTCTTAGAATATTTGCAGAGTTGAGTAACCATCACCAGAATCTAATTTAAGGACATTTTCTTCAACCCCAAAAGAAACCCTGGACCCATTAGCAGTCACTACCTGGATCCCCTTTCCCCAGTTCCCAGCAACCACTAATGTATTTTCCACCTCTGTGGATTTCCCTATTCTGGAAGTTTCATATAAATAGACTCATAAGCTAATGCATCTTTGTGACAAGCTTCTTTCATTCAATATAATAGTTTCAACATTTATCCATGTTGAAGCATGTATCAGTAGCTTATTCAGAATAACATTCTATATGCCTAAACTTTCAAGTCAACACTGGATTTCAAAAGGAAGCAACTTATTAGAAAACAGATAAAGTAGTTTTAAATACAAATTCGTGGTATGTACTTTATTCATGCTTTAAATAACAGCATGTCAAAGTAGATATAGTAGCTACTGCAATTATTAAGTAGTGAAGAATGTTAAAAAACATTTTGAGAGTGTGGCCGTCACTGTCACATAAGGAGAAAATATTTGTGCTGTTTATTGCTGACAGAATCACAGGTTCTGCAAACATTACTCTGGATTGCTACCTATACTGATAATGGAAAGAAATGCTATAGTTTAGTTAAAAATTACTAAAAGATGGAAGGTTTTCTACTTCCCCTACATAAGGGCTGCCCTGAATTGTATCCTCTGATTCCAAGGTGGGGAGGGGTGGGGGATGGTCTATGGATGCAAGGTGAGAAAGGCCAATAAGATCAAGATCTGGACTTGGAAATCACATTATGCCCGTTACCTGCCTCAGCCATTTCCTCGCTGTGTGACCTCAGGCAAATTACATAATCTCCCTGTGCACCATTCCTCATTTACAAATTAGGCACAATAAAATGTGAAAATGTTTGGCAAGGTAAAATTTAGTCTCTCTCTATAGAAATATAGATATGGATATAGATATATAGATATATAGACATATGTGGTATTTACACTCCAGATATCACTGAGGTGGGAGTACCTCTCATAGTGGATTGTTTTTGAAATTGCCTCCAAGAAGGAAGAAGAGTTAAAAGGCAGAGGAGAACAGGAAAGCAATTCCCAGCAGCAAATGCACTACCCATGGCATTGCCATTTGGAAGAATATGTGTCCTAAGAACAGCATTCAGTTTAGTTTTTTTTTTTTTTTTTAATCTTTTTTTTTTTTTTTTGACCAGTTACTACAAGTACTCTGGGTTTGCATTTTGAAGTTCATTGTCTGTCACCAGTGGGGATTCCAAGTGATGTGAACATGTTGGGGCTCAGAAGGATTGTGATCTGTATAGCACGCTCCACTCCATCTAATTGGAAGCCATTATTTCCATTGTGATTTTTGAAATAATTCTGCATTTTTTGTACTAAAATATAGTTGCCTTAATAAATTTTGGTTGGTCAGGGCCAGGCTGGGTTCATGGCTATATCCCCAAGACTAAACACAGTGATACACCCTGAAGGTGCTCAATGAATGCTTCTAGGAAACAGCAGGAGAGATGCAGGGACTCCCTTGCTGGTCTGCCTAGATGCCAGTGACAGATTGGTTTCTGGGACACGACTGAGGAAGTTAGAGTCCATTTAACAGGGTATTTTGAATGAAGCCTCTTGGCACCTATGTGTGAAAGCCACCAAGGGCTGAGCCATTTCCAGTTTTGCTGCTGTGAAACTGCCTGGTAGGTAGGCAAATGAAGAAACCTTTCTTCATTTCTGCACTCTTATAAAACCCACCTTTCCTGGGTGGCAGTGACTAGAATGCCACCATCAGACTGATGAGGTCAGATTATAGGCATCCATCACTTTCGGTCTGTAGCATTCCCCTATCCCATTTGTCCTAAAAATTTCATAGCACAATTGCTCACCCATCATAAAGATTATTTTGGCAATGAAGACTTATGGGGAAGAAGGAGCAGTTAGGATTTGGAAGGTAGTATCTTAGTTTGGTTTCCCCAGAATCAGAGCCTGAGGACTTCTATCCAAGTGCCTGTGATTTGTTGAGGAGGTGTTCTTAGGATACAATGTGTAGCTCAGGGTCACCATCTAAGGTAGAGGAGGGAGTTGAGCAAGATATGATTCAGCTGGAGTTTGGCCTCAGCTTCTGGAGGTGAGAGATGGGATAGGAGGGATGAGGCCAATCCCATGAAATCCTCAGAGAAGGGAAAACTTTGAGTCATTGCCAGTGAAATATCCTTGCAACTGGAAAGAGTACATGGCCTGGAGATGGAAATACAGGCGGAGCCCCAGTAGTATCCAGGATTAAAATCATCAAGCTTTGCCAAGGTGAACCTATCAATGAGATGTGCCAATAGGACCACCCTTTCTCATTTCTACCTTTCAAATATATACATATACATATATACATAACTGATAGGCATAGACACAATAGTAGTCAAAACAGTATGCTCAAATGTGCCAATTAGCAATCTGGGTATAAGCATCAGAAATCAACTGCTTATGGCTTATTAAAAAATAATTCATTGGCATTATCTGAAAAGTTTAGAGTAGTCTGGATACTCACCGGGAAGCAAAACAAGGATCCAAGCTCAGTTACCTGGTAAGGGCACCATTAATGGAAAAAAAGTAGATTCATTGTTGTTATTGTTTTTATTGCTGTGCTTTTTGTTTTGTGTTTTAAAGTCTCACTTTTCACCACCAATTAGGTATAATTGAGGTATAATAATAACCTGAGCCATAAAGGTTCTGAGAAACAGGTTTGGAACTTTGCATTAGTCATCCCTTGCTAGGGTAAGGCTGTGTAACAAGGACCACCCTCAAAATAAGCCAACCCTCATTTCTCACTCAATGGTTTACAGTTTGGCCAGGCTGAGAACGAAATACACATATGTTCCACCTGTCTTCCTTTCTGGGAGCATTAACTACTGAGACATACTTTTCTCACAACAGAGGCCAAGAGTGCAAACTGCCAAGGCATCTTGATTATGCAGGCTCCTCTTATATGTGGAGAATGTCCTATCTGTTTCTATTCCAATATCAAAAACAAGTCACATAGGCAAGCCCAACATCAATAGGGCGTTGAAGTACCCTCTCTCATAGAAGGGGCAGGGTAAAGGGAGTATTTGCTGAGTAATAACAAAATAGCACAGAACTCCTCTGAGGTGAGAGAAAACAGGGCTCTGGCTTCCACCCAGGATTTAACTGAAGTATTAGCACTTTAATCTGTTTTCTGTCTTGGGATTCAGTGATATTTTATTTGAAAGAAGTGTTCCCTTGCTTTAAAAAAATATAGGTGGGATATCATGGATTCCAAGTCTCTCTCTCTTTTTTTTTTTTTTTTTTTTTGACAGGCAGAGTTAGACAGTGAGAGAGAGAGACAGAGAGAAAGGTCTTCCTTCCATTGGATCACCCACCAAATGGCCACTATGGCCGGTGAGCTGCACCGATCCGAAGCCAGGAGCCAGGTGCTTCTCCTGGTCTCCCATGGGGTGCAGGGCCCAAGCACTTGGGCCATTCTCCACTGCCTTCCCAGGCCAAAGCAGAGAGCTGGATTGGAAGAGGAGCAACTGGGACAGAACCGGTGCCCCAACCAGGACTAGAACCCTGAGTGCCAGCACCACAGGCGGAGAATTCACCTAGTGAGCCACAGTGCCGGCCTCAAGTCTCTATTTTTGCCAATGAAGAATCTGAGGTCAGATAGTAAATATCTTATTGATTAGTATCTGTGCCAGGACTGGGCCATGGGATTCTAAGTCAACCAGATCTGGATTTTTAATCCTCGCTCTATCATTTTCTAGCAGTCACACCTTGAATATGTCCCTCTGCCCTCCAATTACCACAGGCAAGAGCATGTCCAGTGCATTATGCCCTCACAGAACAAACTGAAGGGATAAAATGTAGGACTGTGCCCTCCTCATGGGGTGATCTGTGCTCAGCTGTGTGCATGGGATGAGACATATAGTGCAGGTTGCTGGTGCTCATTTCCTATTTTAAACAGCCACTCAACTGTTAGGTTTTCCTCCTTGTAGGCTTCTCCCCCTTTTCTCTGGCCAATTCCTATGCACAACTGGGTAAATACCTGTGTCCTCTAGTGGAGGTCAGGCTTTCTTAAGGGTAAGAGTCACTGTCCTTCTGTATATTTCTCTCCATGCCTGCACCCCAGACCTCTTCCCTACTCCAAACATATTACCCCTCCTAGCTTTGCAGCAGCAGGGACTCTGAAAATGGTTATAAATTCTATGTCTTCTCTGTGATCCTAGGTAGCTCTTTGCATTTTCAAGAAGACATGATGTCAGGAATGATTTCCTAGAAATGTTAAAAATCCTTAAAACTTAAGAAGAAAGTCTTGTACTATCTACAGACTCATGTACAACGAGCCCAGCCCAAGAATACAGAAACAACAAAACACTAAGATCCAGTCAAAACCATTAGGGTCATTGACTGTGATTTCAAATAAGCAGAATAAACAAACTTCAGTCCAAGTAGGAACTGGTTCTGCTGTCCTCTTCTTTTAAGCCAAGTTTAAATGTCTCAGAGGTTTCCTTCTATTGTATGTTCCAGATGGTCAACAGGTGGTAGGATAGTAAATTGACATGTTCATTTTCAACATTTGCTTCATTTGTTCAGCACTTTTCTGGCAAATTATAGAAAGAAAGGTGTGGCTATAATACTGTTCTACAATTAATCCAGCCGTGTTTCATCAATATTGCTACTCTAAACGCTACGACTATGGTTACACACAGGCTGACAACAAGTGCAGTAGGTGTATATATACTCACATCCTCCTCCACCCACACTCCTGGTAAGCAATCATATCCATCTTCCCCCATGAAATTCAGCAACCTGGTGGTTTACGTGGATGCTCTGAGGCACAGTGAAAAATCCATGTCCACCCTCTGGATCTTAGATTTCATGAGCTCAGACATATTTAACTATTCTGTACCCGACTCTTTCCCTGTATCAGTTCTTCTAAGACCTGGACAGTTTACGAAATGACCTGCTTCTGGAAACACTTTTCTTACTCCATACAGTTAAACTTTCACAATGCAAATAAGGGAGAGGTAAGTGTGCCAGTGGGCCTTCTACTTAGGCTGCCTTTCTTTCTACTGCGAACAAGGGCATTGCTCACATAGGCTGTTTGCTTTGGTCCGACACTGGACAATGCAGCAGTGACATCCAGTGTGCCTCATGGCTAAACAAACTTAGTATTTCGAGGTAACTAAGGAAAAGGCCTAATCAATGGCATGAATTTCAAATACTTCAGCCATCAGGAAAGCAGGACCCATATAAGTGCCTAAAAACTTCATCCTTAATAGCTAAGATGGCAGAAAATAGCAGAATCCTAAAAAAAAAACAGAGCCCTCTGCTCAATGGGAGGGGATTACCTCTTGGCTCTACTCACAGATTCATGATGGTGGACTCAGGACTGATCCTGCAAGAAGAGTAATCTTAGTAGGATTTTTCACCTCCAATCTTGGCCTTCAAATCCCAGCTCAGATGTCCCCTTCTTTTTAAAGACTTTTTTGTCCTATCTGCCCCAGACACAGATCTTTCTATCTGCCTATAAACTTTGTTTATACCCTCATTGCAGCACTAATGCCTTGGCATAGTCATTTTTCATTTATATGTCTGTCTCTTCTACCACCCTCCTTGAGGGCAAAGACAGTGCTAATCTACCCAAGGAACTGAGCACCTTGCCTGCTTCTTAGTCTAAAATCATGGATCAGTATAGCAACTCATATCACTTGGTGTCAAAAGATTATTTTATCCATTGCAACAGTGAAAACCAGGAATCAACAACCATGACCTCTTCTGAGGGCTCAGAATCTGGAAAAATAGGGGCATAATTTATCAATAGCTGATTGTGTAGAACTGCGGAACTCATTTGCCAGCTTCTTAGCTAAATCTGATCCTGCCCTCTGGCAACCATACCCCATAGCCACAGGTAATAGGCAGGCTCTTGTTACCGGGGTTATCATACATTCCAAGTCTCATGAAACTGGCCTCATCACTTAATCCACATGAAGGGGGAAAGTGGATTACATGACTCAAGATTTTGAATGAAGAAGCCTAGAAGATACAACTATTTTATAGTGATCCCTGTATCTCAGATTATATAGCCTCAAGATGAAGCAGCCATTTACTACTTTGTGGCACAAAGAATGAAGAATGATTACAGAGAGAAGGAGGGCAATGGAGCAGACACCTAGAAAGAAACAGAAAATCACCTGCTTCATTGTCTCCAGAGAGAAAAGCAGAACAGACAGAGGGTAATGCCTACAATTTTATTTTTCTCAATTATTGTCCCCTCAGAAGCTCACATTGTTCTCCAGAGTTTGAATTCCATGACTGGCTATTACATCGCATATTCAATGTTTTATTTTCTCTAATTTCTGTGGATTTTACTTTCTCATTCAAGCTATATTATTCTTAACTGAGGCACTATGCTAGGTAGAATGCAAGCTTGACTTAATATATTCATTTTTGTTATATACCCCCAAATTGGGGTTTGGCTATATTTAAAGCAATGAAAAATCTCTGCAAGGTCATCCTTGAGTACAGTCGTAACTAAAGAACCTACTGCAGCGCACTATTTGTAATGTAAAGTCACCAAATTTTAGTGACAGCAATCTGAATTCTAATCCCAGCTTGGTCATTTAATAAATAATTAATTTAAAGAAGTTACATAATCTTACCCTGCCTTACTTTCAAAACAAATTCCATTTCTATGAAAAAAAATTTTAATTTTTTACTTATTTGAAAGACAAGAGAGACAGACTGATTTTCCATCCACTGGTTCACGCCCCAAATGCCTGCAACATCTGGGGCTGGACCAGGCCCAACCCAAGAGCCCAGAACTCAGTCTGCAGCTCCCAGGTTGATGTCATGGTCTCAACTACTTGGTACCTGCAGACTCGAAGGGCAATTAGCACTAACAATAAGCTGGAGTCAGAAGCAGAGCTGGGACTCGAACCCAGGCATTTTGGGGTTAGACTATGGAACAAAGGCATCCCAAATGCAGTCCTAACTGTTGCACCAAATTCCTGACTTTATGAAAAATTTTAAATATAGCCCAGAAGTAGAGAGTACTCCTAGAATGAAATACTGGGGTATATCATCCAACTCCAAAAATTGTCAACATAGCCTCAATCTAGTCATGACAAAACATTGAGCATACTCAAATTGAAAGAAATTCTAAATAATTAATGAGTACTCCTCAAAAGTGTCAAGGGCATGAACGGCAGAAAATATCCAAGGGCTGTCACAGGTCAGAGGACACTAAGGAAACATGACAAATGCAATGCAGAAAACTGGGTAGGTTCTGGAAAAGAAAAATGATGTAAAAAGGGAAGAAAAAAGTTAGAATTAGAAGAAAATCTATAGATCAAATAATAGCAACACACCAGTTGATTTCCTAGTTTTGCTGCTTGTACCACAGTTACATAGAATGTTACTTTAGGGGAAACTAGGCAATATGAATTCAGGTTGGCCAGCGCCACGACTCACTAGGCTAATCCTCAGCCTGCGGTGCCGGCACTCTGGGTTCTAGTCCCGATTAGGGTACCGGTTCTGTCCCAGTTGCTCCTCTTCTAGGCCAGCTCTCTGCTGTGGCCTGGGAAGGCAGTGGAGGATGGCCCAAGTGCTTGAGCCCTGCACCCTCATGAAAGACCAGGAGGAAGCACCTGGCTCCTGGCTTCGGATCGTTGCATCGCGCTGGCCGTAGCGGTCATTTGGGGGGTGAACCAACGTAAGGAAGACCTTTCTCTCTCTCTCTCTCTCTCTCTCTCTCACTGCCTAACTCTACCTGTCAAAAAAAATTATATGAATTCAGGTCTTCTGGACTGAAAAATACAGGTAAAACTTTTCTGCAATTATAAAATTGTTTCAAGCCTTCTCAAAATAATATTTATCAATATTATGCCATTGTTACTTTGCCATTTTGAAAGCCCTCTCCCCTTTTTTCTCTCTTTTTGTTTGTTTGCATATTTTCAAGCAAATCTAGCAGACAGGATAAAATTTTACCATTCAGTTTGTGACTGATATGGACTCAGTTTTGTAATATAATTATAATAACATGACCACACCTAATGAAATTATTATCAATTCCCTAATACCAATACACAGAGCATGCTCTATTTTTCCAAAAGTCTTCAAAAAATGTGTGTTTAAGGCCTTTTTAGTTAAATCTGATTTCAAACCAGATTTTCATAGTGTACCATTTCATACGTCCCTTAAGTCTTTTCATCTATGATAGCTCTGCCCCTCCTCCTTCTTCCATGCTATTTATTTTTGAAAAACTGGGTCATTTTTCCTGTAGAATTTCCTACACTTTACTTGGGATAGTTGTAGACTTGTGGTTTGGTTTTTTATTATATAAAATGGGGACAATAACACTCTTCTAAAAGAGTTTTTGTAAGGCTTAAATAATAAAATATATGGGTGAAAAAAAGCCCAGAGTTTAGTAAATGTTCTTCTCTGAGCTCTATTTAGCAATTCTTCCTCCAATCTTTTCCTCAGGTTTATAATTTATTTGATTTTGAACAATTACCGTTCATTCGAGATGAGGTCTTTATTCTCAGATAACACTTACTAACACTAACAGATCAGTTTTCACAAATGTAGAATAAAGACCTGACCCTAGAAAGAGACAAATAAGAGAAAATCGTATTCCACTTCTTACAGTGACTATGTGACCTTGCTACTCAGAGTGTGGTCAGTGGATCAACAGCTGCAGGGCATATTCTGGGAGCTTGTAAGAAATGCAGAAACCGAGGCTCAGTAGGCTAATCCTCCGCCTTGTGGCGCTGGCACACCGGGTTCTAGTCCTGGTCGGGGTGCCGGATTCTGTCCTGGTTGCCCCTCTTCCAGGCCAGCTCTCTGCTGTGGCCAGGGAGGGCAGTGGAGGATGGCCCAAGTGCTTGGGCCCTGCACCCCATGGGAGACCAGGAAAAGCACCTGGCTCCTGCCATTGGATCAGCGCGGTGCGCCGGCCGCAGCGCGCCAGCCGCGGCAGCCATTGGAGGGTGAACCAACGGCAAAGGAAGACCTTTCTTTCTGTCTCTCTCTCTCACTGTCCACTCCACTTGTAAAAAAAAAAAAAAAAAAGAAAAGAAAAGAAAAGAAAAGAAAAGAAAAGAAAAGAAAAGCAGAAACTTCAGCCCCATCCCAAAACCACTGAATCACAACATGCATTTCAACAAGATCTGCAGGATATTTGTGTGTACACTGTAGATTAAGAAACACTGCAAGTAAGAGCAATCAAAGATTGTTTCGGTGAAGAAATTGAGTTCTTTTCCTGCACCCTGAGAGAGAAGTTTCTGGTCTTCTCTCAAACTGTGGCAGCCTTAGAAAGTGGGCTTTCTTATTGTCTGCAAGCAGCATTTTGGTAAATGAGCCACGAATGCTCACATTCCTCAGTAACTGTCATAAGAGAGTCTTTTGAGAATTGTTGTCACTTTGCCTGTGGGTTTTGGCCAATATGAAGTTTCCGAACATGCTATAGGACCGAGAGATCCTTGTTTTGGTTTGAAGAAGTGCTTCCAAATTTGGAGATTTTTCAATAAGCATGGGCCATCTTGACACCACAATGAGAGTTACCTCCCAGGGGGAGAGTAGAGTGTTTGATTTTATCTGAATCTATCAGTCCCCACACATTTTTGGTTTTAGAGAAATCTGATTTCATTTTAATGGGGAGTCATAGTAAACACAGATAAAGAATTTTAATCTTGCTCCAGACTCCAGGGTAGACAGATCAAATTAACAGTTCTTGGTATTTCAGTGTGGAGGGGGAAAAGATCCCTTTTAATTTCACAAATAGAATATGAATGTGTCTGAGTATTTTACTTTTTTTTTTTTTTTTTGACAGGCAGAGTGGACAGTGAGAGAGAGAGACAGAGAGAAAGGTCTTCCTTTGCTGTTGGTTCACCCTCCAATGGCCGCCGCGGCCAGCGCGCTGCGGCCGGCGCACCGCGCTGATCCGATGGCAGGAGCCAGGAGCCAGGAGCCAGGTGCTTTTTCCTGATCTCCCATGGGGTGCAGGGTCCAAGCACCTGGGCCATCCTCCACTGCACTCCTGGGCCACAGTAGAGAGCTGGCCTGGAAGAGGGGCAACCGGGACAGAATCCGGCGCACCGACCGGGACTAGAACCCGGTGTGCCGGCGCCGCAAGGCAGAGGATTAGCCTAGTGAGCTGTGGCGCCGGCCATGTCTGAGTATTTTAAAGTAAGTCCCATAAGTATCTTTTTACCAAAGTTACTTAACTGTGTATCTCTAACAAATACAAGTTTTTAAAACATAAGCAAATTAATAGTTTCATATCAACATGTGTTCCCAACAGTCCTTAGTATAAATTAATATTAGTTCATATTCAATTTCCCCAGTTTTCTCACTTGTTTTTATTTTTATTTTTATTTTTTTTTGACAGGCAGAGTGGACAGTGAGAGAGAGACAGAGAGAGAAAGGTCTTCCTTTGCCGTTGGTTCACCCTCCAATGGCCGCCGCTGCAGCCGGCGCACCGCGCTGATCCGATGGCAGGAGCCAGGAGCCAGGTGCTTTTCCTGGTCTCCCATGGGGTGCAGGGCCCAAGCACCTGGGCCATCCTCCACTGCACTCCCTGGCCATAGCAGAGAGCTGGCCTGGAAGAGGGGCAACCGGGACAGAATCCGGCGCCCCGACCGGGACTAGAACCCGGTGTGCCGGCGCCGCAAGGTGGAGGATTAGCCTATTGAGCCACGGCGCCGGCCACTTGTTTTTATTTTTTACAATTGGTTCTTGAGTAAGGATCCAAAGTCCATAAGGCATATTTGTCCAATAAGTCTCTTAAGCCCCTTATTATTTAATGGTCCTTATCTATTTTTTCTTAATGCTTTTGATGTGTGGACAGAGTCATTTGCCCTACAGGATTTCCCAAAATCTGGATTGGTGGATGATTTCCTTGTGATATCCAGTGACATGGTTCTCTATCTCTATAAATTTTGTAAATGATTAGTTGGATATTACATTGTAGGCAAGGAGGTAGTTAGCAAGGAAGAGGTGAGGTCACCAGTCCCTCCCTGCAGCCCAGGCTATGCACTGCCAAAACCCCTTCCCTTTCTGTGAAACTCCTTCCAACATTTCACCACTTAAAAATGGCACCAGCCAAAAATAACCCACTGGGATGATGGTTGTATCCCTGTTACAACCCTTAGCTCATTATAAAATCATTTCAATAGAATAACTTACCATGGCTCCACATACCCACTCGCATCATGTACCTACATCATGATATATGCAAGTTCCCCCCACCCAAAAAAAGGCCAAGGAAATGAGCTCTACTCAAACACAGCACAAAGTCCACCCTTTATGAATATTCAATTTAACCCCACCCCAGACACCACCCTTATGCCAAAGGGATGGCACTGAACCTTGCTGAGTGTAGCTCTTGATGGAACATACATAAGCCTCAGCCATTCTTGCTCATTGCCCAAAAGATAGATAAACACTGGAATTTATTCTTTGCCCTTGAATCTCAATTGGGTCTGACATCCTATTGCCTTCATACCCCACCTCCCTACAGCCACCTGAAAGACCAGTTGCTCCAACACTTTTAAGACCAGTTCTAGGAATTCCCCTCTGCCTGCTGCCCTACCCTTACCCCCATCCTAGCCCTCCTAAAATAGAAAAAGGTCTGGCCCCTGGGTGTCAGGCCTTCTGCCACATGTTCCATCAATGTGCATGCCAGCAGTTGGTCACCCACCTCTATAAATTTATTTTCTCTGAATAAATTCGGTCTGGCTGTAAATTCATACACTGCCTCCTCTCTATTCTGCACCTCTTTTCCTAACATTTTTGGTGCCCCTTGTGAGGAGGCACCAATTCTGCGCCTCTTTACCTAACAGCTCTCTGTTCAGTATTCCTGCATTCCTTCTCAAGTATATGCTTTCTGTTTGCAATCAAATAACTCTTGCTTCTCTGCTGACCTTTACCTATGTCTCTTCCTCAAATTCCTTCTTGCCTCTGAGACAAGAACCTGGACCCAGCCAACCCACGATAGTTTCAAGTTCCTATCAGGTAAGGCAGAGCTGTTATGAACTGAATGTTCCCCCCACCCATATACTCCCCTTTGCTAAGTTTGTATGGGAAAATCTAACTCTCATTGTGGTTGTATTAGATGAGGCCTTTAGAAAGTGCTGTCATGAGGAGCCCTCAGGGCTTAGTGCCCTTTTAAAACAGACACTAAAGAGCCCCATCACCCTCTTTCTACAGCAAGAAGATGCAATGGGAAGTCAGCAGCAATTCTGCAACTCACAAGAGAGCTCTCACCAATACCAGATCCTGCTGGTACCATGATCTCAGACTTCCATCCTCAAGAGCAACCAGAAATAAATTGTTTCTTGTTTATAAGTTATTAGGTCTGTGAGACTGTGCTTTGTTACAGCAGCTCAAACCGACTGAGGCACGGTCTGCCTGGGTGGAGTGTGACAGAGAGAGCATGGCTTTGAAGGGCTTCAGAATGAGCCCTCCTCAGGCTCCTTAAATAAGAGGTGATAGCCAAAGGCTGTTGGCCATGATTTCTTACATTATGCTTCTTTTTTGCAAAGGGAAACATGATAACTCAATAGGTTACTGGGGCTGGTGCTGTGGCACAAGGGGGTAAAGCCCTGGCCTGCTGAGTCAGCATCCCATACAGATGCCGGTTCAAGTCCCAGCTGCTCCATTTCTGATCTAGTTCCCTACTAGCGTACTTAGGAAAGCAGCAGAGGAGGGCCCAAGTACTTGGGCCCTGCACCCATATGGGAGACCCGGAGGAAGCTCCTGGCTCCTGGCTTCAGCCTGGCCCAGCCCCAGTTGTTATGGTCATTTGGGGAGTAAACCAATGGATGGAAGACCACACTCTCTGTGTATCTCTACCTCTCTCTGTAATTCTGCCTTTCAAATAAATAAAAATAAATTAAAAAAGAGGTTATCATGAAGACTAGATATTTATAAAGCCCCGGTCTAGCATATAGTTGGTGCTGTATAAATGTTTAGTTCTCCTTTCCTCTTTTAGCCTCACATTCCTCTGCAGTCAACTGAGACTGGGTCAGTTAAGTTAGCATGGACACAGTCCACTGTTTATTTGCACTCTCTTACATAAGGGGTTTAAAAGTCATCTTAGGGCCCGGCATTATGGCATGGTGGATTAAGCCACCACCTGCAATGCTGGCAACCCATATGGCCACCAGTTCCAGTCCCAGCTGCTCTACTTCCAATTCAGCTCCCTGCTAATGCTCCTGAGAAAGCAGCAGAAGATGACAGAAGTATTTGGGCCCCTACCACCCATGTGGGAGACCTGGATTGAAGTCTGGGCTCCCAGCTTCCTCTTGACCCAGCTCTAACTATTACAGGCATTTGGGAAGTGAACCACAATAAGGAAGATATCTTTGTCTCTGTCTCTCTGCTTTTCAAATAAAATGAAAACAAATAAAATCTTTCTAAATAAAGATAAATAAATAAAATAAAATATGTCTGCCTCTAAGGCCATCTTTGTAGGAGACTCCATCAGAAAAGTTAGGAGGGGGCCGGCGCTGCGGCTCAATAGGCTAATCCTCCGCCTGCAGCACCGGCACCCCAGGTTCTAGTCCCAGTAGGGGTGCCGGATTCTGTCCTGGTTGCTCCTCTTCCAGTGCAGCTCTCTGCTGTGGCCCGGGAGTGCAGTGGTGTATGGCCCAAGTGCTTGGGCCCTGTACCCACGTGGGAGACCGGGAGAAGCACCTGGCTCTGGGCTTCAGATCAGCACGGTGCACCGGCCGCAGGGTGCCGGCCGCAGCATGCTGGCCTCAGCGGCCATTGGGGAGTGAACCAACGGAAAAAGGAAGACCTTTCTCTCTGTCTCTCTCTCTCTCACTGTCCACTCTGCCTGTCAAGAAAGGAAGGAAGGAAGGAAGGAAGGAAGGAAGGAAGGAAGGAAGGAAGGAAGGAAGGAAGGAAGAAAGGAAAAGAAAAGTTAGGAGGGAAGAGCAGGAATTGCAGACAATAATACTTTGGATGTTAGAGAGAAATCTCAAGAATAAAATGTGGAATAAAGGAAGAAATCAGACTCGTAAAGTTAAATGAAGGCAAAGCAATGAATGTTTCATCTTATAGAGTTAGCATTTTCCCAGCTGCACAAAGATAGCAGAGTCAGTATAACCAAATTCAGTTATATCAAGAAAGACACATCTGATCTTGACAAGTAGTTTCCTACTTCAAGGTCTTACCCTCAGTTTTGTTGGACATTTATTGCTTCATACTGTGTGATATACACATAGCATCATACGCCTAAGAGCACACAGAGTTTACACATTCCCACTCACATACACACATATATACTATGAATATACTTGATACTATAATTATAATACTGACAGTGTAATGCAGAAAATGTTAAGTACATAGTACCATATGACTATTATAGCTGAATATTATATATATATATATATTATTAGGTAGACTGGGTCCTTAAGATTCTTAAAAATCCCCAAGTCAAGTGTTATCTGTTGGTCTTCAGTCCTCTCAAGCACCACATTCACAAACTATTACAGATGACTAGAGACAAGCTTAAGTGCACAGAGGCATTGTAATAGAATTCTTCACTGACTTTCCCTGAATCAGAAAAAAGAAATCAGAATTTTAAAATGCCATGAGATAACAACACAGTCATCTTAGTGACAAATGTTAGGTCTCAAAACAGCACCTACCCTCCTTCCACATGAGCACACCAATGAACACATCTGAAACTATTTCTTGGTATTCATCAGAAAAAGAAAAAAAAGTGCAATGTGCAAATACCAAAGCTTTTAAGAAAAAGAGATTTGCTTTTTTCAAAGTTCATTTCGACGCTTGATACATTTTTGACACCTCATTTAAGGAGGTATAATTGGATGTGAGATAACTTTATCAGAATGCAATGACATAGTTAACCAAGATCCCACTTTCATAAAGAACAAGCATAAAGAACTTGCATTGATCCATTGAGAAATACATCTTCTTCCTCAAACAATAGGTTTGTGCCTAAGTAACAAATAGAAATCAGATCACTCACATTATGACATGTTCAGATAATCACTGAACAAAATTGCCGCAACCCTCATCAACATGAAGTGATGACTTCAATGTACCATCAGTAAAAGGAACTAAGCATGAATGTAAATATCTGCAAGGCCTCTGAGTGACATCCTACATCCTTGAATCTCTTCACATAAAGGTTTTCCCTTATGTGAAGAGATTCACATAAGGTTTTCAGCTGTGTGGATCATGCAGTTTTTATTGATCATGACTACCCAAATTTGCTGCTGTACTATGAAATCACCCATAACAAACATATAAAAAAATCAGTATGACTGTATGCCAACAAAACTTTGTTTTCAAAGCAAGAGGCTGGCTGGATGTGGCCCATGGAGCATAGTATGATAAATGTTGTTTTACACAGGGGCCAGCGCTGTGGTGTAGTGGGCTAAGCCTCTGCCTGTGGTGCCGGTATCCCATATGGATGCCAGTTCATGTCCTGGCTGCTCCACTTCTGATACAACTCTCTGCTTATGGCCCAGGAAAGCAGTAAAAGATGCCCCATGTCCTTGGGCCCCTTCTCCTGCATTGGAGACCTGGAGGAAGCTCTTGGCTTCTGGTTTAGGACTAGCCCAGCTCCAGCTGTTGCAGCCATTGGGGAGTGAACCAGCAGATGGAAGATCTCTCTCTCTGTCTCTCCCTCTGTGTCTGTAGCTCTGCCTCTCAAATAAATAAATAAATCTTAAAAAATTTTTTTTGCATAACTTTCTGTATTTATTTGCCTACTTGAAGTGAAATCTCTTCTTTAATATGCACTCTCACTCAAGAAGAATAAAAGCAAAAAGAGCAGAACAATAATATACATAATTGATCTGGGATAAATGGGTACCTTATCAATTTTTAAGATTATATTATTTAAGAAATTTAATGTTTTTACTTGAGAGACAGAGTTGCTATTCTTGCTCCCCAAATTATGGCAACCAGCCAGAGTTAGGAGTCAGGAACACCACCCAGGTGTATAACTTGGGTGGCAGGAACCGATTATTTGAGTCCTCACCCCTACCTCCTAGGTCTGCATGGAAAACAAGTTTGGAGTCAGGAGCCAGAGCCCAGAAACAGACCCAGGTACTCTAATGTGGGATGTAGGCATTTAAACTGCTAGGGGAATGACTGTTCCCTTTTTAGGGGAGTGGGTTATAAAAACACAATTTAGATTTTAGTTTCAAGAAGTTGGGGCCGGTACTGTGGCTCACTTGGTTAATCCTCCACCTGTGGCACCGGCATCCCATATGGGTGTCGGTTCTGGTCCCAGTTGCTCCTCTTCCAGTCCAGCTCTCTGCTGTGGCCCGGGAGGGCAGTGGAGGATGGCCCAAGTGCTTGGGCCCCTGCACCGCGTGGTAGACCAGGAGGAGGCGCCTGGTACCTGGCTGCGGACTGGCGTAGCTCTGGCCATGGTGGCCATTTTGGGGGGTGAACCAGCGGAAGGAGGACCTTTCTCTCTGTCTCACTGTCTAACTCTGTCAAATAAAAAAAAAAAAAAAGAAGTTATACACGTGTTGAAACTGAACTTGGATCCATTTTTCTTGATGTATCTCAGTGGGTAGCTTTTCTACTCTGAATATTTGCATTCAGTTTGTAACTTTGGATTTATAATACCAAACAGGTTTGTTCCTGAGTTAATGGAATCAAAGACTGGTTTATTTTGTGTGCATTTGATAGAATCAATGCCATGTGATGAAAAATTTTCTTATGTGTTCAGTTCTGAGATAGTAGCCACTTGCCTGGTGGATTTGGCTCTAATGCAGGCTGATATAATTTATTTTAATTTTTTTGACAGGCAGAGTTAGACAGTGAGAAAGAGAGAGAGAGACAGAGAGAAAGGTCTTCCTTCCGTTGGTTCACCCCCAAATGGCCGTTATGGTCAGCGCGATGCTGCGACAGAATCCGGCACCCCAACTGGGACTAGAACCCAGGGTGCTGGCGCCACAAGTGGAGGATTAGCCAAGTACGCCTCAGCGCCGGCAAAGCAGGCTTATAAAATTTGAGAACAGATTTTTACCTTTGTCTTCCATTGTGATTGTGAACTTTCACAAACAAAGGTGCGCCATTATGCACAATAATGACAAAGGACATAATATAATATAAATATAAAGGAGCTACTTGTCCTTGTGTTCCATTTTTGTTTCAAAAGTCCACGGAAAGGCCAGCGCCGTGGCTTACTAGGCTAATCCTCTGCCCGCGGTGCTGGTACTCTGGGTTCTAGTCCCGGTTGCTCCTCTTCCAGTCCAGCTCTCTGCTGTGGCCCGGGAAGGCAGTGGAGGATGGCCCAGATCCTTGGGTCCTGACCCTGCATGGGAGACCAGTAGGAAGCACCTGACTCCTGGCTTCGGATCGGCGCAGCGCGCTGACCATAATGGGGGGTGAACAAGCGGAAAAGGAAAACCTTTCTCTCTCTCTCTCTCTCTCTCTCTCTCACTGTCTAACTCTGCCTGTCAAAAAAAGTCCACGGAAGGGCGATCTAGTCAGTGCTGAGTCAAACAGGTAGCACCAATCTCAGCTGTGATGAAGTGGTATTTAGTGTAGAACAATGGTTCTCAGCCACAGATGATTGTGCTCTGCAGGGGACAAATGGTTATGTCTGCCAGAATTATCTGGAGACATTCTTGGTTTGCAACTAGGGTAATGCTGCTGGCATCTAGTGAGTAGAGGCCAGGCATGCTGCTAAACATCCTACAATCCACAGCATTCCTACAACAAGCAATTATGTTTCCAAATGTCAATAATGAGATAGGTAAGAAATCCCATCCCAAACCTCTTGTCTCATGAAATCACACTTTGGTACCTAGGAGCTCAGAAATACCTGAGTAGGTAATGTGTAGTCTCTTCCAATATCTGCTCTCAGTAGGGAACACCTCTAGGGTGCTGCATCTACCCCTTTATAATCCTATGCCCTACAAGCATCATGCCAGCTGGGGAAGGAGCAGGAGCATACATACATAAGACTCTTCATAATAGTGGGAATAGTGGGACTGAAGGGAGGTGTAAAATTCTGTTCGTTATCTCTGTTTGAAGGGAGCCAGACAAATTTATCTTCTGGAGGGTTTAGAGTATGATCTTTCATCTCCCACAGGTTTAAAGGATCCCCTGCATCATGGCCTAGAGTCTCCCCAGGTTCCCAAAGTCCAAGTGCTAGTGGGGGAAGGGGAGAGGAAGAGGGGAAAGGGGGAGGGGAGGGTGGAGAGTGAAAGGGAGGGAGAAGCAGAGAGAGAGACAGAGATTGATTGTGTTTCTGGTGGGCAAGGACAAAGTTAGCAGGAAGTGTCAGCCCAAATATCGCCTCAGGCCAAACTGGATCAATAGCAACCCAGAGCTGGACAAGACCTAGGTCTGGAGAAATCCCCAGATATCCAAAAACTACTACAGATTTTCAAAGCATCTGGGACCCAAGACATGGCTCCAGGCTCCTCCTAAGTTACTTCTGGAGATCCTAATATGGGTCTACATTCCAAGGTAGAGATTTGCAGAAAGGACTCTGAATACAAAAACATCAGTAGGCTATGGGCCCAGTTCTCCTCTGACCCTATTGTACATACCACCACTAAATAACCAACACTTCCTATCTTTATGATAGATAAACAGTAGGCTACTGTTTATTACTTGGTATTTACATTCAGGCATGTATTAGCCAATTACGAACTGGCTAGTCTATAGGCATGGCTTGCCGAAAGCAACAGAAATGTTTTACAGACATGACTTGAAATGAATTGTCGTCAGTGAACTTCTATTTAGGTGCAAAGGGGGAAATTACTATTTCTAGGAATTGTTGAAAATCTTGGGCTTCTAGGCTAATTCATCTAGTTATATTTCCATATATAATCTTTGCTTAAAGCATGGCACAATAGGGTCACAACAAGGATATTTAAAATAATAAATTTCTAGATCCCTCAACTGAATTTGCTTAAATGACAAATGAATATATTTATCACCTTAAAGAAAATTATTAAACATTCTCAAACACATACACATAGACACATGCCTTATATTCAGAGACATTATGTATCTTAAAGTAACATTTTCAGTCTGGATGCACATTTCAAGACCACCCTAAACTACTTTGCAAATTATGAAATGTGTTGAAAGTGTTCATTTTTATTGTTATAAAATAGTCTCTATGATGAACAGAAAATTCATCTGTAAGAAAATAATCTTTGGTCTGCTCAAATGAATTATGAAAACTCAAGTTGTGAAATTATGTCTTGCCACAGATTATGATCCTTTGTGATGCTGCAAGATGCCAGCCAAAGACTGCTGCCCACTATCTTTGGCACACCTGCAACTGATTTGCAATATTTGATTAGAATGCTTTGACCCAGTCTCAAGCTCAAGTGTATATCAGAATTACCCAGAATGCTTATTAAAATACAAGATATTGGGTTCCCAAGCCCTGCTGTTTTTGTTCCTTAGATCTGGGATGGGGCTAAAGAATTTGCATTCTAACAAGTTGCCAGGTGATGGTGAGTCTGTTGATAATGGAGCTTCCATACTGTTTTCTGTTATAGTTGCATCATTCTGAACTCCCACCAACAGTGAAAAAGAGTTTCAATTTCCCTACATCTTTGGATATACTTGTTTACTTTTTAAAAAATTATTATTTTTCTGACAGGTGTGAAGTGGGAGTCTCATTGTGAGTACAACTCACAATGGCCAAAATGTAGAAACCCCTATGCATCTATTGGCAGATGAATTAAGAAAACGTGATGTACATATACAGTGGCTTATTGTTCAGCCTTTAAAAATGTGAAAATTCTGTAGAATGCACTAACATGGATGAATCTTGAGGACATTATTCTGGGTGAAATAAGCCTGTCACAAAGAGTCAAATACAACCGTGTGATTCTGCTTATCTGAGGTATCTAAAATAGTACAATTCAGAGGATCAAGGAGTGGAATGGTGGTTGCTAAGAGCTAGGGAAAGGAGGTTATGGAGAGTTACTAATTAACGGACATAAAGTTACAATCAAGTAAGATGAATAAGCCCTAGGGATCTGCTGTGCATCACAGGACAACAAAAATGTAGTGAATAGGTAGATTTTACATTAAATATTCTTATAACAATAAATAAGAGAATAAGTTCTAGAGCTCTGATGTACAACATTGGACCTATAGATCACAATACTGTATTAAACACTTTAAAAATCTCTTTAGAGGGTAGATCTCATATTAAATGTTCTTGTTCCAATTAAAAAATAAAGATAAAAAGGTAAAAAGCAAATATTTGAGACTTTCTGGGCTATAGGGTTTCTACTACAACTACCCAACTCTGAAAGCAGTCACAGAAAATATGTAAAGAAGGGGATACTGTTGTGTTCCAGCAAACCTTTACTTCTAAAATAGGCAAGCATGGAATGTGGCCAGTGGCTGTAGTTTGCCCACTCTGAGCTATTGGAAAATGTGTTCTTTGGTGGGATCTTTCATCACATCTTCTTATCATGCTACACTGGACTCTAGCCACAACAGTCACCATATGATGCCAACCATGTCTATGTTGTTCCCTGGGGTATGTCCACGTGTGTGTGTGTGCACATGTGTGTGTGTGCTTTTGCTACTTGTGACAAGACAGTATCAGGTGAGGAAGGCAGGAAAGGCTAATGAGAAAGTAAAAAGAGCATTCACAGGAGGAAAGTATTTTAACTTACACCAGTGATTCCAGGAACTAAAAAGGACTGAAAGCATTTTTAACTCCTTCCCTATCTTCCAACTCTTAATTCACACTCCTCTCCAGGAAAGCAGTCTTTTGGGTTTTACTGCATTGAGGACCTTCCCAAAGATTCAGTTTTTTAAACATCCTGAAGAGCTTATTTCAAGTAATATATGCCCCTAAAGCAGGAGGAAAAGTGACTCCAAAAATAAAACAAGAAGAACATTTAATGGGAAATAAAAGGAGGCTGTGGAGTTTTCTGTTACTGATGTTATCTTTGCAATATATCTGAAACCCTTCAGTGTTTCTGAGTTTCATCTCTGATCTTTCAAGAAAAAAGGCAATTTCAGTTCCTCGCTAGTTTTTATCCTTCCATTCAAACAGATAAACCAAAAAATATTTTATAGACACCACGTATTTTTAGTTCACCCATAGGCCCTAAATCCACTGGGTACGAAGTCATACTTCAGTTTCTACAGTTCTATTAGAATTATAAAGGGAAGGACAGGAATGAGGTAATCAAATGAATTATTCATTTATGTGACCACAGAGTCACTTACATAAGTGCACTGTCTCCCCAAGTAAGTATCCCTCATTTTAAAAATGTTAAAATGTTGTGATCATTTTTCATTATTTGTCATTTAAATGAAAAGTACCAATGTAATCTTCATGTTAGAGGGTCAACTCAACAGCAAGATGAGGGTCAAAAAAAATTAATAAATGAGAAGAAAACCCGGAGCTAAGTACAACTCTACAATTCCCTTTTTAATGTTACTATCTCATGTTAAATTTCATATTCTACAAACATATGCTGTATAATGTCTTCCTGTATTTTCAGTTCAAAATGAATAATAATACTCCCTGCACAGCAGTTTCCTTTTTCTCTTTGACAGGAAAAGCTGCACAGTTTATTATAAGGGTTTCCAGATACCTAAATCTGACAGACACTTTTAGTAGCAGCAATTGCAATAAAGACTATAGAATCCTGAGTAATCAAGGTGGTTTTCAGAAAAAGCAGAAGCTTTATGAAATTAGACATAATTACATTTATTACAATGTAATTAAGACCATACAATGCATAAAAAAAGTTTAAATGTTCAAGCATGACCCAGGTCTGAAAAATCACATGGGAAACACTTTGGAGCTCAATATTACTCAAAGACATGAATAGATGCTGGATTCTTTTTAATCACACTATATGTGACTTGCACACAAGATTTGCAGAACAAATAAGGAAATTCCACATGTCAAGGTGTATAGAATAAATATAACTTACCTGTTGTCCTTCAGGGCAGCAGTTCCTGGTTCCGGGTCCATTAGAGATTAAGCACTTCTGGCAGCTCCTTGTCTTGCTTGTCCATTTTGGTATCATGGTTGTCTTTCGTTTTGTTCTGAAAATCAAAATCCTTCAGGGGAAATCTTCCTGTAGATTGTTCTTCAATGACATTAGCACAGTTGAGCTTTGGTCCAACAGGAACATACTCAATGGCAAAGCCCAGAGAGAGGGACTGCTATATATAAATGTAGCTCACCTTCTGTGCTTTGGATATTGGAACATTTTTAATAAGTAATATCCTTTTTCTTCATTATAACTGGGATTTTAGTTCTAAGGGGAAATCACATTAAAAGTAGGTTACCATATATCATTGTTCGTGCCTACTGTATAGAATCGCCAATCTTATTCTCCAAGTATGCAACCCAATATTTTCTTTATTTTTGCATTTAAAAATCATTTTCTTGTTCCAATTCAAATTTTATAAATTATCATAGCTTTTATTTTTCATATATGTGTCTCCTTAGGATAGATCATTGAGTTAATTGATCTGTCAAGTGTTAAATTCCATGTGGTTTGTGTTTCACAGTTGACTATTGATTCCTAACTTCAGTTTTGAGGCACCAAAGGACTGACCCCAATTATATCAAGGAATGTCTCAAAGCCCTAAGTTCATTTATTTTCTCCTAATTGAACTGTATGTACACTTATATAGCACAGAGTACTTTGAGAGAGAAGGGATGAGGGAGCTTTGCAAAATTCAAGCTGCGTGCTGACATAATCTAAAGAAACTGCAATCACATCTATAGAGTTGAATGCACTGATTCTCAGATCAGTACATTTTTTAAAGTTCTTTTTAAAAATGTCAGCAGAATATATAAACAATTGGCCTGTACTCTTCAAAAATATAAATACCATAAAAGGCATTTTTAAAAGGAATCAAGTGTTTAGCCTACCATTTGAGAGACCCGCATCCCACATCAGAGTGCCAGGTTCAATTCACTGCTCTGCTTCCTAACTCCAGCTTACTGCCAATACAGACCTAGGGAGGTAGTTAGTGGTGATGGCTCAAGTACCTGGGTCCCTGCTATGCATGTGAGAGACCTGGACTGAGTTCCTGGCTTATGGCTTTGACCCAGCCCAGTTCCAATCATTGTTGGTATTTGAGAAGTAAACCAGTATATGGGAATTTTCTCTCCCTTCCCGCCCCCTCTCTCCCTTATAAATAACTATTTTAAAAAGGAATTAAAAATGGTGTTGTCGTCCCATCTGAGAGGTGCCATATTAAACCAATGTCTGTTAAACTGTAAAACTGGATTATGAAAAGAGTTTTTGCATTCAGGGTATCCTAAATGTAACTCACTCTGTATTAGACTGTGTGGTTCTAACTTTCCTCCTAATTTAAGAGTTAGTTTGAAGTATCTATAGAGTATATAACATTAAAAATAATGAGAGGGTGCTATCTTGCAGGTGCCATTAAAAACTATATTTGAAATGTATGCCAACATCAGTTGTCTCCTTATAATCACTGAATGATAATGGAAGAATTATCAACTAGTACCCAAAGTTTAAATCATTTAAAGACTCAACTTTAACGGTGGTTATAAAGAATAGCACGTGTGGGGCCATCGCCGTGGCTTACTAGGTTAATCCTTCGCCTGAGGTGCCTGCATCCCATATGGGCGCGCGATCTAGTCCTGGTTGCTCCTCTTCCAGTCCAGCTCTCTGCTGTGACTGAAGCACCTGGCTCCTGGCTTCAGATCAGCACAGCTCCAGCCCCTATGGCCATTTGGAGAGTGAATCAATGGAAAGAAGACCTTTCTCTCTCTCTCTTTCTGTCTCTCTCTCTCTGTAACTCTGTCAAATAAATAAATAAAATCTTTAAAAAAATAATAAAGAATACCATGTCACAAGATACAGCTTTTCAAATGATTTTTTTTTTTGGAAGATAAAATACTGCTCTCTTCAAAAGAGAGTAGAAATAATGGATAGAAAGAGTTAAAGTGACAGAACTACTTTGCAGTACAGTTTGTTTAGAATGGTACCTTTCATGAAATAACAAAGGCATCATTGTGAAAAGAGCCACTAACTTAACAGATCGGTGATACAACTTGCTTTGAAAGACTTAAATTCAGAAAATCTGAAATAATGAGTTAGCCACCTCTGGATTTTGTATTTGTTTTCTTCAGATATTATTTACAACAAAGTTGAGTTAGGAACTAATAGAGCATTTCTCAAAAGGAATTTCAATTGGAAAGAACTAGAATTGCAGCTATTTTAGACTAAATGTTGGTTTCATGGGTCTGCTTGTTAGATAATTCAGTAATGTTTCAAGGTTTATTATTGATAGGAAAATATTGATTTGGGATAAGTTTTTTAAATTTAGGATTGTAACAGTTAAGTATATTTAAAATTTGCGTACTTATATTTGATTTTTAATTGCTTCTATCTTCTCCAAATATCATACTAAAATTTTAATGAAATGGTGTTTAAAGCTTCCATATTAAAGAAAACTGAAGTCAAAAATGGTAAGTAAAATGACTAGATCTCTCGTAGACCCTGGGTGTGGAAAATAATATTAAAGATATTATTGAAGCAACTAGCAAAATTTGAATATGTATGCTAGGTAGTAACATTACATCAATGTTGAATTTTCTGATTTTGATCATTCTGGTTATGTCAGAGAATATAATCTGTCATTAGCAATACATACAGAAGTATTTAGGGAAAAGGTGATACAACTTGCTCTCAAATGGTTCAGCACATGTGTGTATGCGTGTGCATGTGCATGAAGACAAATATACAGTGAGCCTTCTGTATCTGTGGGTTCCATATCCATGAATTCAACCAACCGCAGATCAAACATATATACAAAAAAGGCCTTTTTGTTGCCATTATTTCCTAAATAATTAAATATAACAACTATTCACTAGTCATTAGATTTTTAAGTATTATAAGTAACACAGAGGGGCCAGCGCCGTGGCTCACTTGGTTAATCCTCCACCTGCGGTGCCGGCAACCATATGGGTGCCAATTCTAGTCCTGGTTGCTCCTCTTCCAGTCCAGCTCTCAGCTGTGGCCCGGGAAGGCAGTGGAGGATGGCTCTTGGAGACCAAGAGGAAGCATCTGGCTCCTGGCTTCAGATCGGCGTAATTCCAGCCGTAGCAGCCATTGGGGGTGAACCAAAGGAAGGAAGACCTTTCTCTCTCCCTCTCTCTCTCTCTCACTGTCTAACTCTATATGTCAAATAAATTTTAAAAAATAAGTAACACAGAGATTATTGAAAGTGTATAGGAGGATGTATGAAACTTTTATGCAAATACTGTGCCACTATACACATACTAAAATGCTTGGGGCCGGTATGTAACAGGTAAAGCCACCGCCTGCGGTGCCAACATCACATATGGGGGCCAGTTCAAGTCCCAGTTGCTCCACTTCTGATCCAGCTCTCTGCCTAGCAAAGCAGTGGAGGATGGCCCAAGTCCTTGGACACCTGCACCTATGTGGGAGACCTAGAAGAAGCTCCAGGATCCTGGCTTCGTATTGGCCTAGCTCCATCCATTGCAGCCGTTTGGAGAGTGAGGCAGTGAATGAAAGACCTTTCTCTTTTTCTCTCTCTCTGCCTCTCTACTCTGTAACTCTGCCATTCAAATAAATAAATAAATCTTAAAAAAATGTTTGATCATCCATAGATTTTTGTCTGAGGGAGACCCTGGAACCAGTCTCCCTTGGATACTGAGTGGTAAGACAGACAGAAATAAGAAGAGGTACAGAGAGAGAAAGGAGAAGCAATTGTGACAAAATGTTAACAACTGGTTAATCTAAATGAAGGATATGTATGAGTTCATTATACTATTCTCTGAACATTTTACTTTTTTCAAAAAATAAGATTTTAAAATAACTATCTATTTATTTATATTTGTTTGAAAGGTAGAGAGAAAGCCTTCCATCTGCTGATTCACTACCTAAATGCCTGAAAAACCAGATGCAGTCCAAAACCAGGAGCCAGTAACTCATTCCAAGTCTCCCACTTGGTTGGCAGGGACCCAGCTACTTGAGGCACCATCTGTTGCCTCCCAGGATGGCATTATCAGGGACTCAGAATTGAGAGCAGAGCCAGGACTAGAACTCAAGTCATTCTGATAGTGACATGGGCATCCAGAGCACTGTCTTAACTCAAAAACAAGTTTATTAAACATCTGTACAATTGATAGTTATTTCTGATAGAACATTACTAATTGTTACCACATATATCTGTATTATCTGTATTTACATTCAATATATTTTTTTCCTCCACCATGATTATAAAAATGTGAAGCATTTTTCCATTAGATGAGCCAAGCTCTCAAAAGGCCAAGTCAATAATGCAAAGTCAGGGCCACTTCTTGGTGTTACACACAGAACCACAGACTCACACTTCTACCCAGAAAATATGTAAGAAAGGCTTACTGAGGTCATGAATGGTTTTTGTGAACATTATTGCGGTGATGGAGATTTCTATAATCATGAGGATGATTCTCCAACTAAGAAGACAAAGTTATGTAACCATATTCATTATAAAATCTTTGCCTTCTCTCTTTACTCTCAAATGGTTCAGCATATGTGTCTGTTTGTGTGGGGTGTGTGTGTTTGTGAGATAGACAGTATGAACGCACATATACAGTCAGATTTCTGTATCTGTGGGTTCTACATCCTTGATTTCAACCAACTACAGATTGAACATATCAGGACAGATAGCAGAACATATCAGAATAGATTGAACAGCTATCAGAAGAGTAGTAGATGCTCCTTCTGGAATGTTAGCAGCCCAGCAGAAAAGACTGAAAATGCTATCAATGGGAGTTTCCCAAAGTAGCAACCAGAATATCCACCAACCTTCCTTACCCATTGGTTGAGTGTTGCTATCCTGCTAAAGGCTGAGGGGCTGAATGAGGCTTCAGATAGGTTCCCAGGTAAATATAGAATTTGCTTCAAATGTTGTAAGCACAGGAATGAAGTCAAACCAACTGTCTACAGTAGCAGCAGCTAAAATCAGAGGTGAGTCAACAGACTGATGTGAAAAGCCAAAAGTGTCTTCCAGAGGCCACTTTCAAGGGATTTATCCAGTGCTTCCCTTATCCCCACCTCCCTCCACTCCTCATGAGCTCCTCCCTCAAGGAGAACTATTGGTTCATCCCATCAGGCAGGCAGGGTCTTCATTGCCCCGTTTCACTGGTTGGCTAGGTCACTGTGTGCCCAAAGCAGAAACCTCAGCTAGATGTTCCCTCTTCAACCTAACTCAGGATCAGCTGGCTGCCTATCCCACTCTTTTACTCCTCTGCTTAGGCATGACAAGCACCATACTTGCAGGCCTTCAGGTGGCAGGAACACCAGACAAGGTTTGCTGAAGAGAACTTCCATGCTCTTTCTCTGATCTGGAAAAGCGGTAAGATTAGCCAGGTAGCTCTGTACCATGGGCAAAGATGTTTTTAATTGAGTGGGAGAGAGTAGAAGCTGAGATCTTTGATTTTAATGGGTGGATAAAGTACAAAACAGACTGAGAATTCATCAGAATAAGATGTATAAAAATGGGGCCGGTGCTGTGGCGTAGTAGGTAAAGCCACTGCCTACAGTGCCAGCATCTCATATGGGCACCAGTTCAAGTTCCGGCCACTCCACTTCTGATCCAGCTCTCTGTTATGGCCTGGGAAAGCAACAGAAGATGGCCCAGCACCCTCATGGAGACCCAGAGGAAGCTCCTGGCTCCTGGCTTCAGATCGCCACAGCTCTAGCTGCTGAGGCCAACTGGGGAGTGAATCAGCGGATGGAAGACCTCTCTTTCTGCCTCTCCTTCTCTCTCTGTGTAACTCTGACTTTCAAATAAATAAATAAATCTTAAAAAAAAAAAGATGTATAAAAACAGCAAATGTTTATATTAAGAGATGTGGAACAGGAAATAAATTTAGTTAATATCTTTTTAATGGAAAGGATACTGAAATAAGGACAAGAGGTTATTAATGTTTATCAGAAAGGTTTGAAAATTTAATCTCATCAATTTTAAAAGAGAGAACTACACTTAGATATACTGTAGTACCCAAAGAAGAGAGGGTCATAAATGCAGCCAGGGAGAAAAGATACATTATCTACCAAGTCATAAAACTTGGACTGGTAGTTGGTTTTTTCTGGAAACATGGGAAGAGTGCTTAGGTTTTTCCATGTACAAAATCAAGTCATCTGCAAACATCTGTATTTTTACTTCTTCCTTCCCAATTTTGATGCTATTTCTTTCTCTTCCCTAATCGTTCTTGCTAGTAATTCAAATACTATGTTGAGTAAGAGAGATGAAAGTGCACATTCTTGTCTTGTTCCAGATCTCAGGGGAAATGCTTCAGCTTTTCCCCATTCAGTATGATACTGACTGTGGGTCTGCCATACATAGTCTTTATCACTGTGAGGTATGTTCCATCTATATCCAATTTGTTGAGAGTTTTTATCATTAATGAGTACTGAATATTACCAATGCTTTTTTTCTATATCTTTTGAGATGGCTATATGATTTTTGTCCTTCATTGTTAATGTAATGTATCATATTTCTGTATTTATGAATTTCAAATCATTCTTGAATCCCTCAGATAAATCCCATTAGATCATGCTGTGTGATCTTTTTCATTCAGTGTCATTCAGTGTTAGTTCAAGTTTGCTAATATTTTTTTGAGAGTTTTTTTTTTTTTTTTTTTTTTTGACAGGCAGAGTGGACAGTGAGAGAGAGAGACAGAGAGAAAGGTCTTCCTTTGCCGTTGGTTCACCCTCCAATGGCCGCCGCGGCCGGCGCGCTGCGGCCGGCGCACCGCGCTGATCCGATGGCAGGAGCCAGGAGCCAGGTGCTTTTCCTGGTCTCCCATGGGGTGCAGGGCCCAAGCACCTGGGCCATCCTCCACTGCACTCCTGGGCCACAGCAGAGGGCTGGCCTGGAAGAGGGGCAACCGGGACAGAATCCGGCGCCCCGACCGGGACTAGAACCCGGTGTGCCGGCGCCGCTAGGCGGAGGATTAGCCTAGTGAGCCGCGGCGCCGGCCATTTTTTTGAGAGTTTTTAGATCAAAACTTCAGTCACAAATTAATGTTGAAGGGGAAATGTTGATAACCCTGATTTGATCAGTATACCTTGTATACACTTATTGAAATGTCACATTGTTAATTTATTGTTTTTAAAAGATTTATTTATTTGAAAGTCAGAGTTACAGAGAGGCAGAGGCAGAGAGAGAGAGAGAAAGCAGTCTTCCATCCACTGGTTCACTCCCAAAATGGCTGTAACGGACTGAGTTGAGCTGATACAAAGCCAGGAGCCAGGAGCTTCTTCCAGTCTCACATGTGGGTGCAGGGGCCCAAGGACTTGGGCCATCTTCCACTGCCCTCCCAGGCCATAGAAGAGAGCTGGATTGGAAGTGGAGCAGCCGGGACTTGGCCTGGCGCCCATATGGGATGCCGGGGCTGCAGGCAGCAGCTTTACCTGTTATGCCACAGTGCAGGCCCCACATTGTTAATTTAAAAAATAAATAATACACTAAAAAATAAAGGGACTTAAGCAAAGTTTTATGAATGACCTTGGTTTTGGTAAAGGCTTCACAGGTACATGTATTTTAAAATATCAACTTGCATATTTTAAAAATATACAGTTCATTTTATGTCAGTTATATGTCAATAAAATCATTTTAAATTTTTAAAAAAATGAAAGAGAAAAAAGTAGGATGATACCTTCAAAAAGAAAATACAGGCCAACACAGAATTCAATACTCAGTAAAAATATTTCAAAATGCAAGGTGAAATGTGACATTTTCAGACCAATAAAAGCTAAAAGAGCTTAAGATCAGGCATTTTTATTTTGATATCATGCCTTACATGTATATACCCGTATGTCATATTAAGAGGAAGAGACAGACAGACAGACAAAATTGCCTGTATTTACTGCCAACAATTTTTTCCTATTGCATCTTCTTAAGAATATGTTTAGGAAGAAAGGAAATGATTCCAGCAAGGTAGATCTGAAATGTAAGAAGAAACTGTGACAAGGAAAATGGAAAAAATGTGTAAAATTTTAAATAAATATTCACAATGTAAATAATAAAAAATAAAAAATTCAAAATAAATTCACTATCCTGGACAACAAAGTATATAACTTGAATACATGACTAAATTTAAAGTATTTAAAAATGACTCTGTTACTGTTTGGGAACAGGTAAATATATCGATGTACTTTTTCTCTTTTAAATGTTATTTATTACTTGGAAGGCAAAGAGACAGAGACAGATAGAAAGAGATCTTCCATCTGCTGGTTCACTCCCCAGAACAACCAAGGTTAGGCAAGGTCAAAGCCAGAAGCCTAGAACTCAATCCAGTTCTCCCATGATGGTGGTAGGGAACAATTACTTTAGCACCTCATATCAAAGTGCCTGAATTCATATCCTGGCTCTTCATCCAGTTTCAGCTTCCTGCTAATGTGCACCCTGGAGGCATCAAGTGATAACTCAAGTAGTTGAGTTTCTGCCATTTATGTGGAGACCTAGGCTCCCAGTTCCAGGCTCCCAGCTTAGCGCTATGTCCACCCCAGTCACTGATGGCATTTGGAAAGTGAACTTGGATGCCCCCCTCCTCTTTCTCACTCACTCTCTCTCTCTCTTCATCTCAAATAAGTAAAAATTTAACTATTTGATTAAATAGTGGTTTCAATTTCCAGCATATTTTCTAAAAGAAAATAAGTTTTTTTTTAAAGAAGAAAGATATTTGTAGACAGGTAAAATTAGGACAGGGTAAAAATTAAAACAAAACATGAAAGGAGCAGGAAAAACCATTTTTTAAAAAAACAAACACAAAGTAAAAACTAAAGTGTTAGTAATAAATCAAAATATATAAGTAATCACCATAAATATAAATTAACTCTTTAGGTAATAAATGGTATCAGGCTAAGTGTATTTTTAAATATTATCAGATGTTTAAATCAATTATTCATACTTATGAGATCTGTGTGCTTGGACAATGAGAATTATGGACCCAGCAATCTTAATAAGGAAAGGTGTGGTCAAGTCAGATCTTGCACATTATTGAATCTATTTCTTTCTTTGGAGAATTTGACTAGATTTGTAAACTAGAAACTGACATGTATATAGATATTTGAAAGTCTAGTAGAAGGAAAAAAGAGAGATGACTGATGAGCAAATGGAGTATGGTGGTGATAGTGCTTCAAAAATGGACCTAACTTTGCTAAACTTGGCCTTTCTGAAAGGATACCACACTTGAAAACTTGAACTTTAGTCCTTTTATTCTAATTATACATACGTGGGAAAAGGCTGGTGTTTGTTTTGTCCCAGCTATGACTCCTAATAAACAGGCTCCAGAAAAGACAGGTGAGGTGGCCAAAGATAGAACACAGGGGTATATGAAAATGCCCAGTAGAAGGGCAAAACCGGACTTACTCCCAGTGGAACCTTCCCCAGCTGGGGTTCAGAGCAGCAGCTGACTGTCCTGGTGGAGCCAGGGGGATTTCAGAAACTGACATCTGAGATTATGAGGATGCTGCAGGGTTCTCTTGTTTTAGATCAGGATTTTCAAGGATTTCCATATGCTTTAGCTTTAAAAAAATAGTCATTCTGTATTAAGTTGACAAGTTTCCATAAATCACACCATAATTCTATCATGATACCCATCAGGGATCTTGAGAGGAAAGGTTCCTTGACTGAGGAAGGATCCAAGACCATTGTCTGCATTCAACAGGTCCCAAATGTAGAAAACTGCAGGGGTTTGAGCTTATAGTGCTTATGAATGCAGACTCAGTGAACAGGAAATTTGGAAAACCAGAAGTTTCTCTGTGTTTTAGTTTTCTCATCAATAAAATGGGAATTGTCATCTCTAACTATCATACTAAATATACTAATTCAACATAAAGCAGGAGAACCAATAGGAATTTATTACTATGCTCTCTGGTAATTAAAATTACATTAGTAATAAGTTATTATAATAATAATTATTATTAATGAGTACTTGAACTGGTGCATCTGGGGATTCCTATATGCACCCAGAAGGAGAGGTCTAGGTGGTAAAACTGAAATAACTACACAAATTGAGGCCCAAACATCTTTTCGACAGGGCTCTATTCTCAAAATATTAATTTATAGGGAAAAAGTGTTTTCTGAGAAACAAACACTTGAGCTTTAGGGGTCACATGGAATAAGAGAAATCAGGAGCCCCAGGAAGAAGGAATGATAGCAGAGGAAAGGTTTAAAGGCAGCTCAGCATCACCTGAGTGTCCAAGGCTAACTGTTGGTTAGATTGGAGTTAGAATTAAGCTGTCAAGTTTTGGCAAACTTGGCAGCATTACTATGAGCCAAAAAAACAGTTATCAAGCAAGAGCACACATATTTCATAAAACCATCCTTTGTCGTTCGGAAACTCCCATATAGAATGAACTGCCAGTGTAGCAAAGTCCTGAAATCCTGTTACCTAGTAGGTCTTAGATGGTGGGTGTATTTGATAAATAGGTTCCTGGTTACATTAAAGAATAGAAAACAATTTTCTGGCCAGTGCTGATAAGAGCCACTTCATTCTCTACTGCAATTATCAGGATAAACCAGAGTGTTTTGTTTCTCGTGATCAAGGCATTAGTTGCATATACTACACTTAAAAAGCATTTGCTCTTATCTAGGAAAGAACAAGGGGTTTGTCTCTCTTCTTACTAGTCCCCAATTTGTAGAAGGTCAGTCTTATAGACTCCCCAGGGATTCAGCTGAGCTCTTTTGTGGGTTCCGAATGATACTGTTAACTGGATGAATGAATTCACTGTAACAGATATGTCTTTCATTTTGGGGGACTGAAGACTTCAGGCTTCTTTGCCACAGCTGTACCAAATCCTCATCTTTCCCGATCATTTAATAGGAAGTTGGGAGGAAAGCCAAGTGGGAGTCCTGTATAAATAATTTAATGGTCCCAGGCAACTGGAGCAGGCTCCTGTCCGAGTGGAAGGCCTTTCTCCCATAGTTGTGTTTGCTTACTCTCTGGCTATATCTAAATGCTCTGCAGTTAACAATTGTGAAAAATACTGAAAAAGTCACATTATCTCACAGTGATAATCACAGGTCATCGATAGGGCAACAAGATCAAGCTGGTTATTCTCCATATTTAATTGGGGAAGTATCTGAATGAGTAGGTTCTCAACATATCATCTCCAATCAGCTGACGCAGCATCTCCTGAGAGCTTGTCAAAAATGCATATTTTCCTGTCTCTTGATCTCTCTCTGGATCTCTTATGCTCTCCTCTCTCTCTTTTCCTTCTTCACCCCTTCCCTCCGGTCTGTTGGGTTTCCCCCAATAAACTCTTTCCCTTAAAAAAAAAAAAAGGAAAAGAAACACACATTTTCTAGCCCCAGTCCAGACCTACTCAAACAGAATCTCTGGGAGTGAGGGCTATCAATCTGTTTTAACAACTCCTCCAGAGATCCTGATACACCTCAAAGTTTGAGGAAACCTGGTTTATGAAGACCAACTGTTTTAACTGGATCTGCAAAGTCACCTAGACCAAAACAGTGTTTGTTTATCAACAAGTCCTTCAACTATTGAAAAACTTGGGACTTTAAAGCAAGTTTCTCAGTGGGTCTAATTCTCTTCTATAAAGTAGTGCCCCAGGGCTGAAGGAATAGCTCTAGACCATGAGTAAGAATACATGAGTATTACGTATGCATGAGATTTTAGGTATTATACCAAGTCCCACTCCTAGAAATCCCAACGTAATCAATTTGATATGCTGCCTAAGCAAGAACCATCACCTTCAATTGATTTTCATATGCAGTTGCGGTTGGCTGATTGCCAAAAGTGATCACAAATTATGCCCCTCCTAGTATCCAGGCACTTGAAATGTGTGTTTGTCATTTTTCCTATTAAGAGGAGTCTATTTCTGCTGTTTCTTGAAGGTAATGTTGACGAGGTGACTTGCTTTGACCGATGGGACAGTAGCAAACATGATACAAGAAAAGACTTGGAAAGTGTTTATGCATTGGGGCTTATCATTTGTTGCTGAGACTACTATAAGAACCAGCCAGGAGAATCAGAGACCACGTGGGAGAAGCTCCTGCTGGCCTCTTTGTAACAACCATGGTCATCAAAATCACAAACAGTCCCAACTCACTTAATGACAGCAAATGCATGAGGAAGCCCAGCCAAGATAAGCTGAAGAAGAACAAAGAACTAATCTGTTATATGGTGAGCTAAATCAATGGTTTAAGTCAAAAAATTCTGAGAAGTTTTGGTATACATTTGTGAGCTGGTAGACGTCTGCTGTCAATGAAGTGCTGACCCCTGGAAGGAGGATCACCGAGCAGGGCAGATCATCCTATTCACTCTTCATGTCAGAGTTCTTGACTCAACTCATCAGGCACTGAACTTCCCACCTTCTCTCCTTTCAGGCAAGAAAGTCCAGTTACTGGTAGCTTCCATGTGTCTCCGGACTCACTTGGGCATTATTGAAAGCAAAAGAACTAGACCATGCAAGTGTAGAGATGTTGGAGAACTTCAAAGAAGATATAAAGCATATTCAAGTCCAAAACATGTTTTTAAAGGAGAAAATTGAATAGAATATTTATGTATGAAACATCTAAGATAAAATGTTTTATGAATTACTCCCAGCATGATTTAAGCTTTTGAGATTTGCATATTGAATCATCACAATCATCACCCAATTTTTTCTTTGTATTTATAAAAACATGTAGTTATAAAAACATGTAGTTCTTGTCAAAAAAAAAGAGGCAGCAAGAAATAGTAACTGAACTTAATTCTTTATCTATAATGTATGTTCTAATGCCTTTCTACCACTCAACATAAAATAACCAGGACAATATTTTAACATCAGTGTTGATAAGGGTATAGTTTGATTGGACTTATATCTGGTCCTTGGTTATCTCTTCATTCTTATTTGGCTTTACTCCCCACCCCTACAACCTATTTTGTTACTGTTACTTCTAAGGAGCCTCTATTTCCCTTAACTTTTACTTAACTCTTTTGTATGTTCAGGCTTTATCTTGGATTTTTCTGAAATTCCATTGCAAGCTAAGAGTGGTTCATTTTCTATGTTTATCCTTCCTGCATTTACCTTTATCATGCTTTTGACCTATATGGAGGTGGCGAGGCTCTAAACAGCTTCAGAGGAGGAGAAATGGCTTTTTAATAGTTGCATGGTGAACACTAGGAAGGCCTTTAACTGGAAGTGTCCAAAACTTGTCTAGCAGAGCCTTCATAAGTAAAGGTTTATTCTCTTCCTCCTCAAAGTATAAAAGGAATCTGCAGGTTTGGTGGCTTTGATTCATGCAGTTTACCCTGAATACAGGCATGAAGTTAGGAGCATGGTGTTTTCTTCATGTAAACAGCTGTACTGAGAATATCTTCAATGTACGTAAAACCCGAGTGACTTTCTGAATTGTGACAAACATCAGCCTCACAAAGTGACCCAGTAAAAGAAGGGCAAGGATTCCCTGTATGCTCATGGCTATTAAGAGCTGCAAGTACTCTGAACTGGGTGAAATAAGAGAAAGGGCCAAATGATCCAGCTCTAAATTTGGGGATTTTCTGGTTGTTGTGTTATTCTTTTAATTTGGGGTGGGGGAAAAGGAATGTTGAAGCTATAGAAAAATTATCTGTAGGAAAATAAATACAGTGATATTCATAACCCCCAAAATAACTAACAGAATATGGGGACTCCAGATTTTTCTATTTTGCTGCTTCAAAATCCTTAGTTCATGATTGATTTCATTTCATCCTTATTTTTATTATTGACCTCACAAGCACAAGATGCCTGCTGTGCTTCCATGTATCATGCTTATAATCAAGTGTGGAAAAGAAAAAAAGAAACACGAGCCAGGCTTATATGTTTTCCCATGAAAGTGAAAGTTTTTCTAGAGGTTGCACAGCAGAAGTCTGCCTAGGTCTCATAATTTGGAAATGCATCTTGTGGGTATCCCTTGCTGCAAGAGAGTCTGATGTAGCAAGTAAAATCAGAGCTCTTGTACATGCTGCATTGCATGCTTGTTTGTCAAATAACTGTTAGGAAGGAATTGCATTGCATGTCAGTGAAATTAACACTGAACTCTCCCTGTAAGAGTACTTGACTGTCACATCATGAACACCCCAGGAAACAGATATTTATCCAGAAGACCTTCAGACCTGACCCATTTGTGGCAATCCTAATAAAGTCCATGGAGTCTACATTTGACCTTTTGTGGGATACAGGTGTTGTAAACTGTGGAATTCAGGCATTCTACAGTAAAACTGAGGAGTTATATATGGAGGATGGACCTTAAATGTTTATATCAACATTAGCAAAACTTCTAAGGAAAATTTGGAAATTTAGAGGGTTTAACGCCTAGCATCTTTTTTTTCACTCAACCATATTTGAAACCAACTGAGAGACAGATGCAGGCAACAGTCAGATAGAATTAAAAGCATAACTTTTACTACTGAAAAGTGATGGGCTAAAGAAAATGCTCTTGTTCTGCTCTCCAAGCAGGGCCTTCCCATCTAGAACTTAGGCAGGAGTTACAGGTACGTGGGAAAACACCAGCCTCCTGAAAATCTTACACCGTGGGAAAAAAGATAATGAATACTCTTTGGCAGCAAACTGGTCCCACAGGGCAGGAGTGAAGGGAAGCATGCTCAGCTTTTGCTTCTAAACTCCTTTTTGTGTTGTGTCTTTTCTCCTCTCCCAAGAGGAATGGGCAAGGGGCTGGAAAAGTCCAGATGTGTTGCTACAGTGGAAATCTCTTCACACAGAAACATGAAATCAGGGAGGGAGGTGCCCTTCCCAGCAGACCAGGTAGGAAAATGTTTTCTTACCTCCTTGTCTACATACCCTGATCAGCTGTTTCCTTAGCACCTCTGGCTAAAGGAGTGAGGTGTAAGGGACTCATATCTTAAGGGGCTCCATGGCAACAAGGGAGACCATGGCAGACAGAATGCATTTATCCAGAGTATGTTTGCCAGTGGCACCTTAGAAAGAGTAAATAATTAATGATGGTGATAATGATGAAAATATTAGCAAACAATTTCACTCTGGAAATGACTCCAGATATGGGAGAGATTTGACCATGAGTAGAAAAATGAAAATAGAAACCAAAAGCATGAAAGTCTATAAATTAAGAAAAAAATAGGATGAGGATATGATGAGAAAATTACTCCCCTATAAAGAAATTTTTAGCTATTTTTATAATTATATCCTACACCCCTACCCTACAAACTATGAAATTCTAATACATCAGCTATCTTGTGTATCTGTTTATGCATTGTGGCCTTGTGAGGACTCTAAGCCTTGCTGACATCTAAGAGTTTTTCATGCACTCTCTCCACCCAGAAACAATTTTCTCCTCTGAGAATGCATGGCTTAGGATAACAACATTTATTCTGTTCTATACGGTGTCCTTTCTTTCAGGGCTTCTGGATTATTTATTTTTAAAACTTTAAACTTGTGATCTAGGAAAAAACCAAAAATTTTTCAGTAAACTAACCAGCTATCTAAAAAAACATATTTTTTTGAGAGAAAGAGAGAAAGGGAGAGGGAGAGAAAGAGACAGAGAGCGAGCAAGCTGGTTTATTTCCCCAAATACCTGCAACAGGACTTAAGCTAGAACCTAGGCCTCACACATGCATGGCAGGAACCTAATCACCTTGGCCATCACCACTGCCCACCAGGGTCTGTATTAGAAGGCAGCTGGAATAAGTGTCAGAGCAAGAAATCAAAGCAAGGCACTCCAATCTTGATGTGGGCATCCCCATGTGCATCTTAAATATTGGGCCAAACATCCACCCATAACTAGGTATTTTTTAAACAACCCACTGCCATCCATGAAAATATTAGCAGCCAGGTTGTTTTTATGTTTACTAATTGCCACACCTTGCCCCAACAACCAGCACTTCTTCATAACATCACTGTAGATATGAGGATAGCTATACGGTCAATCAGGCAGACAGGCAAATACCCTCGAAACTTTTAAAAACAGCTTAGAGTTTTGTTTGAAAGCCAGTTCCCAAATGTACCATTCTTTAAAACCAAATGAGCAGTTGATAGAAACTATGGTAATTTGTCTATGTCAAATTTGTAACACAGGCCCCTAAAATAAGGCATTGTATCACTTGACTACTATTCTATAATAGCTACCTCAAAAATCAGTATCTGAAAGTAATAAACTTTACTTATTTCTCACAAGTCTCCAGGTCAACTGCATGTACTATGGTGGTGATGGAACCCACGCAGGCTTCTGCACTCAGCTGCAGACCTTTGAGGCACCTCTGCTGTTCTTGCTTCAACTCAGCTTGGCTAAAGACTGGTCTAGGATGGTCTTGGCTCTCCTCTAGGTGATCTCTCTTCCTCCAGCAAGCTAGCTTAGGCTGGGTCACACGCTAGTACCAGGGTTCCAAAAGGGAGATTGGGTTCTGCACAAAGTAAACTAAGTAGCTCTTATGATCATAAAACAAATTAGGAAGTGATAAGTAAAATAAACAAATGGATAGCATTAATGCCCATAAGGAAATTAAATTAAGGTTCACAGATTGAGTTTCTCATCCTAACTTTCCCAGGATCTGACTTTCTCTCCCTTGCTTCCCTTTCTTCTGTTTTATTTTTGCTTCATCTCTTCCTGGGAAGACTTCTAAACTCAGCTCCTTTTCCTGGGAAAAAGGCATTGCTTCCTCCAGGATTAGAGTCAGCTCCTGCCCCCACCCCTTCTTTTGGCGAATTTTTACTAGAAGTTCCACTCTACAGGGACAAGTGGGAGAAGGCATTGTCTCAGAACACCTTATACATAGTAGACATTTATTTCCCCTAGTTCTATGGGCCATGAAATCTAAGATCAAGGTGCTGGCAGCTTTAGTGTTTGTTGGAGACATACTCTGTGAGTGACAATGGCACCTTTCCACTGTTCTTTTTTTTAATTTTTTTTTTTTTATGTATTTGACAGGTAGAGTTATAGACAGTGAGAGAGAGACAGAGAGAAAGGTCTTCGTTCTGTTGGTTCACCCCCCAAATAGCTGTGCCGATCCAAAGCCAGGAGCCAGGTGCTTCTTCCTGGTCTCCCATGCGGATGCAGGGGCCCAAGCACCTGGGCCATCCTCCACTGCCTTCCCGGGCCACAGAAGAGAGCTGGACTGGAAGAGGAGCAACCGGGACTAGAACCTGGCGCCCATAGGGGATGCCGGCGCCGCAGGTGGAGGATTAACCAAGTGAGCCACAGTGCTGGCCCCTCCACTGTTCTAACATGGCAAAAGGGACAAAGGGGCTCTCTCGGATCTCTTTTATGAGGACATGAGTCCTGCTCAGGAGGGTTCCACCCTCATGACCCACCCACCTCCCAAAGGCTTCACCTCCTATTACTACCATCTTGGGCTCGAGGATTTTCAATACGTGAATTTGCGGATGATACAAATGTTCAGACCATATCAGAGGGAGTTCTATTTTCTGGACTTGAGGTTTCTAGATTCAGTTTCACATCCACGGACAGGATTTCCTTCACAAACTCAGAATTTCAAATGTCAAAAGTAGAGGATAAAAAGTAACTTGAAAATATTTCTGCCCAAGAAGATAAAAATGGCCAGCAGATGCTCCTACTAGTTTCCAGTGTCAAGGGAAGTTATTTTAATTACTTTACTCTTTATTGTTTGGGCATAATTGTTTTATATAGGATATTAGAATACCAGTGAAAAGCACCCAGATTTTTGTTTTTAAGTGGTGATTTTCTTGAATAATCCTGCATTCAATGCCAGTTGAATTGTTTCATTTATTTCTTGATGGTGCTGCTCCTTAAGTAAAGTGAAGTGCATTAAAGAAAAACAACTTAGATTTCAGTTAATAGTTTCTAAAACAATCTAGAAGATTGTTGTAACTATTAATGAGATTCCTTTTAACTTTTTATTTTAATGAGTTATCTGTTCTCTCAACATGGGATTTTTCTGGGTAATTGATTATGTCATTTTCATTCCACTTTAAAACTGTGAGATTTATGCTCACAGAATTTGGGGACCATTTTTGCCTCTGTCATTTCCCCCTATCATTTCAGATGAACATTTGTGCTCTTCTTACAGAGCAAATTAAAGTTTTTCCAAAACATAAGGTGCCAAAATGTCTTCCCTAAATTCCATCTGATTTGCCATGAAACTACAAGCCGTTTCAATATCTACAGGAGTCAGAGCTACCCAGCCCTGAAACCCCAGCATAGAGTACTAAGAAAGGTAAAATGACTCTCCTGAAAATGAGGCTAGAATGTTCCTCACTGAACATCAACAATACTCACAGCATACAGACAGGACAGACACAATGGCCACTCAGCATCCACAACAAATGATCAACTGTGGCCCCTCTGGCGAAGAATGACATCTGCTTCTTTACCAACGATGTCTGGCCTTGCTTTCATCTTCCCACCCCCTAGACAAAACTTACTCAGGTACGACAGCTTGGGGACAATGGCAAATCTGGAACTGGGCTCTATTATCTTTTTTATTTTTCCTTTTTTTCTGGTCTCTGTTTTCTTGAATGCTCCTTAGCATCATCAGGTGATACACCCCTCCCCAAATTCCCATGTTGAATCCTAACCCCCACAGTGATGGTAGTAAGATGGGGGACTTGGGGTGATTGTATCATGAGGATGGGGTCTTCTTGAATGAGATCTGTACCCTTTAAAAAAAGGTCCCAAAGAGCACTCTGTTCCTTTCATGAATTTCAGGAGGGAGAGAAGGTGTCATCTACAAGGCCTTCACAAGACAGGGAAATCTGTTGGTACTTATCTTGGATTTCTCAGCAGCCTCCATAACTGTGAGAGACAAATGTCTCTGGTTTCCAAGCCACGTGGTCTGTGATACCTGTTACAGCAGCTGAACCAAACAATACATCGCGCAATGCAAGCCCCCAATCCAATAAGAAGTCCCTTCCAAATCCTTTACCCACAGCCCCACAAGCCCCCTGAGGCTCATTCTCATTTGCTACTGCAAGCTGGTTTCATTTTGACTCAAGGTATGTTCTTCACTCAGTGAGCTTTAACAGTAGGTTCTTAATATTTGCTTGATTAATGAAATTTCTCTTTTAAAAATCAGCCTATTTGTGTGTTTCTTCCTTTCTAAATTCCCTCTAACTTAATTTATCTGTCATCCTAATCTTCTGACCCTCTTAGTAGCCCCTCATTTGCTTCCCTGACTCCTTTGTTCCTTTTCTTAAGTCTTCCCATTACAGGTGGGTGATCCCTAGGAAATCATCCATTTCTCTTTCCTAAGTCACAGTTATTCATCTATAAAATGGATATAAATCATTCTAAACATACTGCAATATGAACTGCTTGTTTTTACCAATGTATATTCTTACCATCTTCCATGGAAATCAATTTAAAATGCTGAATGTTGACACTTCAATATATAGTGCAAAATACAGGTCTATCATACAATATCAATAATTATCAACTAAAAAAAACCTCAGTTTTCAGCTGTATCCCTCATTCTAATTTTGTTACACTATTTTGAAGCCAATCTAAGAAATTATATAATTTTATTCAGAAATGTCAACGTGTATTCTAAAAGAAAATGCTCTCTTCCAATGTATCACATTTAAAAGGTAGTAATAATAATATCACCTGGCTGTCACCGCGGCTCAGTAGGCTAATGCTCTGCCTTGCGGCGCCGGCACACCGGGTTCTAGTCCCAGTCGGGGCACCGGATTCTGTCCCGGTTGCCCCTCTTCCAGGCCAGCTCTCTGCCTTGGCCCGGGAGTGCAGTTGGAGGATGGCCCAAGTGCTTGGGCCCTGCACCCCATGGGAGACCAGGAGAAGCACCTGGCTCCTGCCTCTGGATAGGCGCGGTGCGCCGGCCGCAGCGCGCCGGCTGCGCTGGCCATTGGAGGGTGAACCAACGGCAAAGGAAGACCTTTCTCTCTGTCTCTCTCTCTCACTGTCCACTCTACTGTTAAAAAATAATAATAATAATATCACCTAATACTTCATCAGTGTCTGACTTTTCATTAGGGTTTCCTAATCTTGCTTGAGTCAAGATCTTATTAAAGTTTGTATTTTTATTTGGCTGATATAATCTATCCTGAGTATTTTTGCTCTTGAATTTTTTGTTGAATAAATAATTTATTTTGTCCTATTTTGTTTCTCACAGTCTTGAATTTGATGATTAGCATCACTTAGGTGTTAACATGTTCCTTTGTTTACTGTATTTTCTATAAATTTCTATTAAATGTAGATGCTTAATAAAATACGCTGATTTTTTAGGAAGATTATTTCATAGTGGTATTATGAATTTCCATTAGGAAGTACATAATTTTTTGCTTTTGTTGCCCAGATTTGTCTATATCCAAATCTGTCTTTCTTTCTTTCTATCTATCTTCTATCATCTACCTATCATAAATTTTAAAGTAGAAAATGCATATTTTCTTTCTGACAGTGTTGTTTTCATATCAGTCACATATCTGTCTGAAACCATGTTGTAACAAATCTTTTCAACTTAAGGGTGGTTATATATACTAATTAAAATTACATAAATAGAAAGTCTGGTAAATGAGGGCTATATCATAGGGTGCTCCCTCTGACTCAACGTTTCCTCAACTGACAATTCCAAAATCTCAATAATCAACCTAAACCTTTCAAGAACCTGTATCCAATTCCTTAGTACCATCTTTTTTTTTTATATTAAATATTTATTGATCGATGCAGGTATCATCAGTGCCACAGCTATAAAATACACCCTGAGCAGCTTGTTAATTCTATAAATGGCAAAAAAGACAATTCTGTTTTTTTGTGTTTCTTTTGACAGGCAGAGTTAGACAATGAGAGAGAGAGAGATAAAAAGAAAGGTCTTCCTTCCGTTGGCTCACCCCCCCAAATGGCCGCTACAGCCGGCGCACTGCGCCGATCCAGGAGCCAGGTGCTTCCTCCTGGTCTCCCATGCCAGTGCAGGGCTCAAGCACTTGGGCCATCCTCCACTGCCTTCCCAGGCCACAGCAGAGAGCTGGACTGGAAGAGGAGCAACTGGGACAGAACTGGCGCCCCAACCGAGACTAGAACCCAGGGTGCCGGCGCCGCAGGCGGAGGATTAGCCTAGTGAGCTGCGGAGCCGGCCGACAAGTTTGGTTTTTTAAAAAGTCAACAATCTTATAAAAATGTTTTTACATTCTGCTAAGAATGGTTCCACTCATACCCACACACCTCACTCATTTTGTATCAAACTCTGAAAGCACAACTAAGATATAAAGATACCATGACAAGGTAAAAGGAAATACCATAAGGTACCAGTTGAAGTATTAGTGTAACAAGTATCTGTGTAACAAACATCGGGGTGGGGAAGCATGATTTATCACAGGTTTGGTTAACTGCCCTCAGTGTAAGAGTTATCTTGGTTAAGGTGAGCACGCTTTAGTTCCTATAGGAAAAAAGCTTCTATGATAACCCTATAGAAACCAGAATTTGGACGAATAATTTTTATCCTTCATGTAGTAAACGCAGACCATCCAGAATCCTGAAGCATTAAAGTAAGAAGTAATGCAGATACCTACTTGAGGTGGGTAAAAAAGGGTTTCTGAAGTATGGGGTGTTCCAGGGCTGGGCCCCTGTTACACTCCCTCTCCCAGATGGCTCAGCACATCTTGGCCTATTCAAAACTATCTGTTCTTATGGTGAGAAACACCTCCTCCCCACTAGTGTTGGCAAACAGACAGCCACTCTTTTGGAAATTTTTTTTCAGAGCATCGCAATAGTATTGGGTGTATGAAGATACTAAACCCAGAGAGATTGCCCAGCAAATTGGGAGTCCTAAACAACTAGCAAGGAGTCTATCAGTCCCACTGCTGTCTACGACTCTCCAAGCTGTTAAGTCTACAAAGTTCTAGCTTAGGCTGGCGCCACGGCTCAACAGGCTAATCCTCCACCTGCGGCGCCGGCACACCGGGTTCCAGTCCCAGTCGGGGCTCCGGATTCTGTCCCTGTTGCTCCTCTTCCATTCCAGCTCTCTGCTGTGGCCAGGGAGTGCAGTGGAGGATGGCCCAGGTCCTTGGGCCCTGCACCCACATGGGAGACCAGGAGAAACACCTGGCTCCGGCGCCACGGCTCACTAGGCTAATTCTCCACCTGTGGTGCTGGCACTCCGGGTTCTAGTCCCAGTTGGGGCGCCGGTTCTGTCCCAGTTGCTCTTCTTCCAGTCCAGCTCTCTGCTGTGGCCTGGGAGGGCAGTAGAGGATGGCCCAAGTGATTGGGCCCTGTACCTGCATGGGAGACCAGGAGGAAGCACCTGGCTCCTGGCTTCGGATTGGTGCAGTGCACTGGCCATAGTGGCCATTTTGGGGGTGAACCAATGGAAGGAAGACCTTTCTCTCTGTCTCTCTCTCTCTCTCTCACTGTCCACTCTGCCTGTCCAAAAAATTAAAAAGAAGAAAAAAAGTTCTAGCTTAGACTTAGGAAGAGCTATATTAACCCAAATTATTTCAAAGTTTAGATATGTAATTCTCCATGCTGCTGACACGGGTAACAGCTAGAAAAAAGACCCACATTTTGGAGATAATGTAGAGATAGCTTTATCTTCTCTGTCATTACTTGAAGTCAAAAAATAAATAACTGTGTTTCAGTTGTCCTCACAAATAACTAAATGCCTCAGTGGATCATTACAGTGTATAAAAAAATAAGATCATTTTTCTAATTGGTGCTATTATCAATATAAAAGGTTAATTTACAAAAATGTAAATATTTGTAGTCTCATATGGCTGTATTTCATACCACAGGTACAAAATACTTTTGTACCACAGGTGAAGGGAGATTTTAAAGATTAAAAACTAAAACCGGAAAGCCTCATAATTAGCTAGATGCACCTTACCTCTTCAGCAGGGAAAGGGCTGAGCCGCACAAGCATGGTTTACAAACAGGAAGCTCAGACCTTGACTGGCATCTGCTGTGAGGTCACTTCCTTACATCTCCCAGATCTTCACAAAACGCACACTACAATTTTGGGTCCAATCTATAAAAACACTTTGCACACTGAATTCCAAAGAGCTCAGCACGTGACCCTGGGCTAGCACTCAGTTTCCTTGCTGTTGACACGACTCTGCCACTGCAGTTTAAAGGAGGTAGCCTTCTCACTTCCAGTCACCGCAGGCACTGCAGGCAGCCTGGAGTCTGGGGGGCAGGGAAGGGCTTGATAATGCGCACGGACGCTGAATCCATGCTGCTTAACATTTCCATGTTACTGGAGTGAAACAGACACTCATACTGCTTATCCAATTTCTTATCCACACAATGGACAAGAATGCTGAAAGGAATCCAAAATATCAAGGACAAAACCAGGACGGACCCTATGATGTCGTCTGCTAAAAACTTTCCAAAAGTATTGATGCTCAGCTGGTCACTGAAATCCCAAAGTTGCTCAATTACATCCTGCACTCGTTTTTCACACTTGCCATTTTCATATCACAAAATCCTACTGTGCAGAGCTTTCCTTTCCCCAGAAACAGGTTCTTCTGCTCCGCGTCCACCTAGGGCACACAACAGCCAGAGGGGTCCCTGCAGCACACCTTGCACGAGTTCTCTGTCTCATTGCACACACAGGACTCCAGCTGCTGCTCCCTCTCACAGAAGGGGATACACTTTCCATCTTTACACTTGCCCAGATCCAGGCAAACCACGTCATCTTCAGCATTTCCCAGTGGTGGGCACTCACTGCTGTTCCCTGCGCAGTAGGACACGCCATTGCACATAGCATTAATAGCCTCCTGGCACTGCTTCTGTGAATTCTAAAACTGACAAAGTGTTTACAACAAGGGCTGTTCCTATCACTGCACTGGACTCCCTGCTTCAAGGTGCAGTCACTGTTGGCAGCTGTCTTTGCTCAGGTACATGATGCCAGGATCACACTCTTCTCCCTCATCCACCCTGGAGTTCCTGCACACCTTGTTGCTGCATTCTTGAAAGTACTCCTGAGCCTTACTTTCGATGGTCTTATAGATTGTTTACTGCAGTGTGAACACATCTTATTGTTCTCATGGTCCCCACTCACAGCAATGGGGTACATAACACATTTTCCTTCCTGGTTCTCTTTCATAGCACGTTCTGCTAGACCATCAGGATTGTGTTCTGCTCCAAAATTGTTTCCCAACTCATGAGTTGTAACCAGGTTAGCTTCCTTTGTAAGGATGGTTTTACCACAATTTTTGGTGCTTGTCAAACCACTATTCAAATAGATATTTTTCTTCTCAACTGGACTACAATAAGCCTTTAAACAAACACCTCCATGACTGTTAGCTCTGGGACAACCCACATAAGCCAGTCCTAGCGTTCCCATAGCAAAATCTTGGTAAGTGAAAAGCTGTGCCAGGCAGACTTTAGATGCTTCTTCAGCAAATCAAAGCTACATTGTTCTAGCAACATCTTCACATCCCAAGCATCCTTTTCTTCATTTAGGTAACTTTTAGCCATGTTATAGTGTCTTCCACCAGTTTTAACCTCCTGTGGAGACTTGAGAATGAGAATCTGCTCTATCTGTATCCCATAACCTTTAAACCCCACATTGTCCCATGAAGTGTCCTGATAGATATCAACTGTCAATGAACTCTCTTAAGTAATTTGCGTTGTGCTCTCCTCCCCTCTGCCCATGTATCTGTAAAAGTGATGATCTGTGAGCACCAGTAGTTTGCATGTATTCTTCACGGGGTTAGGATCCACTCTTCTCTACCAGATGAACAAGCCCTTCCTGAGGTTCTCTGTCTACTAGTCCTTTGGGAAGCAACTCTTCATTATCCACTTTTACATATGCACACACTTTTGGAGACTGCAAAGGTGAAACATCTTACTATCTTCAGATTTACAAGCTAGCATTGTCTTCAGTGTCATTAACAAATCTCCAAAGTGGCTCTATGTTATATTCTGCCCTCTCTAGCCTACATCTCTTATGTGGGCTAGAACCCTAGAATCAGGCTCACCAATCACATGTCCACTGCAGAAGTCCTGCCACATCACAGCGTACTCGCTTTCATCTTTACCATCTATCACCACGACCTCGCAATTCTGTGCAAAGCGTTCAGTACTTGATGTCAGGTATAATTTAAACTGCCTTTTCAAAAACACTGAAGAAGTTAGTAGTGTTTCTAAATGTGTCGAGGCCTGTAGATCCCTTTTTCTTACGGAGTGCTGCTGGATATTAGAAGATATCATAGTCTGGGAGCAAAGAATTAAGCGAATCCGGGGTGGAAGCCAAGGCCCGAGTCGTCCGGAGGTCGTGGCACCAGCACGAAACGAACCAGGCCGGACAGGAAAAGGAGACACTGCCTGTTGTTCCCGGCTCTGCTCCACCTTTCCCGCAGTCTTCGCCTGAAGAGGGTTGGGGAAACTGCTCGCACTGAGGGGTGGAGGGGATCCGCCCGGCCGGCCCCTCAAAGCTCTCCACTCCCTCCAAGCCGCCTACAGGGAAGACTCTCTCCGGAAGTGGGGGCGGTGCTAGGAGAGGCCCGCTCAGCCGGCTTCCGGCCACCACCGACTCCTGCGCCGCCTGGGCAAGTATCATCTCCTGTAGTTCAAATATAGTTCGTCTGCCGCTGGTTCGTTTCTGGAAACTTTGTCCTTCGTGTAACGGTGTTGAGAGGTGGTAGACCTTTAAGAGTTGGGTAGCAAAAAGTGATGAGGCCTTAGGGCACCTCCCTTAGAAGGGATTAATGCCGTCCTCTCAGGATTGGATTAGATCTCCTGTGAGTAGGTTAGCTCTCAAGACAGTGGCTTGCCATTACAGGAGGCTACAGTTCCCTTTCCATTTCTCCAACACGTTGGAGGACCCTCCCCAGGACACTACTACTAAGCTGTTGGTACCAAGTATTGTGAGCCAAGTAAGCTACACAGCCTCAGGTATTTTGATATAAGAATATAAAATGGACAAGATATATTACTACCTCAGAAACAGTGCTCCCAACTAAAGTTGTCCCTCTTCTCTTTTTTTTTTTTTTTTTTTTTTTAAGATTTATTTGAAAGTCAGAGTTACACAGAGAGAGGAGAGGCAGAGAGAGGTCTTCCATCTGCTGGTTCACTCCCCAGTTCACTGCATGGGCTGGAGCTGTGCTAATCTGAAGCCAGGAGCCAGGAGCTTCCTCGGGTCTCCCATGCCGGTGCGGGGGCCTGAGGACTTGGGCCGTCTTCTACTGCTTTCCCAGGCCATAGCAGAGAGCTGAATGGGAAATGGAGCAACCACAACTTGAACCGGCACCACAGGTGATGGCTTTACCCCCTACACCACAGCGCTGGCCCCACCTCTCTTCCTTGTTAAAGAGGAACTATCACCATCTGCTCAGTTCCTTAAGGTGGAAAACGAAGCCATTTTACAAACCTTAATCTCTTTTGCTTTCTATGTCCGATTAGTGTTCATGTCTCATTATTCTGTATCACAAAACGTTCATGAACCTATCTTCTCCCCCACCCCACCAAGCCTTCATTTGTGTCATCTAAGGCTTTAGTTCAGACTTGTGCCTTTTCTCTGTTTAATTCTTACTGTGGCTACTTCTAGCCTTTTTTTTTTTTTATCATTTGAAGCACTTGTCATTTTTGCGTAACTGTTTACCCAACAGATTAGAAGAAAATTCAGGACAGTAACTTTGTTTTTCTTTTCTATATATCTAGTGCTTAACAGAGTCAACGGCACATAGGAGTTGCTCAATGATGAGCAAGAATCTGGAACCCTCACCTGCGTAAAGCTAAGAGCTCTACATGAATTAACTTGACTGAACCTCAGTATAGCCCTGTAGGGTAAGTACTATTACCCTTCCTTTAAAAGAAGATGAAACTGAAGCATAAATTGTTATATAATAACAAAGTTTATTTATCTAGAAAGGGTGGAAAGACTATACCTCAGATGCCTGCTAAGTAAATGAAAAAAGAATATGAAAGGATGGATTAATCAGTAGAGAGATTACTTACTAGTCAGTAAATTTCTGGTAAGCCTATTAACTACACTGATTTGAACAACTTTGTCTTCCACAGTATAAGAGAAGTATCTGGAAAACCCATTGGAACCCAAAATATGTCATTGCCCTACCTTGAAGCTTTGTTCGCATAGGTTGCCAATGCACTGTGGAAGAGAAATACTTTTATCATTCTCTCTCCTTTGTTCTGACTGTGGATGGGTGAAGGTAGCAAAGATGGAGCTGAGGTGGAATCATGAGATTGTCTTCTAATTTATAGAGAAAAAGAAAGATAAGAAAAACAGATATCAACTTCCTCTATGACTGACTTCCTTATGAGTTTTTATTGCTAAATGTTGATTAGCTTTTATGTTTGTTTTTCTTTTGTTAAATGAATACACTTGGATTGCCAGAACTGGAAATGAAAACATGAAAATCTACTTTGTCCACAAACTCAGTAAGGCTGGAGGAAATCCCATAACACCAGAATTTATGAGATCAGACAAGACCTGGCTATCTACCAGAAACTTTTCCTCCTTGTGCTTGGGTGATAAATTACACTATCGTTTTTCAGGGACCATTTGCTATAGAAAAGCAAATTAACCCAGTAATTTTTAAATTACACCTCTGAGGCTTCATGGTGACACGTCTAATCTGGTTATGTTTTGGTCCCAAGGCATGGGCTTCCTAATTGTTCTCTGATTGTACTAACTCCAGTTGCTGTTTGATTTGGAAGAGAACTCCATATAGCCATTGTAGAAATGGTAGAAAGCTAGGCACAGTGAATGTCTTAAGCACCTCTTAATTTTCTCAAGAATTTGTGTTCTACTTGTCAGTATTGAGTTTCCTTGGAGTTGACCTTGAAATTTGTATTTTAAATATTTGGTTTTATTAGCTTAGTTGTAGTCATGTTGCTGTGGAAGAGAAATTACAACTTCTCCCTTGATTGACTTTGGTGCTATGGATTGATGATTATGGCCTGATAATGTAGAATTTGAATCAGTATACACGCTTTTTAAAATCAATTTGTTTTTACATATGAAAATACCAAAATTCAAATGCCTAACTCAATTTAGCTAGGTATTCTTTCCTCATATGAGGAATCTTCAAAAAGTTCATGGAAAATGCATCTTTTATTTCTGTTTTTCCACAAAGTTTTTAAAGTGCCATATTTAGATAAAGTGAGTTTCCTCTGTGTAGTTCTTTTTCTTTTTCTTTGTCAAGTCATTCATTTACTCATCTACCCATCCCTTTATTCATTAATCCATTGGATAAATACTCATTGGGCACTGAATGTATGTAAACGCTGTTTCAGGAACTAAGGATGAGTTCATATTTGCATGGGCTTTTCAAAATGGTTAACAGGAAAAAGCAAGTACTGAGTGATCTGGAAAATGTAATGGCTTCATGTAGCCCAAACTAAGCTTAGTGGGAGTTACCAGTTCTTTCTCTCCTTTCTGCTTTTCCTCTCCTTTCTTCTCCTCTCCTCTATTTGACCCCACATAGCTTTCTTCCCTCCTGCATGTCAGCATCCTTCTGTCTTTGGCCAGATATGCTTCCTCAGTATGGTAGCCTACTGACCCATATGCATATTTCCACAGCTTGGCAACTCTAACAGAGGGAAAACTTCCCTTTACCCTGTACATGTATGAATTCATGAAAGGTTTTTCATGGAACTTTCTTGAATCATATACCCATTCCTTGGACCAATCGCTTTTGCTGTGCAATGGGACATTATCTTTGTCCTGACTTAAGCTATTATTATCTCTCTTTGGAAGGTAGGTGAGGTAATGGTTGTCAATTCCAAACAGCCATCTGGAATAAAGAACATCGATCACAAAATTTACCATACCCTTTAGTCCCTTTCTGAGCACTTGTCATAATTTGTAAAAATACTTTTATATCATAGTCATTTGTTAGATGTCAGTTAGACACTAATGTCCATGAGAATAGGAAATGTGGAGAACACTCTGATACTGGTGTATCTACCCAGAAGTTTATACCCTTTTTCTGCATGAATCTTATTTATTTTATCCTAAGGTAATCATTAACATTCTATATCATGTTTTCATTGTACTTTTTATTAGACAGCACTGTTATTGCTCAAGCTGGAGACCTTGTTGTGTCATTCTTCTGGCAATGAATTTTCTTTCTGCACTTCATAAACACATTCAGAATTACATTAAAGGTTTCATTTTCCTGGGAAAAAATGTATGCCTATGGTGAAATTCTGTTTCTCAAATTAGTGAAATCAGAGCAGCAGAACATTAATTTTTAGAATTTGTCCTGCAAGCATAGATGATAAAGCCTTATTTATTCAAATGATGAAGATTCTAAGTGGCCCTCTGTTATGTTTTGTTCATAGTTTTCCTATATATTCATGGTTAAAGCAAGGAGCATAGACATATTCATGATGCAATTGCTGAATGTTCATTCAAAGTTTTGAACCTTGGGCTACACACAGGTAATTGATAGGGTTATAGCTTCAGATCTAGTGGAATCAATTTTAAGTGGTTTCCAATGATGTTCAAGGTTTGCTTCTTATTTTTCAGTTGATGATTTGTTCCACTTGTACCAACAAAAAATAATACTGTTACTGAAAAGTGACAAAGTGGATGGACAAAGGAGGTTACATAACCAAGGGGAGCCTCAGAAACTTCTTCCCCTTCACTCCTTCTCTTTGTGTTTTTTTGTTTTTGTTTTTGTGTTTTTTTGTTTTTTTTTTTTTTAATAACCCTCCCTCTTTTGCTGCCTCTTTGTTGTTTCTTAGTGGATCAAATGGGAACAATGGCTCCTCTACAGTGAATAGGTAAATGTTGACACGCTGTGGTGAAAGCTTTAGAAAGGTGGATGTTTCTGTAGTCATTCCATGGACAGAAACATATGCCTGTTCTTCAGCACAAAACCGTATTTCTCCTAAAAAGGATACAAGAGAGAAGATGTTTTATATTCATGTATATTTGAAGATCGTTTTTTGATTGCTTGTCAATGGCCAGTGTGTAAGAGGTGAAGCAAACAAACAAACAAGCTTAAAATCAAAGCTATTGAAGTTTATAAGGCTATTGTAAGTTTATAAGGCTAGGAGTAAAAAGGGAAATTAAAAAAAATTTATTTGTTTCAAAGGCAGAGTGGTAGAGAGAGAAGGAGATCTTCCATCTGCTGGTTCACTCCCCAAATGGTTACAATAGCCAGGGTTGGGCAAGGCTAAAGTCAGGAGCCAGGAGCTCCATCCACATTGTGTACGTGGGTGGCAGGGACCTAAGTACTTGGGCTGTCTTTTGCTGCTGCTTCTTCTTCTTTTTTTTTTTTTTACATATTTATTTAATTTCAAAGGTAGAGTTACAGAGATAGAGAGAGAGAGAGAGGAAGAGATCTTCCATCTGCTGGTTCACTCCCCAACTGGCCACAGATGCCAGGGCTGAGCCAGGCTGAAGCCAGGAGCCAGGAGCTTCATCCGGGTCTCCAACATGGGTGCAGGGGCCCAAGCACTTGGGCCAACTTCTGCTGCTTTCTTTCTCAGGCACATTAGCAGGGAGCTGCATTGGAATTGGAGCAGCTGGGGCTCAAACCAGCACCTGTATGGGATGTTGGGGTTGCCGGCAATAGCTTTACCACTATACCACAGTGCCTGCCCTGTCTTCTGCTTCTTTCTCAGGTGCATTTGCAGGTAGCTGGATGGAGAGTGGAGCAGCTGGGGCTTGAATTAGCACTCCAATATGGGATGCCATCATTGCAGGCCACATCTTAACTTGCTGTGCTGCAACGCTGACCTCTGGAGAGAAAAATGGGGGGAGGTGCTGTAAACATGCTTTATTTTTCATTGATTGGTTCCCTTCTGAAAGAAAAATATCTATCACTGTTGTGCAGATTTAGGGGATCTAATGTTTTAAAAAGCCTTTTTTTAAAAAAAAAATTATTTAGAGTATATAATTTTCATGTATTTCATATATACATATTTGGAACATATTTTTTTTTACTTTTATTTAATGAATATAGATTTCCAAAGTACAGCTTATGGACTACATTGGCTTCCCCCTCCCCCCGATGACTTCCCTCCCACCTGCAATCCTCCCCTTTCCCACTCCCTCTCCCCTTCCATTCATATCAAGATTCATTTTCAATTTTCTATATATACAGAAGATCAGTTTAGTAGACATTAAGTAAAGATTTCAACAGTTTGCACCCACATAGAAACACAAAGTGAAAAATACTGTTTGAGTACTCGTTATAGCATTAAATCTCAATGTACAGCACATTAAGGACAGAGATCCTACATGAGGAGTAAGTGCACAGTGACTCCTGTTGTTGACTTGACAAATTGACACTCCTGTTCATGGCATCAGTAATCTCCCTATGCTCCAGTCATGAGTTGCCAAGGCTATGGAAGCCTTTTGAGTTCACCGACTCTGATCATATTTAGACAAGGTCATAGTCAAAGTGGAGGTTCTCTCCTCCCTTCAGAGAAAGGTACCTCCTTCTTTGAAGACCTGTTCTTTAGATTTAGGAACATATTGATACATACCACCCTACCCTCCCTCCCGCCCACACTCCCACCCTTCTTCTTCCTCCTCCTGTTTCCACTCAATTGTTTTCTTGAAAGAAATTTTCAGTTTACTTTATACTCATAAGATCAACCATACACTAAGTAAAAGTTCAACAAGTAGTATGAAGAAAAAAAAAAAAAACACTGTTCCTCAACAGTAGGTACTAGGGCTATAAATGATCATCAAATCTCAAAATGTCAATTGGAGGGAAAATTTTTAAATGAATATTTTTAATGACTGCACTCAGATATCCCCATATAAATATCAAGCCAAATTGAATACATAGAATATCTTATTTATGCATGCACTGAGAAGACACACACCTGTGTGCAAAATATTATGTTCAGGGGCTGGTGCTGTGGAGCAGTAGGTTAATCCTCCACCTGTGGCACCGGCATCCCACATTGGCACCGGTTCTAGTCCCAGGTTCTCCTCTTCCCGTAAAGCTCTCTGCTACGGCCCGGGGAAAGCAGTAGAAGATGGCCCAAGTGCTTGGGCCCCTGTACCTGCGTGGGAGACCTGGAAGAAGCTCCTGGCTTCGGATCAGCCCAACTCCAGCTGTGGCAGCCATTTGGGGAGTGAACCAACGCATGGAAGACCTTTCTCTCTGTCTCTCCCTCTCACTGTCTGTAAATCTACCTCTCAAATAAATAAATAAATAAATAAAATCTTTAAAAAATTCATACTTTATTCAGCATAATAATAAACCTTACTCTCACCATACTAGGCTTCTAGGACTCATGTAATTGACTTGAGGACTTGGCATAAGGAATGCCTAGTTTTCTGGTGCAAGAAAATAGAAGTGGAGCTTGTGTCAAGTTTGAATCTCAAATTGTTTAAAAGCATGAGATTCTTTTAAGTGACATGAGTATTGCAAAGGAGAGCTTAGATTTTTGTGGCTATGGAAAATTAAGAAAAATACTTTGAAAGCTAAGAAATATAAATATCATAAATTTGTCATTGGAGTCTATATTTTGTCTTCCCAATCAATATAGAATAAAAATAATAAAATCATTACTGAGAGAAGAGAATTTGTGAAAACATATACAATTGCCTTAGTTACTGAATTGTTTTACAAATAATAGTAAAAATAATAACATAAACCTATGCAGTTCTGCTCAAACTGTGGTTTGAGCACTGACATGCTGGTTCCAGTGTTTGATCTCTTAGCCATGACACCTGTAATGCCAAAGCTTACATTACAAATCTGTGAAAGAGCTGAGTACAGTGTCATGAGCTGCCACATTCAGTGGATTATGGATCTGTAAAAATATCTGGACTTATTGAGACAGCACAGCACGCAAGACTCCCTTCAAACTCTTCACGGGGCCCAGTCTTCCAGGGAGATGGTTAAAGTGGAGTTGAAAATACAGGATTGTAAATGCTAGAGTGGGGGAGGGAGCATCACCGATGTACAAAGGAGAAGCCTCTAGTCCAGACTATTTGGTAGAAGGAAACAAGGAAATACTTTTTTTCTTTTCAAAGATTTATTTATTTATTTGGAAGTCAGTTACACAGAGAGAGAGAGAGAGAGGGAGTTCATCCATCTGATGGCTCACGCCCCAGTTGGCCTTAGTGTGATAGTCTGAGTCCATGGGACCCATGAAAAGTTCACCTCTATCTCTTTCTTTTATTTTATTTATTTGAAAGACAGAGTCATAGAGAAAGGTAGAGACAGAGAGAAGTGTCTTCCATCCCCTGGCTCACTCCTCAATTGGCCGCAACGGCAGGAGCTGCACTGATCCAAAGCCAGGAGCCAGGAGCTATTTCCTGTTCTCCCATGCTGGTACAGGGGCCCAAGGACTTGAGCCATCCTCTACTGCATTCCCAGGCCATAGCGGAGAGCTGGATTGGAAATGGAGCAGCCGGGTCTCGAACCAGCGCTTGTATGGGATTCTGGTGCTTCAGACCAGGGTGTTAACCCACTATACCACAGCACCAGCCCCAGGAAGACTTCTTAAAGGAGGCAACTTTCATCCAGAGATCCTGGGAAGAGAACAGTATAATCCATTGAAGGGAAACAGAGTAGTTACATATTTCAAAGGAGTGAGAATCCATACATGAGAACACTTTAGACAGTTTGTGGGAAAATGGAATTAAAAGGTGAGTTTATTTGGGTGCAAAAATACTTGAAATCCATGTGTTTTTTTTCATAATACACATTTCCAATGGACTCTGTGCAGGCCTGTCATATAGGTGTTATGGGTGAAACGGCAGTGGAGAGAAAAGATTACCTCGGTTCTTTATCTCACATGGAAGAATTTCCAAGCAGACAAGGCAAAGAGAAAAGCAAGAGGTATTTAAAAACAGGATTTTATTTAATTCAGAGACTTTTGGCAGAGCGGCCTGGAGTAGGGCTCCAAGAGAGGCAAACCAAAGAGGCTGGTGGTAATGGGGTTTTTAAGCACAATTTTTGGAGAAAACTCAGTGAGTACAAGGCAGGGACAAGTCCATCAAAAGGCCTGATTTGTAATCTCTTTCCCTCTGTCTGGCTTGAAGAGCCATCAGAAGAGTGGGTTACCTAACTTGTTTTACAGTAAACTGGGAGCTCAAAAGGGTGGAGTCACCATTCCCTTGCTACTCTCATGGTAAGATTGGAAGCTTCCAAGGAGTGGGCAGGCACCTTTGGCCTTGCTAAAGATAGTTTTTGGGGAAAGCAAGCATTTTGCACCCGCAGTTTCCACTGTGACCAACCTGACTGCCTGTTAACTTGTCTGACTTCCCATAGGCACATGGATATCTATGTATGTATTTTTCCCTACAAAGATACTCTGCTCTAAATCACTCAAATAAATATTCCTTGTTACATTACGAAAGGAGCATCCATCATGCCTGTATGTAACTTCATCTGAAAAGCACACTTTGCTTATCTCTGGAAGATTATATAATAACCACTGAGCAAAAAGCTCCACTAATGTGTTTCTCATTTGTTTCAGTTATATAAGTGGGTGTCCTATTTTGCAGTAAACAAAAGACCACCATTGATAGTAAAACTGCAGAGAACATTCTGTGAATTTTTAAAGAACATTGTTTGACATGTTAGAAAAAGGCCATCAAATGGAAACTGTGTCTGTCTTTTCTGTTGCGAGAAGACCTATACCAGCAAGGACTAAAGCAAATTGTTAGAGCCAGAATCTCTTTGCATTAGGTCAGTGGTATCAAGACACTTGGACTCCTTCAGAGCTGCATTCAATAAAATAGAAGTGCGTGCAGGCTTCCCAACTCATGCCAAGGTAGATGTTCCTTTGTTCTAGAAGCAGTCTACCTTGAATTAATATGCTCATCTTAAAATGTTAGGGTAACAAGGAGACTGTTTAACTTCCTGAAACCACTGATACATCATTTAACTTTTTGAACTGCATGATAATTTAAACACAAAGCACCAACCAGTACAGCTACCTAATAATGCTCATAGAATTACATATTTTTGCTGTACCTACTGTCTTTCTCTATTCTCAAGGACATTTTGTTTTAGAATAATCACCTAGCTGTATCTTTGGCAGAGCATCATGGTGTCTAATGTTTGCTCAGTCTACATATAAAATTGGTTGTGATATCAGACTGTTTATTAATAATTTTCAACATTAATAAACCTGTAGGCTTTTTCCACTTATTCAGAGAAGAATTCTGAATACTGGCTTAAATAGACCAGACAATATGGTAGGGTTTTAAGGATTTTATTCAGTGAGAGAAATGTGCAGGAGAGTGAGGGCTTTGTTTAGGGGAGAAAGAGAAGTCTAGAAGCTAAGTTGAGCGAGCCGTGTGGAGTAAGTATATCATTATAAGCAGCCACAGGTAGCTTAATGCAGCAGCAAAGCAAAGGCAGAGAGTGGCAGCCAAAAGGCCCCCCCTGAGGGCACAGGCAACAAAGGGGGCCCACCATGTTCAAGGCCTTTTATTTACTCCCAAAGAGGGAGTGATTACTAGTCTGATATACAGATGGGGTCAGGTAGGGGCATGAGGTCACACAGAGGGCTTTGTCTTCCAGCTTACAAACCTAATCAATTTTATCTGCCTGCCTACATCAGTTGCACTTAATTTGAGGCTGACTAGGGGTGAAAGCAAAGGTGTGAAGGGAATGTAGAAAAGCAAAATGTACATTCTAGAAAGACTGTTAGAACAAAATGGAAAAGATTGTTTTGAAGAGACACAGCTGTGAGTGTTATGTAACACTGAAATGTGGTCTGTAAAGTTAGCATGCTCAATTTCATTGTCTATGAAGATTCCCATACATCACAAGATAAACTAATATAACCACATCCTGTTACAGTAGGACTTTATGTCAATGATGTCAGTGTTATCTACAAGACATTATTCACAATTTAACTGAATGTAATAGTGACTCACTTATTCAGAATCCATGGATAAACTTTAAGATAATGGGATTCCCTTCCTTTAAACTACAAGATTTTTTTCTTCTTTAACCATGTCACTCTACCACTTAGAGATTGATGGCTCTACATTAGTTGGAAGTATCAAAGCTAAACTCCTTCACCTGCCACCATCCTTCTTGTCCTTCTAGCATCTTGTCTACTGTACTTGAAAGTTGACGCTCCACCCATAAAATTAGGTGTTTCATGACTAGGTGTCTTTGCTACCACTGTCTCCTCCTTCTTTTTTTCCTTTTTTTTCTTCCCTCTTATCTTACTGTATTTTTTTATTTGTATATATCTCATAAATACAACATTAGGAGCATAGTAATTCTTCCTGAGGTACCTGCCCTCCCCCCCCCCCCACTTCCCCTCCTTCCTCCTGCCTTTCCTGTTTAGTCTAGAAAGAAAAACAGAAAGGAAAAAAAAAAGAAAGATTGGAATTAAAAATCTAAGAGAACTGTCTCCTCAACAGTCTAGACAAGGGTTGTTCTGTGTTATTGCTTCTCAAAGCTGGTCCTCTTTTTCCTTCCTTGCTCCCTTTTCTTTGTTTTTAAAAACTTAATTGTCTTTGAAGAAGAACTCAAGGATGATACACTGTCTCCTCTTAACAGAGATCTCCCCCTACTCACTTCCTTAGTAAAGCCAAAAGGATCCTACCACCTCACAGGCTATACAATAGCTCTATTTGTTTGCCTCTTCCTGAAACCATGCTGGTAGCTACACTCCTTTTTCATCTGGTCTAAGATAATGGAAATCAGAATCGCCTGGAATGCCTATTAAACCCTAGAGGGCTGGACTCCACCCCCAGGGTCTCTCATTTAGCAGGTCAAGGGTGGACCCCACTCTGCATTTCTAAAAGTCCCCAGGGCATATTAATGCTGCTGGTCCCAGGATTAACTCTTGGGAACTCCAGGAAGTCATTTTCCCGTTTAATTGCTCTTCAAGTTTACAGTGGACTTTAAAACCAGATAGCTGATCTTTTTAGACTTTGAACACATAGCTAAAAAATAAATGGCAACTAAGAAAGGACCTGAAAAGATTTTTTTGTAAGACAAGTGGGTTTCATTTATTGAACCTAGTGATACCTATTTTGGTTTCTAAGAGATCTTTGTATACCCACAGTTCTAAGCTCTGTCCTAGGTGGTTCAAATTACAGAATAAATGATCCCTAGATGACTGACCTGCTACTATGCCCTGGATTATTTTTTATGTTTGCACAGTTATCACAACCATGCTAAACTCATCCACATGTCCTCTATGAGCCAATATTCTCAAATTTTCATATGAGTGAGAATCTCTTCTGGGGATATTAAAAATGCAAATTCTGATTCAGTCCACCTGAATTAGGACCCAAGATTCTGCATTTCTAAGAAACTCCTGAGGTGATGCTGATGTTGATAGCTCATGGGCTGCACTTTGAGAAACAAAGGTGTTTTCTATGCTGTCTCTGGAGAACTCTACCTAGACTAGTTTTTGACATGATTGAAAAATAAGGCATCATGAAGAAACTCAGTACACCATCAAAAACGTTGAAATTTTTGCAGGCTAAAATTGTCTTTTGTTTTTACATTTTAAAAAATTATCAGTTGTACATATTTATGGACTACAGTGTAACATTTTAATACACGTATGCAACGTGTACTGATCAAATCAGGATAATCAGCATTTCCCTTTCTTTGACATGACTTTGTGATGAGAGCCCTGGGCTCCTTTCTTCTGTTTGCTCATCAATGATATTATCCTTGTCCTTACAGAGTATGTTGCAAACCCATATTGTGGTCATAATCAGAGGGCATTTATTCAACTTCACAACAATCTGTAGCTTCCAACTAAGAGCCAGACACCAGTAAGCATCCCTTGAAGGAACAGCAAACAATTGTCAATGGTCTTCTACAGGCTCAGGGCACATGGCATTTTCACATATCAAGGGAATCTGATGGGCAGGACTAAACATAGCAGATTTTCTCTGTCCATGTTTAAACGTCAGTCTGTGCTCCTCACTCTCAACCAAGAGACCTTTTTGTGGCATTTCCTAGGATGAGAGACTGAACTAGGGATATGAGTTCATGTAGTTTATTAAGGAGGAGTTCTCAGAAGGCCTGTAGGAGACAGAGGAAGAGCTAAGTGGAACAGAGAAGGGGAAAGAACCCAGCAGGGATGTGGCCTCAAGAACGGTAGCCTTCACCTCAGTATCCTTAACCTGAAGCTGGGGGCTCCGGAGCAAAACTTACATGATGGAGTTGTCTGGCCTTGGGGCAAAGGCGTCAGGCTTTTGTGCCCTTTTATTTAATAACATGCCAGCCATCTCCAGAGCAGTTGACTTCCATGAGCAGAGGGACAGTTCTCCAGAGAAGAGCCCAGGTGTGAGCCATCACTAGCAGCTCTCACCATAGCAGAGGGACGAGCGTACAAGTAAATGGGATCTGAGCAGGGAATCCACACTGCCCACTGGGAAGGAGAATGATTCAGCCATGGTCACAGATTGCTTAGAATGGGGACTTGGTTCTGTGGGTGGATAGACAAAGCTCTCCACCACAGCTTTTTAAGAGAGGCATGGAAGGTAAGGGCAAGCAGAGATAGAGAGGTGATGTGAGAGAAGCAAACTGCTAGCCTGAGTCCCTTCATGCCTGAGGACATATGGGCACATATAGGACCGAAAAACAAATTTTTGAGTCCTAAGTGAGGCCCCAGCTAGGAACTCAAGGACATAGGGAGATGCTCTGGGTAGCTCCTTGGCCTAACAATGCAGGCCCTGTTCTGCAAATTTTTCCCCAAGAGAAAGCTTGGCAGGCCTGTGGCCATTCTGTGGGATTTTCCTTTCCAGTCACCTTTCCGCAGGCTTCACGTTCTCCAAGTTCAAGTTCATGCACTCCCAGGAAATCAAAGAAGCCTCTGTCCTATCAGATGACAAACATCTCATTTTCTTGGCACTCCCCCAAAAAAGGGCAAATGCCAGACTTCAGGACTTTCATAAATGAAAGATTCCAAAACCTAGAAAATCCTTTCTGGATCATAAAGGGCTGGGGGTGGGAGAAAACTTTCATTTTTTTCTAAATACAAATGTCCATGCATTTTCTATATCTTTCTGGTTTAAATCAAATTTATGCAAAACTAAGACAAATTTATTTTTAAATATCCAATAGGCAATATTATTGTCCCCAGGATATATGTTATGAGCATTTCTTTTGTGCTAAAGTCATATAATGTTTTCTAGTCTCAGCAAATATGGACCTTGGGGAACAAACACAATGTGTTCCATCTATTCACCACCTTAAAATTAAATTAGAGGAGAAAAAAAGCAAAACTGTATTAGCAAGGAGTGAAAGACATTGTCTAGACAGCTTCCTTCGGGCAGAATAAACAATGTTCGGCACATCCGCGCACTTTGCTCTTTGAGAAATGGGCCTTTGTAAGCAGCTGGAGGTTCTGGGAGGAAAAGAAGTGGCTGGGAAGACTCCTCATTGTGGTGGAGCAGTAGAGTGAGCTCCAGAGTGTGCTACTTCTCTTGAGTCCCACAAGGTGGGCAGCCAGGACATTCTGCTACAGTGGCAGGCATCTGTGTCACTGGAGCTGGAAGATTCAGAGAGCACACTTCTCCATTCTGTATTTGAATGTAACTGATGTCCAGTGTGACACCTGATCTGCTTCCCAAACCTGCTCCCTCCACTGTCCTGTCCTGTCCACTGTCCTCCATGAATGGCAGCCTCCCCATCTGGCTGCCTGGGAAATAATAATTTCAGATATCTTGGTTTGATCTCTTTGTCTCACATCCCATGGCCAATTCATTAGCTAATGCTTTGCCATTTCTTTTCTTTAAAGATGTATTTGAAAGGCAGAGTTATAGGGGGTGGGCAGTAGAGGGAAGCTGAGAGAGACAAAGAAAGAGGTCTTTCATCTACTGGTTCCCTCCCCAAATGGATGAAACAGCTGGTGCTGGGCCAGGCTAAAGTCAGGAGCCAGGAATTTCCTCTGGGTCCCATGTAGGTGCAGGGGCCCAAAAACCTGGAACCCCTTCTGCAGCTTTACCAGGTGCATTAGCAGGGAGCTGGATGAGAAGTGGAGCAGCTGGGACTCCAACTAGCACCCATATGGGATGCAGGCTTTGCAGGCTGTGGCTTAACTCACTACACCACTGTGCTGCCATTTCTTTTCAAGATAAAACTTGGGGTAGGCATTTGCCTCAGCTGTTAAGCTATTTGTATCCTACAGCAGATCACATGTTCAATTGCTGACTCTAGCTTCTTACTCCTACTCTCTGTTTCTGTGCACCCTGGGAGGCAGCAGTAATGGCTCAGGCAGTTGGGTTCCTGCCACTTGGGAGGGAAGCCTGGCTTGAGTTCCTGATCCCCACTTTGGCCCTGTATAGCCTTGTCTATTGCAGGCATTCAGGAAGTGAATCAGCAGCTGGGAGCTTTATCTGTCTTTGTCTCTATCCGTATCTCTCTCTTCTCTGTGTCTGCTTCCCAAACATACGCATGTATTAAATCCATATATTGGGAAATTAATCCCCAAAATCCTATGTTAGTAGTATTTAGAGGGGCACCACTGTGAGATGGTTGGATTGTGGAAGCTCTGTATTCGTAAATTCATGGGTTATCAGAACAATGTCTTTTTTTAGAAGCAGCTCTCCATGGCATACTTGCCCTGTCTCACCATAAGATGCTCTCCATACTATTAGGCAATATCCAGAAGGTTTTCACAAGAAGCCAAACAGATGCTGATACTTTGATATTGGACTCCCTAGCCTCCAAAGCCATGAGCTGAACAAACCTCTATTCTTTATAAACTACTTAGTGTGTGATATAAATGTATAGCTGCAAACACTACCTTCACTGCTATTGTGGTCCCAGGTACTATTAATTCTTGCCTGCATTGTTGAAATATCTCCTACATGGGCCTTCTATTCCTGCCCTTGGCCCACAACACCTTTGACAGAAAAAGAGCAGCAGATCACAGTCCTCTAGTCAAAGCCTTCCAAGGACTCCCATCTCACTCAGAATAAAGCCCAAAGCTCAAAAATAAACAAACAAGTAAACAAATAACACTCCCAGGTAATACCACATTACCCTCTTGTGCTCCTGACCTATGCCTCCCCTGTTCCCTCCCAGTTCGGACTCTGTTTCTGGAACACTCCAGGCATGCTCTCACGTTGGGACCTTTGCCTGGAACAATATTCCCTCCCAGCATGGCAAACTCCCATTTGCCAGGCAAGTCTTTACTTAAATATCACCTTCTTACTGCCTGAACTCCCTACTTAAATAGCAGTCCCCTTCCCTGGCCCTCATACTCCCTATGAGCCTCTTGATTTATTTTTCTCCTTTAATTTTTTTTCAGCATCCTAAAGACATACTGAAAAACATGCTCATGTCATCATTGTGTCTTTTCCCCAGGAGAACATCAGTACTATGAGAGTAATGATTCCGTTTGTTGTATTTCACAGATGGATGCTCAGGACCCAGTGTAGGGCCTGGTACCTTAATGACTACATAAACACTTAGAAGAATCATGCAACCTGCCAAAGACTCAGCTAGTCATCGTGATAGGCACTGAGAGAAGAGGATGAATAAAACAGGCAGGAATCCTGATTTTATAGCATTTATGATCTAGGATTTTTCTCTCTCTAGTAGTCACTAGTCACATGTGATTATTTAAATAATGCATTGAAATTAAATACAGTTAAAGATTCAATTTTCAGTCACACTAGCCACATTTCAAGTACTCAATAGCTTCATTGACTACTGGCTTTCATGTTGAACAGCCCAGAAGTAGGACATTTATTTCCATCTTTCCAGACAGTTATATTGGTTGGTACTAACAGAGGTTTTTCCTCATTATGGATAATTGAGTATTCATGTATTCCAATTCTCTCATTTACAAGTCAGGAAACTGAGGCTCAAGGAAACAGTGACTTGACTGAGATCACACTATTGATCCAGTATCAAACCCAATTCTTCTGATTCCCCAGAGCCAAGTCTAGATAACCTTGGTATTAAAGAGCTCTCCACTTCTTTAAGACAAGTCTAAATATGAAACAAAGCAACAAAGCAAAAAGCCCTCTCTTTAACTTATGGTATGATTTTTTTATTATAAAGATGGAAATAAAGCATGGGTTTAGAGAGCATTTGTCTCTTTTTTCCTGCTATTGTCTGAACCCTTTTCCTATTTGGGAAATATTTCCAGCTGTGCAAACCTTTGGGAAATGTAGAACTTAACTGCATTCTGGAAGATGGAAAAACTCAGATAGATATTCCACTCTCCTTTATCTGGTGTCTGGGTGGTAGATTTGTGAACAAGCTTGTGTAATCAGATGCTCCTACATAGGATTGTCATGGTGGTTACAGAGACAAACAGGAATGTAGCAGCCACCTAAATTCTCTTCGGCCACTGCAAATGCAATGTTAGAAATAGTCAACAGTCTCAGACTCACCTTCTATCCTGTCCATTTCAAGTTTGAACTATTTGTCATTTCTATCATTTGTATGAGCTAACTACAATTCCTAAATAATTTTTCAGCTCCAGTAAGTCAGAGTTCATTTCTATGACCTGTACTTTAAAACCCTGCCTGATAAAATGTACCAATCAAATTAAAATTTGATCTCAAAAGGAAGGGAAAAAAATTCTTCCCTCTCCTCTCCTAGGTTCTTTACCTGAGACCTTATAAATTAGATGGACCAAAGTCAAATTAACAAGAGACAGAAATTTGTTAACATGTACATTGCGAATGGGGATATCCAGTAATTAACTCACAGTGAAGGCTAGAATTTGGGCTTATATATCAACTTCAGAATACAACAATAAATTTATAGAGAAGTTTCAAGACAAAGGAAAAACACTTTGAGCTTATGCACATGGAAAATTTTAAGAAGGCAAATTTATGATAAATCTTATCAAAATTTTTTACATGTATTTCTCTGGTGCCAAATCTGGGCTGATAAGGGTCCAGAGTTGTCATCAGTAATTAATTTCTGTTCTTTCTGGAAGAAGGGGGTTGGGGGACACCTTCACAAACTTATATCCTGCTTTCAGATAAACAGAAGGAGGGCAGATAATTTTTCTTATATCTGCTTTTTCTCAGTTACCTTCAACTCAAAATATTCCTTATTCTGAGATGTCATATTTTGAGGTGGCATATTCTGTTATCCTTCCACTTTTACATATTTCCTGATATTTTTATTTATATTGAACCTTGGACATAAGATCATCATTCTGGCTTATGTGGAAAATATAGCTCATAGCTGGAAATCTGTGGTAGAAGACAGTCTACTCAGATATTTGAACTTGTTTGTGTTGAGGAGTGAGCTGATTCAACTGATTGTGCATTCACCTATTAAGAAGATAAGAATGTAAACATTTCCAGATTCATGGGTCTCTTTGGCATTGATTAGCCTGTCAAAGAGATTCCTGGAAGCTGAGGCTTAAAGGGCTAGGATGCATCAGAAATTCTGACAATAAATATTTCTTTGTGATTTGTATAAAGTTAACCATCAGTATCATTGCCTAGTCATTCTCATCCATTCAGTAAATTCGTCAAAAGAAAATACAGTGAACTACATTAAGCTAGTGAAAGCATTTTCTAAGACTAACAATATCAATAAAATAAGATTTTTCATGAGTACTTAGCATAAAACCTTATATGTGAATTTATCATATTTAATTTACATTCCCCAAATGATTAGACATTTAATTGTATATAAAACTAAAGAGGTTATATTAACCACCTTGATCCAAATGATATTTATAGACCATTTTACCTAATAACCACTAATGTAAGCAGTGAATTTACAAAGATAAATCAAAGGCTGGGGTGTAAAAATACTCAGAATAAATGTCAAATGATTAAAATTCTACAGAGTATGTTCTCTGCCGCTGATAGAATTAGATCAATAACTTATCTAGACAAACTTCACATATTTGGAAATCAATGCATTTACAAATAACCCATGGCTCTAAGAAGAATCACATAGGGTATTAGAAAATATTTCTAACTGAATGATAAAAGTAGAGTCTAAAGGAATTCAAGTGGAAGAATCTTCTAACATCATACCCAAAGATAATAACAATGATTAAAATACACCTAACATTTGTACAGCACTTCACTGTTTACATATATTCTAACATTTTGTCTTAACAACAACTACAGAGAAAATGTTAACATATGAGTGTCACCATAGCCCAGATCAGTACTCTGCACTTTCAAGGAATGGTAACGAAGACTGTCAGGCTGCTGGTCAGCTCCATGGGAAGATGATCTTGTCCCCCTAAACTTCCTTCCAGCCTTGTCACCTGCTCTCTCCCAATCAGATTCCCACACCCCAACTTTCTGCACCTAAGCATAGTCTATTGTGTCCCTTGCAGTGTATAATATTATCAAAAAACATTTGCATATGAACTTGTATGTTTACCTGTCTGTTGACTACTTCAAACTAAGTTACCTATGACCTATCCTCTACTCCTCAGTAATTGGGCCAGTATACCTCCAAGCCTTCTCAATCCAAGGACAATGCTTTTTCTTTTCTCTCTCTCTCTCTCTTTTTTTTTTTTTTTTTTTTTGACAGGCAGAGTGGACAGTGAGAGAGAGAGACAGAGAGAAAGGTCTTCCTTTGCCGTTGGTTCACCCTCCAATGGCCGCCGTGGCCGGCGCACTGCGGCCGGCGCACCGCGCTGATCCTAGGCCAGGAGCCAGGTGCTCCTCCTGGTCTCCCATGGGGTGCAGGGCCCAAGCACTTGGGCCATCCTCCACTGCACTCCCTGGCCACAGCAGAGAGCTGGCCTGCAAGAGGGGCAACCGGGACAGAACCCGGCGCCCCGACTGGAACTAGAACCCAGTGTGCCGGCGCTGCAAGGTAGAGGATTAGCCTAGTGAGCTGCGGTGCCGGCCAAGATTCATTTTCAATTCTCTTTATATACAGAAGATCAGTTTAGCATATATTAAGTAAAGATTTCAACAGTTTGCACCCATGTAGAAACACAAAGTGAAAAATAATGTTTGAGTACTAGATATAGCATTAAATCACAATGTACAGCACATTAAGGACAGAGATCCTACATGAGGAGTAAGTGCACAGTGACTCCTGTTGTTGACTTGACAAATTGATACTCTTGTTTATGGCATCAGTAATCACCCTAGGCTCTTGTCATGAGTTGCCAAGGCTATGGAAGCCTTTTGAGTTCACCGACTCTGATCATATTTAGACAAGGTCGTAGTCAAAGTGGAAGTTCTCTCCTCCCTTCAGAGAAAGGTACCTCCTTCTTTGATGACCTGTTCTTTCCACTGGGATCTCACTCGCGGAGATCTTTCTCTATAGAAATTATTTACTTTGTAAATTTTTAAGCTTAGATTAAAATAGCTTTGCATTAGATGTCAGACCATACAGAGAATAAATCAGAGACTGACTTGTGTGTGTATATATAGTACATGTATACTTGTGTAAGCATGACATACGGTTCAAGTTGTATTTGACTTCTCTAACATGATCATTAAAAAGAAGAAGTAAAATCCAGGCTTCCTTGCATTTCCCAATGGTTTATCTTAACTTTTGATATTTAAATTATTCACCTATAAAGTACACACTTGATCAAAACCTTCTTCTCATTTCTTTTCTTCATTTGTTACTTCTGTCAGCTTCTCCTGTATCAGATTAAGGGGTGGGTATATGGTTCAAAAAGTTCACCTACGTCATGTTTATTGATGACATAAAATCTGGTACCTTTTGCAAGACTAATAATTTTCTTTGGTAATTGGTTATAATATATTTTCATTATGCTGCAGAGTATCAGTCATCTTATGATAGAGAGCAGAAGATAATGTTAAGCAAGGAGAAACATTTATTTCAGAATTAGTTTTAAATAAAGTACTTCAAAGATTTCTTGAAAACAGAATTGAAAGACTAAATTTGGTACAAAAATGTCACAAGCCCTTCCTTGCCTTAGCCTGAAAATGGCCCACACCATCTCCTCACTTTCCACTGAGAGAACTTCTCATTCTTGCCTCACTCTTCATGTTGTTTCGTTTCATTGTTTGCCAGCCAAGTGCAAAGGAGTCAGCTGATGACTCCAATCCTAAAGAACAGTGGTTTTCTCACTTAGGAAATTAAATCTACATTGGCTCAAGGCACTGAGCTCCTAGAATATTGGTTAGAATAATTAGTCTATCTTAAATAGTATACTAATAGGGCTTGTGCTGTGGTTTAGCTGGTAAAGCCACTGCCTACAGTGCTGGCATCCCACATGGGTGCTGGTTCAAGTCCCGGCTGCTCCACTTTTTTTTTTTTTAAAAGATTTATTTGAAAGACAGAGTTACAGAGAGAGGTAGAAACGGAGACAGAGGTTTTCCATCCACTGGTTCACTCCCCAGATGGCCACAACGGCTGGAGCTGCGCCAATCCGAAGCCAGGATCCAGGATCCAGGATCCAGGATCCAGGAGCTTCTTCTGGGTCTCCCACGTGGGTGCTGCTCCACTTCCAACCCAGCTCTCTGCTTATGGCCTGCGAAAGTAGTAGAGTGATGGTCCAAGTCCTTGGTTTCCTGCCCCCATGTGAGGGACCCAGAAGACCAGGAGGAAGCTACTGGGTTGTGACCATTTGGGGAGTGAACCAGCAGATAGAAGGCTTCTCTCTCTCTGCCTCTGCCTCTGTGTAATTCTGCCTTTCAAATAAATACATAGTTTTTTTTAAGTCCGGCAAAGGCCGAAGCTGGGCTGATCTGAAGCCAGAATCCCACGCTGGTGCAGGGGCCCAAGACTTGGGCCATCTTCCAGTGCTTCCCAGGCCACAGCAGAGAGCTGGATCAGAAGTGGAGCAGCTGGGACTTGAACTGGTGCCAATATGGGAGGCCAGCACTGCAGGCGGTGGCTTTACCTGCTACACCACAGCACCAGCCCCCAATTAAATAAATCTTTTTAAAAAAATAGTATCCTGAGTGTATCTGTACATTGAATTGGTATATCTAAATGGAATTACTGTTGAATAGACTAAAATCTGTCCTGGAATTTGGCACACTTTGAGCAGCTACAGTGATTTCATTACATAAAAATGTATTGAGTACTTACTTTATGCTTAGTAGTACAATGAACATTGCACAGACCGAGTAGAAGATTCTGGAAGTAAAAAATAGAGGTTGACTCTCCCTTCTCGCCAACTCACCTGCCATAACCTCTTTCTCGCATCTTTGCTAGTACGCCCTCACTGTTCTTCCTGAGATCATACTGGCCAAACTCTAAACCACACGACAGTGATTTTCACCAATCTCCAATGCAATCTTGTAATACTCAGTAGAAAACCCTTCAGAGCCCTCCTCATCCCCACCCCTACCTTTGCTTTTGAAATAAAGTCCATTCCTTATCACAGTTTACAAGAGCTTCCCTGGTTGGGGGCGGGGCAACACTGTGGTGCAGTAGGTTAATCTCAGCCTGCAGCAAGGGCATCCTATATAGGCACCAATTCTAGTCCCAGCTGCTCTTCTTCTGATCCAGCTCTCTGAAAAGACCTGGGAAAGCAGTAGAAGATTGGTCCCTACACGCACATGGGAGACCCAGCTTCAGATCGGCCCAGCTCCAGCCATTGGGGCCATCTGGGGAGTGAACCAGTGGATGGAAGACCTCTGTCTCTCTCTCTCCCTTTCACTGTCTGTTACTCTATCTCTCAAACAAATGAATAAAATCTTTAAAAAAAAAAAAAAAAAGCTTCCTTTCACGATCTGGCCTCTGTTTGCCTCTCCAGTCTCATTTCCTGTGACCTTCCAGCCCCTTCACTCTGTATTCCACTTGGATCCAGAGCCACTTTCAGTTCCTTGCAGGCATGCAAATCATGCCCACAGAAACCTCTGTGCTTTTGCACACTCTATTCATCAAACTACATTCTTTCCCCACTCACTGCCCTTTTAACCAGGGAAGTTCTTTTAGGTCTTAGCTTATGTTTAAAAATCTGTGCTAACAACTGTGCAATATGAATGTTTGATAGGTCCTACTACACATTGTATTCACTCATCTTCCGTAGTTTATATACTGTCAAGAATAATGAGAATATATTCTGAGAAACATGTCATTAGGTGATTTCCTTGTTGTGTGCACATCATAGAATGTTCTCCCACAAACTAAGATAGGTATAGTGATTTACTAGGCAATATAATCTTGTGGGACCACTGTTATATATGGAGTCTATCATTGAGAAAATCATTGCTATGCATCACATGATTATAATTGTATCTCCTATCATTTTATGAATTCCTTTAAATTGGCGTGATTGGCCACAGATTACCTTTAGAATTCTGTGTTGGCCGGCCCTGCGGCTCACTAGGCTAATCCTCCACCTGTGGTGCTGGTACTCTGGGTTCTAGTCCCAGTTGGGGCGCTGGTTGGTTCTGTCCCGGTTGCTCCTCTTCCAGTCCAGCTCTCTGCTGTGGCCCAGGAAGGCAGTGGAGGATGGCCCAAGTGCTTGGGCCCTGAACCCTCATGGAGACCAGGAGGAAGTGCCTGGCTCCTGGCTTTGGATCAGCACAGCACGCCAGCCGTAGCAGCCATTTGTGGGGTGAACCAACAGAAGAAAGACCTTTCTCTCTGACCTCTCACTGTCTAACTCTGCCTGTAAAAAAAAAAAAAAATGAGGCAGGCGCCGCGGCTCACTAGGCTAATCCTCCGCCTAGCGGCGCCGGCACACCAGGTTCTAGTCCCGGTCGGGGCGCCGGATTCTGTCCCGGTTGCCCCTCTTCCAGGCCAGCTCTCTGCTGTGGCCAGGGAGTGCAGTGGAGGATGGCCCAGGTGCTTGGGCCCTGCACCCCATGGGAGACCAGGAAAAGCACCTGGCTCCTGGCTCCTGCCATCGGATCAGCGTGGTGTGCCGGCCACAGCACGCCGGCCGCGGCGGCCATTGGAGGGTGAACCAACAGCAAAGGAAGACCTTTCTCTCTGTCTCTCTCTCTCACTGTCCACTCTGCCTGTCAAAAAATAAAAAAATTAAAAAAAAATGAAAGAAAGAATTCTGTGTTGTGGTATTGTAGTGCTTATCATAGACACCATGGTCAATTAACTTATTAAGCATTTTGAGTTGAAATATTATTCTTGACTATCTAGGTGGATACCATATGCAATCACAAGTATCTATCCCAGAAGGACATGGAGGGATATGACTATACAGCTCAGAGTTCTATTTAATCATGACATCCAGCTTGATTCCAAGAGACAAACCAAATTCCAGCTTTAAGAAAACTAAAAGCCTGTAGCCAGGGCCTGGCACTGTAGCATAGCAGATAAACCTGCTGCCTGCAGTCCTGGCATCCCATATAGAGTTTGGTTCAAGTCCTGGCTGCTCCACTTCCTATCCATCTCCCTGCTAATGCACCTGAGAGAGCAGTGGAGGATGGCCCCTAGCACCTACATGGGAGACCCAGAAGAAGCTTTAGTCTCCTGGCTTTGGTCTGGCTTAGCCTGACCATTGTGGCCATTTGGGGAGTGCACCAGCAGATGGAAGATATCTCTCTCTCTCTCTCTCTCTCCCCCCCCCCCCCCCTCTGCATCTCCTTCTTTCTCTGTAACTCTGCATTTCAAGTAAATAAGTAAATCCTAAAAAAAAAAGAAAAAAGCTATATCCAATCACTGCATCTAGCTCAGTTCAGGATCACAGGTGATGACATAGACCAGTCCATCGAGATGTGGCTTGTCCAGTGAACTATTATCTAAAGAGATAAATTATCTGCAATCTCCCACAACACTATATAAAATGATCCAGTAGAGACAAAACAAATGTTCCATTCATAAAAGGGACACAAATAGCAGTTATGAAACTCTGCAAAGCATGCATTAACACCCTCCCCCATGAGTACCCTGAGGGTGGGAGGGACTTCTTTCTTTGATAGACTGTGTTCTTGTTTATTCCCCCATCCCATGTCCCTCAGGAGTCAAGAAGTCTTTCTTGCCCATAAACCTCCCTGGCCATATCTGGAGAGTATAGTAGATACTATGCCTTCTTTGGTGGACACATGACTTTCATAGCCTGATTCTAGGTATAAATTTAAGATCGCTGAAGGTTGTGTTATTATTTTATTTTTGTTGTTCTCAGCACATATTTATTGAACTTGACACTCTGTGCGAGAATCTGTGGCAGACACTGGGAACAGTGGTTTAAGAACACAGACAAAGTTCTTCTCATACATCATACATTCTAGTTAAAGAGACAGACTGAAGGTTGTTTGAAAGTTCAAACAACCCCAAGTACTTCAGTCCTGGCTCACGGTTTCTTTGGCAATGCAAGCGTTTCAGAAATTCAGTACGCTTACGTCACTACATAGTTCTGATCCTAAACATAGTTCTCAAATCTGTTTTTTGTTAGTTTGTGTCCTAGCCCCAGTTTCTTTCTTTTTTAGCTAAGGGCAGCTATTTGAGGGTGATGGGGTGGGGAGGAGGTGAGGGATGTGCCATAGACTCAGGTAGGAAGAAGGTAAAGCCATTTATTGAGTTTTGTCTCTGGCTGAATCACTCTGTTCAATCATGAAGGACTTCTGAAACTTCATCAGTCAAAGCCTTTTCAGTTTTATCTATTACTAAGTGAGGATACAATCCTATAATAAAAATTATTTTGATTTCCTTTGATACTTATTTTAAACCTAGTCATTCCTTATTTAGTCCTGTTGTGGCATTTTAATATCTTGCTGAAAGCCATAGGTGTTTGCCAATACACAAATACACTGACCACTGACTTTTCCCTCTGCTTTCTCTAGAACAGTCGTTCTCAGAATTTAGTAGCCAGACCAGCGGCGTACTCAGTCCAGTTCCACCAAATCAAAAACTATGGGTGTGGAGCCCAGGAATCTTCATTTTCACAAGCCTTCCAGGTGTACAGTAACAGTGTCCACTAAGGATGAGAAGCACTGCTCTAGAGCCATAGGTATCGGTCTGCCATTTTATGACAGGTGGGGACATGCCTGGTTGGAAAAAAGAGAAGGGGCAACCAACCATTAGGTTAAGGTGACTATTTTTAGACATTGAGAAAGTCTGCGTGGTTTTCCTGACCAAAAGTTTTTAGGCAAGAATTATAACCTCCTTGAAGATAAACCTCTCCTGTCGTTATTATTCCTGCAGTTGACATCAATAAATTCACTTTAGACACTATCATTGCATTGTTATTCCTGTCTGAAGAATGCTCCTATTTCCTCTGGTGATCAGTTTCTTCATTCTGTGTGATCTCAGGAGGACTGTCACTCATGGAGTTTCATGCTTTTGGTTTTAAGAAGTATATGACTCAAGCCCAGCTGAATTGACTAATGTATCCCTGTGACATTAACAATTACTATATTCAAGGACTTGTGACTCAAGCATGGCTAGTTACAATCCAATCACAGCCAATAACTCACTGACACTGGATTCCAAAAGCCAGTTGTCTGTTCACCTGTTCACAAGGCTGAGTACAAGGTCAGGTTGACTTTTTATAGTACCCTGCATTAGGGAGGGCAAGAAATACTGGATGCTGTAACATAAAACTCTCCAAATTTCAACACCTTAACACATAAAATATACACTGGTGAGGACACCTTAGCATGTCTTAGGGCCCTTGAAACTTCCCCAGTTTACAGCAGGGCTAACATGTAACATCCAAGTTGGGCGATTTTGGACAGTAGACAATCTTCACACAGACATTCAGGGACCTTCTCCTTTCTCATCTCATCCCTCCATCATATTCTCAACTTTAGTTAACCTAACCCTATGTCAGCTTAACCCTATGCCTCTGTCTATCACAAAGGGAAGAGAGAGCATATGCATGCTTGGATGTGGAAGACGTTCGTGGGCCAGACCCAGAAGTGACCTCCATCATTTCATTCCACACTCATTTTCTAGAACACAGTCAAATGGCTATCTCAAAATGCAAGGGAGTCTGGGAAAGGTCTGGATACATGCCAGGAGACAAAGTAAAAAGCCATTTTTCAACACACAGTAACTAGTTCCACATACCATACTCATAGTGATTGATCAATTTGGTAGATATGTGATCAAAGCCAGCCAGTTATTTCCTGGGATTTACCTATGCTGAAATCAAGTGTAAGAAATTCTGTCATAATTCCAAGGTCATTAGCTAGTATACGCCTGAAATAGTATCTGCAACACTTAACTTCTCATAGTTGTAGCTATGTCGCAGACACATAGCCTGAGGTTCACTTCTTAGATACATACACTAGAGGTTGGCACTGTGGCACAGTGGGTTTAAGCCCCAGTCTACAGCGCCAGTATCCAATATGGGTGCCAGTTCTCACCCCTTCAGATCCAGCTCTCTGCTATGGCATGGGAAAACAGTAGAAGATGGCCCAAGTCCTTGGGCTCCTGCACCTATGTGGGAGACCTGGAAGATGCTCCTATCTCCTGGCTTCAGATCAGCTCAGCTCTGGCCATTACAGTCATTTAGGGAGTGAACCAGTGGAATGGAAGACTTTCCTCTCTCTATGGCTCTACCTCTCTCTGTAACTCTGTCTTTCAAATAAATAAAATAAATCTTAAAAAAAAGAAAATAATAAAACCAACACCTAGGATGTCATTATGTCTTGTTTTTTTTTTTTTATTTTTAAGATTTATTTATTTATTTGAAAGAGTTATACAGAGAGGCAGAGAGAGAGGTCTTCCATCCACTGGTTCACTTTCCAATTGGCTGCAATGGCCAGAGCTGCGCCGATCCAAAGCCAGGAGCCAGGAGCTTCTTCCAAGTCTCCCACATGGGTGCAGGAACCCAAGAACTTGGGCCATCTTCCACTGCTTTCCCAGGCCATAACAGAGAGCTGGATCAGAAGTGGAGCAGTTGGAACTTGAACCGGTGCCCATATGGGATGCCAGCATTACAGGCTGCGTCTTTACCAGCTATGTCACAGTGCCGGCCCCATCATTATATCTTACAACAATTCTGCTGTTGGTGATTAGGTATCCCATCTAAATACTCAGTGGATGTAAGTATTGGATACTCTTTTTTTTTTTTTTTTCGACAGAGTGGACAGTGAGAGAGAGAGACAGAGAGAAAGGTCTTCCTTTGCTGTTGGTTCACCCTCCAATGGCCGCCGCAGCCCGCGCGCTGCTGCCGGTGCACTGCACTGATCCGTAGCCAGGAGCCAGGTGCTTCTCCTGGTCTCCCATGGGGTGCAGGGCCCAAGGACTTGGGCCATCCTCCACTGCACTCCCTGGCCACAGCAGAGAGCTGGCCTGGAAGAGGGGCAACCGGGACAGAATCTGGCGCTCTGACGGGGACTAGAACCTGGTGTGCCGGCGCCGCAAGGCGGAGGATTAGCCTAGTGAGCCGCGGCGCTGGCTAGTATTGGGTACTTACAGTTTGTAAAAGTTCCCTTCTCTAGAGAATTATTCTTGGCACTTGGGACACACTTTACCTGCAATGACATGGGAAGCTCTTCCTTCTCCTGTGAGAACTTTCAATTGGTAACTGATAAAATGGAAAACAAAAATAAAAATAAAAACCAGCAGTCTTGCTTCAAAGGGGAACAACTCTGTTCCTACTTATCCTGCAGAGCCCTTCAGCAGGATAAGCTGAGGCTGGACTTAGCAAAGGAATCCTGGCCAGCTTTTCTCCTGTTGCTCTCCTGAAAGTTTCTCCTGAAAACATCTCAAGTTCTGTTCTGAAGAGTCCATAAGACAGCATCGTTAGCCCCTTCCTACTTGATATTCATCACTTCCTTTTTATTTTGATTGATGCTACCCTCATCTTTTTATCTTTCAAGGTGTCCGACTTCAGTCTTTCCTGTATAAAATGTTTCGTTTTAGCATATTACACCCCTACTAAGAATGCTTTTGAAGAACTTGCTTCTATTTAAAGGACTCTTTAAAGGCTTCCTTAATACGCGCTCCCATCCTCCATCTGTCCTACATTTGCACATTCTGCTTTGACTTTTTCAGCATTCTGCTTTCATTGGAGTTAGGGGTTTGCACTTCTGTCTTGCTTGAGAAGAAGATTTGTTTACCCTTCATACGTGTATCCCTAAAGTGATTTTCCTAAATTTCCCTTCAGGATCCACACATATAATATACTCTGGTGAAGACACCTTAGCGTGTCTTAGGGCCCTTGAAACTTGCCCAGTTTATAGCAGGGCTAGTACAAGAGCCCAGAACAGAGCAGAAGGATAAGGAAAGGTCAGTTTGCCCCAAATACCTATGGAGATTGTGAGGATATAAGGGACAAGGAAAGAAGTAAATTGAAGGGAGGCCCTTTACACAAGTCTAATGAAATGTTTATACATAAAGAAGACCAGAGGAAGACGGCAGCTGGCCTTGTCCTGGGTCAATCAGATGACAAAAGTTGGGTAGCATCAATGCATGTGGAGTGTTTAGTTCATTGGGTAGCCCAAAGAAAGTACTCAGTGAAATGCAGTTCCTTCTACACTTTTTCCTTCTCTGCCTTTTCTACCTCCTAATGTTACCATTGTATTATCACTATATAGGCCAATGTTTAGATTGTACTATTTCTCTAGAATTCTATCTTTGATCTGAGTTAGGCCATGGTTCACAATAAACACTGTATACTACCCTATTGACTTTGGGCTTAGCCACATATCGTGGTTCAGTTAACAGAATATGAGAAGATAGTCTATACCATCTCTGTCTAAACTGTGTGAATGTGTTCATATAATTTTTTTAAGATTTATTTATTTGAAAGGCAGAGTTACAGAGAGGAGAGAGAGAGAGAGAGAGAGAGAGAGAGAGAGGTCTCCCATCTGCTGGTTCACTCCCCAGATGGCCACAGTGGCCAGAACCGTGCCAATCAGAAGCTGAGAGCCAGGAGCTTCTTCCAGGTTTCCCACGTGGGTGCAGGAGCCCAAGGACTTGCGCCATCTTCTACTGCTTTCCCAGGCCATAGCAGAGAGCTGGATCGGAAGTGGAGCAGCTGGAACTCGAACCAGCGCCCATAAGGGATGCCGGCACTGCAGGCGGCAGCTTTACTGGCTAGGCCACAGTGCTGGCCCCTGTTCATGTAATTTGACTTGCTGTCTTGTACCCCTAGCATTTGCTATGAGAAGAACATGTCCCATGTAGTCTCCATTCCTTCATCAGGGTTCAAGGAATGAGAGCCATGTGGAACAAATCTAAACTCAAATTACAGTCTGTAACATAGTTGTTAGAGCAATTTGCAGAAACAGAATCTGCAAGCATTGTTTGTTCTTTAAGTCATTGAAATTTGGGGAGTGTTTGTTATACAATATTATTACCATGGAAAAAACTAATACATCTCACCCCTGAGAAAAAGGGGAAAAAATTCTTCCCCAAAATTTTTGCATTGTCCAGGGAGACTCATGATATCTGAGATAGATATTAAGACAATAGAAGGGCTGATGGACCAGTAGATTCTGGAATCTTCTGCTGATCTCCTAAGATGTGAAAGTCTCCTAGATAACGCTTGTCTCCAAGTAATGTAATTGACTTGCATGGGCCAGGTTTTTCCTATTTCATGACCCTCATTAGTGGTAACTGAAATAAAGTTAATTGAGATTGACTCTGGCAGAGGGAAATGATGGAGATTGTCAGAGGCATCTCTTGATGATTCTGCAAGAAATTAAGATACAGAGTGGTGAGCCTGAGAAGCTGGAGCTACAGTCAGATGTGGAAAATTGAAGGAAGTAACCTGGTGAGATATAGGAAGGAGACACTAGAACAGTAAGAATCAAAGACATAAAGACAGTCAGAAAAGCCAGTGTTGAGATGCTCCCAAACAACCCACTGGAAAATAAACAGAGCTGAAAACTTAGGGAGTGAGAGACTGAGTCCTGAGGAACAGGCAAAAGAGATGAGTGTCTGGCAGTTCAAAGCCATGGTCCACTTGTTCTAAACCTCTTGGACTGGAAACCACCTGCTGTTGAGCAAGCAATGGAGTGTAAAAACAGGAGGATGTATCACGTACACCCCAGGAGTCACAAGGACAATGGTGACTCCTCACTCTGGTTTCCTAGTTGGTACTTTCATGCCTCAGAGACTCAGCTTCAGAATTTCTCATCCTCATCCTTCGAAAACCAAAATGCACCTTCAATTTCAACTCCTAGTAGAGTCTGTGCTTCCTGGAACTATTGCAACCTTGTCTGGATGTCTGCACATTGTTGTTGCCAAATTCCCCTCCTGCCTCCTGGACTCCTTCTGGCTTCCCCCTTGCTGGCCTTCCCTCTGCTGACCTCTGGGAGAGATGGACCATTGACTTCTACCTGCCACGAAGCCTTCTAACCCATGCTCTATGTTCTACTTTGCCCTGGATCACCCAGGAGTATTCGCATGCTCTGCCTAGTTCTTAGATCCTAGCTGTTCATCACCGACCTTGCTGTCTGTGCCCCACAGGATCTAACACATACGTAGGCCTGAGAAGTGCCTCCTATATAACCTTCTCTACTTAACTTTTGATCTCTGAAAGTATACTTTTATAGATGTGGCCCCTTGGCTCACATTAAAATATTAATTCCCATTGGGAGAGACCCTATTAAGTCTTTCAGGGAATTGCTAATTTGCATCTTAATGTGAATGAGGTTATTGCATTTTTTTTTACCCCCTTAAAGCAATCTTTGATGTGGGAGGGGATAAGCAGGGAAACTGCAATCACCAGATAGTGATGTAAGAGTTTCAGATGGCTATGGAGACAGGGAAAGGAAACAAGAGGGAAAATGTTGGCGCTTGTTCTCTGTGGGGCATGTAGTGTGGATAATGGTTCTGAGTTCTTCTTAAGCTTAATGAGAACATTTAGTTTTGTTTGAGATTTAACTCTTACTGGGTTATTTCTGTGGTGGAGTGATATAAAGTATTGATAGCAAAAGGACTAATGGTAAATAGGGATGCATCCTTATGATGAAAATAAGTCAGCATTTGGAAGACACTGAGCATGCAGGACCATGGATATAAATGGATCACAAAAATGTCTGGTTGTTGTGTTGGCTGTAGCTAAAGCAAACAGAAAGATTTCTCTAAGGAGACTGAACTCTCTGCTGTGAATGCAAGTATATGTATAGGAGTATCTCATTGGGTCATCCTATTTTAGAGGCTGGTCCTAAGTGTACATTTTCAGAAATTCAGTTTTGGGGGAGCATGTAGTAGGTCAACCTCAAAAGACTGACTCATACCTTTCTTGCTTTTTTTTAAAATTTATTTATTTATTTGAAAGTCAGAGGTACACAGAGAGAGGAAAGGCAGAGAGAGAGAAAGAGAGAGAGGTCTTTCTCTCCAATTGGCCGCAAAGGCCAGAGCTGCACCGGTCTGAAGCCAGGAGCCAGGAGCTTCTTCAGGGTCTCCCACATGGGTGCAGAACCTCAAGAACTTGAACCATCTTGTACTGCTTTCCCAGGCCATAGCAAAGAGCTGGACCAGAAGTGGAGCAGCTGGGGCTTGAACAAATGCCCATATGGGATGCCTGCACTGCAGGCAGTGGCCTTACCAGCTACACCACAGCCCCGGCCCCTGACTCATACCTTTCAAACTCACAAGAATATGATGAAAGATAGACCTTTCTAATGTGCACAATATGTTATATATCATCAGGTATCTGCTTCCTAGCATTGAGATCATGGGGAAGTTAAATTGTTAGTATCACGGTAGCCTGGTAGACACGAGTGGGATAGAAAGACCTACCCTCACAGCTGTGACTGAGTTCTTAGGTGCCAGGAACCATGCTAAGTACTTTCTCATTTAATTCTCAAAACTGCCAACAAGCAAGTGATTTCATTATTCCTCTGTTACGGATGAGTAGATGAGGCTCCAAGAATTTAAGTCTTTACTCAAGGTCAGCTAGCTAGCAAGAGTCAGAGCTAGATTGAAACCCAGGCCAGTGAGACTGAAACAACAAACTATGTGATCTCAGCCTATCTGGGAAAAAAAGGAAGTGGATCCAGATGTGGCAGAATGGACACGCTATCAGAGGGCGAGAGGAAGGGAGGACAGCCAGCAAGGGTCCAGGAAGGATAAATGCAGATGCAGTTTTTAAGACTGAGCCTCAATCTGGATCTCAGGGCTGGTTCCTATGTATAAAAATTGTTTGAAAAAAAGGGGCTCCCTTCAGGGGAGCATTTGGCATAGCAGTTAAGATGCCCATGTCTCATATCTCAGAATCTAACTTCCAGTCCTACTCTGCTTCTGATTCTAGCTTCCTGCTAATATAACCCTGAGAGGCAGCAGGTGATAAGTCAAGTAGTTGAGTCCCTGCCACCCACATGGGAGACCCAAATTGAGTTCTGATTTCCTGTCAGACTGTACGGTTTCAGCTGTTGCAGGCATATGAGGGAGCAAACCAGCAGATAGAATCCCTATCTCTGTCTCTCTGTCTCTGTCTCTGTCTCTCTGTCTCTGTATCTAGGTCTTTCTGTCTGTCTCTCTGTGTCTTTCTGACTTGCAAATAAAATGAAAATAAAAAACAAAAACAAAAAATACTCCCTAATGTTCACACCCTGTCCCACTTCACATACCTGCAACAAATCAGGAAATGCAGTGACAAACTGGTGTTCTCTGGAAGTGAATCTCTAGACTTTATATTTTAGTGTTATTTATTTTGAAAAATAAGCTTTATTAAAAATTATAACTGATATAAGCACAAAGGAAGTCAACTAGAATATGAATTAAATTATCATATTGTTCTTTTATGTCTGAGGATAAATTGGGTATTTGGGGAATGGGAGAATACAACAAAGAAAAAAAATACAGTCTATGTCAATTACATGGAAAAATAAAGTATCCAAACCTAGTATACATCTACTACATGTATTCTACTCATTGAGGTAACATGGAAATTCTGTTTTATTTGTAGAACTAAATTCACAGAACTGTTCAAACAGAATGACCTGTCCAATGAGAACATCGTGTGATATTTTAAGCTAAGTTAAATGTGAATAATTAGTTTGGTAATATATTCTTTAAGAATTGCCTGAAAAATGGAAAAATCAAGAGGTGACTAAATCCCATAGAACTTAGGACAGATGGGAAAGTCCAAAAAAATGGGCTTTCCGTTAACACATCTATTCCTCAGTGCTTGCAATGTGATCATAATGCTCTAATTTAACCTATTTTTCTAATTAAACTGTGGGAGTAAATGTTAGAAATCAAGGTATGTTGTCTAATTATAGATATATATACATAACAGAATATTGGAGCTTATATTTTATCTACATCAGAAGCATTTTTGTCATTTACTATTTTCTCTTGCTTTGTATATTTTCAATAAAGTTTTCCACTATAAACACAACAGAGTTCTAGAATAACTTGGTATAAAAGAACTTTGTGATATAACAAATGTTTGATGATTTGTGACTACTGATTCCTATATTGAATGGTATAGCCCTTGACCGGGGTGGGGAACATCCAGCCCAGGGGCTGTATAAGTCCCAAAAAATTATTTGCTCTGTCCCTGCCAAGGCAACTTCAGGCAGGATCCAAAATTCAGTAAACCTATTGCAGGGTACTTTTAACTTGATAATTTTGTATGGCCTGTGAACAACTTATAAATATAAAGAACCAGGATGTTTCTAAGAAGCATCTGAGTATACAAAATGACAGTTAAACAGTAACTATAAAACAGCCATGGTGATCAGTGGTTCTACCATATAATAATGAAAGATCAACTCACTCTCCCAGGTATCTAAGTGTTTATTCAGATCCTTAATTCCTAGATATTGTCCTCAGAATGGGGAGATTTCTTAGCTTAAAAAATGCTAACCTTTGATGATGAATGACAGAGAAGATAAAATAACTCTAGAACATAAATACAGTCTTATAGCAAAAAAAATCAAATTTTATAAAACTCCAGGAATATATCACAGTAAAGTGTGTTACACCTATCTATTGAAATTTCAATGATGCAGATGATAGGGGTTTAATTCACATGGGGGTTAATAGCCAATTAGTGAATCTCAGGTGATAATTATCTAGAGAATTAAAAGTGATGAAAAAACTAGGAAAATCAGCTTTTCTTCCTCTGGGTCTCAATTATCTCAACATGAGGCAATGTGTTGGGCTATACTGGTCATCACCTTGCTCAAACTAAGATTCTTTAAGAGGGATAGTTCATTTCATAACTAATTAAAAGGCTGAAGTTTGGCATTACCTCATCTGATTTATTCACAAAGAAGTGTTACTGCATTGGAGTCCCAATGATTCACAAGGAAAGTGCATCTTAGAGTCCATTTGATTTCTTCAATATCTTTGTAGTTTTTAAACTTTATGTATCAAGTCCAAATGTTCATTTTTTAAAGTTTTCCCTCTGAGTCTCTTAAAAATATATGTGAAGCAATATGAAATCTTATTCATTGCTAGCAGGAAAGCAAACAGGCACAGCCACTTTGGATAACTGTTGGGCAGTTTCTTACAAAGCTAAATACACTCTTACTATATAAACAACTGTGCTCTTTGGTATTTACCCAAAGAAGTTGAAAATTGTCATCCACACAAAGACCTGCATAAGGATGTTTGTAGCAGCTTTATTCATAGTTGCCCAAACTTGGATGCAACCAAGATGTCCTTCAGTGCTAAAAAGAAATCAGGTATCAAGCCAAAGAAACTTACAGTGAATATTACTGAGAGAAAAAAGCCAAGTTGAAAAGACTACATATTGTATGAGTTCCATTATATGACATTCTGGGAAAGGCAACACTATGGAGACCGTAAAATCAGTGGTTGCCAGGGATTAGGAGGGAAGGAGGGTTGGATAGGTGGAGCATGGGAAATTTTAGGGCAGTTAAATATTTTATATGATAGTACAATGATGAATATAGTGATTATTATACATATGTCCAAATCCATAGAATATACAGTACTCAAATGGAACCCTAATGTAAATTATGAGCTTTGGATGACAATGATGTGTCAGAGTAAGTTCACTAATTATAAGGAATTCACAAATATGATGGTGGTGGTGTATTGATAATGGGGGAGGCTTGTGTAGGACAGGGTATGTATGGGAAATGTCTGTATGATCTTTGCAACTTTGCAGTAAACCTAAAAGTGCTCTAAAGATATAGTCTGAATATACGTATTTATGAATAATATAAACAAGAATTTTAAATCACAATTACTCAAGCAGCTTCAGAAAGCTAATGGAAAATTGGAATTAGAAGATAATTTAAATTTTCCATGAACTCCTTGAAGCCCTCTAATGTGTGCATGCATGCGTGTTTGTGTGTGTGTGTGTGTGTAACAAAACACTCAGATCAAAGTACAGACATGAGATGATTTCTATTTTTTCCAATAGCTACTTTCAAAGCACTGGGCTGATTTGCTCCTCCTACTGATAATGGCATCCTGAAAGAAATCTAAACTTGACTAGTTATGTTCTGATTAGTCTGGATGGAGGCCAGGTTAAGCCAAAGTGAGAAATGAACCTGAACATTTCAGCAGCTGAGCACATCAAAGATGTGTGTTTCACTCTAACAAAGTCTCCTGAGGGGCAGGTGGCTCTCCAGGACAGCCCAAGTGATTAAAAAATTTTTTTAAAAATCTATTGTGGCTGGCGCCGCGGCTCACTAGGCTAATCCTCCGCCTTGCGGCGCCGGCACACTGGGTTCTAGTCCCGGTCGGGGCGCCGGATTCTGTCCTGGTTGCCCCTCTTCCAGGCCAGCTCTCTGCTGTGGCCCAGGAGTGCAGTGGAGGATGGCCCAAGTCCTTGGGGCCTGCACCCGCATGGGAGACCAGGAGAAGCACCTGGCTCCTGGCTTCGGATCAGCGCGGTGTGCCGGCCGCAGTGCTCGGACCACGGCGGCCATTGGAGGGTGAACCAACGGCAAAAGGAAGACCTTTCTCTCTGTCTCTCTCTCTCACTGTCCACTCTGCCTGTCAAAAAAAAAAAAAATCTATCTGCTCTGACACTCTCTCTGCATCATCTCAGTGTACGATTTCCAACAGGAAAGAGAGACCTGAACTCACATGATCTCAGATTGAATGCCTCACATCTTCAGCCTAATCTTGGCTATTGGAGACATGTCTTCATTTAAAAGTTTTGTAGTTTAAAATTCCTAGGGTCTCTTTATATTTATATTTATTTTGCATTAAAGCATTAGTTAACCTGATTACTGAGTTGCTGGGCAGTCCCATAAATGCTGTACCTGAGACAAAGGCCTTACTTGCCTCTCCATAGCCTTGGCTCTACCTTGAGTGGGAAACATTGCTTAATTTGCTAATTAACTTATCCCTGGGACTGATGACCATGGACTCTGACATCTGGAGCTTCTTGCTATTCCACCGTTCTTTTCAGCCACATTTGAAATTTTTAGTTGGGAAAGACTTTCCTTCGCTTCCTTTATGCCTCAATAGTCACAGGCTTATATTTTCTTGGCAACATGTTTCTCCCAAAAACCTAGTAGGCTTACAGTCTTTTTGCCTGCAATTAATTCCAACAATGATCACAAACAAGGTCTTTTTTGGTTATGATTTGTGAACCCTATTTTACTTTGCTGACTTGAGGGCCATGTCTTATTTTTAACTTAATGGGAACTTTCTAGACCTTTTGGAAAAAGGCTATCCACTTACTCTTATCTTTGCCTTGAGTCATTTTGTCTGACCAAGGTTTTCTGGATGCCATACCCTTGGTCTTCCCTTTCCCTTGAGGTCCTTTAATCAACTGGAAGTTTATCCTGGAATTTTGCTACATAAAGCCTTTTATTTCCTTTTGTTTCTTTCTCTGGGGTCTCAAGGCAAAGAGCTCTTTTCAAATCTATGAAGCTCTGAGTTTCTAGAATTTATTTCTTCTTGTTTCTACTTGCAAATTGGCAATTGTTTTCTGAGCTCATCTCGTAACACCTTTGCCAAATGCAGCCAATAGTAATCAACTCCTAAGGTTCTATCTTCAAATCGCTTCCCCTGGAGCTCCTATTAGGCTCCTTTGTTTCTCATGCTAGGCAGACTAGTGAATCTGAAAAATGTCTGTATTTCACCTTCTGGAACCTATCAATATAATATCTTACATTGCAAAGGGGGAATCAAGGTTTCAAATGGAGTAAGATTGTTAAAGGTGAAGCTTAAAATGGAAAAATTATCCTGCATTATCTATGTAGCCCCAATCTTAGAAGTGGAAGAGGGAGTAGAAGTGCAAGTGAGAAATTCAATGTGAGAAAGGCTGCATCTGCCCTTGCTGGCTTTGGCAGTGGAAGAGGAGAGTAACAAACCAAGAAATGTGGTGGACTCCGGAAACTGGGAAGGATCCTCAATTTACAGCCAGCAAAGAAATGTAAAATCTTAACCCTACAATGGCAAAAAACTGAAATTTCTCAACAACCCATCTGAGAGCATGCAGAAAGTTATATAGCATCCTGACACCTTGATTTCAGCCTGGTGAGACTTGTACAGGACTTTTACCCTGCAGAACTCTAAGATAATAAGTTTCCATTGTTTTAAACCTGTGATAATTCATAGCAGCAATAACAGAAATCTAATAATACTGCAAGTTATCTTTAACAATTCTTGACAAATATTTGGCTCCCGAATATACACATCACTGTCTTTGCTTCAGACTCAGCTACATGATATCTTACTACCATCTGACTGATAAGCTTCTACCAAATATTTTAGGTTTCTGTTTTGATGGCACCCCACTTCCAGCATCAATTTCAACATTACTCAAAATAGGTTAAATTATCTTGTGGTTACAGATTAAGCAGGAATTCCAGAGGTTTGAGAGAGGCTTATTTTTCACTCATGGAAAAATCTGCGGTGGGTCCAGCAGAACTCAAGAACATCATTCTTCCAAGAGGTGACTCTGATCCAGCCTGCTGACATCTTGATTCTGTTTAATCTAATACATATCTCCCAGGGATCCACAGCAGGAGAGAACACACTGGAGGGTCTCCTGTGATATTTACTTTCTCAGGTCAAAAGTGACATCATTCATTATCCAGAATTACAAACAGCTCTGCCAAACTTCCAAAAGATTAAGAAATGTCATGTGTGTGTTTGTGTGTGTGTGTGTGTGTGTGTGTGTAGAGTCAGGAGGGAACTTGATACTAATGGTTTCTAGCAATACCTTTCTACATTTTGTTATTTAAAAGAATTTGGACTGGCCCAATTTTAAGCTCCAGTTTAAGTTGGGTTTGATTTAAATCTACAGATCTTCTTACCTCCTACTTGGAGACTTAGAGATTTGGAGAGACAACTAGAGCCTAGTTCTAGTCCAGGGGCCTCTGCTTCTGATGCAGCTTCCTGATAATACACACCCTTGATGATGGCTCAAGTACTTGATTCTCTGCTACCCATATTATAGTCCAGGATAGAGTCCTAGGCTCCTGACTTCAGTTTGGCCCAGCTCTGACAGATGTAGGATTTGGGGAGTGAACCAGAGGATGAAAGATACTTTCTTTCTCTCTTTCTCTCTCTGCCATAGTACCTTTCAAATATATAAAACTAACTAAATAATTAAAAAATTTTCAACACAAAATTTAAAAAAGAAAAAAGACGGGGTGGGGGGAGCAGGAACCAGATAAGAAGGGACTGTGGTGAGATATACTGGTCAGAAAATGGAAGCAACATCCTCCATATTCCAGACCTTTGTGTGTTTTTTGGTTTTTGGTTTTTTTTTTTTTTTTTTGCTTTTTTTATTTATTTAAGATTTACTTATATTACTTGAAAGGCAGAGGAAGCCTGGGGTACATCCCATCACCAATATGTAGCTATTTCTATTTTCCACTTTCTCATTATTCCTATAGAACAAAATTTTACGACCTGGAAAGAGGGGAGGGAAATGATCCCCCAAACACTACTAATTTTCTTTCCTCCAATTCAGGGTGCTAGTGCATTAAAAGAAGTCAACATGCCACCATGTTGGCTGCATTTGGCAAAGGTGTTACGAGATGAGCTCAGAAAGAAACAAAAGGAAATAAAAGGTTTTATGTAACAAAATTCCAGGATAAACTTCCAGTTGATTAAAGGACCTCAAAGGAAAGGGAAGACCAAGGGTATGGCATCCAGAAAACCTTGGTCGGACAAAATGACTTTATATAGCACTATGGTACTGTAATACATTTTATTGACTGTTTATGTCCATTTTGTTTTCCTAGAGAGATTAGAGAAGCATGAAAAAAAAAAAGGAAGAAAGTCATTGGCATCTTCAGTGCTGAATTAGTAAGAAGGACCATGGCTTTTTCCCTTCCTATTTATTATAGAAAGGTGAGGGCTTCTTGTCCCACACCGTGCCAAAGAAAGGTACTCTAAATGGTTCCTAAAGATCTGAGTTTGCCATAAGAAGGGAATATTGACAATTCAGTAAACATTGAATTGGGCAACAGTAGGACCCCTTTGTGCTATTACAGCTACCTGGGGTTTGGGGAAGAGAAGTTCTTGGAGAGCTTGAGAGGAAACCTCAGGGTTTGAGTATAATGCCTATTTCTCACATGGACATAGATGGCATTAACAAGAACTTAGGGTAGGAGCAAACATTGTGGCTCAGCGGATTAAGCTGCCACTTGAAACGCCCACATCCCACATCAACTAAAGTCATTCCTCTGTAGTACTACCACTAAAACATGATAAAAGTTCAGAGAAAGAAAAAGATTAATGATAACTAAAAGTCGTCTAAAGAGACTCCTGAGTTAGAAACCTTGAATTTGTAGGTGCAGAGTCAACTCTCCTGATTCTCAAGTCTTCAGACTTGACTCTCTTGGGTGTCCAGCTTGCTCACTACAGATCTTGGGACTTTTCAACCTCCATAACTGCATGAGCCAAGTCCTTCTCTCCGTCTCTCTCTGTCTCTCTCTGTCTCTCTCTCTCCTTCCTCTTGGCCCCCAGTTACCAACATGGCATGCTATCTCATTTAATACTCATATAAACCTGACGAGTGATATGATTCCATCACTGCCCTCTTACAGATGAGTTAACTGAGGTTTGGGTCACCTACACAGAAAGAGGCTGGGATGAACCTCTCTCTAGAAACAGTTGGTCTCTGTATGAAAAAACAAAGATCTGGAAGAATGTGAAAAGGTGAGGGGAGAAGTCATTTCCTTGAGAGACTCTGAATAGGATGAGGATGGGGCTAAAGCTGAAAATCTAGGGGTTCCTGGATGATGCCCTGTTTGAGATCCCTACGGAGCTCACAATTGTGCCTTCTGTGGAGGAGAACTTGTACAAGTGGGGAAAAAAACACTTTGTGACTCCTGCAGTAGAATTACAAGAGGAAGAATAAGCTAGGCAACGTGATATATAAAGTACTCTTGAACATAAAATCTTGTTGAGGTGTATCCTGCACGGCCCCCATAGAGCTCAACCTCAGAGCAGACATCTATGATGGACCCAATATTTTTCCTGACACCAACACAATCGGACAGAAACCAGAGTGAGAGAAAACCATGTTGATGATCCTTATCTAGATTCACCAGAATTGCACCTGGAATACTCCATTGCTCTAGTGAGATCCTCATCTGTCCCTACATTTAATTCTGCTTAACTCATTTCTGCTTCTATTTATTTTTATTTTTCTAAATTTAGCCCAAAGGCTGAGTCATTAAGGCTCATAATCAGTTCGGTCTGGTTCACTGAAAAAGTATTGCTGTGCCCTTATGGAAATGACATTAAAGTAGGCAAAAAGAAAAATGTGCCCAGAGCCATTAACCGGATGAAACAAGGGTCATGCTTCCTTGGGAAAACATCAATGCCATATTAAAAAAAATACTGAGGAGCAGTGGGTAACAGCTGCTGTCTATCCAGATGCCATTTCCAAGGTCCTAGAGCTGCACTTTGGGGTTAGGAGCAAGAGAGCCACCTTAGAGAGACATCATGGAAGCTATTGACATTTTGAACAGGTTTTGAAAAGAGAAAAACCTTTTTTTCTACATGCTGTAAGCAGTTTCAAAAGAAATGATTTGCCTTGAGATTTTCAGTAGATGCATGGTAATTCCTAGAATTATTCTTCATTCCTTTTTAAAAATAATGAATATATTTATTTCTTCAAGGTGTCAGGAAGTTTATTCAAGTTATAATCAGTAGATTACTTCTTTTAATGCATTTTATAACCAAATTCTAGATGTCTTAATTTGCATAATTTCTGACTGTCACCTGTGTTAGCTAAATCCTTTGTTCAGTCTCTGCTTCCAAGTTTTCCATGTGTTTCATCTTATTTCCTATGATAAATTCATATTTCAGAAGATAATTTAAAAAATGACTCTTATCATAAATTTGAAACATTTCCTTGTTTTTCTCAAGTTTTAGTTTTTATACTTTGTCTTTCTACTTACTATATATTTTATTTTATATTTTATATCTATGTTTCAACCATATATACTATTTTAACTTAAATTTAATTTTATATCTATATTTGATCTGTGCTATATTGGCAACCAGTTTACTTTACTAGATTTTCAAATAATATGTTTCAAATTAATGTATTTTAGTCTTCCTCAAAACAGAAATCATCAAGACATCTACCTAGTTATAGGTTTAATATAATTTTCTTTTCTTTCTTTCTTTCTTTTTTTTTTTTTTTTTTTTTGACAGGCAGAGTTAGAGAGAGAGACAGAGAGAAAGGTCTTCCTTTTCCATTGGTTCACCCCCCAAGTGGCCACTAAGGCCGGTGCACTGCACCGATCTGAAGCCAGGAGCCAGGTGCCCCCTCCTGGTCTCCCATGTGGGTGCAGGGCCCAAGGACCTGGGCCAACCTCTATCTATAAGGCTCAAGGGGGTCAGTGCTGTGGTATAGCAGGGAAAGCTGCCTTCTGCAGTGCCGGCAACCAATATGGGTGTTGGTTCAAGTCCTGGCTGCTCCACTTCCGATCCAGTTCTCTGCTATGGCCTGGGAAAGCAGTAGAAGATGGCACAAGTCCTTGGGCCTCAGTACCCAAGTGGGAGACCCCAAAGAAGCCCCTGGCTCCTGGCTTTGGATTATCGCACCTCCAGCCTTTGTGGCCAACTGGGGAGTGAACCAGCGGATGGAAGACCTCTCTCTCTCTCTCTGCCTCTCCTTCTCTCTCTGTGTAACTCTTTCAAATAAATAAATTAATTAAAAAAGGTTTTCATTTATCTCACATATAGATCAGGTACTTGTACACTTTGAAAAGTTGAGGCCCTAATGTCAAATAGAAACTCATTATTGCAGTATAGAATAAAGTTTGCATAAGAACAAGTAACTTACTTTTTCCTTAGCTTGATTTATTACTCTGTAATAATGACCCCTGCTCCCAAGATGTCCACATTCTAAGTCCCATAGCCTATGAAAATTTTTCCTCACAAAGCAAAATAGATTTGGCAGATGTGATTAAGTTAAATGTTTTGTACTTATCATAGATTATGCTAGGTTATCTAGGTGGACCCAGTGTAATCACTTAGTCCCTTGAAAATGGAAGTTCTTGACCAGCAATCAACATTACTGGCTCTCAAGATGGAGAGAAAAAGAATCAGACACTGAGGCTGCGGGTTGCCTCTAGAGGTTAGGAAAGGCAGGGGGACAGATTGCCCCACAGAAAGTCTAGAAAGGAACAAGTGTTTCTGACACCTTTATTTTACTCACTGAGCTCTATTTTGATCTTCTGTCCTATAGACTGCGAGATAATATATGCATATTGTTTTAAACTGGTGAGTTTATAAGCAATTTGCTACAGTAGCAATAGAAACAAACACAACTTTCATCTTATTCTTTTAATAAACATTTATTAAGTACTCATCACACTAGACCCTGTAAATTAAAAGAATAAAAGTTATAAGATGGAGAGTGTTGCTTGTCTTTTTGTGTTTTAAAATTTCCAGTAAAGACATGTCTCCCCCTTGCAAATCACCTTAAAAGAAAAGAAATGTGTGACTCCATAAACTTTAATAACTACATGGTTATTTCATAAAGTTCATGAGTAATGGAATTAAATAGTAAGTTTATTTTGGAGAAAACGATTTTAAATCTCTGCATAATACCATTTTTTTTCCTATAAATGTTTTGAAGACCCTGCATATATAAGTAAGGGCTGGCACATTCAATGAAGATCTGAGAAGCAAACAGAAAGATACTGAGAGAAGACATTTAAGTGTGGTAGATCTCAGACTGAGAGAGTAGAGTAGAGTTTTCCAAAACACGTACCTTACTCTGGGTGGGGGCGGTGTTTTAAAAATTAAGATATAATTTATAGGGGCCAGCGCTATGGTGCAGTAGGTTAATCCTCCTCCTGCTGTGCCGGCATCCCACAGGGGTGCTGGTTCTAGTCCCAACAGCTCTCTGCAATGGCCTCAGAAGGCAGTGGGAGATGGCCCAAGTGCTTAGGCCCCTCCACCTGCGTGGGAGACCTAGAAGAAGCTCCTGGTTCCTGGTTTCAAATTGGCTCAGCTCCATCCGTTGTGGCCATTTGGGGAGTTAACCAGTGGATGGAAGACCTCTCTCTCTCTCTCTCTCTCTCTCTAACTCTACATCTCAAATAAATAAACAAAATCCTTTTAAAAAAAAGATAATTGACATGTGATTTTGTTTTCAAGCATTAGGAAGGAGGATTAGGAGGATTATCAGGTGGCAGTGAGAGCTTCCCCAGGCAAAGTTAGTTACAAAGACTCAGGGCTGATGAAAATTCACATAGGCAACATGTTCTTTGTAGGAAGCCATCTCTCAACCAAGCAGAGTGGAAGAATAACCTCTTAGAGGGGCAACATCCCCAAAACTACCTGTTTATGGATTGGAAGAAAGAAATGCAAAATTATTTCACAAATACCTCAGAAAAGATGTCAGGAGACATAAGAATAAAATTTAGCATATGTTAGGGGAAAAAAGGGAAGAGATAAATGAAATCACAGGAATGAAGGATATGACGACAAGGACAAAGAGAAAAAGATCTTGCTGAGTAACAAAGTAGCAGACATGAGAAGATAGAACTAAGAAAACTGAGCAAAATAAAATGTGAAAGAATAAAGCATTAAGACAGAAAAGCTCGCCAAAGGCAGTCAAATACACACATAACTCATCTCTACAATAAAAAACTAAAATAATAGAACATAAAATAGATATAACCTGAGAAAGTTAGAGTCATAATAACTGAATCTAAAACTGAAAAAGGCATACCATGTCTCACCACTTCACGTTACTATTGATTTGAGAATATTTTAATAATATTTTCTTACTTAATGTTAAAGAAATAATTCTTTCTCAATCTTGATAAAAAATTAATCATTTTAAGAGGAAAACCATCAGTGAGCCCTCATACTTCCTCACAGCAACATTTCATCCTGGAAGCCCATGCCTACAATGTCCTCAAAGAAAAAAAAGGTGAAACAAACATTTTACACAAAGCCAAGCAATCATTTAAATATACAGTGAACAAACAACAGTCCTGACATGTAATCATTAAAGAATATGCATCCTGTATTCCCTTTAAAAATAAATTATTATAAGCTAAATGTCAGCAAACAAAGATATGAATGGAGAAAATACAGCAAATGGACCGTCAGTGAGACTATTTAACTGAAAGACTAAAACTAAATCAAATACCAAAAAAACCTCCAAAAATGCAGGAATAATATAAGTACATTTAGGAATGAAAAGAAGAGAAAAGGTGGAAAGTAGTAAGTTGATCGCTTTAGATCAATATTATGAATCAAGAAAAAAAGGTAAAAAATGAAGACATGGTTAACACTACTAAGACAAACCTAAGAAAAGTGATTTTTCAAGCTACTGAAATTTTGGATGCTGAGGAGGAGGAAGATGAATGAGAAGGAAATGGAAAACATTCCTCTGAGTATTTCTCATAGTAAGTAGTAGTTACCCCTACAGATGTAATAATCTATGGCATAGCCATATAATTAAATGATACAGAGCCGGGCCGGTACCACTGGGTTAATTCTCCTCCTGCGGCGCCGGCATCCCATATGGGTGCCGGTTCTAGTCCCGGTTGCTCCTCTTCCAGTCCGGCTCTCTGCCATGTCCTGGGGGAGAGGGGGGTCAGTGGAGGATGGCCCAGGTGCTTGGGCCCCTACACCCGCATGGGAGACCAGGGGGAGGCTCCTGGCTCCTGGCTTCAGACCAGTGTAGTTGTGGTCATTTGGGGAGTGAACCCATGGACAGAAGACCTTTCTCTCTCTCTTTCTCTCTCACTGTCTGTAACTCTACCTCTCAAATAAATAAATAAAAATCTTAAAAAAAAAAATGTTACAAAGCCATTGAAAAGATTGAGGCTGCTCTCCATGTTTTGATATAATTTCCAAAGTAAATTGATAAAAAAAATTAGTACAGAATTAAAAAAAGGAATATGTGTAGAAGGAAGCTTCATAAAGTCTATGGAAATGCATACTATGAACACACTATCATGGATTGCAGATTTTTTTGTAGCAAAATAAACTTGTCTTTTAATTCCATTTCCATGAGAGTTTTAGAGTACTTTCCAATAAGTTTGTATATATACACTGATTAAAGCTCACAGCAAGTCTAAACAAGGTACAGGAATATAACACTTCCTTCTCAGTGCTTGAATGCTTAGGAGGAGGCAATCCTCCTCCTCCTCCCCCTCCTCCTCCTCCTCCTTCTTCTTCTATTTTATTTATTTGAGAGGTAGAATCACAGACAGTGAGAGGGAGAGACAGAGAGAGAGGTCTTCCATCCACTGGTTCACTCCCCAAATGGTCATAACGGCCAGAGCTGCGCCAGTCCAAAACCAGGAGCCAGGAGCTTCTTCCAGGTCTCCCACGTAGGTACAAGAGCCCCAAAATCTGGGCCGTCCTCCACTGCTTTCCTAGGCCATAGCAGAAGCTGGATTGGAAGAGGAGCCTCTGGGACTAGAACGGGAGGCCATATGAGATGCCAGCACCACAGGCAGAGGATCAAACTACTGTGCCACAGCACTGGCCTCAGGCAGTCCTTCTTATTGTATTTTTTTTTTTTTTTGACAGGCAGAGTGGACAGTGAGAGAGACAAAGAGAAAGGTCTTCCTTTTCCATTGGTTCACCCCCTAATGGCCGCTGCGGCCTGTGCACCGCGCTGATCCAAAGCCAGGAGCCAGGTGCTTCTCCTGGTCTCCCATGTGGGTGCGGAGCCCAGGACTTGGGGCATCCTCCATTGCACTCCCGGGCCACAGCAGAGAGCTGGACAGGAAGAGGAGCAACCGGGACAGAACCTGGTGCCCCGACCGGGACTGGAACCCTAGGGTGCCAGCACTGCAGGTGGAGGATTAGCCTAGTGAGCCGCAGTGCCGGCCCCTTATTGTATTTTCTTGCTGTGCCTTTTGAATTTTGTGTCTGTGCATGTATTGCCCATTTTAAAGTCTATACTGTTATTTCTTTTGAAGGTAAAAATGAGTTACCGTCCTGATTTTGGCCTCTGAAGTTTCACACTCCTTTGGGGTGAGACAGATAAACAGATAACTCTAAAACAATGAGGTAAGTGCTATAAAATGGGAATGTACCAGGTGCTTTGGAGAAGCCGAGAGCCTTAATTCCTCCTTCAGGAGTTAGAAAAGCTGAGTTTTGAATGGAAAGAATGATTTAAGAGATATTTATAAAGTGGTGTCAATCAATACCACTTAATGACTGACTCGAGGTGTAATGTGAGGCTGCAGAAGAAGTAAAAAATGACTCACTGGTTCTGGTTCCAGCCACGCAGTGGATTGCAGGGCCATTCATTTTTAGTTCAGCAAACATTTATTACTGTCTCACTGTATTCCAAGCAGCATGTTGAGCCCTGGGGATTAGAAGTTAAATAAGAAATGGTCCCTGTCCTCAAGGAATGTGAAGTCCAATAATGTAGTGTGATAGATGGTAATGACGACCTCCACTATTCACCACCGTCTATGTCCATATCCTTTACAGCACCTTCCCAGGCCACTTGGCTCTGTACCCAAACACCGGCCCAACCCAGGGACTTGCTCTGTGCAATGAGGGATTAGTAGGCGTGATGCAGAGACACATGAAACGGACTTGCGCTCTGGCATTTGCTCTTTCTAGTGTTTCTGTCATTGCCACAAAGTTGAGATGGGGGGAAAAAACCTATATGAACCATTCAAAAAAAACCCACTCATTTCTGGTTGCATTAATGTTGTTTTAGAAGGGGGAAAACATATTAACATCATACAGATGCTTTGCCATTGATTATTTGCCAATCTGCTGCAATGAGCAGACTATTATAATCATATATGTGAGGGCATCTGGAAGCTGGACCTGCTCCATGGGATCAGGCCTATGCCATGGCTTTGTGAAAATTAGAAAGAGGGGTTGGCGCCGTGGCTCACTTGGTTAATCCTCCACCTGTGGTGTCGGCATCCCATATGGGTGCCGCGTTCTAGTCCCGGTTGCTCCTCTTCTAGTCCAGCTCTCTGCTGTGGCCCGGGACGGCAGTGGAGGATGGCCCAGGTGCTTGGGCCCTGCACCCACATGGGAGACCAGGAGGAAGTACCTGGCTCCTGGCTTTAGATCGGCGTAGCTCTGGCCGTTGCGGCCATTTGGGGGGTGAACCAATGGAAGGAAGGCCTTTCTCTCTGTCTCTCTTTCACTATCTAACTCTATCTGTCAAATAAATAAAAAAAAGAAAATTAGAAAGAGCCACCCCTTCTTTAGTGCAGCTTCATGCCTTGGCAAGGGAAGCATCTCAGGCACCCCTCTCGCCCTTGGCCGGGTGGCTGTGATGTGGGCAGCCTGGCCAATCACATGGAAGTTCTGCCTAAAGCCTACACAGGCCTTTCTTTAATGCCAGCAGCTCATATCAGTACTAGAAACTGTCTTCTCCTGGATCATCTTGTTTTATAAACTTTAGAGAAGGAAACTTCTTTGGGAAAAACACTTAAAAATCCAAGGGGAACACTTCTTAGATCACAAACTAAAACTTTGACTTTATGGGAGGCTGTCACTATAAACTTAATTTTGTCTTTGCTCTGCATTTGGTTGAACTGATGTGACTACAATTTCTGAAAAAGAAATTAATTCCCAGAGTGCCATCCCCTGTGTATGCAACCTGAGGAAGTTAGGCAGCCTCTCTGGGACTTAAAAATGTTCATCAATTACTCGAAGTGATGAGATCATTTGATCATTTGATCTCATCACTTCTAGTTGGAAATCTATGAAAATGTATTATTTTTATCTTGGTTTGAATCAAAATGGCAAAACAGACTGGAAAAGGAAGGTCAAAAATTATTTTTGTGGCTGGTGCCATAGCTCACTAGGTTAATCCGCCGCCTGCAATGCCGGTACCTGGGTTCTAGTCCTGGTTGGGGCACCGGTTCTGTCCCATTTGCTCCTCTTCCAGTCCAGCTCTCTGCTGTGGCCAGGGAGTGCAGTGGAGGATGGCCCAAGTGCTTGGGCCTTGCACCTGCATGGGAGACCAGGAGGAAGCACCTGGCTCCTGGCTTTGGATCAGCGCAGCACTGGCCGTAGTGGCCATTTTGGGGGGTGAACCAACAGAAGGAAGACCTTTCTCTTTGTTTTTCTCTCTCACTGTCTAACTCTGCCTGTCAAAAATAAATAAATAAAAATAAATAAATAAATAAATTATTTTTGTGTAAGTGAAAATTGTGGGCTTCCTGAGGCAGAGAGGAATAATAAATTTAACTGAATTGTACTTTTGTTGTGATTCCAACCACACAGAGTCAGTGAAGGGAAGAAAAGAACATTGAGTCTTGTTGAGTGTGCAATTGATATTTATATTGTAAGTTAATGCATTTTTCTAATCTTGTTGCAGCATTAGCAGCAATGATAGGAGCAAATCATTGTATTTACAAAACTGATTTGTTCACATTTAAAGAATGGAGAGACACATAAAATAATGCAATTAGGCCAGCAGTAGAGCAGCCTCATTAAGTAGTGTGTATATTTTCCATATGCTCTCATTTCACTTTATGTAATCTTGTCATAAACATCAGGAAAGTAGGAACAGTGCACTTATTTGCAAGTCATGTCCCATAGGTTAAATGCTTATATACAGTTTTTGAGGCTTTCTACTTTAAATGTAACAGCACATACTTCTTCCATTTCAAGGGATTGTTTTGACATCTGAAAAATTTAGGGGCTGGCACTGTGGTGTAGTGGGTTAAGCCACTGCCTGCAGTGTAGGCATCCCACATGGGCACTGGTTCGAGACCTGACTGCTCCTCTTCTGATCCAGCTCTCTGCTATTGCCTGGGAGGGCATTGGAGGATGGCCCAAATCCTTGGGCCTCTGCACCCTAGTGGGAGACCCGGAGGAAGCTCCTGGCTCCTGGCTTCGGATTGGCGCAGCTCTGGCCATTAAGGCCAGTTAGTTGGGGAGTGAACCAGTAGATGGAAGACCTCTCTCTCTCTCTCTCTCTCTGCCTCTCCTTCTCTCTCTGTGTAACTCTTTCAAATAAATAAATAAATATTTTTTAAAAATTTGAAAAATCATTGTCTGCTGACTTACTTGAGAAGAATTCTTTATTTTTAAATCCAAAAAATGTCATAATTTTATTTGGGCTTTCTGCATAAAACACTTAGAATTCACTTTACTGTGACACAGAACAACCTTTATTCTCACAGAACAATCCATTAACAAAAGTTTTAAGTACTTAGTAAACAACATAGTGCTAGTAATAGGAAACTTAGAAACAAGTAACAAAGCAGTGTTGCAAAGAGGCCTTCAAGAGCACTTTTTAAAACTTCCACAATATTTTACCCTCTCAAAAGACTGGAAAAATATATTTTCTTATATTCTTGCAATGATACACTGCAAGAATAAAAAGGAAGCAACTACAGATACAAGCTATGTCATGGATGAATCTCATAGGCATTATGAGCAAAAGAAGTCAGAAATGAAAGAGTATATTCTGTCTGATTCCATTTATCTGAAGTCCAAAACCAATAGAAAGCCATTCTGTGGTGTTAAAATAGTCTTACTTGTGGTGATGGTGGTGTGTGTCTGTGTGCCTGGGAGGGGTAATGACTGGGAAGAGCACAAATCCAGGAACTTTCTGGGGAGATGAGATATTCTGTATCTTGATGTATATGATGGTCATCTAGATGTTTATATAGGTGACCATTCCTTGAGTTCCTACTTAAGGTTTTTATGCTTCATTGTATCTATTTTATACCTAAGTAGCACTCATCATCATCATTACAGACTACATTCAAACCTATGCAGCCTAGTCCTGTCCTAAGCCTGACTCACATAGAAAATTCTCTTCTAGAGCAAATACTTTTGAATGGAATTAAACTGACATCTCTATTTTCCTTTTCTTTCCATTCTCTGTTTATACTCCAACCAACGATTGATTTAATAGACAATTCAGTGTTTCTTTTTTTAACAGCCATTACACTGTACATGAATTCAATCATGGGCAACTTGCTTTATTATAATTTCCTTTGGTTCTCAGTACCTCTAAACAAGTTGTTTCAGTTCCTCAGCACACAGTGGAACGAAACACAAGGTTAGGGAGGGGGTACTCTGGGGGCAGAGACAGCATGATCATGTCAGGCCCATTTGTGTGCTGCCCACCTTCTAAAGAAATATGTCTCTAATTAAGGCAAACGGTACAAATAGGCCAGTGGTGATCTCTTCACTTCCAAAGGACAGCATGTAAAGAGCTAGGTGGAAGCTGTGATTAATGTGTTACTTTAAACGGGGACAAGAGATGTACTGCCCTTTCTCTAAAAAGGATACAATGTGGTCTCTTGCTAATACAGTTGAGACTATTAACCTTAAGGTCCTCATTGTTACTGTCTTCTTTTCATATTATGTGACAATAACAATAAATATGACCATGAAAATCGAAGAAAGGGAAATAGTTGCATTGGTGATTTGCTTCGGCCTTTGTTGTGGTGAATGTTAATTTGCATAACAAGATGTTGCCAGAGAATTCATAACTGGATTCTGCAGCTGAGCTCAAAGAAGTGTTCAGGGATCCATATTCTAGAGAAAGTCATAACTGGGTCCAGGCATTCACCTGCAGCAGAAACAGCTCTAGAGTCCTACCTGCCTCCCTTCCCTGTCAGCCTTTTAGCCTGGCTGCAATATCCAATTTGCGCCCCCCTCCCCCCGGCTTTTTCTCTGTTCTTCTGCTGTGCACTGGGAGTGCTGCTAGGCTTAACTTTCTTGTGGATGCCCCGCCCAATAGGCTAGTCCATCTGGCCAGCGAGCCTCAGCATTGAGATGCTCTGGGCTGAGCCACCAAAAAAGCTTTGAATTTTACAGGAAAAGGAGCAGAGACAGGCCTGTAGCCTAGTGATTACGATGTCTTCATTGTGTTACTAGAGTACCTGGATTTGATGCCTGGATCTGGCTCCTGACTCCAGCTTTTCCCAAATGCAGACCCTGGGAGGCTGCAGTGATGGCTGAAGTAATTGGGTTCCTGCCACCCATGTGGAAGACCCAAATTGGGTTCCTATCTCCCAGCTTTTGCCCTGGCCCAGCCCTGTCTCAATCATTGAGGGCATTTGGGGGAATGTTCTTCATCTCTCTCATAAGGAAATTAAAAAGCAGAACGTCTGAGTGAGAGATCTAGAAGGAGCCCCAAGAATCTCAATTATGACCTCCATGGCAGGAAGATGGCATTAGACACCTACCACAGAGAACATCACTGCTCTTCTAACCAGAGAAACAGTCACGGTGGACAGAGGCCACATTGGCCACAGGTCAAGGGTGGGGACACTTTTCCTTTTCTTGTTTCTTCCTACTGCCCAATATGCTGGAGGAATTGGCCAGGGTCAAGATGTTGATGCAGAGCTATGGGCAAGAGACTATTGAAGAGCCATATTCTGTGCCATGAACCGGCCACTTCAAGGAGTAAAGGACTCAGCTGGGCCTGCAATGGGTTGGGAAGAAGACTGAATTTAGATGATGTTAAGATTGAAGACTTGAGGCCAGTGTTGTGGCATAGCAGGGACATATGGGTGCCAATTGGTGTCCACTTCTTTTTATTTTTTTAAAGATTTATTTATTTTTGAAAGAGTTACACAGAGAGAAGAGTGGCGTTTTTTTTTGTTTGTTTGTTTGTTTTTTTTTTTTTTTTTTTTTTTTTGACAGGCAGAGTGGACAGTGAGAGAGAGAGAGACAGAGAGAGACAGAGAGAAAGGTCTTCCTTTGCTGTTGGTTCACCCTCCAATGGCCGCTGCCGCCGGTACTCCATGCTGATTCGAAGCCGGGAGCCAGGTGCTTCCTCCTGGTCTCTCATGTGGGTGCAGGGCCCAAACACTTGGGTCATTCTCCACTGCACTCCCAGGCCACAGCAGAGAGCTGGCCTGGAAGAGGGGCAACCGGGACAGAATCCGGTGCCCTGACTGGGACTAGAACCCTGAGTGCCGGTGCTGCAGGTAGAGGATTAGCCTATTGAGCCATGGCGCCGACCCAAGAGGGAGGTCTTTTATCCAATAGTTCACTCCCCAATTGGCCGCAACGGCTGCTGCGCTGATCTGAAGCCAGGAGCCAGGAGCTTCTTCTAGGTCTTTCACGTGGGTGCAGGGGCCCAAGGACTTGGGCCATCTTCTACTGCTTTCCCAGGCCACCACAGAGAGCTGGATCGGAAGTGGAGCAGCCAGGACTGGAACCAGCGCCCAGGATGCTGGTGTTTCAGGCCAGGGCATTAACCTGCAGCGCCACAGCGCCGGCCCCTGGTGTCCACTTCTAATCCACTGCTCCATTTCTAATCCAGCTCCCTACTAATGGCATGGGGAAAACAGTGGAATATGGCCCAAGTTCTTGAGGTCCTGCCACCCATATGGGAGACTTGCAAGAAGCTTTTGGCTCCCGGCTTTGACCTGGCCCAGTGCCAGCCATTGAGGCCATCTGGGAAGTGTTTCCCTTTTTCTGTTCTTGTTCCTACAGGAATTTCCAATGTGAGTTATCTCCAAATTTTCAATTACATAGTGTCACAATCCCACTCAACACTTTTTTAAAAAAATTATTTATTTGAAAGTCAGAATCACAGAGAGAGAAGAAGAGACAGAAAAAGAGAGAGAAATCTTTCATCTGCTTGTCCACTCCCCAGATAGCTTCGACAGCCATGGCTGGGACAGGCCGAAGCCAGGAGTCAGGAGTTTCATCTGGGTCTCCCACATGGGTGGCAAGGGCTCAAACACTTGAGTCATCTTCTGCTGTATTTTTCCATGCCTTTAACAGGGAACTGGAGAGGAAATGGAACCACAGGGTCTCGAACTGGCTCCTGCCCCTGCTGCTTCTGTGACCCCAGTTCTGTTCTGCTCTGCTCTGTATTCTGTTTCTTGATCATGCCAAACACATTCTTATGTAGGGCTTTGGCTGTTCCCTTTGCTGGAAATGCTATTCCCCACATATTCATATCTCTCCTCATTCAGGTTCCACTCAAATTCTGCATCCTCAGAGAGGCTATCTTTGAGTCCTAGTTAAAGAAGCAGTCCCTCCACCTCATCTCAAGAAACCTTTTCCTTTTCCTTCGTATGGCGGTTCTTAGCGTTACTCCATGTCATAGAAGATGAACACTATGAAGAGACTATGCACCAATTTTTTTTGCACCACAATGAATTTATTGCTTAATTCCATTTCTACACTATTTCCAAAGTGTCCTTATATATTTCATTTTATTAGCAAGGCAGAAAGAGAGGGAGAGAGATTTCAATCCAGTGATTCACTGTCTAAATGCTCACAACTGCTAGGGCTTGGCCATAGAACTCCATCTATGTCTCCCAAGTGGATGGCAGGGACCCGAGTAATTGTGTTTCCAATGAAGTGCTTAAAGGACTGCTGTTTCCCATGTTGCATTTTAGCAGGAAGTGAAATAAGAAACAGAGCTGGGATGTGAACACTCAAAGGGTGTTTGCTTCGCCAAAGGCCTATCACTATTCCTGTGATTTTTTTTTCTTTTTTCTTTTCTTTTCTGTCTCTCTCTCTCTCTCTTTTTTTTTTTTTTTTTTTTTTACAGGCAGAGTTAGACAGTGAGAGAGAGACAGAAAGAAAGGTCTTCCTTCCATTGGTTCACCCCCCAAATGGCCACTACGGCTGGCACGCTCCGCCAGTCCAAAGCCGGGAGCCAGGTGCTTCCTCCTGGTCTCCCATGCGGGTGCAGGGCCCAAGCACTTGGGCCATCCTCCACTGCCTTCCCGGGCCACAGCAGAGAGCTAGACTGGAAGAGGAGCAACCGGGACAGAATCGGGTGCCCCGATGGGGACTAGAACCCGGGGTACTGGTGCCGCAGGTGGAGGATTAGCCTATTGAGCCACGGCGCCGGCCATATTCCTGTGTTTTTGATGTGCTACTGTGTGTATCTTCTGATAGTATCTAAGCCTTATAATGGCATTGATTTTGTTTGTTGTTACCTTATTATCCTTGGCAAAGAATAGTGCCTTGTACATGATAGCTTTTCAAAAATATTTGTTGAATGAATGACAGTGTCATATACCATTAAAGGGAAGGAAAGGAGGCTCCAACATAGTCAAATTGAACTTAGGAATTAGGGAAAATTTTATTTGATGGTTATAACCCACTAGGTTGAGATTCCTTAATAGATCAAATATTAAATTGAAGACCTTACAGTAACAAGAACAGAAAAGATTACTGTGATCTTGTTTAGCATTGTATATGATGAGAGAGAGGATTAATCTATGAAACATTGAGTAAACTCTGGTGCCACAGGGTTGGTTCTGTGGAGGCTGCTATTTGTGGTAGATTGAAGAAGAAAGGCTACTCTGTTTTGCATCTGCTCCCATCAAAAATGAAGTTCTCCTCTCTGACAAGAACCTGGCCAAGGCCATGTGACTGTCTTTGGGCAGAACATTAGCAAACAGAGGTATGACACACTATCTTTTTTTTTTTTCCAACATTTATTTTATTTACTTGAAAGACAGAGTTACAGTAAGAGGTAGAGACAGAGAGAGAGGTCTTCCATCTGCTGGTTTTCTCCCCAGATGGCCGCAATGGCTGGAGCTACACCCATCCGAAACTAGGAGCCAGAAGCTTCCTCCGGGTCTCCCATGCGGGTGCAAGGGCCCAAGGACTTGGGCCATCTTTTACTGCTTTCCCAGGCCATAGCAGAGAGCTGGATCGGAAGTGGAGCGGCCAGGACTCAAACTGGCGTCCATATGGGATGCCGGCACTGCAGGAGGCGGCTTTACCCTCTATGCCTCAGCACCAGTCCCAGCATACTATCTTGACTTGGGCTTCTCTTCCTTTGTTAGTGGGAACTAGTTGATCATATTATGAGCCTGGGGAGAACTGAGCTTGAATTTAGCTATAGTGCTTATTGGCCGTGTGACCTGGGGCAGGCTGCTGAACCCTTATGAGCCTTTGTTTTCTCATGCACAGAGCAGAGGACAGCCCTAAAACACTGAATCTCTCTCTTGCTGCTAAAGTCCAAGCTAAGGAAGATCAACATGGTATGGGAACTTGTCAGAAACACAGAATCTCAGGTCCATCCCAGCCCCACTACATCAAAATCTGCACAGTAACCAGACCCCAGGCAGTCTGTGTGCCCACCACAGTAGGTTGAGAAGCATTTTCTTACCACAGTGGCATCACTAAAGATCATCTTGAACTCTGAACTCTGCACAGTGAAGAGCCACTCAGCTTTTCCCTGGGATCTGTCTTTCCACTCTTGCAGGGGAAACTTGGAGTAATATACTTTTCTTGGCTTCCTTACAGGCAAACAGGCTCAGCTGCCGGGAGGTTTTTATAGGGCATAGCTAAAATCGCAGCTTAATATATTTTTTATTTAAAGATTTATTTATTTATTTGAAAGGCACAGTTACAGAGAGAGGCAGCTTAATATTTTAACTGGGTAGCGGTCAGTCGACTGAGCCCTTGTCCCTTTAAGGATGCTCAGTTGGCAAACTTTGGATGACTATCCTCCGCTCTTAGCCCTGCCTGGAAATGGCCAGGGTGTGCCAGCCTTCTACGTCTCCAAATGCCCTTGCCCCCCAGAGCCTGGACCGCTGTTTGCACACACATTTCCCCTGCATTTCTTACACTATACTCGCCTCCAGGTTCTGTCTTTCTTCCTGGCCATCCGGACTTGCTCAGGCGGCTGAGCATGCCCAGTTCAGCTTCGAGCGTGGCCCCAGTCCCCAATGCGCAGGTGCCACGTCTCCGGGTTTTGGTGGCCGCCAGCTGGGAGGAGAAGGGGGGTGGAAGAGGGACAGGAGCCCTCCGGGAGTCCTGGAGCCGCTCTTTTCGAGGGTCCACACAAAGGGTGATGCCAGAAAGAATGTCGCTAGGGCCTGAGTGTGAGTGTGACTTGGAGGCACCTGAGGGCCACTGTAGGGCGGGGGAACGCCCCAGCATCTCAGGGACCAAAGTTGTGTGTGTGTGGGTGTTTCATGTCTAAGACTGCACTTGGGGGAAGACTTTTGGGAACCACTTCATCTCTCTGTGGCTCAATGTAAGAAAGAAAAGCGCTAATACAGAGGTACTTGTTTTGGAAAAGTGTTTCACGGATTAAATGAATAAAAAGCGTTCAGAACGGTGACTGAGACATCCTAAGCGCTTTAAGTGTTGGTTAAACAAAATGTAAACAATAAGCACTCCTATCTGGGCCAGAGGTTTTGGGGCACCAGTTTTGGCCAGTCCGGACCCTCACCCCCGGCCCCGCGGTCCCCCGCTGGCTGCCAGTCTCCCAGCCCAGGAGGGTGCGCCGCCCCCTCCCCACCTGGCTTCTGCGCCCGACGCCACCCTGTGCACACCTCGACTACCTAGCGTGGGGCACGTGCTGCGGCTGCCGGCCGGGGAGACCCCCGAGGAAAACGTAGCTGGGCGGCTTCCCTGGGCGCCCCACCCACCTTCTGGCGCTGCCGTCCACCCGCCACCGCCGCCCGGCCCCCGGCCCGCGAGGCTGCGCGCCCGCCCGCCCGCGCCCCCTCTCCGCCCCGCGGGCTCGCGGCAGCCGGCGGCCTGCCCGGCCCCTGCCCACCCCCAGCCCAGCTCGGGCGCGCCGCACTGGGCATGCTCCGTAGCCTGGGCAGGTTGGGGCTGCGAGGCGACAGCTCGGGCTCTGGAGCCGGGAGGCGAGAAGGAGGAGGGAGACTCGGGGGCTGGGGAGGAGGGATCGGCGGGCCACGAGGGGCGGCGGGGCCCGGAGCAGGGGACACGCAGAGCCCGGCGGACTGGCGGGCGGGCGGCGGAGCCGGCCGGCGCTGCCCCGTGGGCTGGCCCGAGAGACACCGCGGAGCCCCCTGCCCTGGGCTGAGGTAAGGACCGCGCGGCGGGGAGGCGGGGAGGCCGGGGAAGGGAGGGCGGAGGCAGGCGGGAGGGCGGGACTGGTGCGCGCCGGGAGGGGGCTCGGCGGCGGCTCTTTATGGCGGGGAGGGGGTTGGTGGCGCCGGGAGCAGTAAGTGAGCTGCACCGCCAACAAGATCTCTCTCACACACGCGCGCACACTCGCGCGCGCACACCCCGGGTCTCCCGGCCGCGGCTGTGGCCGCATCCCCGGCAGCGGCTCCAGGCAAAGTGACAGGTAGGAGAAGGCATTTCGGGTCCCGCCCGAGGATGCTGCCGCCCGCCTCGGCCCGCGGGGCTTGTTTGCTTTCGGCGGGTGCGTCCCGGACGCGCGCGCGCGCGCACCCGGATGCCCGGCCGGGACCGAGTGCAGGTGCTGGGTGCTAGGCGCCCGGCGCGCTGGGGAAGCAGGGGACCCCGCCGCTACCCCCTTTCCCCTGTAGTCATCGCCTACTGGGTTTCCTCAGACTCGATCCAGACGTGCACCGGCTTCTGGGCTAGAAATAGCTCGGCTCGACGTGTATATGCTTATTTTGGTTGGAAATAGTTGGCACCGTGCAACGCATGTAGATGTGTATGCTCTTCCTACCTCTTGTGGGGCAAACATAGACATGATGGACTGTTTCCGCCTAAAACAGCCGCGTTCGGGCCTCCTAAAACCCTTTCAGTGAAGGACACTAAAGATTACTTCATTTTCAGAATTTTAAAGTTGCTCTTCCCTTAGCGAATTAGATCTTGTGTATCTAGTACAGTACTTCTGAGTGCAGGCTATGTAGACAGTACTGAAGCGAAGTGGAAATACGTAATTCTCCAATTTCCAAGTGTGTCCAAGTACAACTTTATCTAGAATCACGAACTGTCATACAACTAGCGTTTTTCTAGAGAGAAATGCAAGCGTTCACTATGTTTCCATAAATACGAATGTAGCTGAGAGATGACCCTACTCTTCTAACTTTTAAAAACTCCTGTGGTGATTCTAGCCATTGTTCTAAAGCACGTGTTTGAAATTTAATTTTGACCAAAACATTCATGGTGGGTTGCTGGTTTTTTTTTTTCTTTTTCTTTCTTTTGTTTCTTTTTTTTTTTTTTTAACATAAATGTAATACACGGTGGTTTATAAATTTAAGTTATGGGTGTGTGGAGATAGCTGTTTAATAATAAATTCTATTTGGTTGGCAATAATGTCATCCAAACATAGGCATCTGTATAATACCTGAAAATGGAAATGAATTTCTCCTTTAAAGAGAAATCAGATTCATAAAGTAAACATGACCAGGAAAAGCAACTGGTGACTTTACCTAGGCAGTCTCCAAAGGGGGTTAAGGAAATAAACTGTGCTCTTAAGAATACAAAAACTGTGTGTAGAATTTTAACAGTACCCTTTTAGTGTTGGTTTTAAAATTGTGCGGTTGAGCTGAGGACCTGGTGTTTTGTAGTCTTCACACCTCAGTGAGCTAAGTTATAGAATCATACAGAAGACCAAAAATCTAGCACAACAGGGGCATGTGGTGTAATCCCTGACTATCTATGTTATGTAATCCCTGACTATCTGTGTTTTTCATAGGACAGTCTTGCATATTTTTCAGCTGTTGTATTGATCTGTTATGTCATCTTCTTTTTGAATTGTAGAAGTGTAATAACATTGCGTCTTGGGAGAACACCTGTTTTTTTTAAAAATTCAAACTTTAGATGGAAGAACAGTTTTTATTGGCATTTTTATGTATATGAGACTTTTGTTGACAGAACTAGGCACCCTTCCAATGTAACATATTATAACCTATCTAAAGGTACTTAGTGTTAGATTACTCATTAGACTCCTCCCCACTACCATATCATTATTCAACCATCTCACCTTAGTTTTGATTTAGCTTTGATGGTATCATTACCCAGCTCTGAATTAATCGCTGTGAAAATGCTGTTCTACAAGTAACTGTCAAAACAGAATTTTTAAGACTCAGTTTGATCACTGGGTGCACATTTACATCTGTCGGAATAATTCTACCTTTATTTTACAAATGCACACCCACGCAGAAGAGCTTTGTTCTACAATATTCATTGGGAAGTTTTATATTTGTGTGCCTGGAAGTGTGAGTGATATGAAGCTACTTACATGCCTTGGAACCCTGAGGTGTTGTGGTTTTGCCTTATGAGATAATGAAAGGTGGAAGTTTAAAAAATACTGTGTTACCAACAAGCTTTTGCAGAAGTTGATTTTAAAATCTGTATCACTTCAGAAATATTTCGCCCCCTGCAAAGACCAGTCAGTGCGTGTAATGCAGCTATTTTGTTTTTTCTAAGAACAAATCCAACTGTCTTTAGATTAATGTATATTGCTGATTTTGGCAACGTGGGACAGTTATCTTTGACAATTTCAATGAACGTGGTATTTTCCTAGGATACTAGGAAATCCATTTGGGCTTTGATTTATTCAAATTAAAATGATGACTAAGTACTTGCCCAGAATACATCCCTATCCCACCCTCCAGGTAAAATTGAACTTCAAGGCTTCTGTGTGGTTTTCCTTGAGTTGATCACATTGGCATGCTGATTTGTGAGAGGATGTGATATAAGTGAAATTAGTTTCTGAGTTTAGAGCCCATATTTTCACTCCCAGTTTCTCAGATGTAGCCTGCAAACTCAACAATCAGAATCCATGCGTTTTTTTTTTTCCTTGCAGATTACTTGAAAATACACAGTAGAAGTTAACTTCCACATTTGATTTTTTTTTAATTTTAAAATCTTATGTTGAGAATAAATGTTATCTTTTTAGATCAGAGCCCTTAGGTATTGCAGTCATGGGAAAGAAAGGTTACGTATTTTTCATGTTTTCCACAAATACCCTTAAATAGTAAACTCAAATATTTTTGGGGAAGTATAAATGTTCTTCGAAATTTCAAATCATGACCAGATTTTTATCATTTGCGATCACTTCTAAAGTAAGGATGAAACCGTATGTTTATTGGCACGGATGACCCAGGTTTTTAATAAACCGTCTATCACAGTGAGTCCCTGTAAAACCAAGAACTTGTGTGTTTGATATGCAGAATGAGGTCAAGGACTGATGGAGTTGCTTTAGTGATCACTGTTGGTATTTCATGTCCAGACTGAAGTTTCTCCAAGGGCTGCTTTCACTGTGTAGTGTTAACTTCAAGTCTCTCAGCGTAGGCTTACCCACCTATCCCCCAGACAAACGGAGCTTTCCCTTACTGATGGGCAGCGGCAGTGGCTTTCTTTGGTTTTGCCCTGAGTGTTCAGATATTAAGTGTTTGTAAGGGTGCTGCTTATTTCTCAGAGCTGTCCATTCTACACCTTCTTACTTCCCTATCATATACAGGAAATAGAATAACCATGCACAGGTTTTTTCTGCTTAATAGTTTTTTTTTATTTGATGATGTCTTCCATTTTACAGTAGAAATGCTCCCTCAACTTGTAATATTATTTATCTCATGGTACTTCAGAATGATAAAATGTTCAGAGGTGGTGATTTTTTAAAAAAAATGCTGTTTTTTTTTTAATTTTAATTTTATTTTATTTTTTGACAGGCAGAGTGGACAGTGAGAGAGAGAGACAGAGAGAAAGGTCTTCCTTTGCCGTTGGTTCACCCTCCAATGGCCGCTCCGGCGGCGCTGCAGCCGGTGCACTGCGCCGATCCGAAGCCAGGAGCCAGGTGCTTCTCCTGGTCTCCCATGGGGTGCAGGGCCCAAGCACTTGGGCCATCCACCACTGCACTCCCGGGCCACAGCAGAGAGCTTGCCTAGAAGAGGAGCAACCAGGACAGAATCCGGCGCCCCGACCGGGACTAGAACCCGGTGTGCCGGCGCCACAAGGCGGAGGATTAGCCTAGTGAGCCGCGACGCTGGCCAAAATGCTGTGTTTTGAGAGGCAGAGGTTGTGGCACAGTGGGTTAAGCCACTGCTTGGGGTGCCCACATCTTGTATCACACTGCCTGGGATTTAGTGCTGTCTCCTCTGCCTCCAATCTAGCTTTCCACTAATGTGCTTAGGAGATAGAGGATTATGGCCCAAATACTTAAGTTCCTGCCACCCATGTGGGAGACCCTCATGAGATTCCTAGTGACTCTGGCCTGGCTCAGCCATGGCTGTTGTAGGCATTTGGGGAGTGAAGCAGCAGATGGAAGATCTTTCTCTCTTTCATTCTGCTTTCCAATTAAATAAATAAATGAATGAATAAATATTTTAAAAAGGGAAGAGAGGCCAGAGAAAAGCAGAGAAAGAGACACAACTCCCATTTGCTAGTTTACCAGCCGTATGCCCTTAAGGGCAGAGGCAGGGCCAGGCAGAAGCCAGGAGCTAGAACTCAACTACTTGAGCCATCATCTGCTGCCTCCCAGGGGATGCGTAGCAGGAAGCTAGAATTGGGAGCAGAGCCTGGTCTTGAACCTAGCAAGTCCAGTATGGGAAGGGGGCATCTTAACCACTAGTCCTGCTAGCTCGCAGAGGCTGTGATTCTGTAGCTAACCAAATATAAAAATGAATTTACTTCCCCCATACCAGTGGAAGCACACACGGATGATAACACATTATTGAATGGAAGAATGAGAAGTTTGCCTAAAATGTCTTTGTTGGAATTAAGAGTGCTTTCAAAAATATCCCAGAATCATGTTTATTTGCCAGTGCATTGCTCTGTGTTGCTACAGCTGCCTCCACATCCCACTTTGTAAGAGTCTGGCTGGAAGCTCACGCCTCTCTCGATGCTTGTCCTGTGAGGAAGGTGTAACCCAAGTTTCTAGAGAGGAAAGTAATAATGCGCTACTTTTCAAGTCTCAGCCATGTGCTAAGGACATGAGTGGCCCCGGAGTTTTTATGTTCCATGCAGGAATTCCATCCGCATTTTTCTTCCTTTACTTTATGGAATCAAAATAGTTGAAAGGGACTTTAATCAGAAGATTTTTCTCTGAACACCTCTCTCGCCTACTACTTAATAAGCCTTCAGTGTGAATGTTGCACACCATGTGACCACAGAGTAGTGTGATCTCTTCCCATTGACTGGCAGCCTGCTTAACAGCTCGTCTCCCGTGATTCCTTGGTGTGCTGAAGATTGGGAAATTCCACCCCTAGCTGCTGACACAACCTAGGCCAGGCAAATCATTGCTTTAAGATAGATTGCCTTTCTAAAGCATTCTTTTCCTCTTGAACAATTAAAGGATGTTTTTGGCTCCCTGACATGAATAAATTGAAGTAACCATTTCCTTAGAAGCTGGAAGAAAAATGTAACTCGAAGTGATTAATTGTAAGCAGCTCATCCACAGAAAAGAGATTACAGACTACTGATTTTGCATTTGGCATTTCCCATTCTTCCCCCAGAACAGGAATTCTTCACTTCAAGTCCACCCCTGTGGGGTCTGAGGATGAAGGTGGGTGGGACTACAAGTGTAGCTGACAAATTAATTACATCTTTGCTTTCACTTACTTCCAAGTGACAGATAACCACTTCTAGATCTTTGTGAGTTGTAAAGAAACACATGTATTACCATACATGCCCATTAAAGATATTATGTTATTAATATATTTCAATATGATTGACTGCCATTGTGCTTTTTTTTTTTTTTTTTTTTTGGACAGGCAGAGTTAGACAGTGAGAGAAAGACAGAGAGAAAGGTCTTCCTTCTGTTGGTTCACCCCCAAAATGACCATTACGGCCAACACATTGCGCCGATCCAAAGCCAGGAGCCAGGTGCCTCCTCCTGGTCTCCCATGTAGGTGCAGGGCCCAAGCACTTGGGCCATCCTCCACTGCCCTCCTGGGCCACAGCAGAGAGCTGGACTGGAAGAGAAGCAACCAGGACAGAATCCGGCACCCCAATCGGTACTAGAACCCTGGGGTGCCAGCGCTGCAGGTGGAGGATTAGCCTAGTGAGCTGCGGCGCTGGCCTCCCATTGTACTTTTAAATATTTATCTATTTAAAAAAGTTTATACCGGGGCAGGCGTTTGTTCTAGTGGCTAAGACCCTGATTAAGATGCCTGCATTCCACATGAGAGTACCTGGATTTGATCCCCATATGCAGCTCCTGATTCCATCTTCTGCTAATGCAGAATCTGGGAGGCAGCAGTGATTGCTCAAGTGATTGGGTCACTGCCACCCACTTGGGAGACCTGGTTTGAGTTCCCTGCTCCAGGCTTCAGACCCAGGCCTAGCTCTGGCTGTTGTAAGGATCTGGGGAATGAACCAGGGGATGAGAGCACTATGTCTCTCTGTGTGCCTCTGCCTCTGTCTCTTTCTGCCTCTCAAGTTAAATAGTAAGAAAAACCAAATGTTGAGAAGGGGCTATAGAATTTACCTGGTTGCAGAGGAGAGGTCCATGATCACATGAAGTAAAGAATTTATACCCTTGCTAGAAGAGCTTTCTCCCCAAGCTGGGTGCCCAGTTCAGGGGCTGCACTGTGCATTTGCTTTCATCAGTGTCAAGTTACCGAGACCTTCAGGGACAAGAATCAGGCAGACTGGAGCTCAACTGCTCAATTTTTTTTTATAGTGATTTGTTTATTTGAAAGGCAGAGTGACAAGAGAGAAGAGGAAGTAGGAGAGAGAGAGAGAGCAAGTGAGAGAGAGGGAGAGAGAGAATCTTCCATCTGCTAGTTCACTCCTTAATGCCAGTAATGGCCAGATCTAGACCAAGCTGAAGCTAGGAGCCCCGATTTTCATCCTGTTCTCCCACATGGATGCCAGGGGCCCAAGTATTTAGGCCATCTTCTGCTGCCTTCCCAGGTGCATTAGCAGGAAGCTGGTTCAGAAGCAGAGCTGCTGGGACTAAAACTGGCATTGTGATACAGGACGGTGGCATCATAAGTGGCAGCTTAACCCATGACACCACGATGATGCTACCCTGCCCCCTGGCTCCATTCTGACAGTGGCCCACATTGGCCACCGTGACCCTGATCATCTACTCTGAGCTTCAGTTGCCCCATCTGTAAAATGATGAAATGAGTAACCTCATAGGACTCAAGTGGCTGGCACTGCACTGCACAGGATACAAGGTACTGAGTTACCCCTGATACAGTCACTACTGCCCCCTCTCCTCCTCCTACTAGAGTATTATTAATCTCCCTGCCTCCATAGGGACAAATGGTATTGACCTATCCATACAAAGTAGACTGAGAATAGTGGTTACTGGGAGCTAAGAAAGGTGAAGGGGGAGGAAATAGAGTTTGACAACAGGTCTAAGAGCGTGGGAATAAATTCTAGTGTTCTGTTGCACAGTCTGGAAGCTGTAGTTAAAAAATAATGTTTGTTTCAAAATAACTGGAGGAGAGGGTTTTGAGTGTCTATAGCACAAAGAAATGATAGATGAGGTGGTGAATATGCTGAGTACTTATCCTTGATCATTGTACATTGCATATCTGTGTTGAAACACCACACTGTGCCCCGTAAATATACATACTCATTATGTGCCAGTTAAAAAAGTCCTATAAAATTTATACAGGACACTTGCTGTGCCCTCTTGTAAGTACAGAAAGTTCCAGTAGCCCCATGGCACTACCATGAATTGCAAGATCTTCCTTTGGACTCGCCTAACCCTCTGTCAGCTTTTGGACAAGGGGATCACATGTTAGCTCAGCCTGAACAGCATAAAAATTCTGTGACTGAGGTTTCGAAATACAAATCGGTGATTCGATGCTATGCCCAGGGCATCTGTGTCTCCCAGAGAGGATTTTTAAAAAGATCATATTTAGCCATTTAGGCCTGGAAGGAGAGAGGCCCCTGCTAGAAGGATTTGGGGACCTCTGATGTTTAGAAGGAGGCGTCATGACTCCTGATTTCCCTCAGGGCTGCAGTGAGAGCACTCGGGTTTTCTGCTTTATGTAGTTAACAGCTCCAAACCAAAGTGAATAAAACAGTAGACATTTGTAGAGCTCTTAAAATGTGCCACTTCATTTAGTGCTCCCAATAGCCTAACAGTGTCTTCAGTTCATATAGTAATCACCCCAGGGAATTAGAGTTGGGATTGAAAGCCAGGTAGGCTGACCTCAGAACTCCAACTTTTAACTACTGTGTTATGTTACCTGCCATTAAAGTGGTACATGCTTGGGGTGGGTGCTTAGCCTAGTGGTTAGGACACCCGTGTCCCATATCAGAGTGCCTGCGTTTGATCCCTGGGTCTGGCTCCTGAATGCATCCTGCTGATGCAAACCCTAGGAGGCAGTGGTGATAAGTGACTGGATTCCTGACACGTGTGTGGGAGACCTGGATTGAGTTTCTGGCTCCTGGCTCTAGATCTGTCCTGGCTTCAATCTTAATGGGCATTTGGAAGGTGTGTCCTCGTCTAATTGTAGGTCTTCCGTTTCTGCAGTTGCATGAACAAAAGTCTGAGATAGGGAGGTTGCAAATGCTACTGTGGGGTATCCTCAAAATAATTTTAATTTTCTGGAAGGTCCTGGAGTTTCCTAAGGTTTCACTGAGGGTGTTGTGTTCTCTGACTCCTACAAGAGCTGGGTAAGTACAGTGTCAGACTGTGGCTGACTGTGTAGAAGAGACCTTTGGGAGTGGTGGGGTTGGTAGCCATTCAGGAGCCCCGCTGTGCCCCTTTACAGGGAGCAGCTGCATTGCCGGACTGACGGATTTCTTCCCAGGTTGTTCTGGGGCCCAGTGCTGCCATCACCTCTGCATTTTCGAGAGAAGCATGAAATCCCGATTTATTCCAAGTGTGAAATCTCATTTAAGAATGCTTGGAAATAATTAAAATAAAAACGAATGTGTCAGTCCATGATGGGGCCAAACAAAACGCATTTGTGGAAGGATTCTGGCCCAAGAGCTCCCATTTTGAGCCTTTTGTCAACTAAGTGCTTGGAAGCACCGCAGACTAGAAAATATCAGGAGTTTTGTTTTCCTTTTTTTTTTTTTTTTGGCTGTTAAGTTTCTTATGGAAATATGATAGCCATTTATTTGCAGTGTGTATTGATTTCAAGTTCTGAAAGCCTAGATTTGTAATTTCTTCCTCAGTGTTTCTGCAGTGTTAGCATGTATACCAAGTTGAAGGAGCTAGGACATGGGATTTTTCTCCTAATTTTTGGTGTTCCTTGAAAATAAGAACACCTAAGTATAGAGAAATGGGTGACTTCATTTATGGGGCATGGAGGTTCTCTTGTCTGCGTCACTGACTTGAACTCTAAGGAGTCACAAGATGTCCCCCTGGCTATTTGGTACTTGCTATATTTGTCCTTACCGTATAGAATGTAGATCTGTTTCTGTAGGTTAGTGTTTCAAGGTGCAGTCTACTTAACAGACCTCGTTTTCTTTTTTGTTCTCAGATTAGGGACCATACCACATCAAATGAAAGCGCAGACCCTTTGAGATAGGCATGTCTCGTATCTGTTGGATGTACTGCCATCGGACATGTCACCAAAGCGCTCTTGAATTTCTTCTATTTTTTGTTTCCATTGGCTTTTAAAATGGTGTCAGTGATGCATTAGTATGTTCCACTTGAAATGACAATGCAGAAATATAGAAGCAAAATATAAAGTATGTTTTTCCACTACACCTATCCCCAGATATAATTATTGGCATCCTTTTTAGAGCGACTTTGTCTCTTGTTTCTATGCAAATACATTAAAAAACCACATTCCATTCTTTTCCTTATTACATCAACTGGATCATACTATATATCACATTTTTCTGTGACTTGCTTTCTTTCCTTAACTATATATTGTGGAGATCTTTCCATGTCACTATAATAGTTACCTTGTTTTTTCTAACTTTGCATAACGTTTGGTTGTATGGCTGTACCATATTTTATTTAATCAATTTTCCATTTTCACTGTTGCAAACAGAAAGATTGAAGATCTTTGTTCACAGGTCTTCTTGTAATGTGTGAGGATTTCTTGTAGTTGAGTTCCTAGAAACAGGTCCATTTAATTGAAAAGGTATGCATGTTTCAAATTTGAAGAGAACACTTTCAGACTGCCTTTGAGAAAATAAGTCCCCATGAAATTTCTGTCTTGTGCAACCTC